>NW_027223764.1:34021893-34771893 GCF_028538775.1 Myotis yumanensis | reverse complement strand
TATGTCTGATAATTTTATTTTAAATTTCATATGGTCTCCATAAATTTCACAGACTCATTTACTATTTTAATGATCCATCAGGCAAGCCTTTTAATACCTATTATTAGTTTACAAACTCTGTTTAAATGCTTGGAAGTTCCAAATGGTAAATCTACAGTGCAGATCATTTAATACTAGTGTGATAGATTCAAGATACATTTAAAGGATAATTGATATTTTGAACTCCAAATGATGATGGCTTGTTTTAAAGGACGAAAATAACTTTTTTTTCTTACATAGCAATCCTTGCTGGAATATTACGTCCCATAAAAAGTTCTTAAACTTTAGAGGCCATAAAAGTCATCTGAAAGCTTTTATTTAAAAAAAACTAGATTGTTTGTAGCACAGTTCTCAATTAATAGGTCAGAGATTAGACCCAAACAACTACATTTTAACAAACATCTTTAGTGATTTCTTAGTCAAATGGTTTGAAGATATCACACTGAGGTCCAATGATAATTTTTGTGTTTTGAATTTTCCAAGATTCCTTCTAAGAGGATTTTTTAAATTAAATGTATTGGGGTGACATTGGTTAATAACATCATATAAGCTTCAGGTGTACACTTCTATAATACATCATTTGTATATTGCTTTGTGTGCTAACCACCCAAAGTCTAGCCTCCATTCGTCACCATCTATTTGAACCCCTCTATCCTCTTTATCATCCCCCTACTTCCCTTTCCCCTCTGGTAACCATCATTCTGTTTGTGTCTATGAGTTTTGTTTGTCCATTTATTGTTTTCTGCTTTATATCCCACATATAAGTGAAATAATATGCTTCTTGTCCTTTTCCTTCTGACTTATTTTACTTAGCATGATAGTCTCAAGATTCATTCCTGTTGTTGCAAATGGCAATATTTCATCCTTTTTATAGCTGAGTAATATTCCATAGTGTGTGTGTGTGTGTGTGTGTGTGTATCTATACTAATAAAAGGGTAATATGCTAATTAGACCTGGAGACCTTCCAGACAAAGCCATGGTGGCAGGGCCCAAGGCAGAGATGGTTAGAGGTGGTCAGGCCAGGAGGGGAGGGCAGTTGGGGGCGATCAGGCTGGCAGGGGGGGGCAGTTGGGGGCAAGCAGGCTGGTGGGGGTGCAGTTGGAGGCAATCAGGCTGGCAAAGGGGAGCAGTTGGGGGTGAGCAGGCCAACAGGCAGAGTGGTTAGGGGCAATCAGGCAGGTGAGCAGTTAGGAGCCAGCAGTCCCAGATTTCGAGAGGGATGTCCAACTGCCGGTTTAAGCCCAATCCCAGTGGGCTTAAACTGGCAGTCGAACATCCCCTGAGGGGTCCCAGATTGGAGAGAGGGACCGGGCTGAGGACACCGCCCCCCCCCCTCCGTGCATGAATTTCACGGATGAATTAACTGCCATCTTTGTTGGTGGTTAATTTGCATATCACGCTGATTAGCCAATGGGAGGCGTAGCGAATGTACGGTCAATTACCCTGTTTGTCTATTATCACATCTTCTTTATACAATTATCCACTGAAGGACACTTAGGTTGTTTCCATGTCTTGACTACTATGAGTAATGCTGCAATAATGCAGGGGTACATATATCTTTATGAATAAACTAGAGGCCTGTTGCACGAAAAGATTCATTCAATAGGCCTTCCCTTCCCCTGGCTGCTGGCACCGGTTTTCCTCCAGCACCGGGGACCCAGGCATTCGCTCCAGCCAGAGGCGCCTCCAAGCCTCTCGCAGCTCCGGTAGCCGGAGCTGCCTTCAGTCTTCGCTCCGCCACTTCGCACCTATGTATGCAAATTAACTGCCATCTTTGTTGGCGGTTAATTTGTATATCTCACTGATTAGCCAATGGGAGGCATAGCGAAGGTACAGTCAATTTCAATCTTTGTCTATTATTAGATAGGATGCTTTTAAATTTTTCAGGTAGAAGAGGACTTGCTGTGCCATACGGTAACTCTATTGTTAATTTTCTGAGGACCCCCCATACTATTTTCCAAAGCGGCTGTACCAGTTTACATTCCCACCAGCAGTGTATGAGGATTCCTTTTTCTTAAGAGGATTTTTTTTAAACAAATGATATTTGGAGGAGTTCAATGTGTTTAAATCTAACAAGTAGCAGAAATGATGAAAATTGGTTTATTAGGTATAATGGGCATCTGTTTCCTTGTAGCAAAGCCATATGTACAATCATGATAGAGAACTCTCATATTATTCCATGGGTGCCAGAACTCTTGGGGACACTAGAGTCATTTGCAGTGGTAAACAGCAGAGGCTGGATCTTCAAGCTACTTACTCTGTCTGGGCTTACATATATGGTTACATATATGGCAGTTATATTTATTTGGTCTGTGCTGAGCACCTTGAAGGCATCCCCCACAGTGTTTTAAAGATGATAGACCCACATATTTATTAAGTGATTTTAATGGACAATAAAATACACCAGACTCTTTTTCTGTGGATACCTTTCCCTCACATTAGGAAATATAACTTTTAAAAAACAGAAAATGAAAACTAGAAAAAGGTATCTAACCTTCATGAAAAATACCATTAGTCTGATATATCTAGACTGAAGTACTGAAAATGAATTTGAAAAGTGGATTTGGAGATCTACCATTCATATTTTCTAGAAGAGCTATAGATTATGCCAAGCTTGGATCTCCATTAGGGTCTTTGCATTAGCTAATCCTTCTCTTTGGAGTGCTCTTCCCTCCAAACCTGATTGGCCTAGATAAGATGACACCTCAGAGAGGTCTTCCTGAACACCCAATCTCATTCATTTTCTATTACATTACTCTCTTCTGTTACTATACATAGCCATCCAGTTATTTTATCTTTATCTTCTATGTTCCCTCATCGCCACTGGACTAGAAATTCCCCGAGGTCAGAGGTCAATTCTCTATGTTTACTAGTGTTTACTGAGTATTTATATAGTGCCAGGAGCTTTGTAGGTACTTAATAAATATTTTGCCAATTATTTGTTGAATGTCAAAAAATCAAGATCTGGTCTTCCAGGATTATTCCACTATAACTCAGTAATTTTTAATCTTTTGGGTCAAATTCACCTTTCAGAATTGGATTAAAATCATGAGACTCCTCCTTAATACATATTTACATGCAAAGAAAGTTGCATCTAACTTGAGAGTCCATGGAACTCAGGCTAGAAAACTTAGCCCTAAACATGAATGTATCCTAAATAATAAAAGGCTAATATGCAGAACGACTGGTCTCTATGACATGCACTGACCACCACGGGACAGACTCTCAATGCAGGAGCTGCCCCCTGGTGGTTAGTGCACTCCCTCAGGGGGAGCGCCACTCAGCCAGAAGCCAGGCTCATGGCTGGCAAGCACAGCAGCTGTGGCGGGAGCCTCTCTCGCCTCTGTAGCAGTGCTAAAGATGTCCGACTGCTGGCTTAGGCCCACTCCCCAACTGCCAGCTTAGGAGAGAGGGCCTAAGTTGGCAGTTGGACATCTTCCAAGGGCTCCCGGACAGTGAGAGGGTGCAGGCCGGGCTGAGGAATGCCCTGAGGGCACGAATTTCTTGCATTGGGCCTCTAGTAAGTAGATAAATAGTACACAACAACAACAACAACACTGAAATACTGAACTAAATTATATGGTACCTTGGGAAATTTTGCAACCCTCCAAAGGAAAAAAAGGCTACCTATAATTCTGTATATTTTATTTACTAGTATATGCTGGAAATGATTTAGGCTTATAGAAAAAGGCTACTAAAAATATACTGTATAGCAATATAAGATATTTTTCATAAAGTAAAAAAAAAAATGTGTGTCAAAAATAAGGCTGAAAACGTAAGTTGGGACTAGGAAAGAGATTCATGCTCAAAATTCATGCCACAAAATTCAACACTATTGCTAAAAGATAGTAACAAATTTCTCAGTTTATTAGCAGCCAATGTGAAGGAGAAATAAAATAATTAGTTATGCCTTACAAAGGGTGATATTTTATATATACTTATATGTGAATATATGTACATGTATTTAAAATAGCAAACTGTTCCTTAAAAGAAAGAAACCTAAGTATAGTGATAAGGAATAGGGATTATAGTTCCAATGTTTGTTTTTAACAAGTGCCCTTGTACCCAAGCCTAAAATAACCCATATTAAAATGTTTTAAAATAAATAGCACTTTAGATATTTATAATTGTGATTTTTATGGCTTGCTATAATTTTTGGCTAGCATTAGGCATGCCAAAAGAAAGCCTCATCAAGTCAGTAACAACCTCCTAGATTTCATGGGAGTAAAGAGGGGAATGGACAAGGAAGACAAAGGTTTTTCTCTATTTTTTTTACACCCCTACCAATCCCTGCAACATTCCAGTTTTTCTATTGTTGTACACTATTTAAATGAAAGGCCTGATACTTTCATTCTTCCCTTTAAGGGGTATGCACCTAGGACATTGACTAATGCAAGTTATTCTAGCTAACCTTAGTTTCCTTAGATAGAACTCCATCGGGGACTTTTTTGCCTTCTCTCTTTGAGAGAGCAAATATAATAACTAGCTTCTCAGAACATTATGTGGATTTAAGGCATTCTCTGAGGAGCTATAAACGGATCACATTGGCAGCTTTATTTGTCATTCTTAAATGAAGTGTGTTTTCCCGCCTTCGTTAAATCAAAATCAGATGGCATTTCATATTTCCATGCAGGATGTTTTTAGTCTCATAATTGCAAGAGCACATTTATAACTGATACATTCTAATATACAAACTTTGTGTTTCATTATTGGGGGGGGGGGGGTCTGTATTTGTAAGTTAACTGAGGAAAAACAACTTATGCAACATTTTCATTTTATCTATTTGTTGTGATCTTGATATGGTTGCTAGAATTCTGTCACCATGTAGAAACAGAGACAATTATATTTCATGTAATGGCATGGATTTTAGAATCAAGGATACAAAAAAAAATTTAAACAAACAAAAAAACACAACCAGCAGAATATCCACAATCCAGACACTTAAGCATTTTTTAAATCTCTTCTCTCCACTGCCTCCTCAGCATGTATCTAGTCTTAATCTCTCTTCTTCTCCTTGCAATGACTCTTGTTCAGTATATGCAGTGGCAAAAATTGGAAAGAACAGGATTGAAAAAATACTACTTTCATATCTAAGCATATATCGTATATGCTAAAACCAGTTGCTTCAGCCCAGATGAAATTTCCATTTAAAAAATCTCTATCCTTCCCACTCATGTACTACTAATCTCGGTGAGAAAGGACTCCCTCCTATTTTAATTTCTTAAATTCATCAAAAACTCTTAGTGGTCTTGCACTGATCCCAATACTGTGCTTATCTTTAGAATTTTTAAACCGTAGGCTAAGTTTACATTTTTCTCACTGAATTTAAATCTGTTTATTTTCATGTTCTTTTCATATAGTTATGCTTTCAGTAAAGTCATCTTTATGAGTATTCATTATGTGCCAGACTTTGCTAGGATGCAATGAATTGCAACAGGCATCTCATTTAGCCTAAATGCTGATGGGGAAGACAGACAGTAAAAGAATGACACAAATAAGTATGAAAATGAAATTCTTCTAAATCCTACAAAGGAGAAATACAAGGGTCTAGAAAATGAGATCTAAATAATGTACAGGAGCCACTAACTAGATAAGGAGTATAGGCAGAAGTCATGATGTATTGGAAAGCCACATGTATAGAAAGCAGAAGAGTCCAGGGGTAATGTGAGAGACAAGGAAAGCCAGGTGCCCACAGTACCAAGAGCAGGGGCGAACATCTCCAATCTAAAGATGTGATCAGGGGCCATCACCACAAAAGGCTTTTTAGCCATATCAAAGAATATACCTTGATCCTAGGATAGGGTATGTTGTTGTTTTTTGTCAATTTTGTATTTCAAAAAACATTTTTTTTCTGGCTATAATGAGGAGTATTGGTTGACAAGGGGTAAAAGTTATGTAGACCAATTGAACTGTTTCAGCTGAGATACACTGGTAGCTTTTCCTAGGGGATGAAGGTTGAGATGTTGGTGATTTTCAAAAAGTCAACAGATTCAAGAGACATATAGGAGATAAAGCTGATGAGCCATCTTCTGAGAAAGTGTCAGGGAACAAGTTTACAAATATAAATGCTAAATGCAGTGTCAGATATGTTGAGGTTAAGAAGTCTTGAATACATCACAGGTCAGAGCAAGCAGTCATTTGATTATGGGTGTGGAGCTTGTCAGAGAACTCTGGGGTTTGGATAGAAACTTATGACTCATCTTCACATTCATAGGTCTATCTATGATCGATATGATCCATAGATGGATAAGACTGTCTAAAGAAAGGTTATAAAGTGAGTCCACCCAGACATAGCAGAGTGGAAGTCAACATCTCAGCAATGTGGTAAGACAGAGGTCGGGTTGATGTGGTGTGAACTGCAAACAAGAGGTAAGAAAATGAAGACGAGCCTCGGTAATTATTTGCCTTAGTTAGGTTACAGAGAGGAAGCGATTGGGAAGGGTAGGGGGGCGCACAGCTGGGAGAGAGATGAGGAAATGAGTAAGTACTTATTCATTCAACAAATATTGAACAATCTTATATGTGCCAGACACTAGGATAGGCACCAGGAAGTCATTTTCCATCCCTAATCTCTCCTTTCATTCCTTTTGTGTTTCAAATGTGAACAGTCTTGCTATTTCACTTATTTAGAAAAAAAATTTCTAGAATGGTGTCCTTAAAATCACCTAATCCTCTGTTATTTATAGAGCATGCACAATATTCAATATTACCCTATGGAAGTCAGAAATTTAAATAAAGCAGGGTTTCCCTACTAGATTATAAACTTTTGAGAGCTCTTGGCACTACTGTATAATGCTATACAAAATAAAGCCAGAGTTCTAGAAATGAGATTTTTATAGTAAGGGTATAACTAAGCATCCTTGGGTATATAGAGGAGGGTACAATGAATTCTTACTCAGGAATTCCAAAAGAGCCCTGAAAGAGGTGGTATTTGAACTGAGTGTTAAAAGATGGACATTTCAGACAGCAGAAAACTATTAACCAAAGTCATGGAGGCAGGAAACAGCTTTTGGAAAGAGTAGAAACAATGAGGCAAAATGGTTTCATATTTCTAGAAAGGTTGGTATATGGTGGATGGCGAATTTCTGCTATTACAATGATAAATATATTGATCTCAGATCTTAGAAAGTTCTGCTAAAAAGTTTTAGACTTGATCCTACAATGATTGGAGAGTTGTTAGAATTTTTAATTTAAGTGAAGAAGCATGAAGTTTAGGGAAAAAACTGAAATCATCAGGAAAGCTGGGAAATGATGAAGACTGGAAGCAGGGAGTACATGAAGATGGGAAGCCACTGCCTTGGTGGACAGTAACCATTGTCATATCAGAAATAGAGCTTTGTGTGGGCATGGTAGCCATAATCAGTCAGATGTGTGTTGTGGGGAGCTGCAGTGATGGAGAGGGGAGGTGGTAGGCACAGTTCTAGCCCCTATTTATTAGTGAGCAGCAATCAGTGACTTCATTCAGAAACTTCTCCTCTACTGAGAACATGGCTTAAGAAGCCCCCCCTGTGTTGGTTAGGAAGGCACAACAAGGAAAGAGAGTTGGATGATTTGCTAATTGAGAGTTAGTGGGTTTATATCTCAGATTTCCCTAATTCAAGCTTCAGGTTTGTCTTTAGGAGAAATACAAGTTTTACAGCAATAATAACTATGTCCAAGCAAAAGTACTGTTTTGGCCTTCAGTTTTCATAGTAGGTAGTCCTGCTCTTGTTAAGTAGAACAGTCCATTTTATCTCAATTTCTCTGTATCATGTTTGAGGTGAAATTTTCTTTTCTATGAATTTCATGTCAGAAAGATAAAATACTTGGTTTCTTTAGGTTGAGTGATATATTTTCTCCTTTCTAATAACTTGAGTTATGGAAGAAATAGTTTCCCTTCTATCAAAATTACCAAGATATTCAAATCCAAATTATAACTTCAATCGGCTCAACTACTGACCAACATTATGTCGCATATATACTTCCTTCTTTTTTACTCTCAACCCTATTTGCTTATTTTTATTCACATTTCATTATTTTTCTTTTTGGAAGCCACCTCAAATTCTCAAGCTAAAGAGTCATGGCATAAATAAATACTTTTACTGCAAAGTAAATGTTTTTCCACACATCTCATCTCATCTCATCATCAGGACAGTCCCTTGAATAGATGATAATATTACTCCCACCTGCTGAGGAAACTGACCCTCAGTGACGTTACAGGCTTAAAGTTCACTCAGACAAATACTGAGTGGGACTGGACCCCAGGACTTCCTCTCTAATGGCAGTAGTTGCTCTTCTTGCTCAAACACTTGTGGGCAGCTGATTGATTTGTAAATAGCATATAGCTCTCATTCAGAAAATAATCACTGACATAAGGAACTAGTATTGTTTGAACAGTTTTCTTCTTGATAATGAAACATTCCACACTTGTATCCCCTTCCCAGGTTTTCTAACAATCAAAAAGCCGTGGAAGAAACCTCTTTCAGCAAGTATTCTTGATTAAGTTATGAAAATGGAATTGACGTTTCTTTTCCCTCTTTCTATGGTAAGTAACTACTGGTTTTGGTAACAGAATTTACTTTCTTCTCCATCTAATTTTCTCACAATGTTTACTAAAGAAATGGAAATGCTACTTGTGTGAAGGTGACTTATGAATAATCCAAATTTGTCTTTAAAATGTTTCATTTAAAAAGGGACTATTTCATTTTCCAGTTCAATTGTTTTTTTATAAATTTTAATGTTTCACCTGGTTTAGAATTTGAGTCATTTTGACCTACATATCTGTTTTTATCATTAAAATAACATAATTTACCTACCCACTTTATACACACTTCTAAAATTCTTTAGTGAATAATGCCCTAAAAATTAAACAACCAAGTATTTTACCAGCAAAATGAATTTATTTGAGAATAGCAGCGAATTGCAATTAGGGACAAGCATGCTACAGCAAAAACTAGGCAAGTCCAACTAGCAAAAGAGAGGAACATTACTTTTTAGAGAAAAAGGAGGAATTTGGAAGGGGCTGTTTTTAAAGACCACTCAAGGTAAGTGAGAGTTCAGGGTGCTGACAGTTTCTCATTGGGTAAACTGTGGAAAAGGAAGGAAATCTTCCTTCCTCCCGCAGGAGTTGTAAAGTACTATGGTTTTTCAGGCGTCTCTTCTTGTTGAGGTATCATGACAGTAATTCATGTTGGGGTCTATAATTGACATGGAGTGGTAGGAAGTGAAGGCTCCCTCTTCTGGCCTCCTGACTCTGTTTTAAATGAGGATTCCCTTCATTAATTTTCACAGTAGCATCTTGTGCAGAAAATGGACATGTGGACTCTTAAAAGCCATGGCCATGTACAAGGATAATTTAGAAATGCCAGATGGCTATGTGGTGGCACTTCTCTTCTCCCAGATGCCCTAATTTGGAGCATCCACCCCTTTGAGCCTAGGAACTGACTGCTTTTAATAGGAAATCTTATCATCATTTTGCAAGTGATTAAAACTGAGACATTCCAAGTAAACAAAATCAACTTTTGAAGAAAGGGCCCTATATTGACTTCTTTCACCGGAGTATTATACCTAAGGGACTTACAATGGTTTGAGATAGTTCATCTCCTTTGTCTACCCACAAAACATTTGTTTTCACTCTTCATTATTTTCCTTTGTATGTTCTAATGCAAATTTAAGAGAAAACTTCTCTATATATGTATAACTGTGAATACTGTAAAATTTCATTTATTCTAACGAATTAGGAAGGTGGGCATATCTGAATTTGTGGAAAGGCTGAATTATAGATAACTTTTAAACAAATGTGGCTTTTATTACTTTAAACTACACACAGTAACTTCAACAAAACACTACAAAGTAGAAAATCCTTAAGGAGACCTGTTATAATAAATCATATGAATATTTTGTTATTAGCATATAGATTAGATGTATGTAGGAGCTTGTAAAGTGCCTGAGGTTCATTGAAAATAGTTTACTCTGCATCTAAAATGTGTATATGAGATTGAAAATAAATGTTTAAAACACCATATATTATCTACCTATAAATAAATGTGTTTGCAAAGCAAAGGTAAACGTCACCCAAGCTCATGAACAAACTATCGAAATATTTTTAAACTAACTGAAGCCCTAAATTAATGAGATATTACCATGTGTGCATAAATAACTTAAAGGATAAAATTTGCTGATCCTTCTCTCAGATGGGTATTTGTGCTAATGAATCACGATCCTATTTACACTATTAGTCCCCAAAGTAATTGCTTATTTGAAGAAGTTCTGTCTTATGGGTACTCAGTTAATTAAATCCATTTGCATTTTATGTACACATGTTAAATTCTCAAGTCCTAATTTTCATAATCCAGATTCAAATATTTTCATGTAATAATACTTCTCATAAAGGCACTGGTCTTTCATTTTTAAAAGAACTTTCAGAATTGCCATATGCATAAAATGCTTATTAAATCCAATCAATATTTTAGAAGAGTCAACCCATTAAATGTATTTTTTTGTTGTTTAAATTTTTCTATTTGTAATGGGGATTACTATGCTGAACATACCACCAATTTCTAAATTTCAGTTAGCTTAATTTATTCAACAATTATTTTTGCTTTGATTTTGCATGGCAGTCTTTGATTTCTAATAGTGCCTTTAGAATTTCAAGCAACCTTTTCCTAAGGAGTACCTTTTTCAAGGTATGTGCATATTAACTGATTGATCTGACCAACCAAGTTGGGAGATCTCTAAAATAAGGAGCAAAACATGTCTAACACTGAGGAACAGAGTATAATAATTAACAAAGTTAGGGATGTTATAAAAGGTACCTTTTCTCATAATTTTCAAATATTTGAGAAGTTGGGAATTAAAGTACATGAGTAATTTTAAAAACCTATATATGCCTTTATTAGATGCAAGCTATGGAAATCTTTCAGTGCTACCCCAGCTTGGAAGCTTGAAAAAGCTACTGAAGCTAGGAGAGTAGAAACAGAGGGACAGACTAAAAGGAGGCGGGGCGGGGGGGGGGGGGGGGGGGAGATAGGTAGAGAAGAGCCATAGGATCCACAGCAAGGCCAGATGCTGGCAAAGGCACACAAGGGCACAATTTGGAAAGTAGATTTGAAATCCAGTTTTGAAATCACGCCCAACTGAACTATTAGATGTTTGTCTAGTTTAATTTATAGATAAGTTTATTAGTTTATTAGTTCCTCTTTGCAAAGAAGTTATAAAATGTGAAGTTTGGATACATTTAGGTTCCAATTCCAGCCCAAGATTATCTGAATCAGAAGTAGAGTACCAAGTAGAAAAAAAAAGAGAGAGAGAAATAGGGTATAGGGTGGAAGATAGGAAGAGAGGAAGGAGTAATTTCCTAAAATCAGGATTATAACAGTTATTTGTCCTTTTTAGCAGTATTGGACAATAATGTACTTTTGTTGTTACCTTAACATGAGATATAGCTATAAAATAGAAAACAATTTTTGATATGCTGAAAAACTCATACACTTTATCAAAAGTAAACAAATTTCATTCAATTATATCTTACTGATTCATTTAAGCAATGATATACAAAAAGCATAATACCAATACTCTTCAAGGAAAATAACATTTTCTTTGGAGTTGGGATCGCCCTAAGGAAGCATTTCTTCTCATTTAAAGAAAGTAGGAATAAAGCACTTGTATTACCATTTGTAAAAATTTTTAATACTGAATAAAATATTAGTGTTTAGTGTAATATTGATTCTCAAAATAGTACTCACCCATAATGGCATGCTAATTGGTTAAAATTAAATCAGACATTCAAAAACCCTGAGAACAGACCATCTAACACTTGTAATTTTTTTCATTAGTTTCCAGAATTCCAATTAAAAAGGAATTAATCTGTTGAATAAAAGACCATGATACAAAAAAAGTTCTGTGCACTATGTCATGTGCATCCTCTCTTCCTTCCCACTGCTCCAACTTGTGATGTCATACAGGAGTAAAGAGAGTGGGAAGGAGGGCACATCTTCTCTTGGGTGTTTCAAGCACAATAACAGCATTCAAGAGGCAGGCAACTCATGCACATTCCAGCTCTATAATTTACTAACTATGAGACTACAAGCATTTTACTTAAACCTCAAAGAGCCACAGAATCCTCACCAGTAATATTATTAGTCTAATAGTACCAACCTCCTAGAATTACTGACAAAATAAAAGAGGTTCTCAATTGGGGGTGATTTTGACCAACAGGAGACATTTAGTAATGTCTGAAGATAGTTTGGGCTGTTGCAACTGGAGAGTGTGGGTGTGATGCTGGCATCTGGGGAGTAGAGGCCATAAATATTGCTAATCTCCTAGCAGGAAAGTCCCCTGGCCCAATACATCAATAGTACTAAGACTGAAAAACCCTGGAGTAAAGTGAAGTAATATATGTAATGAGCATAGTGTCTGGTACACAGTAGGCCCTCAAAAAAATATTAAAATAACTACACTGTTATTGTCATCATTGTTTATTTCAAAAGGAACTCCAAACCCCACCCCCAATGGTATTAGAACTGAGCACTAAAAGCAATTCAGTAAGCCCACCATGGCATAGTCATGCCTATCTGCTAAGTCATCTACTTGGGGTGGCCAATTTTTAAGTGCCTTCAGGAATAAAATGACCCACTTAATACTTGACTAGTCTAGCAGACTCACAGATAGAACTGTATCAAAGTTCATGGGCTATCATTTAATTTGTACCTTTTTAGAAGTTAGAAGAAAATAGGAAAAGACAAATAAAAAGTAACTTACAGTACCATGTGACCATTACTTTTTAAATTCTGCTGTTAGTAATGGCTCAGGAGTCTCCTGATGATCATTTATTTTATAAAAATAAACTGGTGTTTGGATACATGGCTAGGAAATATGGTCTAGTTAATATAAGATCCTGCAACAATACAGTTTTAACTTAATGTTAAAGCATTTTAAGGATGAGAAACTTGTTTAATGCAAAAAAAACTTAGGACAAACAGACCTGAGTTTGAATTTTAGCTTTATAACCTTTAAGCTGCGTGACCTTGAGTAATTTGCCTGACTTCTGTGAGCCAGTTCCCTCATCTGTTTAACAGACATAAATAACCTCATAGGGCTATTGAGAGAATTAAATGAGACATATAGCATTTGACATACAGAGTGTGGCAAAAGTAGGTTTACAGTTGTTCATATGAAAAATACTACAATAATTAATAATAATACAAGAATAAACTCCGTGTTTTGCATAGTCACAACTATAAACCTACTTTTGCCCAACCCTGTATATTAGCAGTGAATAAATGGTAACATTTATTATTTTCATTATTAGCATTATTTTTTACATTGCCTCGGGGTTTTATCATGGCCATGGGTTCTCATTGTAAAGAATAACGATAACGTGTGAGTACTTTTTATTAGCAGAGGGAGCTCAAATTACTTCCATTACCTCAATAAACAAACAAAAACCACCTTAAACTTACTTCAATAAAATTGATTTAGAAGAAAAAAGAAAATGTACATATTATACATGGAATTTCCCAGTGAGAATTTTTTTAGGAAAAGGTAGATTTCCTAAATTAAAGACTGAATGATGTGCACATCTTTCTGGCATATTTTAATATAGCTGATAATCCACTTTTTAATTAGCCACCTAATTAAAATTCAATAGAAATTTCCCTAGGTGAATGTAGAACCTACTTCACAGAGAGAAATGCTGCTCTGAGTGGGCACTCCTACTGTAAATTTTGACACTTTTTCAGGTCCAATTTGTTCTAAGCCTAAATGGCCAAAGAGAGATGGGAAGAGCTATTTCACAACCTAATAATCCTAACTGACAGAAAGACTGATTTTAAGGCTAAATTCACTTTTTGTTTGTTTTGTTTTGTTTTTGTTTTTTCATTTTCATTGTTCCCTGGAGAAGGCCCAAGTATTTTTAAAATCTTTTCATCATTCAGAGTTTTATATTTGGCAATAACAATATTTATCATTAATCCAAACTATGGCTCCCTTCATTTTTCTTGGTTTGCGTTCTTCTTCACTAAAGTTTCCCCAACTTCCAACTCCAGAAAATCAAAGAACTAAAAGGTACCTGAGGAGGCCATCCTAGATAATAAAAGCCTAATATGCAAATCAACTGAACTATGGAATGACCTGTGGAAGGATGGGTCACTATGACGTGCACTGACCACCGGAGGGGAGACGCTCAATGCAGGAGCTTTCCCCAGCACAGACCCCAGGCCAGACAAGGCAATTGCCAGTGGGGGGCCCCCAATTGCCCCACTGGCCACCCTGCCGATTGGCCCTGATTGCTGGCCGGGCCTATGGACCCTACCCATGCACGAATTTCGTGCATCGGGCCTCTAGTCTCAACATAATAAGAGGCAGTTGTTTAATTCCACAACCTAGATCATTTTGGGAAGGGAGATTTTTTACCTATTCCTTAACAATAGATGTTTGAAATTCCCAAACCTTAATAGTTATTTTCTTTTTAAATCATTGGTGTCACATCCTTAGTTTAAAATGTTTTCAAACTTACCATTTGGTCCTGTAGAAAGGAAATTGATTGCTTTATTGAATTCTCTCTTTTCCAACCAGTTTTAGCTTTGTATACTTACAACTTCATTATGTCTGTATATAATTTTAAACTATTGTCTCGTTAATTTCTGAATCATAGTCATTAAACTTATGCAGAAAGGAGAGTTGAACTTTTCATTTTTTTATTATTATTACTTTTTTAATCTTCACTCGAGGATGTGCTGAGAGGGAGAAGGTGGGGCTTGGGGAGGGAGAGAGAGAAATATTGATGTGAGAAACATCAATTAGTTGCCTTCCATACGAGCCCCAACACGGGATGGAACCTGCAACCCAGGTATATGCCCTAACCCAGAATCCAACTGGCAACCTTTCAGTGCACAGGATGACAACCAACTGAGCCACTCCAGCCAGGCTGGAACTTTTCATTTTAAATAATTTCCTTTCTTCTTACCTTGTCCACTATAGCCTTTTTTTCAATAAAGTATAGGTCAGATCATTTTGCTCCTTGACTCAAAATTCTCCAATGGCTCCTGTTTGTATCAGAGTAAAGGCTATAGTCTAACAATGGTCCTCAAGGGCATATACACTGAGTGGCCAGATTATGACCACCCCATCAGTACTTCGTTGGGCCACCTTTTGCCTTCAATACTACGGCGATTCTTCTTGGCATTAACTCCATGAGATGTTGAAAGGTGATGCAAGGAATCTGATAGCATGCCTGATGAATAGCACTGTCCAGTTCTGTGAGATTTGATAGTTGTGGAACCAGCTGCCTGATGGCTCTTTTAACATCGTCCCACAAATGCTCAATTGGATTGAGATCTGGTGATTGTGGGGGCCACCTAAGCAAGGTAAAGTCTCCCTCATGTTCTTGAAAGCACTCCTGCACAATACGAGCACCGTGGCATGGCACATTGTCTTGTTGGAAGAAGCCATCTCCATTGGGATATGCTATCAACATGATAGGATGAACTTGATCAGCAACGATACTTAGGTATGTTGTGCTATTCAGATGTTGTTCCACACGGATTAAAGGGCCCAAATCATGCCAGGAAAACATGCCCCAAACCATGACACTGCCCCCACCAGTTTGAAGGGTTGTACTCATGCATGTGGGGTGAATGCTTTCATGCTGTTTCCGCCAAATTCTCACACTGCCATCTGCATGATGCAACTGGAAACGTGATTCATCGGACCACATGACTTTTTTCCAATGCTCAACTGTCCAATCCTTGTGTTCCTGTGCGAATTGGAGACGTTTTATCCTGGTAACTGCAGACAACAAAGATGTTCGTTCGAACAGGCCTTCGGCTGTTTTGCTGATACTCACTCCATGGCTCTGAGCGCCAACAATCATCCCACATTCAAAGGCTGTTAAATCGAATTGTTTTCCCATATCTTCAGAAAAAAAAAAATCACTTCTACTGTCGTAGTAAACAACCTGCTTCCCTATTTATAATGGTCTGGCCCTCTAGCAACTTCAGCGCGAAATTATAGCTAATTTGCCTACAAACGTCAGGTGGTCATAATAATCTGGCCACTCAGTGTATGTTTCAGCTCATCATGATCACTGTATCTCCTACCTGCATCCTACATTCACTCCACTCCAATCACTCTAAATTCCTTACAGTTCTGCCAGCACACCAGGCATGTTCTGGCATCAGGGCCTTTGTATTTGCTGTTTCCTGTTTGAGACATTCTTCCCCAGGGAATCCACATGACTTGCTGCTCTTTCATCTCCTTCAAGTCTTTGCTCAAATGTCAACTTCTCAATAAGACCTTCACTGCCCACCCTTCTAAAAATGCCACCCCTTACCACAATTCCTATTTTGCTTCCCTGATTTATTTCTGTCTGTGGTATTTGCCACCCTGTGATAAAATATGCAATTTACTCATTTCTTTATTGTCTGTCTCCCTCAACTAGAATGTAAGCTCCATGAGGACAGCGATTTTTATTAGTTTTGACTAGTGTATCCTAAGCATCTACTCCAGTGTCTGGTATCCAGCAGACACCTGATGGATATTAGTTAAACTAAATTGAATTGTGCAGAATTACACCCTTATTGACTCTTTTTCATCTCCCTCAAAGCCTAAATTTGCCTTCTGTTAGTTTTATCTCTGGTGCTCTGCCCTTATAGTGCCTTTACAAAAACTTTTATTTCCCCCTGCCCCTGACTGGACTTAGGAGATGGAGAAAACAATTTCACATGCTTCCTTTTGATTACTGATTAGCTTAACTGGGATAAAATTGCATTTTAGCCATATTCCTTCCCATATTACTTTTCCTATCAAACAAGGAGACTGTTATCACCAAAAATGGTGAACTGGGATAAATTAGATTCCAGATCAGAACATTCCCGGGTGAAATCTGATGCAAAAAAAAGAGATTGATACAGACGGAAATGACAAGCTCTATAAGTAGTTATATGAAAGAGAATGGGAAGATTATTTCCCTTTGAATCTAGGTATACTTTTTCTAGCACTCATGTTCCTAGCATAAATATTAGAGCCTTAAACCTGATTCAAGAAATGCATATGCCTCCTGATGACAAGAAAGCCATAAATATAGTTCGTGACCAAAGATTAGTCCCTGTTTATTATTGCTGGTGACACATGATACATAGGGGAGATTTGGCAATATTTCAGACATCTCCAGTCAGTCATTTATCATTTCATAAAGATGAGGAGGTATTTCTACATTAACAGCCCCTATAAAAGGATGTGAGTAGAGAAACATTTCATGTGCTTTATCATTGAAAGTCAAAGGGACACTGACAATGTTAAAAATGTGCTGAGTGGGTTACAGGTTTTGTATAAGTTGGTCTCTAAATAATGAGTCCATTTTAAAAAAACTAGTAGAAGAAGAAGAAAGGAACTATGTTCTATGTTGCTTATTTCTCCCTTGTGCCCTTAAACAATACTTCTGGCCTTGAGCTGCAAAACAGAAGCTTGATTTATCTCTAAAGCCTTTAAGGTTCTGAGCAGCATGGGGGCCTGGGGAATCTGCTCCTTCAGGCCAGGCTGTGTCCCAACACAGATTTACCCTGCAGACCAGTTTGATACAATATGCAGAGACCCAACACACCCCCCACCGCAAATTTAACACTGCTTCCCTATTTCAGTCTATAATTTAGAATAAGCCAACGTGCAGAGCAGGTTAATAACTTCTGCCTGATTAAAAAATCCAAACCCATGTTCCCTTCAGAACTGCTATGTCTATACAAGTGAAATACATGAAGCCCTTTGGGAATAGACTTTAAAAATGGGTTTGGGGATGTGAAGAGTGAAGAACTTTGCCTTAGAAACGGTGGGAGTGAGTCACTGAGAAGTGTTTAATGTTATATAACCAATAACTTATGTGATGCTTTGCAGAATTCCAAAGACACCATTAAAACGAAATAAAAAGCCTCAGCTTGGTTTTGTGTATGCTTCAGTAGACAAAAAGATATATTTAATGCAGGGGGTGTTGAATCTGAATTAGTACAAATATTATTAATTTAATGTTCATACTGTACTTTATGGTTTATAAACTGCTAGCAATAATTTTATATATTTTCCCTTACAGCAACATAGTAAAATATATCAGCATTTTATTTTTCCCATGTTATAGATGAGGCAACATTTAATAAGTGATCTATTTCTTTCCTGTGCATATTGGTTAACTGGTAAATGATTAATTTATGTCTACATGAACTTCATCATGCAGAGTATTTATTTTAGTGCGAGTTGGTATTTATTTTACCCGCAAAGCATTACAGTATCCAATTATATATGCATGTTTTAAAGGCAGTAAAGCAGCCACCAGTAGTTAATGCAGCATTAAGTCAGAGAATTTAAATCACAGTAAATTCTGAGTTAGGGTATTTAAATCAACCCTCTTTCTTCCGCTTCTGGTTTGCGAGGGTGAGAAATGGTCCTCCTAGTAAATGACCACCTGGCACCTGTCCAGTGATATAGAAAAGATGTGTTGAGATTTTCTGAGTTTAAAATCTTAACTGTAAAATAAAAGAACCAAAGGTTTATGATTTGGCTAGTGGAAGGGTAAGCGTGATCATTTATATCTGCCTATGAGAGTAACTTGCGATTGTGGGGCTTCTATCTTGGCTGCTTCCTTCTTTCTTCTTTCTTTTCTACCTTCATTTCTTCTTTTTGTTTTTTTCATCAATATTTGCATCAGTATGACAGTTGCTATGACTGCTTCTATGGAGAAGTATAACTAACCTGCACACATAAGTAATATATTAAGATTTAGTAAAAAGGACAACATCCCCTGCATTCCTACTGTTTGCATTATTCTCCATATTGCAATCTATTGAACTATTAGAAAAATTGCCTCTCTCAACATGTGTGGCATTTAAAGTCCATGCTTCTCAAAATACCCCTCTAATATCATTGTACTGCTTTAATCCTGTAAGCTAGAGGACTACCCACCAAAAACTTCAGTCATTTTCTAAGTCTAATTTTTTAGAAATGTGTTTTCTTTTTATAATGTACTATATATAATTGTCCTTCATTTATTGATTGCAAGACTCTTAAATTTGGCCAATAAAACTAAGATTTTAAAAATTCATTGCAAAGAGTTCCTGCCCTAATTTCATATGCAAAGTTTCTGATAAAATCTAAATATTGGCATCTTAGCTGTCAAAGGCTGATGATATAAAACACATTGCGTGTGCTGGGTATTTAAACTCTTCCAGAATCCAGAAATTGTCTCTTTCAAAATTGGAATGTATTCTTGAAACCAGGAAAGTACTTATAGATCCAGGAAGGGCTATGACAAGAATTTTATGAAAACAATTTTAGTAAAAATTTGAACATACTAAAATATAAATTCAGATCTACCAGTAAGACAATACACTATGAAGTAATATTTTTAAATTTGTGTGATCTGTTGGAGGACACATTTTACAGTATCTACTTAAATCAGGACATAGAAGTTTTAAAAATAATTTTAAAAAAAACAAGCAGCATTACCACAGAGAAATGTCATTGAAACATTCTCCTCGGGCTTCTTGCTTAAAGATCAGTTTTAATGGAATCAGCACTTCAATGTGCAGTTTTCTCAGGGTTATATATGCCTGACCCTTAAGTGGGCGCTATGAATTATTGTCATAAACTTTACACATGTATATTTGTGTGTGTATGTGTGTGTGTGTATCCCAAAAATATATATGCACACTTTGAATAATTAAAAAGGCAGTTTTTATTTTCAAAATTGAGCTATCAGCTATTAAAGTGTGTATACAGTTTTGGGACATCCTATATATATTATATACACACATATATAATACATAAATATATCTCTATGGGTATATATATATATATATATATGTCTTAAATATAAATTGAGAGATTTAACTGTATCCTCTGTTATAAAAAATAGAAAAATACACATATAATCAAAAGAAACATTTTGAATATTGGAGTATAAATTCAATATATGAAGTATAGAAAATTTACTCTTTTATAAAACCTTCCAACTAATAAATTATCCAAATGAAATGCTATTATAGGCTTTCCTTATATGACATTGTTCCAATATCTAATACCCAAGGGCTTACCCCAGTCCAGACCTTTTCAATAGCATTTATTATTCCTAGTTACATTTATTTGACCAATATTGCAGCTTCTAAATTACATATATCATTTTCCCCTGAGAAGTCCATGTCCTTATATAGCCTTACAGGAGAACTGGGGATTTATATCACTTTCTAGTGTAACAATGAATAAAAGGGCAGAGAACCAGATAAGACTCCCTTACGCTTCCTCATTTTCCACTACCCCTCACAGAACATGAGATACAAGTGAGTGTCTTATTATTGTAAATGTTGAACTGGACTTGATCCTCAAGTTCTCATTCTTGTAATCTCAGAATCCATTATTATGATGTTTCTGTTTTCATTTTTATGTAATTCTGTTAGCTTATGCCAAAAAGAAACATATCAAGGAGGGTTTCTTAAAAAAAAAATAATGTTCATGCTAACTAAAATCACTGTATTCTTTTTCAAAGAAAAAACTTACATGAAATCAAGTATTCCTGATTGTTCAAAACTGCATATGGAGAAGTTGCTGAAACTCAATCTTGATTCCAGACAAAATCAGTACAGCATTTACACATTACCAGGCTAATGAAAAATCATATTTCAGCTTAAAATTTCAGCTTTTAGTCTACATGTAACTCTAAAACTCTTACAAGTAAAAGCTCTTAAAAGTAAGCATTCTTGTCCATCAGAAGTTGTTACAGAAAAAGAAGAAAACTAAACAGGACAGGTATGGGCAATGCCTGTCCAGCCCTGACATTTCAAGGAGATCCTGGCCCAAGAACACAGGTCTCTAGCCCATGCAGCAAATGTAACCCTGAGGGAGAAGACTCCATTAGATTGTCATGGTTTTGAAACATCAGCCATTTATACTTTCCAACTTATTCCCATGGCTCTGAACCCAGATTCACTTGCTAATCAGTTCATTGATTATAACTCTCCATCCCATATACTTATATGTATATCTATAGGTCTATACCAGTGATGGCGAAACAATGACATGCATGTCAGAGGTGACACTCGAAGTCATTTTTTTGGTTGATTTTTCTTTGTTAAATGGCATTTAAATCTATAAAATAAATATCAAAAATATAAGTCTTTGTTTTACTATGGTTGCAAATATCAAAAAATTTCTATATGTGACACGGCACCAGAGTTAAGTTAGGGTTTTTCAAAATGCTGACACGCCAAGCTCAAAAGGTTCGCCATCACTGGTCTATACTCAAAGAGAGAAAATACAGTCTATATAACTCATTAGCTTCACGGATGCATTTCTTATAAAATAACATATTGGCATTCTGCTAGAAAGAAGCTTTGTAATTAATGTAAATATTGCCAATGAGATAATCTTCAAGACATATAACTCCAGCCACATGTACAGAAGTAGAAGTTCCATTTCTGGAACATAGGACTAGAGAGTTATTTCTCATCTATATTTGCTTATATAATACTAGAGGCCCAGTGCATGAAATCGTGCACTGGGGGTGAGGGGGATGTCCCTCAGCCCAGCCTGCACCCTCTCCAATCTGGGACCCCTCTAGGGATGTCCAACTGCCCATTTAGGCCCAATCCCATCGGGACATCCCTCTCACAATCCAGGACTGCTGGCTCCAACTGCTCACCTGCCTGCCTGCCTGCCTGATTGCCCCTAACCGCTTCTGCCTGCCAGCCTAATCACCCCCTAACCACTCCCCTGCCAGCCTGATCGATGCCTAACTGCTCCCCTGCCGGCCCAATCACCCCCGACTGCCCTCCCCTGCTGGACCAGTCACCCCCAACTGCTCTCCCCTGCAGGCCCGGTTGCCCCCAACTGCCCTTGCCTGCCAGCCTGGTCGTCCCTAACTGCCCTCCCCTGTAGGCCTGGTCACCCTCAACTGCCCTCCCTCACCTGCTGGCCTGGTCGCCCCTAACTGCCCTCCCCTTCTGGCCTGATTGCCCACAACTGCCCTCCCCTGCAGGCCATCTTGTGGTCACATGAAAGTGGCCATCTTTGACCACATGGGGGTGGCCAGCTTGTGTGTTGGAGTGATGGTAATTTGCATATTACCTCTTTATTATATAGGATAGCCACTCCCATACATGTTATCACAAAGCCTTTCCTACTCCACATGAAAGGGAACTAATGCTTGCAAGAAACAATGATGGCCTTACATTGTCCTCAGAGAAATAAAGTTACTTGTGCAAGTTCACCAGCCAGGAAGTAATAGAGATAAGATTAAAACTCAGGTCTGACCAATGCCCTTACAAATAAACTTGTATCTTTACTTTGGATATACTACTAGCAACAGGCCCTGACCAGGAGACACAGATAACATTTATTTCCTGGCTGCTAGAGAATAAACATTTGCTGAATGGATTATTGGCTATTTCTTCTAAACCCAAATCTCAAACCCAAGAAATGGGTGCTCTGTAACTGGCACTCTTTTATCTTCATGCACATGGGAAGAAACCTTGTCTGATAATTTAGTTATACATCTATTTTGGAATCTGATTTTTAAATGAATTCAACATGAAGATATCTGCTTATAGTAAACTTAAGAATTCAATGTGTACTACTTATCTGGCCATTGGGAAATTTTAAAGACGTTATTTCATTAAGCAGTTTCATAGTTTCTTTTATTACCTATTTATATCTCTTTGATATGGCTACATAATTATGAGCCCAGTTCCCATTATTACATTTTGTTAGTTGAAATATAGTTTTGTTACCAAATGTATTTCATATTATTTACCTAAAACTAATCTGAAAGGTCTTCTATCTACTTAATTGGAGCTATTTGTGATAGAGGTGAAGGGTACTCCTAACTAATTATAAGCCTAGTGATGCACAGATGAAATATTTTGTATTTTGGCTATACATGTTAGGTGTTAGGAGTAATACATTTCATGTTATGGAGATATAAAAAATTCTGGAGATTATTTTTTTTACATCGTAAAGAATTATAAGTGTTAAACAGTATTTATTAAGTCATTTAGATTTAACTTAATGAGATCATTCTTCCATCTTCCAGTAGCTGTTTTACCTCAACTGTTTCAAACATTAGAACATTTTCTTAAGAAAAGATTATCCACTAAGCCAAACCAGCTAGGGCAATTATCACTGAAGATTAACATTTTATAACCTAAACAGGAATTAATTTCAGTGTTTAACACACCTCCTCACTTTGAATAAATTCTAATATCTAATTCAAATCTCTTCCAAAATGTCCTACATCTTCTCCTCTGCAAGTAATGTAATACCAAACTATTTCCCTTATTCTTGATTTTTCATTCCTTTAGTGCTTGGTCTGAATCTATAATTAGGTTATTATTTTCATTACTTTCTAATCAGCTATTTTTGAACCAGTGGAAAACTTTAAATAAAAAGTGAAAAACAGACCTCTTCCTTATCAAATGGATGATCTGCTTGACTCTAGATGTCCTTAATTACATTATTACTACTAATAATGGCAATGAGAACAATGTTCCATAACAACTAGCTACCTTGAGCTAATCCCTGGAAGAGCTTTACATATATCATTTATATTTAATCATCACAGCAGTTCTCTGAAGTTTTACCAAATAAAAATGGTGAGTTACTCATAGAGTCTGGGACATTTCTTCTGGTATTGACTGTACATGTCCATGAATATTTTTACAATGAGCTGTTCAGCATTTAGTTGATTATTTTTTTGTTGTTGCTTGGACCAAATGCAGTTTGGATAATATAGAATGAACATAGAAAACCATAGCATTAATCTTGAATTGTAAAAGCCCTATTTGTATTGTGACACAAATATAAATGTAAAGCAAGCAGAAAAAATGCTATGTAAGCTCTTTTCTGAGCTTGGTATTGTTAGAAAATGTTTAACTCTTGTGTTATTCGGTAACTTTTCCATTGTGTGTACTGTAAGTGCAGAAAGAATTATGCTAGGGTCAAAAATGATTCTGAAGTTTCATAGTGAACCATTTTTATCAAAAATTTATTAGGTCCTCAGGTACATGTGCACCACTGAACTTAAGATAATTACCAAGAGCCATGGAATAAAGAGTTAATGTTCAATACAGGTCTGAACTGATCAGCAAATATTTGATATAAGGTATTACAAAGAAAAAAAGTATTTTATTAACATTCCTTGTCTCTTGAATGAGTTATGATTGAAATAATGGGTTCATATATCTAAAGAGGGTAGCATTTTGTTGTGCCAAATATAAACTGTGACTATCAGTCACATCAACCCCACAATATTCAAAACTAGGAAGCATTTTTTAAGCAATGGAATAATTAGAATTGTTGACAACAATCACATGTTTTTATTATAGTACTGAGAGAAAAGTTGATACTATTATAGGCAAATGATCACTGATGGCATTTTACTAAATGACAGCATAGATAGCAAGTTTCGTCCATAGCACTGAATGATCCTTCTACCAGACAGAATTGGAGACCACACTGGGAACTCCTCCAGGTGATAGTTTTACCCATCTGGCCTTGTATGAATCAACTAAGCAGTTGCCCCGGTTTGCATAGTCTTTCCTTGGGGACATCAGAACTGAGATGGGTAAATCTGAAGTGCTATATATAGTTTGCTCTCACATCGGGATGGGAGGAGAGAGTATCTCTATTGCTCCATTTCCAAAATTCCTAAAAGTACAGCCTAAAAGTGACGCTAAAGAGGTAAGTCAATGTCATTGTACAATGAATGATTAGTAAACAACTCAAAAACTAAAGACTCTCTGAAAGGGATCTTAGAGGTCATGAATGATGGTCCTATCTTCTTCTGATGACTGCCATGACACTGAAACACCTCTGATGATAGGAATCTCTTGGCCTCCCAATATCAGACTGCTCCAGTTCACAGAAAGTCCTTGAATGAAACTATAATGTTTCTCTCTCTAAATTCCATTTAGTCCTAGATACAAGCTTTTGGTCAAATGAAATGTTTACTTCTTTGATAATGACAAGTTCCTTTCCAATACTTCCCATTCTCTCTCATTTTCTCACTTCGATCTCCTTAGTCACTTTCCTCTGAACGTGCTCCAATTTTTTTAACATTTTGCAAACTCAGAGTATAATCTAACCTGCACAGGATAAAACAAAATTAGCAATAGCTTTATTCCAAGCATTGTCTTTCTCTAAACACTGAATTTGCTTTTTTGGCAACTATATCACAGTGACAGTTGAAATTCCTAAGTGCTTCTTAAATATCTAAGCCAAGTCACATGTACCCCACCCTGTACTGTGTAGTTGGGTTTTTACATTTTTGTTTTGGACCTCCATAGACTTCACATTTATTTCCATTAATGTTACCTCATTAAATGTGTTCCATCCCGACAACTTATTTTTTTTCCTTCAAATTTGGAATGTCTAGTGTATTCTAATTCTGTCACCTCACTCACTAGAAATCCTAACTTACTGCATTGGTAAACCCGACTAGCATACTTTCTATGTATTCTAATGCCTGATGCTTTTTTAATGTTGACAGTAACAGAAATGAGGCATCACCATTAGAAATGTCCTTCCAGACAGACATTGATCATTCATTGTTATCCTCTGGGTGTGGCTATTCCACAAGTTGCCAAACACCCTTGATTTCTAGCTCATATTAGTATTTCTTCATATTAGCCACTAGGATGCTATGTGATGCTTTGGCAAATATTCTGTAGAAGTCCAGATATATTAGTTAACCCCATTACCCACACTGGTTAGCCCCACTAGTTAGTCCAGTACCCCTTTCAGAGAAGAAAATGATGTTCACCTACATGATCTGTTCCTTGCTGAATCATTTGGATCCCAGTTATGAGCCTTCTTATGGTTGATGTGAGGCCCACAGATACGTAGGTTTTGAGAAACTTTCCCCCTCTCCCTTTTTAAAATCACACTCACATTTGCCAATCCTTTGCCTATTATACACCTCCCTTGCTTTCCACAGTTCCTCAATGGTGTTCAGCAATGGTTCAGTAGCTTTCATTTACCGCAGTGTCCTCAGCATACTCACGGTCTCTAGAATTGGCACAGTGTCTAAAACATAAGTGGTATCCTGCTATTTTTAAAAATCAAAGCACACAAAATTTGATATTTTGGTGGCTGTATTGATGTTTTAAAACTCTGAAATAGAAATTATAAAATTCATTTGTACACTACATTAGAATTTGAATTGGGCAAAGAAACACTCCCACATCTGACTACATGCTACATCTATTTAACACCCTTCCAAGCTATCTTCCTGTGGTGGTAAATGATATTGTCTGGGTTCTTAGAAAGCTTATTTGCATTACACCCAGAGACAGTGTAGGCTCAGATGGAGCCATATTTGAATTGTTTGGTACAGGAAGACGGAAGAAAAGAGGACAGGTGGCATTAAAGGACCTAAGAGGAAGGGGATAGGGCTTTGGAGGAATAGAAAGGGATTTCCAATCCAGTCCCTTGAGACCTCATTCCTCTGTGCCCCTCTGACTGGAGTCCTTCTGCTTCCCTTTTTTCCTCCAGGGCCAATTTCTCTTAGGACCTGGCCCCTCTTCCACTAGTATAATATAATCTAACCTTTCCTTAAGAAAATTTAAGCCAGAAGGACAGAAGAATTTCATGTGGAAGAGTTTCTAAAGATAACAAGTAGAAGGTGGTGATGGACAAATCTCACATTTCAATAAATCTTGGTAATTACCAGTAATGGCGATTGTTCAAAATAATTATAAAAACACCAATACTGTCTCTTGACCCCAGGGTTACAATCATTTCTACGTGATCAAGAAATGAACACCCAGGGACACAGTTCCCACCAACCAGAATCCTTGAAGACATCTAGAATATAGGCTTCTTCTTACACTCTCTTTATTCATCTCTTCCCTCTTAGCAATAGTGGTCTATCATTTCCATTTCAAAGATCATTCACTGCTTGACATAGACAAAGGAAATAGAAACCTGTTTTCTTTCTCAGCCTTCGATGTTACCATCATCTCTAAGCTGCAGGTCCATCTTTAATTGGATCATTGTGCTCCTTAAACTTAAAAAAAAAAAAAAAGACAAAAACATATGTAGCCTGAGATTTTTTTAAATTGGTTTTAGGCCTGGCCAGGTGGCTAAGCTAGTTGGAACATTGTCCCATACACCAAAAGGTTTCGGGGTTGAGTCAAGTCCGGTTAGGTTGCAGGTTTGATCCCTGGTCTGGTGCATATGTGAGTCAATTGATGTTTCTCTCTCTGGTTAATCTTTCTTTCTTTCTTTTCTTTTCTTTTCCTTCTTCCTTCCTTCCTTCCTTCCTTCCTCCCTTTCTTTCTTTCTCTCTCTCTCTCTCTCTCTCTCTCTCTCTCTCTCTCTCTCTCTCCTCTCCCCCTCCATTCCTCTAAAAGCAATAAAAACATAACCTTGGGTGAGGATTTTTTTAAAGGTTTGGGGTATATTTAGAATTTTTGCAAACTTCTCAATCTTTCTAAGGCATTTTCTCTTTCAAATTCTCATGCTATAGAATTCTTCTAATCTGTTCCCTGAACTTTTAAAAATCTGTTCTCATAAATTTGCCATATTTGTCTGATAATTTTCAGACTTCCCCTATCCCATCACAGTTTTTAAAACTATATATATTTTTTGTTCTATAAAATGCCTGTTACTTCCACATGGTCCACCAGTTCCCCTTTGTTAGAATTTGATTTTATTAATTTTTTTTGCAATATCAGTTCCCACATTCATTTCCCCAAATTTCTGGACAATAAAATTGCCAACAAGGCAGGTCCATGACCTATCAGATCTACTGAGTTTATCTGAAAATGAATTTCAGGATGGTTGGTTAGAGTCTACCATCAATACTGTATCTCATAAGACACTTATTTAATATTAAGACTTTATTCTACTATTATTGATATACCATAATAATTAATGTAATAAAAAATAATCAAAGGACACTTCCTAAAATAATCTACATTCATTCATTCATTCAACAATTATTGAGGACCTATTATGTACAAAACATAATAGTTTGAAGAACCTGAGATACCAAAATGAAAGCAAATAATATACTACTTAGAAAGAGGATACCAACTAATTCCTTTGCAAATATTTATTGAGCACCTACTATGTGCTAGGCACATAAGCATAGAGGAGTCCTACTGTTGATGATTCAGACACATTTGAGTTTAAATCTCTAATACCTACTAGCTTATAAATTGCTGAATATTTTATCTACAAACTGAGAATAATAACACAATTTTAGACTTGAGAAATTAAATTATCCAAGATACTGGTGATACAAAGATGAGCGAAATAAACTCCCTATATTCAAGATAATTGAAGTGTAATAGATAATAAAAACTAAGCATTTCAATAATACTTGCTGAATAAAGTTAAAATTAATGTAGGGCAAAATGATACTGTAATACTCATTATCTTCTCTACCGAATGGTAAGTTTCTTTGAACACCAGGAACCCCTAATACAGTATCTAAAGAGTAATAGAATATTCAACAAATGTTAAATAGATGGACAAATAGATGTTTTATGAGTAACTCTTCACAATATCACCCTAAAGTCATGAAATTTTTTTAAGGCAGAATATTTACTAGTATGTACAAAAACTTCATTCTAGTATCAAGATTTAAATTCTCCTTTAAGATTTTAGAAATGAAAGACCAAATTAATTTCTGCCTATAAAGTAGGATTACAACAGATATTATCACTAATTTTTCAAGTTTTATATAAAAAAGATTGACCTGAGGGTATTCTAAATTGGATCTACCATGTAAAAATCAAAAGTTGCTCTTTCCTCTTCACCTTGAATTAGTGAAGCTTCTTGGTCCAGAAATAAGTAACAATTTGACAACTTTTGAAATGTTTGCATATTTTCCTCTATACAAATTAACTTTACAAAGAAATCCTGGAGGAAGCTGGGGGTTTTAGTTTCTGGAGCACTGAAAGCCGAAAGCTTAAAATTATAAACAGTGACTAACATATTAGTCAGAGTAAGCAGCTGTTCCTTAATAGGAAAAGAAATAACATGTTTAAAATACTGTAGGAAAATTAGGACAGACCAAATAACATTTTATCTGCTGAGAGTGACTCTAAATTAGGTGACCCTAGAAAAGTATGCAATGTAGATATTTTTTAGGATTATACAGCTATTCTGGAAGTAATTTTAATTTGTTTTTAATTGCCTTCCTTAGTAAAAGTTGCATAGACAAGATAATTTTCCAGTCTTCTCCAATTTCTTGATGTTTGAGACTTGATATATTTTCCATGTGTCCCCTAGAGGGCAGTGATGACCCAGAACACAGGAAAGGATTTTCTGTCAGTGTCCTCTCGGGCATCAGCTTTCATTCCAGTCCCTTTACCATTTCTCACAGATCTGTCTTCTATAAGCAAGTTGGCAGTGGTAGGTTCATTTCTGAGTACAGAACTAGCAAAAGCACTAAATATTAGAAAAGGACATTGCATGAAGTATATTTTTACAGAGAGTGAAAGAAAAGAACATTATATGAAGATTATATTTTGCTTGCGTATATCGCTTAATACACACATGCATGTTGCACACACACATACACACACCCTAATTGGTTCTTTTCATGCATTTTGAAGTAGAAAATGATATGAGACAGTTGTGTCAAGGCAAAGAAATTAAATTTTTTTCCTTTGGTTGGTTTGAAACAACTCATGGTATTACTGAATGCCTATTAACTCATCCAGGAGTTACCTAATGTGTAAGATATTATATTACAAGATACACTGATAATGTGAGGAACAAAGAAACTGATGCTGGGAGCTTATAATTAAGAAAGTGATAATTGCATGACACAGGAAAGGATGACACAGGAATATACTCAACTAGTTGTTAACCTTGGTAGCAATGTAACATAAAAAACATTTTATAAATGTTTTGCACTTCTTTTGGAGGCTCCAAAAACCTTGTCCCGGTCCAACAGGACACATAACTTTATATTTAAAAGGTGATGAGGAATCACAGGAAGCTTCCTAAATAGGAAGGGAGAGCCTGAATGTGTGCTTTTCTAATGCTGAGGTTTTCAATTTTAGTTAATGTTGCTATTTAAATATTTTATTCTGCTCACAGATATTTTTATGCAAAGGGTGCAACTTTCAAAAGAGCCTGTTTTGCAAGGCTGTCCTAAAAGCCTCTTGTAATACCTAGGTATTTATCTTCCAGGATCTCTTTTATTGTATTTGGGTTATTTGCTGATTAAACTTCTTTATTCATTTTTATCTTGTGAAATTGGGAGCAAGATGCAAACCTCAAGTATATGAAGAAAAAGATTAATGATATCAGAATTATAATTCAGTCAATATTTACTAAGCCACTTGAGTTTTCTGTGGGAGGCAGAGGGTAATATCTGTCTACCTGTATAGCAGAGTGGCTCTGAGAATATTCCTGCCATAACTTTTGGTCAAACCAAATGATATGGTTTGTTTATGTGACTGCTTGTTTATGCAGATGGCTTTGGCTAGAAATTATACATATTTGCAAAACCTCCTGGGGGAACATTGCCATCACATCTGTAGCCGTGGTCTGCATTACAATCAACCATTTATTGAGATGTTAGAAAATAGACTCATTCCTAACAATATGGATGATAATTATTTATGGTGGTTTAACATTAGATTAGGAATGACATATTTGTTTAAGCATATTAAAAATGGTGGATATTTTCAGTGACACTGTTTTAAAGAATTAGAGTAGCAGAACCAGTATTTTCAGTGTACAGGTTAATATTTATGGCACCAGGACCAACTCAAAAAGGGGACAAACTGTTAGAATTAGATTCTTAAACTAATATTTATTTCTATTTTCCCAGATTGGACTGAGCCCACTGTTATTTCCAGGGCTACAGTAAATCACCTTAAGACTTTATCAAAGGATAGTTGTGATTCTAAGTACTTGTCAAGTGGACAATTTCTTTAGAAGAAAATAGAAAACTATGACTGTTCGAAAAAGACCTAGACATTTATATGAGACAGTTTATGAGAGGAAGGAAAAAAAACACTACATAATTTGCTTCTTCTTGAAGGTGTGAAAATTTCTTCCAAAAGGAAAAATATAAATATATATATATATTGTTTGTCCTGGCTGGTATGGCTCAGTGGTTGAGTGTTGACCCATTAACCAGGAGGTCACAGCTCCTTTCCAGGTCAGGGCACATACTGGTTGCAGTTAGATTCCCAGTTGGAGGGGGGGGTTGTGCAGGAGGCAGCTGATGAATGATTCTCTCTCATCATTGATATTTCTCTCTCTCCCTCTCCCTTCCTTCTCTGAAATCAATTTTAAAAAAACATATTTTTAAAAAATTGTTTGTAGAAAGAGTAGGTATAAGAGCCAATTTTGACTCCTAACTTTACTTTGCATTTGCAGTTTGAGATGTATCTATAAAATGGCTACTATTAGACATTCATCATTTATTTCTCCTGCCATTTCTGTGTGATTATATTTAAAATGAAAATATAACCATTGTGTATATTTTGATATATTATTTGTAGAAAATAGTCTCTTTTTTCTGTTGGGAATTGTTACATTGGAAGTCACAGATAACCGGGTGATTCTAATGTTGGTTCCAACAAAAAAACTACAGCCTACTAACAAAATGTAAGCTTTATAATCAGCAGACATTTTCTATCATGTAGCTCATTTTGCGTTTCTATCATGTAGCTCATTTTGAGTTTCTTGATCTGCGGGGCAGAAAAATTGTCAATTTCTTTGAAAAAAACATTATAAACAATCATTACATTTAATAGTATTGTGATAATATATTAATAGAATAAGAGCCTATCCTGCTTAGAATGCAGAGCTTGTAAAAGCACTTCCACACACAGCAATGCTGATCCTAGGTGAGTGTAGTTAAGCCCATTCCAGACATTTCTAAGAATTAGAGAGCCATAGGGGGTTTCCCAAGGTCACATAACTTGAAAATTGCCAAATGCTTCTCAGACAAGGTCTCCTCACTCTGACCTAGATCTATGTGACATTATAGTGAGGTAGTGCTTAGTATACGGTTGCACTCATTTTATTATATGAGGCAGCTTTCTCATATGTCGATGGAACATATGCAGAATGTTGCTCTTAATTATGTTCAGGCAATGTATTCAATGCACAGACCCCCTTTTTAGAGAGGAAAAAGTGGAATCCCAGAGAGGTTAAATACTGCATCCAGAATCACACAGCTCGTGAGCAGTGGAGTCACAGGTGTCCGGCTCCAGAGCCACACTGCCTGTCGGAAATGGACTTTCCTGCCAGTGCATTTCTAGATGGGTTTTTTTTTCTAAACTGGGCGTTCACTCCCCTAATTGTTTATTTTTAAAATGTCACGCAGTTCTGTGCTGACTTTCTTCCTCACTGTTGTATGTTTTCATTGGATACAAGGTTTTCTACGAGCTCCAAATAATGTTGGTGTGGTCTCTCTGTTTTGAGTGTAATTCGCATGGCATGGCACAGTCTCTTTTGAACATCACTGAAGGACCAACTGAAGTCATCTAGGAAGCCAGCCCCAGGGCCCTCTGAGAATGAGGGCCACCCACTCCTCTTCCATTGGTTGGTTCAATGGTAGAAGAAAAAGCTGCCCTGAGTAAAGCACACTGGACTCTGAGTGCAGGGCAGAGTTATGACTCCCTACCCACAAACCCAACCCCAAGTCACTAAACAAATAAGGAAGAGCTACAGGATGAGAACTGAAAAAGACTCTGCAATCCTGCTCTTGCCACATGATGGTGACAGGGCATCTTCATGAAGTGGCAATGACAAGTTCATAGGTACTAAAGGTAGTAAGCAATAGAGCAGCAGTCAAGGGCACCAAAGGATACAGGTCAGTGAGGGCAGCCAACCTGCCATTACTGCCTAAAAGGCCACTGAAAATGCAATCCAATTACAGTTTATTACAAGTTTTTCGTGATTTGGGCTAGGATTGCCAGTAAATAAGAAAGTATCAGATGGTGGGGGCATGATACAAAAAGTAAAATCATTTAAACCTCTCTCCTGAGTATGCCCAGTTTAAATATTTGGTCTAACCAAATAGTTCAAAGTCTCAGATACTATAAATATTACTTTGGGGAAAAGCAGTCATTCGTTTGACACAATGTGTTATGTTGCAAATGCAAATGATTAGATTTCCAGTTCTCTAAGGGGGTACTTTGTTCCTGTGAGCAGCTTATTTACAACTGGCAAAAACCACAAGTCTGGCTGTGGACGTCAGACTCTGTTGGATTATTTAGACAAACATACTATTATATTAAATTTACAAGTGTAATCAATAGGGGGTTCTGGTTGTCACATTAATTACATTCTATGGAAATTCTATGGACGCATCATTTAATTAAAATTTTCACTTAGTACTTATCCGAGTATAAGAAATGTCATCATAGTTTTTTGCACATGGTAATAAAATCATTGGTACATTACCAAGATTAAATCATGAAAAAATATCTACCCTTCTGTTTTCCTTCCTGTTAAAATTACCTCTTACGGTACCACCTGTGATGACAGGCAGGATAAACAGAATTTCAAAGCTTTCCACAACATCTCCATGTCAGAACAAATGAGTATTTCCAGTTGACAATTTATCATTATAGCATTTCAGAGCCTTATAGCTAATTCTTAAAAACATTAATAACATCTACCTTTACTGAATGCTCAATATGTGCAGTGAATATGTTAAGAATTCCACTTACATGATCTTATTTAATCTCAGAGGAACATTTTGAGGCTTCTTTCCATTATACAGATAGAGAGAGTAAGGCACAGGTTATATAGATGGTAAAGGCTAGAGCCAGGATTGAAACCCAGATATGACTCATTCTGAGGCCCTTCTAGTCTAGTCCACTTTGTATTTCATAAATACAGAAACAGGCCCAAGGGATAACCTAACTTGTCTTTCCAAAGGGCACACAGCTGGACACTGACAGACAAAATGAGGGCTCAGGTTCCTACCAGTTATCTTTACTGCAATGAGCCATCACTATAGGCCTAAACTATTCAGCTTTTTATCTTGTTGCATTTCTTTTTCAGCATAAGGCAGCCAGAGACATGTAAATCATATCCATTATCACTGCTGCCTGTGTTGTATAGAGCAATCACATTTTTAATGGACCCTGTCTGAGTCCTTGCTTGTCTGCATAGCTCTTAAAGAGGTCTGGAGTGAATCTATTGCTTCTTAGTGGCAGTCAGCATTTGTCATAGCTCCTCACATGGTAGAGTTGGATTTCTGTGGATTTTGTTTTCTCCCCTATCTCTGGAAACTTTCCCCCAAAAAATGTCATACTGTAGCTCCTTACTGCAAGAATAAGAACTGTGACTGCTTCATTAAAAGTCTTCTATTTTAAACAGCCCTAAGCTGGTCATGCCTTTACCTTGCTTTAAATGCTCAGATAAACATTTTGGTGTTTGTTTTTATTATGTTTTTATTATTAATCAACCGCATTATCTGTATCTGTTGAGATAATCATGTGATTTTCTATTCTAATATCATGATTTACATTATGGATTTTTTTCATGTTAAACCAACCTTGCATTACTGACAATTTGGCCTTAATGTATTATCCTTTGCTAAACTGCTGGGTTTGCTAATACTATTTTTATTTGCTAATATTTTATTCAGGATATGTGTCTATGCTCATGATGTCCTTGTCAGGTTTTGTTATGAGTGTTATGCTGGCCTCATCTTGGTTCAGGTGGTGGTGAAAAAGGTACTTAGATATATTAAAAGTCATTGAACTCAAGATATTAGACATTTTACTGTATATAAATAACACTTGATTTAAGTACAATCATTAAAAAATCATTCAGATGGCTTCACTTTGCCCTGAAACCAAATTCATTAGAATGGCATTCAAGGCTTCTGTCTCCTTGGACAGCTGAATCACCTTTGTCACTTCACCTATTACATGGCTATTCAAGACTACTTTTAATTATTCAAAACCATCATATTCTTTCATACTGTGAGAACTTTGCTAATGCTCTTCCTTCAGAACTGAATGCTCTCTTCCATGCCTCTCTTTCTCCACCTGGGAGAATTCCTTTCATCCCTCAAGGTTAACACAAACAATGCTCCTTCTATGATTTTCTGGAAGATTCTGCCGACCTCCCCAGCCACCTGAATGAGTTAATCCCTGCTCTGTGCTGTCATTACACTGGACACACAACATTCTAACAAACAAATCAGGTCCTGTGTGTAAGTATTTCTGTTTCCTCAGTGAGGTTGAGAGCTCTTCTGAATCTTTTCCTCATTTTTGGATATCCAGGGCCCAATGGCACCCAACAGGGGTAATTGACAAACTTTATTAAAAGAATAAGTATGTCCTCCAATACAAAATTAGGGGAAGGGAAAGATTATAACACGATAAAGTTGTTACCATTTAATAAAACCAATAAACGCATGAATACCTCCTCCAAAACAAAAGAAAGATCTAGCATTATCCGATCTAATAATAGACAAACATGGTAATTAACCATAACTTCGCTACCCTTCCCATTGGCTAATCAGCAAGATATGCAAATTAACTGCCAGCCAAGATGGCAGCTGGCAGCCACGCTGCTAAAGCGAACAGGAGGCTTGCTTGCTCCAATGGTGGAGGAAGCCAAGGTTCCCTGCCTGCCACCACCCAGCTCTGAGCTGCACTCTAAGCAACTATGTTGCAATTATAGAAGCTAAACAAATCCCAGAAACCTGCTTTCAGCCAGCCGGGCCTCAGAGCTTAGAGTGGCCAGTGATGGCAACAGAGTTTCAATTATAGAAGCTAAACAAACCCAGATACCCGCTTTCAGCCAGCCACAGCCTCAGAGCTGGAGCTGGCTCTCAGCTCCAGTGACAGCTATAGAAGGTAAATAAATCCCAGAATAAAACAAAAAGAAAAAAAAAAAGAGGCTGGGAGCTTCAGTCACCCACCAGCCTGAAAACAGCCCTCAGCCCTGAAGGGGATGTGACCAGCTGCAAACAGCCATCAGCCCATCATCCAGGTTGGCCAGGCACCCAAGTGGGACCCCCACCCTGATCCGGATCACCCTTCAGGGCAAACCAGCCAGCCCCCACCCATGCACCAGGCCTCTATCCTATATAGTTAAAGGGTAATATGCAAACTGACCCTAACAGCAGAAAGACTGGGAATGACTGGTCACTATGACACACACTGACCACCAGGGGGCAGACGCTCAATGCAGGAGCTGCCCTCTGGTGGTCAGTGAGCTCTCACAGGGGGCAGCTCTGCTCAGCCACAAGCCAGGCTGATGGCTGCCAGTACAGCGGTGGTGGTGGGAGCCTCTCCCACCTCCTCAGCAGCGCTAAGGATGTCCGACTGCAGTTTTGGCCTGCTCCCCGCTGGCAAGTGGACATCCCCTGAGGGCTGCCGGGCTGCCAGAGGGATGTCTGATTGCCATCTTAGGCCCAATCCCCTGGGGAGCAGGCCTAAGCCAGCAAGTGGTCACCCCCGAGGGGTCCCAGACTGTGAGAGGACACAGGCTGGGCTGAGGGACCCCCTACCCCCGAGTGCACAAATTTTTGTGCACCGGGCCCTCTAGTGTTTATATATCACTGTATAACAAATTAATCCAGAATGTGGAGGCTTAAAACAACCATTTCACTTATTTGCTTACAATTCTACACACAGAAGAGTATTACCAGCTTATTAAGAAATAAGGCCCAACTGTACAACTTTTGTAGAATCCTACATGATAGTAGTTCATTACTGTTCATGAAGAAAATTCGTGGCTAAAAATTGTTATGAATTTAATAACACGTTTAAATGAAAAATACCTCATCAACCATAATAGCACACACTTAATTTTCAATATAGTGATGTTATTTTTTAAACAACAAATAAGCTTGGTGAATATGAGTTCTTGTTTCCTTTGCATTAAACACTGGACCCATTTGAGTATCCATCACTGACTAGTTACCAGACCACAAATTTAGACTAAGAGAATGCTTTTCTAATAACTGGGTCACGCCTTCCAATTACAGTGTTTTACAATTAGCACTGCTGGGATATACTAGACTGGCAATTTAAGTGAATGTATTTGTGTCAAGTAATGGTGGATGGCAATTATCTGTGGTTTGGGAAAACCGAGGGCAGTTACTCCTTGAATAATTGACCACAATGACCCACATGTCTGCCCAATCAGAAGGAAGCCTCCATGTTAAGTTGTGTGGAATGACTTATCCACCGTTTTTGTATTATTTACTTTGATGTCCACAAAGTGTGTTCAGTGAAACACTGTGGATTGTTGGTTACACAGAAGGGTTACTTAGTCTAATATGAATGGGCAGCCCAAAACAAGACTATTTCTTCTTATAAATGCATAATTTCTTTTCACATATAAATGCCCTGAGAAGTCTTCCAATAAGAAATATAACTTTATTTCATCTGTTAGCCACCTCAAATGTGTTATTGAGAAGAAACATCAAGTCCAGCAATAATCAAACGGTACAAGCAGTAATGCTCATAAGATGAACAGTTGTGACAGGTTCCTTTTTATAGAAAGCGGAAGAACTATTTATGTTCACAGTAGATGTTATATCACCTTTACTATTCACACACACAAAAGTACTGTTTGTATTGAAGTATTGAAAACTGCTAAGAAAAAAGTAACTCAGATATTTCTTCTTGTTTCCTGTGAGTGTCATATTTAGTACCCATCTCACACAAAGACCACTGTCCCTTCAGGTGCCATGTAACTTAGAGAAATGAGTGAGAGACCCAGATCTTCAACTAGGAATCTGGGTTGGCCAAGAATTAAGAAGAAAGAAGCATCTCTTTTGAAGTAATGGGTTCTTATGTGTCCAGCTTATTCCTCCTCTGGATAGATGTGGATATTTAAACATCAAGGTATATTCTTTACTTGAGTAATTGGGAATGATACACTTATTAGGAGCCTAAGTCCCTGCCTTGCCCATACTGTCCATGTATTTAAATCAGACTTCATAATCACATCATCTGTTTAAATGGGCTGTGTTTTTTCTGCCCATTTTAACCTCCCCGTCTTATCAACCTGACAGTGCTGCCACAAGGTGAAACCATTGTAATATCCCAGTTGTTTCATTAGGTAGGAAGTAGAATAATAATTTATTTAAGGAAATATCAAGGAATTAATTACACATTGCATTATTAGTTTTCTGATACATTATGGTGGTGAGGTGATATCACTCACAGACAAATGACCCTCAGATGTTAGCCAGCTTGTCAAGACCCTGCCAGTCCTAAAGTTGTCATCTCATGAAGATGACATCTCACTCTCTTCAACTATACTTGACCTTGAACCTACCTGAAGTTTCTGAAATATAACGTATTAAGGTAATTTAATTTGATATTTGAATTTAAGAGGATCCATAGACCATTAGTCTTCTAATCACACAGTGTGATATTATGCATTGTAATCAGCTTTACTTTGAACGAATAGGGAATGGTAAATATGAAATGCTTATTATATGAAAGTAGATTTTTTCCTATGGGGAGTTCCTACTTTAAAATGAATAATATTTAAATAGGTATTTGAGCCCTAGCAGGTTTGGCTCAGTGTCGGCCCAAGGACTGAAGGGTCCTGGGTTCGATTCTGGTTAGAGGCACATACCTTGGTTGCAGGGTCAATCCCAGCCCTGGTCTGGGTGTGTGCAAGGAGGCAACCAGTCCATGTGTCTCTCACATCGATGTTTCTTTCTCTCTATCTACCTTCTTTCCCCTCTCTAAAAATCAATAGGAAAAATCCTGGGGTGAGGATTAAATAAACAAACAAATAAGCAAACAAATAGGAATTTTAGTTCTGGCAAGTGACTTGACCTTTCTGGTCCTTAGTTTCCTCATCCATGAAGTGGGGATGATAGTGGTACCTTCCTCATAGTCATTTTGAAGAGTTAATGTAAATGTGAAAGCATTTAGCACCCTGCCCAACACATAGTGTTTACTAAAATATTAACTAGTGTAATTACAGATTAAAAAGTCAGGTGGTGATAGTGGTGTTTATTTCTATTGTTCGAGCACACTAAGTACCTTGCCTGTTTATCACACTTAATTCTTTGCAAAACATCTTCATGATGATCAATGTACTGCTGGCAATTGTTACAGAACAAATAAAAACATGGAACATAGTTTTCCCTTAAAATTGCAGCTTTGTCATAAGTCACACAGATGGCCTGTATATAAACTAGAAGAAATTATAACTAAGGTGTCTTATAAAAGTTTTATCATTTATCATTATTAAAAATCATTTACTATGGTCTTTCTTACTGTTCAAGGCACTGTGGGATGAAAACATAATGATACTTCCATGTCTTTCACCAAAACTTCAGTTTCCTCTAAGACTGGTGCTGTGATGGGAAGTGAGATTTTGTGTTCTGATGTCAGGAGCCACCAGCTTATATTTACAAACTAAGCGATTATGCTCCTTCAATATTGATCTGACATGTTTAACTGCTGATATCACTCACCTGCAATGCAGTTTAACTCACTTGTCCATAAAGGGGAGTTTACCAAGTGGTAAATTGGAGTCACATGAAATATTAAAGTAAATATGTTTACAGAGTTAAGGAGAGACTGCAATTGTATGCATTGCATCAGATGTTCTTGAGTCAGGTCCTCTGTGCTTTTAGATAAGGAATCATTATGAAAGGAGTGATGCCTATTAAGAAAAAGCCTCCCAATTCAGCTTTTTTCTGGTGACTGTATGTCTCCTTCCAGGTCACTGGAGTTTCTAAAAAAATGTGTCTCCTTTTAAAGTAACACCTATACATATGTTAGTGTACTATGCACTAATTTACTTCAGAATATATATATCCGCATGACCAGAAGATCAGGGTTAGAATTCTGGGTTAAGCAGAATCCTGGCTTCCCCTCCGCTGACACTTACCTTCTAGGAAACTTCATTTTCCCCTTCTCTCATACTTGAGATAATAATTCTCAAGGCTGTCATGAAGATTAAGTGAAATGTATATTAGAAATGTTTGGTAAGCAGAAAATTGTGATATAAACATAGGTGGAATTATTTTTCTGAAGTGGGCTGTGTGTGTATATGCATGCGCAGTCCATTTATTTTTCTAGTTTCTGCATGTAGTTTAGCTCACTTCTATAGATGGAAGAAAAAGCAGCAATTGCAAGTCATTCGCAGTGCAAAAACCTCAAATACTAAACTTTCTACTTTACAGAGAGAACTTGATGGAGGCTATTATGTATAATGCTTACAGTCAGCATTTGGGGGATGAGTTGCAGGAATGATTGATCTTTGGTACTCCCAAATCAAACGATACCTTGTGCTGCACATTATTTTTAAATGGCCTCATGATGAGTCCAATTTTACATTTACCAATGTGTATAGAGATTCACATTTTACAAGACGTTTTCCACAAACACTATTTCATTTAGTCTCTTAACAACTTTTCAGAAAGTTATTATTCTTGTTCTCATTTCATATATGGAACTTTGAGTTGTTATAAATTAAGACTAGCACAGAATTACATGGCTAGTTAGTGGGACAGCCAAATACAATCCCATTTTTCTGTGCTTTCAACTACCATGTGTTCCCTTAATGTGTGTTTGGGGATTTTTTTTTCCACTTGTTTCATGAACAGAAACACAGTTCTGTGTTTGTTGTATGAAACAGTTGGTCAGGCAAGACAGCCTTAAACATGCTATGAGTCATAAATATTTTCATTTATTTTTAATTAGGTAAAACCGAAGTCTAGCATAACACCTTTTGCAAATATTAGGAGGAAATGTAGCTTATTCCTGAAACAAATGTCCCATCACATGCAGATTTTTTCCAGTACAGAATCATGTTGTACTCTAAAAACAAAACAAACAAACAAAACTAAAAATACACATTGTGCGTGAGACTGTTGTTTTTCTTCTTTGTATAGATGTGAATACATGTTTTCCAATTCGTAATGCCATGCCAACAAAGCCAGACATATAACCATAAAGGCTGTTTGCCTCCCTCTTACACATGCTGAGCTAGAGCTGTGGAACACCACCATCTTGGTAAGAGAGATTTTGACAGAAAGAAGAATATACTTAAAATTGTGGAGCTTGTAAAATCACATTTTTTTACGAAACTTGCCCCACCCCAACAGAAAACCTAGAGAATGGATCCATACAAACCTGCAAAAATACGTTTAACATGCTATAAAAAAGGGATACTTTTTTTGTTGATTTCCAGCTCATAGACTATAACCATTGGTGCCCAGTAAATTAGAAACTCCAACGTAAAAAGTATTTTTGCCTTCATAGACCTAACAACTAAAAGCACCCAGGATTTAATGCTTCTATCTTTAAATGGATAATCTCGGAAATTCCAGGATTGAATCCATTAGATTAAGGTTAGTATTCATGTATTCGCCTATAAATACATATGAACATCTTTAAATTTATATATTTAAGATAAACTCTTTTAAGTATTTATTTTCAAAAGCTTTTCCTAGAAACTACATCAAGACTGACAGTGATAACTGAACTAAAAACCCAAGACTGGGAGTTATAATCTCCACCTGTAGGTTTTAGGTAAAGAACATCTCTTTCAGTTGATTCCCAGTTAAGAATAACAAAGATTGCCCTAGGCCCCGTTTGAAATGAATAAAACTAAAAAAAAAAAAAAAGACCGTACCCTTTTATGTAATGATGTTTACTTTGAATTTATATTAGTTCACACAAACACTCCATCCATGCTTTTGTTCCGGCCCTCCGGTCCAGTTTAAGAACCCATTGTGGCCCTCGAGTAAAAAGTTTGCCCACCCCTGCCGGTTTGGCTCAGTGGCAAGAGCATCGGCCTACGGACTGAAGGGTCCCAGGTTCGATTCCCGTCAAGGGCATATCCCCAGTAGGGGGCGTGCAGGAGGCAGCCGATCTATGATGCTCTCTCATAATTGATGTTTCTATCATCTCTCTCTCCCTCTCGCTTCCTCTCTCAAATCAATAAAAACATTTAAAAAAAAAAAAAAAGAATAACAAAGATTACCCCAGAACAGTGGACAGAAAATAGAAGCTTCAGAGATCTCGGAGCTGGCTTGAGTAATAGCACCTGAGATAAATTCCCAAGTAGTCACATCCCAAACCCCTTGGGCTGAAGGGTTTTCACCCTTTGCCAAATGAAAGACCCATTAACACAGATGCATGCAACGCCTGCCTGTGGCATTTAGAAAAGAAAGGGTTCCTGGTGGCGGGTAACCCATCTTATTGCCATTATCAACCACATGAAAGCTAGGGAAGGGACCCCAGATGGAACGCCCCGCATCACCAGGCCCCAGAGGAGTCTGACAGCTCCGAGAAGCATCTCGTAGAGGCCCCGGGAGGTTCGGGTCATTCTCCGTTTGACCTTTAACGCTTAGCATTGATGAGCCACAGAGGAGGGTCAGCCTTACCTTCCTGCCATCATCAGCTGGAGCCTTTGGGGCGCATGCTCTCCCTGGCGCGGCGGTGGGAGCTGGGGAAGCTGGCCCGCGAGCTGGTTGGTACAGGGCAGTCCGCGCTACAGCGCTGCTCACGTCCAGTGCCCAGAGGCCTTCCCCTGGTCAGTGGCGCAGGCAGAAGCGTTTCTGGAAAAGCCAGACGACCTGAGCATGCGAGTCCGCACGTGGGCCATGTCACCAGCCACTTCATCTTTAGAGGACCGCCACGGCTGTCGTGAAAGCCACTGGTTCACGCCAGGAATCCTCGCGCACCGCTGTTTTTTAGTATCTTGCAACCAGACACATCGAGTCTTAAAAATGGGCGCAAGAGTGAGCTTCAAGCGTCCTCGTCTTCAAACCCTGGTAGGAAAGAGTGTCTGGAACACCTGAAGCTCGCCACCTAAGGGAGCACCCTCTTTATAGCCATAGACAGCATCCGAGGACGAAAAGACGACCTCAGGGGTCTTCCTCTCTGGCGTGTGTGGGCTCTGTGGCTGCGTTGCGGCGCTTTGGCGGCTGGAAAGGTGTCCGCACCTGCGCCTGTGTCCGCGCCTGCGCCTGCGCCTATTTCTGCGCCTGCGCCTGAGCATGCGCAGAAGCCAGAACTGGACTTCTGGCACCGCCACCACGTGTTGCTGGGCTTTGGGCGTCGGTTGCCAACCACTGAAATGCAGGTTTATAAAATAATACGGAAAAGACCCTCTCTACAGGAGTCTTATGTAAGTGAGTACGTGGGTGTGCTTTACGTAACTCCCTGAGAATGTTTTCTATAAACTGATGGCAATAGAAATGTTGAACAATAGTGATTGAATTGAACTTAGTTATCTTGAGGTAGTAATTTGAAAAATCCTATGACCTGAGAATATACTTTTTTAAAAAACTCTCAAAACTCAATAGTAAAAAAAAATAAACAATCCAGTTATAAAATAGGCCAAAGACACGAACAGATGTTTTAGCTAAGAGATTTGAACGGCAAATAAGCATGTGAAAGATTTTCGACATTATTAGCCTTTAGAGCAATGCAAATTAAAACCACAATAAGTCGTCCCTACAAAACTATTGAACAACTGATTTTTTTTTGTTTGTTTAAGTAATAATACCAAATGCCAGTGAGAATGTGAAGAAACTAAACCTCTTCTACCTTACTGGTGGGAAGGTAAAATGGTACAACCACTCTGAAACACAGTTTAATAGTGCTTAGCATATGACCCAGCAATCACATTCTTGGGCATTCATCCCAAAGAAATAAAAATCTTATGCTTACACAAATACCTGTATACAAATGTTTATAGAACTGTTACTCATAGTAGCAAAATATTGGAAACTACTCAAACATCCTTTAATGGGTACATGGATGAAGATACTCTGGTATAATGCCAATTTACTTAGCAATAAAAAGGAATGAGCTACGGATACATGCAACGCCTTGAATGAACCTCAAGGGCATTATGCTTAGTTTTTAAAAAATCAATCTTAAAACATTATATATTGTATTCTCCCATTAATATAACAGTCTCAAAGTGACAAAACTATAGAGATGGAGGACAGATGAATGGCTGGTGGGGTAGCATGAGGAAGTGCTTTTGTGATAATGGAACAGTTCTCTATATTCATTGTGGGGATTATATTTTAATCCTATGACTTTGATAACTATTTACCATAAAAGCTAGTCAAAAAGCTTTTACATCCACTTTTGTACAGTATAATCCTGGAAGTATTTAAATATGCAGTGTTGGTTTAATTAAGCTTAAATACCCATTTTTATATTTACTAAAATCAAATAGTATTGATTTTATTAGCAAACAACAATTTCAGTATACAGATGTGGGTTATTTTGTGGTAATAACAAGAACAGGGATAAATTCTGGAGTTCAATTTACTATTGTTCCTTTTCACTTCTTTGTTGGCAAAGTAGAGACTGGTTTCTCCAACTTTTCTAGAATTGGGGGGGGGGGTCATTTGTAAAATTTGAGAGCTACTTAGCATAATTATGGCAGCCTCTTTCTCAGATCACTGCCTTAATATGGAAGGACTTTCTAGAATAGTGACTTTTCCTCTGCAATCTTAATTGCTGTTTAACCAATTATTTTTTTCCTGAAAGTTCTTCTGGTCAGTTCCCCTCAGGTTTAGGCATCAACTGGGCAATTTCGTGATGACTGTTTGTTCTTCACCCCTATGGAAGCAGCATCCTTTAGAAGGCTTATCTGAGCCTCGGTGTCCCCTGGGTATGGAAGGCAAGCGGCAACTGAATGGTAGTCTGTCAACTGGAGTCTTTGTATAGATGTCTTATTGGGCCTAGCACCTACCTTGCTTAAGCATGCCACTTAATTTTTTAAAATTTATTACTGAGGAAAGGAAAGAAACAGGAAAGGAAGGATACCAAAAAGCAGGTTAGTGATAAAATAAAGCCTTGGCACAAGCTGACCCAGGTACAAGTAAAACTGTCAAAAACTCAGAAAACTACTCACTTCTGCATGCCCCATTTGTATCATCTATAAAATGATTATGATATTAATTGTATCTTCTTCATCGGTTGTTGTGAGGATTAACTGAGCAAATATGTTTTCAACATTCAAGCCCACTGCCTGCCACATATGATGGCTGCAGTACATGTTGATTCCCATTTCTGTTGAGTTTCTACCCTAATTCTTAGCCTTGAGGGTAGTTTGAAAAGATGAGGGACTGATAACTCCATTTCGAAGACAGTTCAATGAGGAAGGCCTAAACAAAGCAGACTGCCTGTAATACCTTTCCTTGCCCAAAATAAACAAACCATTGAATTTCACTATATCCTGGAGCCTCTGAGACATTCAGAGAGCACCAGGCAAGCCTTTGTCTCTGCAGGAAATATAAACCAGTGGGGAAGAGTAGGAATGCCCAATGGACTAGAACTCATCTGGGGACCTGGGGAGGGACAGTAAGTACTCCATCTGGGAAACTAAGAATGGTTTCCTGGAAGAAACTGAGGGACTGAGGGGTTTGCTTTTAGGAATTTTCCCAATGGTCTGTTTCTTGGGGGATATGGCAAAGAGAGAGCCCTTGCAATAAAATCTGGCTCCCTTTTCCCCAGCCCTCAGTATCTCAGAACATGTTACTGGAGAACTCCTTGAGGACCAAGGACACGTTGCCATCTTTGCATACCCAGCCCTTTGTACACATCCTTCTAAATAAAGGTTTATTAAATGAATAAATCCCTTTAAGGTAGCTGAGCACATCAATACCATTGTTGCCCAGGCTGGAAGTGAGGAGGTCTGGGCACACTAATTTTAGCAGGCCCTCTCAACGCTCTCCCAGGGCCCAGGCCATCTTGGTTGTGCTCACTGTCATCTCCTTAGAACCTGACAGAGCACCTGACATACTGTAAACATTCTAAATACTTAAGTGAATCCTGAAAAAACACCCCTGGTCCTGTCCTCAGATGTCACAGTCAGCCTGGAAGAAGAGAGATGGGCTATCTTGGGTTTCCAAGGATTCTGACCACCCATGAGCAGCCAGAAGTCAATTTCACTTCCTTGCTCAGCCATTTGTTGGCGGTTGTAAGTCACCCCCTTACTCAGGTGGGGGGCTGCCTGTGAGTCCTTAAGCCCCCTGCGGGGATCCCAAGAGCTAAGTCACCAAGGAAGGAACCCAGAGGGGGAAGCCCGACAGCACAACACGTGCAGCCGCCCAGGGGAGGAGGAGGCTGGGCTAACGCCGCCCTTAGTCAGCAGCTGGGCTCGGTTTTGAAACAAAAGCCAATGTCCTCCCTCGGAGTCCGCGGCCGGTCAGCTGCTAGGGGAAAGAAAGCCATGCTGCCCAGCCGGTTAGTGGCCCAACTTACTTTTCCGGAGCCTGGGACCAAGGGCCAGCAATTGCACGGGAATGGGTGGGATGTTAGGGATGGGAACCGGGGCACAAAGCTCATCGACCCGCCCCTCCCCACGGCTCGGGAGAGGGGCCTGGGTCTCCCATGCTCTGCGCATGTTTGTCCTGGGCAATCCGCCTCCGAGCCCGGGCCCAGTCTGCGTAAAGCCGAGGCCCCTTGGCCACCCGCGCACAGCGCCCAGACACACCAGGCCCTGGTTTCATGAATGAAATCCAATCGTGTGGATATAAATAGCCGCGAAGGCTGCTAACGTCACAGTGAGCGCGGCTGCCGCCACCGCGGCGGAGCTGGGTGCCGGGAGCTCTATCCGCCGAGCTGGCCCGCCCGGGAGCGGGGTGGGGGCCGGAGGAGAAGGGGAGGGCTGGGGGTGGAAAGGGGCGAACCCCTCTGTCCCCGGACTGGGAAGAGCGGCCGCGGCGGGAGGCGAGCCCGCCCGGCGAGGCAGTGCCATGCTGCCTTTGTGCAAAGTTGGGCGGCGGGCTGCACGCCGCGCGCAGGGGCCCCGCACACCCGCGACCGCGCGCAGTCGTGGCTGCTGCTGAGTGACGGGGGGGCCCCCCCGCTCCCCCCAGCCCTTGAAGGCGGAGAGAGCTCGCGTCTCGCTCGGCTTCAGGGTAGGTTCTGTGTTGTGAGTGCGCTATGGTACGAAACTTCTCGGAGCAGCCGCCGCGCAGCCCCCACCGCCCCCGGCCCCAGCGGGTGGCATGCGGGGGTCCCCGGGCCGCGCCACGCGGTAAGCCGCGTCCCAAGAGAGAGTTGTGGGACCGAGATGCCAGAGGAGCCGCCCTCGTTTCTCCGCGAGGCCGAGAACCCTCACATCCGAGGCAAACGAGAGATTTCTAGGAGCGCCCGCACAGCCGCACCCCTAACTTGGAGCTGAGAAAATGAACAACAGGCACCCTTAGAGGGCTGGCTGCGCCAGGGAGGGGGTGGTGCCGCGCCGACAGGAGGGCTCTTTTCCTTGGAAGGACAGTGGTGGGGAGCCAGAGGTCCCGAAAGGGGGATATGCTTGCCCTTTGGGCGCTTGCACCCCCATGAGAGTTGACGGGTCAGCCCACAGTTTGGCACTCCCCACCCCCAACCCCCTGTCGATGGAGTCTGTTGTGAGTTGCTGTGACAACAGTGGAGCTGCCCTGAGGGGCTTTCAAAACCTCTTACCTTGTCTCCCTGTGCTCAGCTTTCGGGGAGAACAATGGGGGTGGGGGTGGGGGGAGTGTGCAGACAAGGGAATCCAACCTCCTCTCCAAAGAAAGAAATGAGAGGAAGGCACAGCGATGTAAAAATATATCATTAGATCCTACTGTTAGCTGTGCTGTGTCTACCCCCAGCAGTATCAAACATCTCAACTGAGAAGCAATGTCAATATTTAGACTTGGACAAGCCAGAAAGTTAGAAGGGAGCGCCAAGCACAGGGTTTTGACTTGGCTTTGCACGTCAGCACACAAGCTGTGCCTTTCGAGCTGACTGTACACATTTACTGGGGGGGAAATGCATGAAGGTTGATATATACACAAAGGCACCCAGACCTTCAGGTCTCAGAAGACCAAGAGTCGCCTTGACTTTGAACTTCTCCCAACCTGCGCTGTTCGCACAGTTCTGTTGGACCCCAGCCAGATGCTCAACCTGAGGTTTCTCTAGTTTGGGGCTCTCCCACCCCCAACCAGGCTGTGTTGCATATTCTACACTGAACTGTGCATCCTCTCTAAACTGCAAAAATGTTGTTATCAGTAGTTTGCATCTTTGTATACCTTCTCTCACTAACAGCAGATATAAATAGCCAATAGTCTGTTTTTGTTTGATCTCAGACAAGCTCTAGGCTTTCCAAACATACACTATGTTTACAAAAAACTCTTTATAAGTTTGGAATTATATTTAGTTTCCAATAACTTTGTAGATGCTGAAGAGAGTCTCTAGTTGCTAGAAAATAAACAAGAGTTCTTTTCAGTGTAAATAACGTCTGCATATTACTCTGCAGGTGGAGTGGGCAGTAAATTATTACATTAAACAAGGTTTCCTCTGAGATTCCTGGATCATATTTGGACATATTAGTGGGAAAGGGTTTAACCAGCCCAATCCAATGCGGAAGACTGAAAAATAATTAGGAAGCACTAAAATCACAGCCAGTATTCTTCTAAACTTGCCCATGGGTTGTTATTGTCCAGAATTTTGAATGTAGTGTAAATTGAAGTACAAAAGTCTGTGTGTGATCAAGAGGTGGAAATAGAAACACAGGTAGTTTAATGTCATTGACTCAATAACACAACTTATTAACTATTCAAATATAGTTTAATAGAAAAAAGAATCATTTGGACTTTTCTTATGATAATATTATCTTAAAAATGTTATTTTTGAGGAATAGCATGTCTGCCTTTATGACTTTTGTATTGTAAAATGTCTGTAAGCTTTTCCTTGTTCCCATCCTTGGGTTGGTGGCCAAATGCTTTTTTTGTAACATACCCAGTGTTCAGAAATATATTTTAACAAATGCTACAAAATGTTATCCTAGCTATTTTAGGATAACATTTCTTTGACCCAAAGAAATGCTACTTTAACACTGGCACCTAGCAAAAGTCAAGCAGATTCTGCCCCTTTTGGGGGCGGGAAGGGGGAAGAAAACAACATATGTTGAAAATTTTAGTAGCTTTTCATGTGCTCCTGGCAAGCAGTAGGATTTATACAGTATTTCTCTCTTTTATGTAGGTAAGTCCAGCTGTAAGCAGAGTGTTTTGTTCTTCACATCCAGCAAGCCAGGTTAGTGTCTTTGTACAAACCCGTGACCACAGATTACATCTTGTGTCTAATTCTGAGCGTGCATTTGAGAACAGGTTTCTTAGTCAATTTGTCTTACAACAAATTGTCTTTGTCATTTTTTAATGGAATCATTTATTAACATAATAACTTCAATGGTTATTAAAATTATTCTATTTACTCTGTGAATAAAATGGACCTTGAATCAGTTTGTCCTTTATAAGACTTTTTATTTGAGGTGGGCGGGGCGGGGATAAAAGTGGTGCCTGAGTAGCTGAGGATACTGAAGATCTAGGTGCTTGATAAATAAGGTTTTACTTCTATTCTAATCTTAGTACTCTAGAGCTGGAAGAAACCTGATAAAATAATAGTTGGCATTTTTTTAACATGAACCAAAGTTAAGGTAATGTACTGCATTCTTTGCATTTATGTTCTCATTCTGCATCTAAAAAACTCCCCGTGATATGGAATTACTCTCTTGATCCCCAAACAACAGGTGCGGAATTGGAAACTCAGAGAAGTTAGATAGTAATTTCAATTCCTAGTTCTAGGCAATGGAAAAAAAATAGAATTGATTTAAAAAAATAAAAAAAAGTTCTGTCTTACTCTAACACCTAATTCTCCAGTTGAAAAAATTGTTCTCCACTAGGGAAACTGGGGCCAAGAAAAGTTAAATGACTTGCCCAATATAACTTGGTAATTACAGCTCATATCATACAGCTGTTACAGAATAAATCAATTCCATTTTCTAGAATCTAGAGTAAAACGGTGGAATAATAGGTATTCATGTCTACTTTCTGGCATGGGACTGTCAAAGATCTAAGTAAGTTTTTATCATGAAATCTCTGGTCTTAAGGATCTTACCAACAAGTAAGATTGTAAACATTCATGTATTTAAAAAATTAGGAATAAATCAAGAACATGTATACCAAAAGGCCAAATGGGGGGGTCATTGGTACATTGACAAGTTCAACATTTTCCACTCTGTGGGATTACTTTGTCATTGGGGGGAAAATATCCAGTACATATTTTGTATGGATAGATGACAAGTGGGTGAAAGTTTAGGAAAAGATAGAATGTAAAATTTCAACCCAACAGGGAGAGATTTTGCAGTCATCTAGAAACACTAAATTACACTATCTCAGACTCAAAGGTGATACTGCTTCAAAAGCATTGTAAAAAAATAGGCAGTTCAGTCTCATTACTTGGAGGCCTCACTTGGGCTTCATGTAATGGGGTTGGTTTAGAAATTCAGGTGATTTGAATCTGGTTTTTGTGTGTGAATCTGCATAGCATCTTTGAGAAAGCATTGCAATTTGGCATGTTGCTTGAAATATTGTATTCCTTTTGGAATTTCAATTTGTCTGAAATATGCCATGTAATGGATTTGGATACATAATTGATAAATCCCAACTAAAGTCCTGAAAATAGCCAATATTTATAGATTAAGTAAGACATTTTTAGTTTTTGCCTAGGTTGATAGTCTTCTCTTCCCCACTCTTCCCTACTTTTTGAAAAATCATTGGTTACAGTTGTTAATCCTTTTAGACAGGGGTAATAAAAGAAATGGAAACACATTACTAAAGAAAACCTTAATATATCATCTTTTATTAAAGTACGTATTGATATTACCAACTCAAGCTAATAGCCCTAAAAGCTTATTAGTTAAGATATCCTTTTAAGCATTTAAGGGGTGGTTAAAGATGTTCCATAACAGCTTTGTCCTGTAAAAGTTGTTATATAGTGTATCATTACGAAATAGATCATAAGAGCATTATTATACTGGGAAGATCCCATTACAGGTTGAGACCTCAGCATCAACTGACATTTGGTCTTAGCAACTACAAATCTATAATTACTTCAAGAGTAAAATTATGCTCTGAATCATATAATGTTAGTACCGCAAGAAATGCTAGAATTTGTGTGATATCTCTAATGATAACTTAATTAGCAATCATTTTTTGTTTGTTTTTGTTTTGTCTTAACTTCAGAAAGCTTTAGTTAATGTGCTTGACTTATCTCAAAACATGGCTGAAAACATTTGAAATTTTACTATGTATTTTGTTCAGAAAATGTTCTTGTATAAAACAATGATTTTTTTAAATTATTTTTTTGTTCTCCCTTTTAGAAAATAGGCAGTTCAATTTCATTATTTGGAGACCTCACTTGGGCTTCATGTAATGGGGTTGGTTCAAAGAATTCAGGTGATTTGAATGTGGTTCTTATGTTCACCTTCTTTTCTCCATCCAAGCTTTGACCAACCTCACAACACCAAAACAAAACTTGGAGAAAGAAGAAAAAATAAGTCACAAAAAGTAGTATATGTAGAAAAGGATAGGAAGTGGTAGTGAGGTAGTAGTGGAGCAGGAGATGAGGGAAGGGAAAGCTTTGATGGGGTGGTCCAGAGACAGGCACTCAAGTGGATGGGGTGTGTGTAGATTGGTTATTTATATGTCAGCATGAGAATTGTTTGGTTTTTTATTATCTAAACAAAGTGAATCACCTCCTCCTCTTCCTAGAATCTTTTGTTCCTGTGCACATAGGGCAGAAATTGGGCAATGGACAAATAAGACACTGAAATGAAATGTGGGTATAACAGTACTCTTTCCAAATGTCCAAGAACACTCTGGTCTTCAAATACTTTGAGAAGGTTTTATCCACTAAGAGGTGAATTAGAACATTTTGTTTTTTTTAAAAAAAAAAAAAGAAAGAGAAGCTAAAAGGTCCAGAAGGAACAAGTACATTTTTCTATTCTGCACCTGAGTTAATTTATTGCATAGACATGGTTCATGATAAGTTCCCAGTGCTAATGAGTTTACCATCTCAGGTTCCATTTCACTGGAAAATTTCCTTTGAATTGTTACCCAACCATAGTTCCAATCCCTAATGATCTGGAATAACAGTACTGGTTATACTCCTACTAGATGCCAGGCACTGTACTACATTACAGCTCAGGTTCATTATCAATTTCAATTTACAAAAGCAAAAAATGGAACTCAGATATGTTAAGTTAAAGAGCTAATAGGAGGTAGAGCTTGGATTTGCACTCAGATCTAAGAACTTGAATATATATTTATTTTTAAAGAACACCTAGAAATAAAAACAAAACTTTAAATCATTTTATTCCAGGTTACTCTTGCCAATGGTAGCGTATGGGAGTAAATAATTATTCTTATGTGATTTTTTTTAATTTAATGTAATTTGAATCACATGGGAGGTTTTTCTCAACACATTTGTTAACTCTTCAGGTCATTTCTAATATATTTTGATGGAAGTTTCTATCTTAAATACTTGAATCATAGAGGGTTGAATCATGGATCCAGAAAAGTTCTTAAGGATACTTAATCCAACCTCATGTAGGTGAAAAAAACTGCCATCTAGAGAAGTGGTATAACTTACCCACTCTCATAGTTAATAAGTGACACATCTGGAACAGAACCCAGGCTTCTAAGTCCCAGCCCAGGGCTCAATTCTATTATATAACACGGGCAGAAAAATGCCAAGTCTTCCAAACCCTCCAGCTTAGCCAAAATTACAGCTATCAGTATGAAATACATCTGAAACCTAAGCTACATCCAGCAATGGGTGATAAATATATGTTGTGTACTAGGAGATCCCTCACTTATCTTCATTAACTCCAATATAGAAAAAACCCTTTCCTCTTATTCAGAAGATAACAACCCCATACTCTGATTTCTGCCAAGCTGTCTTTGTTGAGCAATCTGTGTTAATTAAGTAAGGAGCTATTTAATTTTGTCTGTGGAGCTCCAGATTTTTATTTACTATGTGACATGGCTGAAATACTTTGGACCGAATTTTGCTAGTCTGTAAAATGGGGACCATATCACCTCCTCTAAAGGCTTATGAAGATATTAGGAAATTGCACATGTCGAGCACATAGTAGGTGTCCAGTAAGGGTTAGTTCTCTTCTTAGCCTTCCTAGATTATTTCAAGGGAAAATGTTCTAACACATTAGGGCAGTGATATCATTTTACCCCTAAATGTACTAAAGTCATTTGAATTCTGATATCACAAGGATGGTTGTAGTAACCTTTTTTCTTGGCTAAAAACAGGCACGATGGTCTCTCTGGGTACCAGTGGCCCAGTCGCAATTACATTTGATTTGTTTTCTTCACATTCTAGGGTTGCCAGAGTTTACCTGAATTATTTTACTGTTCCGGTTTCTGCTGCAACTAATCCCAAGTTCCTCTTGGAGATTTGTGGCTCGCATTTCCTTCCAGACACTGTTTAAGTAGCTAACGTGTTTTCCCATAGACCTTTGCAGCTCGAAGCAACTACAATATTTTCAACCAAATAGCTAAGAAATATTTCCAGAGAATATTATGGCCAGTAGAACATTTTTGCTTTCAATTTCAAAATATGTGACACTTTCCTACCACTATCATTTCAATTAACTTGAGCACTGACTGTTGTCTGTGTGCTGGCCCTCTCTTTTCTTTCTGTCCTGTGTTGCTGACTGATATATTGATAGGAAAAGCATGAGCACTACAATTTCCCCCTTTCGCCCTCAGCACTTGATAACTACCCTGGCCTAAATTACATCTCTGGGAAGTGTTTCATCACACTCCTCTCCCAGCTGCCACACTTTGTCATGTGGCACTTGCTGCCCTGCTTTGAAATTTTGGAACCAAGTCTAGGGCAACATGTCCTATTCATCATGTACATGGAGGAAAGCTACTATTGCGATTTTTTTCTCTGTCTTTTACGTTTTTTCTCCTTCTTAAATTAATAATCCAAGTGAATAGCCTTTATTTTCCTAGTGGCACAGTTTCCCTTTCAATATTTGACAAATGTATATTGCAAGATATAGGTCCTTTTCTTCTGGCTTATGGGTAGCAATTGTGTATTTTCCCCAGGGCTGTGAAGTAGCTAGACTGATTTTAGATGCTTAAAGATCACTAATCGCTAGATTGTCTCTAACCTTATTACTAATCTCAAATTGGTTATATAAATTTCAGTTCATACCAATGAGTTTATTTTTAAAACTAGAGGCCCGGTACACAAAATTCATGCAAGAGTAGGCCTTCCTTCCCCTGGGTGCTGGCACCAGCTTCTCTCTGGCACCTGGGACCCGGGCTTCCCTCGCAGCCCCAGCTTCATCCAGAAGGTTGTCTGGAAGGAGGTCAGAAGGATGTCCGGTCTAATTAGCATATTATGCTTTTATTATTATAGATCAATGATGGCGAACCTATGACACACATGTCAGAGGTGACACACGAACTCATTTTTTTGGTTGACTTTTCGTTGTTAAATGGCATTTAAATATATAAAATAAATATCAAAAATATAAATCTTTGTTTTACTATGGTTGCAAAGATCAAAAAATTTCTATATGTGACACGGCACCAGAGTTAAGTTAGGGTTTTTCAAAATACTGACACGCCGAGCTCAAAAGGTTCACCATCACTGTTATAGATAGTGCTTCTCAAACTTGTCAGCATACAGATCACCTGGGCACCTTGATAAAATGCAGATTCTGATTCAGGAGTTCTGGGGGTTAAACCCAAGGTTATTCTCACAAGCTTCCCATTGATACCAGTGCTATTGGGGTGAGAACCACAGGTTGAATAGTGAGACTCTAAAGTATAATCGTTACTATATCTTATGCCAAAACTCATTACTTATAGGCCCTACAACTCCCACCTTATTTTGTTTGCTTGTTGCTTAAATCATAATAGAGAGTCATGGAATCTTAAACATGGGAGGAATGTAGACAGAGGAGTGCCGGTAAATCAACCAGCTCTCTGGGGGAAAAATGCATTTATGTGCATTCATAAGTTGATGATAAATTTTACTGACATAAAGAATGTGTGTAGCATACAATTACAAATAATAATAAAATATACAATACTCTTTATTGTAAATTCCATATAGCCCATTGGGTTTCACAGAATGTTTGTTGGTTTTTGTAGAACACTTCTATCCAAAGCCTACCTAGGCTACAATTGATGAAAAGGTGTAATTCCCATATAAATGTTGGCTGATAGTTTTCTTTAAGTTAAAATAACAAAGACATATGTCAGAACTGTATACATTCATTAAAAATATGAATGACTTCTTTGCTGAACCAGATAATAGCTTTTAAATACCATAAGGATATTTCCTTAAATGTACTATTCATGATGTAGCAGCTACACATATAACACACTTTTAAATTTAGTCTCTATTATTAACATTTTTAAAATCATTTTCTTAAGACAGTCAACAGATCAGTAAAGCTATTGTGTAGTGGTTGCTAACTTCTGTGGTGTAAATACTCCCACCATAGCCACTTTCATTCTATCATTCTGACTGAGCATGGAGTTGGGAAGAGATGGGACAGTAGCACACCACTATATAGTATTTCCACCATGCAGATAAAATGGGCATAAATAATGACAAAAATATATATAACAGTAAAATAATGAGTTTTGAGTATTTAGTACCTTTAGTACATTTTATTTAATCAAAACTTTACATAGTTTAATTCTTAATACCAACCCTATTTTAACAGGCTTGCAAAAATCCTAAAAATGTAACTGGTTCTCATGAGCTAACAGGGACTGGCTCCAGCACACCACTAGATGTAGACCATTGGTCCAGTGATTCTCAACCTTGACTGCACATTGGAACACTCCAGGAAAAATATAACCAACCATCTTAGTAGATCTGCATTGGGGCCCAGGAATCTGAATGTAAAACATTTCATTGAAGTGTATCTCATTTCAAGAAAAATATACATATCATAAGTATACAACTTAAAGAATTTTCACCATCTGCGTACACCCACATAACTGGCACCTACATACAGAAATAGAACATCACCACCAAGAAGGCTTTCTTAAACTCCTATCCAGTCACAACCCAATGGAGGTAAGCACTGTCTTGATTTCTAATACTGTAGATTAGTTTTGCCTGATTTTGTGCTTTTATAAAAACAAAATCTCTTTTGTGTCAGGCTTTCCTCTCCCTCAATATTGCATTTGTGAGCTGTAGCCACAATTCATCCATTTTTAGTGCTGTGTAATACTTCATTGTATAAATAGACCTCAATTTCTGATTTATTTATTATTTATTCTACCATTGTTGAGTTGTTTCAAGTTGTTGGCTATTATGAATAATGCTGCCAAGAATATTCATGTACAGACAGCAGCAGTATTTAAAACAAAACAAAACAAAACAAATTCTCCCAGTGGTTCTAATGAGCAGCCAGTCTCTTGACCAACATCTCTATACTTCCTCCCCTTTTATTTCGAATTAGAGGCCCGGTGCATGAATTCGTGCACAGGTGGGGTCCCTTGGCCTGGTCAGTGATTGAGGCCTATTAGTCAGCCGTCCAGCCGGGGGGAGGGACCACAGGAGGTTGGCCTGCCAACTCCCCCCCCACCCCCGGTCTGGGCCCAGGGGGAGGAATCATGGAAGGTTGGCCAACAGTGGGGGGGAGGGAAGGGGCCATGGGAGGTTGGCCAGCAGGGGGGAGGGCAGGGCTGCAGGAGGTTGGCCAGGGAGGGGGAGGGACCAAGGGAGGTTGGCTGTGGGAGGGGAAGCTCCTGCGTTGAGCATCTACCCCCCTGGTGGTAAGTGCGCATCATAGTGACTGGTCAACCAGTGGTTCTGGTAGTTCCAGTCGTTCGGTCCTAATGGTCACTTAGCCTTTTATATATATATATATATATAGATGTAGTATGACCAAGGCCATTGATTCTTTTGCATAAATGTACTTTTAGTACCATAAGCCAGGAAGCCATGCTTCCTTTCAGTACAGTGTGTTCTCCTAGCTCTTTTCATATAGGTTCACTAACTCCCCCTTTTATCAAGACATCTGCTGTTGTGCACTCTGAATGGAGATAAGATTGGGCCTCACATCAATAGCATGGAGGAGTAATAAACATGGTGGCGAGGCACCAGAGCTAAATTTGGCAGGTGATCATTAAGGATCCTAGAAAGAGGTTTCAAGGAAAGGAAATTGTTTCCTTTTGTGTATACCAGTATTAAACACAAGTCAACAGTGAACCCTTAGAATATTTCAAATTTTTAAAAATCCATTTATTTGCAGTAGAACAAGGACTCTCTTCTGAAAGAGAATTGAAATCTCTCAAAGTCAGATGACTTGATGTGAAAAGACTGGAGAAGGAAGTGATCCCATTGTCTTATTTCTACCCCTGTGTTCAGCAGGTGTATTCTTGTCACATTATTCTGGGCCAGGTGGCTGTGGAGTTTTCTTGTTTGGGCCTATTGATATTTTAGAGTCTTCTTTGACATAAGTCAAAGGAGCTGAATGACGCCAAGCTCCAAAGTGATATTGATGACGAATGGGATGTCTGCTCAGAACTGAAAGAACGTTTTCAGGAGTGATAGGACTGTTCTTATTCTATGAAATGCACTTCACATAAAGCTCTCAAGGTATTCAGAGAGGTCAAGAGTAGACATTAATTCCATATAAAGAAGAAGAATATTCTAGTCCCTGGTTTTCCTACTTTCCCAACTCATTTGTTTGCAAATTTCTTGTTATAAGAGAATTCATGTCCAGTATAGAAAAGATGGAATATATAGATAAGAAAAAATAAATTATAATAGTAGTTGGCACTCATATTTTAATGTATCTCTATCCCAAATGTTTTTGTTTATATTTAGGCACATAATTTTTAAGGAATGGTGTTACTCTGTAAATACTTTTATGATCTTTTTCTTTAAAGATTTCCCATGAGTATCTAACTACTGGAGGCCTGATGCATGAGATTCATGCACTTGTTGGGGGGAGGAGGATCCTTCAGCCCAGCCTGCACCCTCTCACAGTCCAGGAGCCCTCAGGGGATGTCTGACTGCCAGCTTAGGCCAGCAATCAGACATCCTTAGTGCTGCCGTGGAGGTGAGAGAGGCTCCCGCCACCACTGCTGTGCTCTCCAGCCTTGAGCCATGAGCCTGGCTTCTGGCTGAGCAGTGCTTCCCCTGTGGGAGTGCACTGAACACCAGGGAACAGCTCCTTCACTGAGCATCTGCCCACTGGTGGTCAGTGCATGTTATAGAGACCGGTCATTCTGCCATTTGGTTGATTTGCATATTACCCTTTTATTATATAGGATAACAATAAATGTACTCTTATATTTTTGGTGGCTATATACTCTCCCATTGTATGGACATTTATTGGTGGTGTTTTTTAACCAATCCCCTATAGTTGTATTTCTGAAATTGTTTTCAATATTTTATTTCCACAAATAGTGACATGATGCGCATACATTTAGTGGAATTTTTTTATGCCCTAATTATGCTTTTAGGAATAAAGTCTTATAACTGATGAAAGTTATGGACATTTTTAAGTCTTTAGAGTGCCAGTTGCATTCCTGAGTAATGGTTCCATCTTACATTTCCACAAATAGTGCCTCATCCTGCTTTTAAAAATGTGCAATCTTTCATGTAATAACTCCTTTCCAAGAGTTGAAAGGTATAAGAACATGATCTTAAAATACTAGCTAGAATCTATACAATGATATCAGCCAATAACCTTAAATAAAATAAGAGATTTTAAAGAGTCTGGATTTTGTCCACGAGCAATTTTATATTTATGCTCTAACTCTGCTAGGAAATTCTAAAGGGATCAAAACAGTTTTCTTCATTTGCTTCAATCAGAGCATAACCTAATCCTAACTGTCATATTATAGTCTCATAAATGATTAAATGCAATTGTTTGATTGTCATCATATCTGAAGGTTTCACAACAAGTGGTCTCTTGGTACTTCAAAAGCTGACCCAGTGACATCTTTAGAGAATGCTTTCAGTGAAAAAGTAGCTGCAGAACACTATAGAGACTTTTATTCATTAGGATGGATTTTTAAGCATGTCTTCTCGACAGATTGGATATTAGCTTTCTCAAACAAGCACATAAGACTTGACCAATATTTTATTTTTTTATTTTTTAAAAATTGTTTTATTGCTTATAGTATTACAAAGAGTATTACATATGTCTCCTTTTGTTCTAGCCCTTGACAATCCCCTGGCCTCCCCTATCCCCAGTGTCTTATGTCCATTGGTTATGCTTATATGCATGCATAGAAGTCCTTCAGTTGATCTCTTACCCCACCCCCATCCTGCCCCCCAACCCTCCCCGGCCTTCCTGCTGTAGTTTGACAGTCTGTTTGAGGCTGCTCTGCCTCTATATCTATTTTTGTTCATAAGTTTATAATGGTCTTTATTATCCATAAATGAGTGAGATCATGTGGTATTTCTCCTTCATTGACTGGCTTATTTCACTTAGCATAATGCTCTCCAGTTCCATCCATGCTGTTGCAAATGGTAAAAATTCCTTCTTTTTTACAGCAGCATAGTATTCCATTGTGTAGATGTACCACAGTTTTCCAATCCATTCATCTACTGATGGGCACTTAGGCTGTTTCCAAATCTTAGCTATGGTGAATTGTGCTGCTATGAACATAGGGGTGCATATATCCTTTCTGATTGGTGTTTCTGTTTTCTTGGGATATATTCCTAGAAGTGGAATCACAGGGTCAAATGGGAGTTCCATTTTTAGTTTTTTGAGGAAACTCCATACTGTCTTCCATAGTGGCTGCACCAGTCTGCATTCCCACCAGCAGTGCACAAGTGTTCCTTTTTCTCCACATCCTCTCCAGCACTTGTCATTTGTTGATTTTTTGATGATAGCCATTCTGACAGGTGTGAGATGGTACCTCATTGTTGTTTTGATTTGCATTTCTCAGATGATTAGTGACTATGAGCATGTTTTCATATGTCTCTTGGCTTTCTGAATGTCCTCTTTTGAAAAGTGTCTATTTAGGTCCTTTGCCCATTTTTTGATTGGATTGTTTCTCTTCCTTTTGTTAAGTTGTATGAGTTCCCTATAAATGTTGGAGATTAAACCCTTATCGGTGATAACATTGGCAAATATGATCTCCCATGCAGTGGGCTTTCTTGTTGTTTTGTTGATGGTTTCTTTTGCTGTGCATAAGCTTTTTATTTTGATGTAGTCCCATTTGTTTATTTTCTCTTTTAATTCTTGACAAAGCTTCCTGATCCAGCCCTTAGCAAAAGCTCACCAACATGAGAACCACATGCCCTTCAAAATCAATGTGTAGGGTCTTTTGTTGCTATTTCAACTTTAAAGAATTATTGAAGTATACCATACATAGCAAAATGTGCAAATGTCACAAGTGTATGGTTTTAATGAAGTTTTGCAAATGAAACCTACCTATGTAACCAGCACCTAGATCAAGACCACGAGCATCCCGCTTCTGCTCACCACCCCACTCCACCCTCAGTGTGTTTGAAGTGCTTCATATTTTATGTCCAGGGTCATTTATTTATAGAATTTGATTTTTCACTGAACTCTTACTTTATATGAGCTAGTTCCAGTCAGCTTTGCTCAAGCTTATCTCCCATATAACTAAAAATATATAAGACTCTGCCTTTGCAAGTAAAGATTATAACATGAATTCACATACTGAGTGTGTATCAACAAGTGTTTGTGATTTGCAGCTACACAAATATATATACAGTGTGCATACAAACAAGTTAGGAACTTCTTTCTTCTTAAAGCTAAAGTATACTATGTAGATCCATGCTTAAAATATCTTATTTGATTGCCACAGAATAGTACATGTACTATGTTTCCAAATAATTTCTTAAAATTGCTCATTTTACTACTATAATTTTCTCTTTGAACATTCAAAATTTTAAAGCCAAGAATGTTTCATCTTCTGTTTAAGATAGAACTGTATGTGTGTGTCCTGGGTGTCTACACCTGTCTCTTTATATTGTTTAATTTTTGTCTGATAATCAGCAAGATACCATTTAGATTCCCATGTTATTTTTAGTTGCGAGCTTGAGTCAGAAAGAAAACCTATTTCACAGGCTCACTATGCTTTATAAATATATGATTTTAAAAATTAATTTGTGCATTATCAAAAAATGTATTATTATTGTATCAATGTACCCTTAGTAGAATTAACAATCAAGGATTACACTTATGTACTCATTCCTTTTTTAAAAGCTAAAATATTTTTCTCATTATAGAGGTAATACATCTAAAAATATTATTCCACCATAAAAGTAATGAAGTATTAATACATGCTGCAACATAAATGAACTTGAAAACATACTAAGTAGAAAGCAGACACCAAAGGCCACATATTATATGATTCCATTTATAAGAAATGTCCATAATGGCAAATCCATAGAGATAAGAAGTAAATTAGTGGTTTCCAGAGTGGGAGGAGGTGGAATGGGAATACTGTTTATGGGCGCAAGGTTGCTTTTTGATGAAAATGTTCTAGAATTAGATAGTGGGAATGATTGTACAAATTTGTGAATATAATGAAACAGCCTGAATTGTATACTTTAAAAGGGTGAGTTTTATGGCATTTTTACCTCAATTAAACAAAGAAAGGTAATATAGTTTCACTGTAAAACACTTGGAAACCAAAGGAAAATAGAAAAATGGCAACAAGTTCTAGTCACATTGTCCAGAAATAATCACTGTCATCTGTTTAGTATCTCCCTTCCATTTTTTTCTCCATGTATCGTTGTTGTAGGAGGAAGAGGTTGGTGTTGCTTCTTTTTAGATGAAAGAGATGAAATTATTAAATTACAAGTATTCACATATTAATGCTCACCCATTCCTCCTTCCCCAAAAAATGATAGGTCCCAAGGAAAATCCATTTAGTTGTCAGAGGGGAATAATGGATGGAAATGCGATTAAGAGAAGAGAGGGCAATGGCCAGCCCTGTAAGAGGGGAAGAGGAAGCAATGAAGGGGAAAGATCTGGGGTCCTTCCTGAGAGGCAGAGAGGCAGGTTTGAGCAGTTGCCATGAGACGTGGAACTCTTTCTAGGAGTTTAGCTGCCAGATGCCTGATGTATTATGTAAGCCACATTTCAGATGTGTCACTGTGCTAAGATGGTACTTCCAGGGAAAGAATGAGGAAGAAGTCCCAATTTTATTCAAGTTACACATATTTGTTTATTTTATGTAGTTTTCATCGACTATATTTCAGATTACTATCCTGCACTTTCCTTTCAATAGCATAACATAAGCATTTCTCTATATTATTGCAAGCTCAGCACAAACATAACATTAAATAATAACATTCTGTTTCTTATAGCATATTTACTTCAGTACACCTTTCCTCTGTGTCTATCTAATTGCTTGTCCTTTTCTATGTGTCAGGGTTTTTAATAAACCATATGTTGAATGGTCTCTGTTTATTCCATTCATATAAGGAATGATTCATGGTGGCCAAAAACCAAAGTATATTCTAAATGCTTGGATAACCTTAGACTCTTTCAGAGACCAAGGTAGGGCTCTATAGTGACCTAGGAACCCACCCAGTTCCAGAATGCACAAGCAAAGCTATTCAGTATGGTACAGGTTGAGAGAACTTTTGTAGGTGAGATAAGGACAGTGGTGAGTAATGTCATCACTGAAGATGTTCCCGTGTTCAGTCTCAGAGCTTGCACCACCTCACCTCACTCCCTCTCACAGTCACATCACAAGATCAATCACTCCTGTTGCAAGGTCAGAACTGAAATGGCCTGGTTGAGCAGGCTGGAGGAAGCAAAAACAAAGTCTTTTCTTTGCAAAGTGCTGTCTATCTGGTCCATTCCAAGCAAGGACCATCACTGGGGCTACTCCTTGCCCATGGCAGCATGCTGGTTTCCTAATGGCTTTCCAGTGGCTCCACAACCTACTCTTTCCACCCTTGTCCCAAGTCAGGCCAGCTCTCATTGCACATCATGGGCATCTATGCTGAAGAGCATACCACCTACCACCTAGACAAACTCTATTCCCTGTAGAAATGGGCAGTCTGCTGGTCTTCAGTGACTTTCTCATTTGGCCCCACAGAAATGAATTTGGCAGAAATCCTTCACATTTCTGTATATGGCTATTCTTTATCCTTAGCTTCTGGTACTGTCGTGAAGTCTGTTATCTGTATAGAATAAGGTTCATTTTAGTGAGACGTGGGAGGAGGGGGATCCAAGCATCTGTTCTTTCGATGCTATCTTGCCTTCAAGGCTAATTGCCTCTTGTGATGTAGCTCTTTTAGGCATAGATTGACCTCCTTCATTCAAGACTCACTTTCATTTCAATTATAAATTGTTCTCCATATGTAGTGGATACATGTGCCTCCCTTTCCAGGCAAGTAGTGGCTCACTAGAAAGAGTTGGGAATTTCTTGAATTAGGATGTTAAAGTCTAAAAGTAGATGGTAACTTTGTGAGACCCTTAAATGCTATTAAGATTCATAAATTGACCCCTAGGTACTAGCGGACAATAAACGACCACATTTCCCCCCCCCCCCTTTTTTTTTTTCTAAATCAGATCGGATCCTAAACTGCTCCTGCCAACCTATATTGGGGCTCGCCCCTGCCCCCACCTTCCCGTTTGGTGAAGAGCCCGGTCCTTGGTCCCTGGTGGTTTCCATGGTTACTGATGCTTTTTCTGATGGGGCGTCATGGCTGGTGCGATGCCATCTGTCAAACACCGCTCTCATGATGAGTCACACAGATGTCCCTCAAGGTGTTCCTCTCACCGACTGCAGGCTTAGCCACATGCTGCTGCTTTCGAGGCCATGGGCTTAATGATCATTCATCAGAGAAAGCTGAGTGCAAGTTCTCTGCCAGACCCAGGTGGAAGTTTCTCTAAGGAGAGTGGCTGTACTTTTATATTCTATTGAACTAATGTTTACTGAAAACCACATATGGCCAACCACTAAGAAAGATTTGAGGATTTAACAATAACAGTTTCAGTTGTCAAAAATTTATGATCTTGGAGTCGTAAAAGCAAAATACATATGAGCACAATTGTCAATATTACAATGCAGAGTTTTACAAATACAGTATAAAGGATGCATGAGTTTTAAGTGCATCTTCTTCCAAGACATAACTTGTGTCTATCCACTTTGCTCCATCTCTGCTGATTCCACTCTGGTCCAAGCCACCACCCTTTCCCTCCCAGAGAATTTGGGAGCATCCTACCTGGTCCTTCTACCACGGCTCAGATTACCCACAGCGAGTTCTCCACACAGCAGTCTCAGTGATATCAGTGGTACTACTAAAAAGCAAATCAGAACCTGGTACTCCTCTGCCTGCAGCAATTCAGTGGCTTCTCACTGACATAAGAATAAATCCATTTATTTAAATCCATCTATTCTCATTTAGAATAAAATCCAAACTCCTGACTGTGGCTTGAAAGGCAAGGTATGACCTAGCCCCACCTGCCTTTCTGATCTTCTGTCTCACTAGCCCCCCTCCTTCTAGCTATTCTGGGCCTCCTTCCTTTCCCATCTCATGGCTGGGCCTTCTTATTCTTCCAATAGCAGGAATATGGGGCTTCCTCATAGAGACTGCCCTTGACTTCCCAGCAAACTGCCGACCATTAAGTTCTCCCACAGCACCCTTTCATTTTTCTTCAAGTTACATATCAAGTATATGATTTCATCTACTTGTTTAGTTGTCTCTCCCCACCTGACTCTGAGGTCCGTGAGGGTAAGAGCTACACCTGGATTGTCCACTACTATATACCTGTAGGCCTGGCTCAGTCTATATTTCTTTTTTTTTTAATATATTTTTATTGATTTCAGAGAGGAGGGGAGAGGGAAAGAGAGATATAAACATTAATGATGAGAGAGAATTGATCAGCTGCCTCCTCCACACCCCCTACTGGGGATCGAGCCTGCAACCTGGGAATGTGCCCTTGAACAGAATCGAACCCAAGACCCTTCTGTCTGCTGGCTGACACTCTATCCACTGAGCCAAACTGGATAGGGCAATCTATATTTCTTTAATTAAGGCTGCCTGAGTCCTAAAGGACAATTCCAGGATCAGGGCATGAGAAAGGGCATTTGAGCAGAAGTTATGGCAAAACAAAGTCACCAAAGGACAGTTTACATGGCATGTTTGTAGTTGGAAGTAGACCAGTGTGGTTTATTTTGGTGGTTTTGCAAACTACCCTAGAACTTTTATGCATGTTTAAGCTAATTTTTTTAATCTGTTCTTTATTTTTCAATTGGGGCAGCAAGTTGCAGTGTATAGGTAGAAAGTTTCTTTCTAATCCTGGCTCGCTTCCCCCACTGACATTGAGTTTGAAAAAACTAGCGAGAGCATGAGTTCCTGTAGGTCTCCATTATCACAGGGCTCTGGCAGGATAATGAGTGGATGTTCAAAAACAGCACCTCTGAATTACTTGCATTCCTGGACTTCTATGCAGTGTCCTTTCTGTTATTTAATCTCTTCTCTTTTCTGTTTTAATCAAAACTTTCAACTGAAAAAAAATAGTTTTGCTTTGAATGATGAAAAGAAATTTGATCCTAGAGCTATATTTCTATGAAGTTTTGATTTAGGAAAGCCCAGCCCAGCCCTGCCTGTCTCTTTCCCAGCTCTGGACCCATTCTCCATTCCAGCGGAGATGTTTATGTTATGTATAAAGCGGCTCCTGCCTGCCTGGGACTGGTGATTAAGAGCTCAGAATAATCAAATCTGCACAGTTGAAACTTGGCTGTTGGCTATAGTTATTATGCAACTCTTAACATTTCCCTTTTGTTTCTGTCAATAATATAAAATTCTCAGTTTTTCTTTCAGAAGGAGCTCTTGAAATACACTAAAATTTGTTCCAGTAGTATTTTTTTAATGATCAAGTTAAGTATATGCATTTTGAAAGGACAAGAAAATTTAGTGGCTGTACAATAGTATTGTTCAAACTGTCTACGTGAACAGCTGCACGGAGCTGAAAATACAAAGGCCACTCTGTGGGCCTTAGATTCTTGTCTTTAAGCAGATTGCTCACCATGCCTTGATTAAAATAGCAAATATCACAAGAAGTACAGCAAAAGTGATGATAAGAGGCAGCATATTCCAACAGTAGGGTAATTCTGAACAATTAGGAGACGTGTAATGATATGTCTTAGACAAATGATAAACATTTTTCTGCCCACTCTCCCTAATATCTGAATTTCTAATATTAGAAGAGACTCACACCTTAATTCAAATTGTGGCCCTGTACTAAAGTGCACCTCTCCAGAGCAAGCAGGAATAGCTAGCGTTTCATCAGCCACAGTTCCCCTGAATTATTAAAGTATGGGGCCAGGACTCTTTGATGGTCATCTAGCCGTAGTGTGATTGAGGGAGTGAATGTGTCTGACACTTCCTGAGAGCCCATTTCTTAAGAGAGGAACAGGACACCATGAAGGGCTTTAACTCAAGGAATGAAGGTGGGGATGGGGGTACCGCCATAGGAAGAGAAAAGATGTGAAGAGGAGGCCAGGGCAGCTAAGGTCACACGACTATGTTACTCTTCTGCCCATAGTTGTCCCCAGCAGACAGTCACAAATTGGGGGACCTATAGACCAGACTAAACAGTTAGAGAAAGCTATACAGAAGAGGGGTATTGCACACTCATAGATTCCAAGCACTTCAGCACAGAGTAGCACCCCAGAAACACTTGATGATTCATTAAGTGCACGAGATGGGCACTTTGCAGTATAGCCCAGGAAAAATAAAAAGCTCACAAACTCCATTCCATGATTGCTAATTCAGGAAAAAATGAGTGTGGATATGTGTTTGCCTTTGTGATTGCTTCTCCTAGAACCATTTATTGGTGCAATGGAGAAAGTAAATTAGTCTGTATGGAGGCGAGGCAGTTAGGGAAGCGTTTTAGAAGAGGTCATATCTGAATAAGTTTTTAAGGAATGAATAGAATTTGCCAGGCAGACAAGGAGTGGTAGAGGGTTGGCCGAGGGAATGATATATGGAAAGGCACTGAGTAGCAAACATTCAGAATTTGGGAAGCCAATTTGTGTGGCTAAATCATGCAATATTCATTTCCTATATCTGCTGTAACAAATCACCAAAAATTTAGCAGCTTAAAACAACACAGATTTATTATCTTGTAGTTCTGGAGGTTAGAAATCTGAAATGGGTCTCCTTGGGTGCAAGTCAGAGTGTTGGCAGGCTGCATTCTTTCTGAGACTCCAGGGGAGAATCTGTTTCCTTACCTTTTCCAGCTTCTAGAGTTCACCTGCACTCCTTGGCTTATGGCCCTGTCTTCCATTTTCAGAGCCAGCAATGTAGCATCTTCATATTTCTCCCTGACTCTGACCTTCTTACTCCTCCTTCCACATGTAAAGGGCCCTTGTGACTATATTGGGACTTCCCCCAATAATCCTATATAGTAAAAGCCTAATATGCTAAGTGTCCGGTCATCCGGTCATCTGTTCAACCAATCAAAGCGTAATATGCTCAACCGCTCGCTATGACGTGCACTGACCACCAGGGGGAAGATGCTCCAACTGGTAGGTTAGCTTGCTGCTGGGGTCCAGCCAATCAAGACTGAGCGAGACAGGCCAGAAACTCCCTGGAGCCCTCCCATGGTCCCTCCCCAGCTGGCCAACCTCCCGTGTCCCTCCCCAGCCCCAATCATGCACCAGTGTGGTCCCTCAGCTTGGCCTGTGCCCTCTCACAATCCGGGACCCTTCGGGGGATGTCAGAAAGCTGGTTTCGGGCCGATCCCACAGGCCAGGCCGAGAGACCCCACTGGTGCATGAATTCATGAATCGGGCCTCTAGTTCAAGATAATCCCCTTGTAGTAAGGTCAACTGACTAGCAATCTTAATTTTATCGACCACCCTAATTCTACCCCATGTCATGTAATGGAACATGCTCATAGGTCCCAGGACAAGGATATCTTTGAGGGACCATTACTCTGCCTACCACACATGCAGTGCAGTACAAGGTGTTAAAGGTGATGATGAAGAGAGAAGTTGGCATGAACCTGTCAACCCCAGGTGGAAAATACCATCCATTCATTCATCCATCCATCCATCCATATCAGGCCTCATTATCAGGGGCCTATAACCTGGTATTTGCGGGGGGGGGGGGGGGGGGGGGCGGTTGATGGAGGAGTCAATATGCTGGAGTTTTTCCATAGGTATGTTTCAGTTAACAAATGTATGTTTGCTGCATAACAAATCACCCAAAACTTGGTGGCTTAAAACTACAATCTATTCTCATGATTTTGTGAGATTAGATTATAGCCTCAGGACAGCATTCCAACAGCAAGAAGGTGGAGGTGCAGGGATTCTGGACCCCTCACAACATCACTACCACATTCTTTTGGGTTTGGCCAAGGAGTCACAAAGTGAACTCATATTCAAGAGGACAGGAAATAGGTTCCATGTCCCGATGAGAGTTGCTGCAGTGGCCATACTTCATCTAGCACAAGTTGTGAAGGTAGGAATTTTTGCTCAGAGAGTAGGATTTTGAAATTTGAGATTTCAGAGGCAAAATGTTTCTGGATGACAATATCAGGCACATGACCAAAAGTATGAATGGCTCATTAGAGTGTGGCAGATATCACTGGTGTTGAAGAGGTAAAGAAACTGTGAGGCTAGAGTGTGGGGTACATCATCTTGTGGACACAACAAGGGGTGATGGTGATGGTGAATGTGGAGGAGGGACCTGAGGTTCAGGAGATGACAGTAATAATTCCATGGGCAGATGTGGGATAATCAAGCCAGATGGAGCTAGTTAATACCCAGAGGATCACAACCACTGTGTTCTAAGTCAGCCTATGGATGGTGGGCACTGCATCCAGAGCAGTAGCCACCATGTACCACCTATTTGTCATCTTCCACATTGTCTTATTCACCTGCCAGTCTTCTAATAAACATACCACTTCTGATTTCCAGAGTGTGCAGGTAGGTCCTTCAGTTATTTTAACTTCAGCATCTGTGCCCTGAAGATTCAGAGAAAGTATGATATGAACTTCAAGTCAGTTTTGAGTAAGAAGACTACAAAGCTGCCATAGTATCAGGTTACCAATGTCAGTTCTTCTAAGTTTTCTTTCTTTTTTATACTTTCCTTATCTCTTCAGATATGTATCTAAAGGCAAAAGGGTACCTGCACAGATCTGCATGCTATATGGTGCTGAAATTTATTAACAGTGCTAAATGAATACTATTTATTATTCTCATGCCAGGTAAATAAAGATCAGAAACCAGATAGTCATTATCCAGATGGTCCCAAGAGCTCATTCAACCATAAGAGTGCCAGATATGAATAAATTAGAGCCCCTAACACGTAAAGGAAAATAAAATTGCATATTTTTATAATTACCACCATAGATTAATGCTCATTTGTTTATATGTAACAGATGAACAACCAGTTTACAACAATGCATGTGTAGCATGAGTTTACATCCTTGGCTGTGACTTCATGCCCTTAAAATGCTTTTTAGATTACGACAAAATAAATTTCTACCCGAAAGAAAAGATCTTCAGTATTTGAAAATCCAGAAAACCGTTCCTGAAAAATTAAATTCCATGTCTAAAGTGAGTGACCTAGGCTATGAATATTTAATTCCTGCCTTTTATTTCCCTTATATGCTGTCCCCTTTGCACAAGGTTCAGCACCTTTGGCAGTCACTTCGGTTTCTAGCAGATTGCTAGAGATTAGAGGACTCACTGATGTTATTCTCACCTTTGACACAGAAATTCTTTTAAGGACTGCACATGAGATGTGTCTATAAATAAGTAATGATATTTTTGTAATCATAGCCTTAATACAAAGCTGGGAAAGCTTTGGCCCCCTCAAAGTAGTGTCCTGAAAAAACTACACAGCTATTCCACCAAAACTGCCATGTTTCAAATTACTGGGGGGAGAGGAGATCACTCTTTTGGGGCTGCTATCAGAGCTACTTTGCAAGCCAACAAGAAAACCAATTCTATTTTTTTTTCATATCTCAATTTTGACTAAATTCAAGCATTCCTCAAATTTTAGGGATGGGCTCTCTATGACTTTTAATTATCTAAAACAGCGGTCGCCAACCGGTGGTCCGTGGACCACTGGTGATCTGTGAGGTCCGAAAGGTTGGTGACGACTGATCTAAAACATAAAATAAAATTCACTCTCAAAAAAGTAAGGTTTTCCTTCCATCTCTTAGGACATTCCAAATAATATAACTCAGTTTCCAGAGTGTGAGGCTCCAAATGGAACCTGTTTTTCTGGCATAGGCTATCCCATGCTAATATCCCCCAAAACTTATAAAGTCTATTAAGAAGTGTTACCATTCTCATTCCAGAATCTAGAAATGCCTCCTAAAAATATTTTTAAGCTACCTTTCTAACTCTATTATCTTTTAGGTAACTATATCCTGCTCCCTACCCAGAACCTTTTCTGCCTTCTCTGTATACGGTCACCTATGCTCCATCTTGTATTTCCGTTCTGTGTTTTTCAGTAACTTACCCTTTAATTGCTCTTCTAGACTATATCCATCCCTTTTATAGATCTTTGTGCAAAATCAAGTGTATGATTTTGCATCTAATTCTGGTCTTCCACCTGACTCAATTTTGCTGTCATGTAAAAGGCATTCATCTTCAGTAACATGATTATAATTTTTTAAGGCATCTGTGTGTCGGCGACTGAAAACAACAGTTCACCTAATCCTCACAACAACCTCACGGGATTCCCACCTCACAGATAAGGAAGCTGAGTCTCACAAAGAGGAAATGGTTTGCCAAATGCAAAATGGGGACAAGGGTTCAAACTCACATCCATCGAAGGCAGGGATTTCTCAGCCTCGGCACTATGACATTTTGTTGAGGGAGCTGTACTGTGCATTCCACTATGTTCAGCAGTATTTCTGGCCTATGCCCACTAGAAGCCAATAGCACTCCCCCAACCCCATGTGACAACCAAAAATATCTCCAGACATTGCTAAATGTTCTCTACTTAAGACCCACTGATCTAATGCCAAAGTCATGCTTTTGCCATCTTATACTATTAAGTATGGAACAAGTAAAACCATAGAATGTTAAGGCTAGATTTTAAAGCGATAAATATTAGGAGTTACCACACCTGGCTGATCCTCAGAATTGGAGATTTCTTTTCCTACCCGAGACCTTCAGACAGCATTTGCCAGGTGAGGGGCAGGTATCTATCTATTTTAAGCCCTTCCATTGTGTAGGAGCCACAAATCAGATCTTAACCTCATCACACATCTGTTCCTTGAGTCACTCCATTCCCATCAAATAATTCTTCAGCCTCTGGTCTGTCACCTCTTGTAATGGTGTTACAGGAGACAAGTTCATGTCCAGATGGTCCGAACTGAAAAAGCATTCTTCTTCATGTTCTTTCTTCTACCTCTCCATCTATTCTCTTGCTCTCATACTAGGCAAATGGTCACTTTTCTCAAATCAGTTGACTTAAACACTTATAGAGTCCCTATTACGTATCAGGTCCTACAATTTCTTTACCATTATGGCCATTAAAACCATTATCGGCTCTTTAAAAATGATCATATATCCAGTGTTCTCAGTTTAACAATAGATTTCCTCAAAAGGGCAGTTCTATTTCATTAAAATCTTAAAGTCTTAAAATGGTTGGCTGCCCATCTGGTCTCTCCCAGGAAGCAGTCTGCTCTGCCTTTTGTGGAGGCTCTGATACGGAAAGCAGAGCTAGCAGCTGCTCTTCCTCTTCCTCTTGAAAGATCGTCAGTATTTGAAAATCCAGAAAACCAGGTCAGCAACCCTCTTTAAACCTGTTTTGATGGTTTCAGGAAAACTCCAAAGTAGTTCCTCATCCTGGTAAAATCATTCTTTACCAAATGTTCCAGATTTCTTGATGAAAACACAGAAAGGAGAATAAAATATATATTGCTTAATGGTGCCCCTCTTAGGAATATATTTTTATGAACTTGATTAATAAAAATAAATAAATGGATAAATATAAAAAGTTCATTCTGTTAATGTGTCAAGTAATAAAATTACAATTCACTCTTCAGTAATGTTGGGTAGTGCTGTCTGCTTGCACTTTGGAGTCTCCTCTAAGTCATCACGATAGTGGAGAACCTATAGAAAACTGCTTTCCAGCGGGAGATACTGGATCATTGGAAGACTGTGATGGTATGGGCACTAGTACTGCCACGGCAGCCTCTGCCCTCATGTCTCAGGCTAACCTGCAGGTGATGAGTCTCTTTAGCGGTCAACATGAGTAGCTGGTGAGCTATAAATGTGCCCCAGCAGCTGACCAGTCTGGATGGATCTCCAGTAGGCGGGCTGTGTTTAGAGAAAACCAAGGAGAAAATAACATGTTAACCGGAATAAACCGTTTGGGGTCAAAATAACAATCCGGTGTTTTTGTACTTGTGTGAGATATAAAAAGAAAACTTGGGTTTCACTTGGGCTTAGTATAAACTTCCAAACTTCTTGCTTATGCTTGGTTACCTCCAAAACAGTTCCTGGACAGAGAGAAAACTGCCTGAACCCCTCAGGTCTTTGATTGCCCTGGAGAGCCCTGGTGTCTTTACTGTGGTATCTACTCTCTTCTTACAGGGTTTTATAAATGGACACTGACATGGACTACGAAAGGCCCAACGTTGAAACCATCAAGTGTGTGGTCGTGGGAGACAACGCTGTGGGGAAGACGCGCTTGATCTGTGCCAGAGCATGTAATACAACGCTAACGCAGTATCAGCTGCTGGCCACCCATGTACCAACCGTGTGGGCAATTGACCAGTACCGGGTCTGCCAGGAGGTAAGATGTACAGAGTTTCTTTAGAATCCTCAGGGCACATCACTGCTACCGCCTGTCTGATTTTAAAGGGAGGGAAGGGGCAATTTGTACATTCGAAATAAAACTAGCATTTGTAGTACCATAAGAGAAAACAAAAGCAAAACGCAAATTTGGGAGGATGGCTATGGGATCCTGAATGAGGTGGGTTTGAGTCATGTGATTCCAGGAGGAGACCTGAGCTGAGGTTAAGTCCTGTTAGGGGGAGTGACAAAACTAAATGCAAGCAAGTCGGGTGGGCATTGAGGGGTGCGGACCCAGGCATCCTTCCCTGGGGAGCCTTTGGGTGCCACTGAGCATGGATGCTCTCTCCCTCCTCTGCAGGTTTTGGAACGTTCCCGGGATGTTGTTGATGAAGTGAGTGTTTCTCTCAGGCTTTGGGATACTTTTGGCGATCATCACAAAGACCGGCGCTTTGCATATGGCAGGTAAACCAGGACTGTGCAGCGCCGTTGAGCTCGAATCCAATTTCCTTTCCAAAACCCACAGCTGCTTCATAACTCTACAAAAAAAACCACATCATATGGCCTTGAAATGTGTTGGGTTCTGCACTGCGTCTAAGAAAAGACCAAAAAAAAAATAACGAAAACAAAAAAAAAAACCCACAACCCAAAATGACGTTTTCCTGTTGTCAAGAAAAGCAGTGTGCCTGGCCACTCTGCTCCTCCCAGGAAGTACTTGACTAAAAACAACCAGAGTGCTAGTTAAACGGGGATGTTTGCAAGACGAGGATTCTTTGTGCCCTCAGCCTTGGGCTGCTTTGATTGCTGTTTTCCTGGATAATGCTTTATTTGCCTTCTGTTAAAATGTTTTAAGTTTTCTTAGCACATGACCACCTCAGTTCTAAAGGTCTCTTTGGTCTTTTCATGACCATATTTGCAGAGTCGGATGTTATTTGCTTTGGGCTTTGTTATCTGAAAAGTCTATTACTTTTATGTGAAGGTCATTTTTAAAAAGAAAGAAAAATATCTCTGAAGTCCTTCACAAGACACATTTCCAAAATGAACTGAAGCATTAATATATATTTTTCAGTAAAAAAGAAAAAGAAAAAAGAAAGCGAAGAAGGGAAGCTTCAATAAAGGAAAGCTTAATCTGGAAGGACATGAGAAGGAATATGCCTTAAAATATTTAGCAACTGCTTGTCACCAAAACTCCAACAGAGTCTTCATGACCCTAACTTTAAGCCTATCGTAGAGAATGTGTCATACCTAGCAAAATCCAGATAAGGAGATCTTCTTACCCCTTAATTATAAATTAACACCTTTCATTTTAAGTTTAGAATTTAGGTTTTGTGGATCAGCTATCCCTTGTCAAAATCAAACATGGTGTTACCTCACAGGGTTGGATTAGCTACTCCAAACATGGGAGTTGCTCGTAGGTATTGAGGTAAGCGTTTCTGAAAGTCCCTTCTATCCCTTCAAGCCAGTAGCTCTCTAACCTCTGAGCACACTTCTACTGGCATTTCTCCAAGTGGCCTCAAATACTGAGTAAGCCGCTGAGAAGCCGTTCACACACTGAGAGAATCTGCAATTTAGACAGGTCTGTTCAAGGGGATTCAGAAAGAGGCATATGAAAGTAAAGCTTTAACTTTACAAAAATTTTTGGTAACAAGGACTTTGAACTTAATATTCAGCATCGTGGATACTTGTCTTCTTAATTTTTGTTTTGTTGTTTTTTCTTTCCAGGATGTTCTTGATTTTTATCTTAGTTGCCATGTTAGTTTTTACCCATGTTAGTTTGTTTCTTTTGTCCAAGTATTACACACACACACACACACACACACACACACACACAGTAATGAACCTGCTTATAAGTACTATGCAGTCACATTTGTAATATCTATGGTTTCAGGGAAGCACAATAAAATGATGACTTGAAGCAAAGTAAGAATAGATATGGTAAATTTCAAAGGACTGTTTGTATATACCCCACTTCTAAAAAAGTGTTGTGAGAATGATGGGCCTAATATGAGCCTGCTGAGACTTTGGGTTTTGCTTCTGTAGGCTGGTTCAATACCTCAGTGGTTTGCTGCCACTTGAAATTTATGCTTTTAAAAACATGAATTTTAACTTGGGTCCACAGTGTAAAAGTTGCATGTGGTCCTATAAGGGCTGCTTCATTATCGTGTGAGGTTCCTGCTTAGGATTGATGGAATGGCACAATAGCCTTCATTGACCTAATATTGACAGGCATCTATCTACATTGGGTCTCCCCCGGCTCCCTGAGGTGTCTGGGGTCATTTTACCATTTGTCATGCCTGTGCTTACTCACCAACAAAAACAAGCTGCTCTTTCATATGACTCCGGCAGATCAAAGTGCATTGTTCTGCTCCCTTGTCTGTCTGTCGGGTTTGGTTCTATCAGCTGTAACCAGGTCCCTCTTGGATGGAAACAGGACATGCTTTCCAAGCCAAGTCCAATTCTCCGAACAACACACGGGGTTTCAGGAAGCAGTCCTGTGTTTCTGGCCCAGCTCTCCATGGGCCTCACTTTATGCACATGTTTGTACCTTGTACTTCCTCTGTCTTTTACAATTCTCCACAGCCTCCCAGCATCCTGCACAGGCCCCACTATGGGTAAAAAACAAACGCAAGTGCTGTCCTATCTTGGACTCCAGCATCTTTCTGTAAATGATAAAAATGTAATACCCTATGGATGCAGCACCAAAATATTACATTTTATGGAAAATTCTGATAGTAATAGGAGTTTTTTATTTATTATTTTTTAACATACTTTTATTGATTTCATGGATGAAGGGAGAGGGAGAGAGATATAGAAACATCAATGATGACAGAGAATCATTGATCGGCTGCCTCCAGCATGATCAGGGATCGAACCCGCAACCCAGGCATGTGCCCTGACCGGGAATTGAACCTTGAGCTCAACGCTCAACCACTGAGCCACTGCAGCTGGGCAGGAGTTTCTTTTATTCAGTCTAAGGCTCTGACCACTGCATTTAATGGCTACGTGAAAGCTGTTGAATTTCTTTATGACTTTTATTTTTAGCTTTATATCATTCGTGAAGGAGAAAAATCCTAATTGCAGTTCCTGACAATCAGTTTGGTTTGCAAATCTATTTTTTGACTGATGTTTTTACTATGCTTGGTGTGAATTGCAACTCAGTGAGATGTGATATATTCCTTATACTTGGAAATGTATTTGAAACCTTTTTGAAGTAATTCATTTGATTCTTGTGGTGACAGTGAGAGAAACCAGATTCCTACCAAGAGAAACCAGATTCCTACCAAGATTCCTACTTGCACCAAACTAGTTAATAATTTGCCCCCTCAAACATTCTTTGGCATGGACAAGCAGAGTGGATCCTGGGGACACGGGGTGGGGGCGGGGCCTGGTGTCAGTCTGCTAACTTTAATCTGTAGTTTTACTAGCATAGTATAACTATAACCAGAATGGCATTGCTCTTTTTTTATGATAGTCAACTATTCAACCCATTTATTTTTAGCCAACTAGAATAATAGCAGAATAATAGCTCTAATTTATCCAAGGCCTATAATGCGCCAGTCAAAATATTTGATGCTTTGCCAACATTAACTTTGTTCATCCTTTTAGGAACCCTAGGAGGCAGAGGTTATTTGCAGGCTGCATACAATTGAGTCGAGTTGTGTCCCTTCACTTGCCCATTAGTGAATTTCAGAGGTGGATGCAAACGCAGCTCTGCCTGACTCCTGGCTCCCACTCTGCCTCCCTTACCAGGCTCCCTCAACCTCCTTTTAAACAGGATGCAACTGAAAAACCACTCCACCTTGATGAGCTAAGTGTCTGTTTGCTGTTTCATATTTGTGCAGACTTAGAACTAGAAGAGATCTCGAAAGGTCATCTAGTTGAATTATTTTCTTCAGAAAGGGAAGTCATCCACCCAAAAAAAAGAACTGAGAGGAGCCCTTGTGTTCACTGGAGATGAAAGGTAGCAAAGTAGCAGCATCACCATCCTAACACTTCAACACATTTGAAATCTGTCAAACCCTCTCTTGTCTGGAGTGAATGACTCCAACTCTCGTGTAGCCTGTCTTCCCACCACCTACTTTCTATCCACTTTTGGATGAACTTTTGAAGCTCTTTTCTGGATCTTTTTAAATGTCAAGAACAAGACTGTACATAGTAACCATGACTGTGATCAGCTGCTCTCTTTTTTGGCAAGAAAAGAGCCTCTTTTTAAAGGGATATCACTCAACTCAAAGTTTATCCCTGGAAATACTATAAGAATGAAATGTTCACACTTAGGTACCAGGCACTGAAAATGTAGACAAATAGAATGGGGCCTGCCTTCAACAGGACAGGGCCCCTCTATTCCTCTCCGATAGTCATGCCACACATAAATAATTATAAATTGTATTGTTTCCTTTTCTTGGAAACTTCCAGCATTGATCTGTCTCAGGCCCTTCAAACACTGAATAAAGCCTATGGTGCTGAAGGTGGTGGTGACAACAGCAGCTACGATTTAATTGGGGCTCCTCATGAGCCAGGCCTGTGATAGGTGCTGTATAAATCTCGTCCCACTTCATTCCTGTGGTGACCCTGCAAAGCAGGCTCTCTTCATAGTTGAGCAAACAGGCACAGAAAGGGACCAAGGTCAGACAGCTAGGAAACAGTAAAGCTGAACTTTTCCTGACAGTTTTATCTGCCTCCAAAGCCTGTATCTTCCTTTGCACCATGCTTTTTGGCTGATGGTGATGCTTGATCAGAAATTTACTTTAAATTTATTCCTGGTGCAGTCTAATTCCTATGCTGTTTTGTTTTTTTGTTTTTGTGGACACTGAAGACCAGCATTCACCATCTGTCACCAGCTCTAATATTCCATTGTTCTTCTTAAGTTTTTATACATAGCAAATAGCTAAATTTTTTATGTGCATCAAAAGTAGCTAAAAATGAGTCCTTTTACTTCCAGTAAACATGATACATTCAAGTGAACTTTCTGAGTGTGAGTAGGAATCTTCGGTACAGATGGCCCTTCGTTTCTGCAGGTTCCGAATCCACAAATTCTAACAACGACGGATTGAAAAATATTCAGAAAAACAATGTTAATGTTGTTGCTGGCATGTACTATGTAGTTAAGCCTATGATGACTGTATCTGTACTGAATACGTACAGACATTTTTCCTTGTCATTATTCCCTAAACAATACAGTACAACAGCATTTACAAGCACTTACATTGTATTACATATTATAAATAATCTAGAGACTATTTAAAATATATAGAAGGATATGCATAGGTTACATGCAAATACTACACCATATTACATAAGAGACTTGAAAATCCTCAGATCATGGTATCCACAGCAGGTCCTGGAACCAATCCCTGTGGGTACTGAGGCATGACTGTATTTTATAATGGCATGCTTTCTCCCCAAAATTTAACTTAAGCATGCAGAACTACTGTACTTGCCCTTATACAGAACTGTTTCTAATCATATTTTCAGTCTAGTTGGAATCCATTTATTCTATAAATTATTCTTACACCCTGTTTTTTCCCAAATATTAGCGCCTATGAAAAGTACAGTATATGCTTTAAATGGTAACATTAATTAGAGCCGTGGTTTCTGTGTGTCTTAGGTAACTGATGTTTCACATTGAAGGCACATGTAATCAGATACAGCATAAATACATCCCAATTTGAGTGCTCGGTTGAAGTTCTTTAAAAAATTCAGGATTATGGGTTTGTGTCTTTGTCTGGGATTGGCTGTACTTGTGGTTAATGGCGAGGGAAAAATCAGAAACAACTAATGCATCTAGATAGAGTATTTTGAAGTAGCTCTTATTGTTCATGGCACATTCTAAACGCTGAGCCAGAAGTAACATCCTAATGATGATTTCAGGATGGCAAAAACCCTGTTTGAGAGAAACATATTAAAGTGAGGTGGACCAGGGCCAAGACTAGGGTAAGGTAAGACATTCCACCTCAGGCATAAAATATAAATAATAATGCTTTTAAAAAGAAAAAGATAGGAGCACTATTACTGGTGTGTGTGTGTGTGTGTGTGTGTGTGTGTGTGTGTGTTTCTGCCTCAAGCTCAGTATTGGCACTGTTGCTGATCTTGACTTTATTTAAAATTTTGGTATTTCTTTCATCATGGATTTTTTTTCCTTTAATTTCTTTAAAGATGTGTTTCATCTGGATTACTGAGATTTTTTGGCACCTCTATACGTTTTGCACTTGAGGCAAGTGCTAAACTCTCTTCACCCAAGACCTGGTCCTAATGGTGGACTTCACAAATTGATAGCAAAGGGAGGAAAGTTAGCAATGCATGTTCTTTATGGGAAAGTAATTCAAACCACATGTGTAGTACAAAGGGATCTAGGAAAATTCTTGAAACTTATATCTTAAAGGTATTTAGTTCCGCCCTAGCTGGTTTGGCTCAATGGATAGAGCGTCGGCCTACAGACTGAAGGTTCCCAGGTTCAATTCTGGTCAAGGGCACATGCCCGGGTTTCGGGCTCAATCCCTAGTAAGGGGCATGCAGGAGGCAGCCGATCAATGATTCTCTCTCATCATTGATGTTTCTTTCTCTCTTTCTCCCTTTCCCTTCCTCTCTAAAATCAATAAAGATATATTTTTAAAACAGATATTTAGTTCTATGTACTGCTGTGCCTTAAAGGACTAAGACCTACCCAGGTTATAGAAAACAGTAGAAAGACATAAACAGTTCGTTGGACCAAGGGATAAGAATAGTTGTTCCCTAAGAGGTTAAACTAAAACTGCTAGTTCTCATACTTGAGTATGCCTAAGCACCCTGGTTATTTTGGTTTCAGAGTCCTGGGGAGAGATGAATCAGCAAATTTTAGCGAGTGTCTGCATGATTATAAAGCAGATGGTTCTCGAGTTATGCTTTGGTAAACACTGCCGTGGAATTATGATGCTCTTTACTGAACCTCAGCCAACAGGGAGGAATCTCTGGAAGATTAAAAAGAGAACTTGAGAGTAAAGGAAACCAAAGAATACATGCTTTGTGATTCCATTTGTATAAAATTCTAGAAAATTCAATCTATGATGATAGAAAGTAGATTGTTGGTTGCCTGGGAAACAGGAGGGAGGGAGGAATAAATTACAAAGAGACACAAGTAAACTTTGGGGGTGATGAGTGGCTGCTATCTTGATTGGGATGATAATGCCAGGGGCCAAATAGTGTATTTTGGTTGTATCTCAAAGTTTTTTTAAAAGTAGAAATATTTTGTGATCAATAAAAGTAGTCTATGGCCAAAACCGGTTTGGCTCAGTGGATAGAGCGTCGGCCTGCGGACTGGAGGGTCCCGGGTTCGATTCCGGTCAAGGGCATGTACCTGGGTTGCGGGCACATCCCCAGTGGGAGATGTGCAGGAGGCAGCTGGTCGATGTTTCTCTCTCATCGATGTTTCTGACTCTCTATCTCTCTCCCTTCCTCTCTGTAAGGAATCAATAAAATATATTTATAAAAAAAAAAAAGTAGTCTATGATATGCAAGAAAACTTGCATGGTAAACAATATATGTTTTCATTATTTATAGAAAAAGTTCTCATTGAAAACATAAATCATTTGTGTGAATTTGGAATTGGGTGGGAATGGGACCAGATTTTTAATAGTAGAATGTGAGAAATGGGATGGTTCTAGAAGTCAAAGCTAATGATGGACACTATCAAATTGTCCCCAAATCATGCTGGTTCCCTTTCCCAAGAGATAGAGCCCTCAGATGTGAGATTATAGTCTGACCAAGTAGCCTGTGTCTTTGGCTATGGTTATGTGTGTATCTTTTTCTAAGAAAATTATTTTGACCAGGTACCCTGTGATAGCCAAATAGAGAACAACACGTTCCATGAAAGTTTTCCATATCCCCATCAAATAGCAACAATTTAGTCTTTTCTAGTGGGTTTGTTCTGGACCTGGGGGATGCAGTGGTTCTCTGGGAGTATACAAACGACCTTTTCCATTTGGTACTCAGCCACTCTGGCTGGGAATTGGGTGCAGAGTGTAGCTATCAGGAGTGTCCTCTCACTGGATTAAGCACTAAGTAGAGGTGTGAGTTCCACCCTTGTTAGTTTCTCTGGTTGAGTCCCAACCTACCTTTCCAGCCTCATCTCTTGCTGCCTGCATAACAAGGTATTTATAGTTCCCCATCCTCTGTTGCCTCTTGCCCACAAACATGCTTTACATCCACATGGAAAAATTACAGTTCCTACTCTACCTATTCTTTACCTACTTAATTACCACTAATATTCTAAGAATTTAGAACAAGGGTCAAAAAATCCCAGAAGTCCTCTTCATCCCTATCACCTTCAGAATCCAGGTGAAGTATCTCTCCTTCATGTTTCCATACAATACCTTCACAAATCTCGATTACAGCCATGATCACATTGTTTGAAAATTGTTCCTTAATCTTTTCCCCTTCCCCTTTTTCCTATTATTCCTAGTATCTTTAGAACAGAGATTTTGTCTTTCTACTCTATGTCCCCAATGCTCGGACCTGGTACACAGCAGGAGCTTAATGAATGTTAGTTGTTGGAGTACATGAATCTATCAATTGATCTTATACAAGCCAGGATTTTCTAAGGCACTTATGAAGAAATATCATAACAAAGCCAAATTATTTCACAAGGTTGAATTTTACATTTGAACTTTTAAAATAAGAATAACAAATCTTGTACCAACCTGAAGATTAGGAAGATGGAAAACACTGGTGCCAGGCCTCTCTTCAATGAATTAGCAAATGAAAAGATCAGCTGTGAAGCCAGGAGAAAAAGGAGGGAGGCACAGTCAGCCACAACCCCAAACCTCTCTTTTCCCCCCAATATTTGGATTTGAAAATTTCTTTTGGAGTGACTTGTTTGAATGAGCATTACTAAACAGAGAATTACTTGTATTAATGCTAATGCTTTTCCAACTATAGGTTGTTTTCCTCTGGGTATCATTTCCAAGATCTTTATAAGAATCATTTTTAAAATAATTATATATGTAATTATTTCACTTTCCCAAAGATGAGGCATTAAGGAAAACAATTAAAGTTGGATTATTACTGCTCTGCGCTTATCCAAAACAAACAAAAATACATTAGACTAAATGCATATAAATAATTGGTAAAATTTAAAGTGATGGAAATTTATGGATTATATACTAAAGCATAGGATTTCAGTGATGCCAAATCATCTGGAACACAGAAAATACGTCTGTGCCATACTCTGTGCCCCCCTCCACCTGCTGTCCCACACTGTCCTTCCTACTCTGAACTGGTACAGTTTGTATTGTAACCAAAAGACAGAATATTCCAAGAGCTAGATTCCCATGCCAGACTCAGCCCTGTGTCCAGGATGAAATTGTCCTTGGGAAGAAGCAGTGCCAAATGAGATAGCAACAGGGCTTGATTGATGACTGGGGTCACTCGTGTTCCAAGACCTACAAGAATGCTTGCTGCTGCCCAAACACTGGTCATGGCTGGGGGAAGGGTTGTTTGTGGTTCAACCCAGAAAAGCATTGATGAACCCAAAAGATGCCACAAAAATATGAATAATGAGGCCACTAGATGGGTAAAAAGAATTTAAAAAATATGCATTGTTCAATACATTAACATCTTGTGTTCTACCCTCTTTTTTACCTGTTTTCTATTACTACTTAATAACTACAAGCTTGATAACTTGGGTCAAATCTACCTAAGTAGATTTTCTTCATGGAGGAAGAGAAAAAAACATCAGTTTGTGATGTTTCTATACTGGAATTTTCTGATGAAGAAATCTATTTCAGTCCTATAGTATTTTTGCTTTTAAATTAGGAGGTAAAATTAAAGAGACTGTTGAGTAATTCTACTGTGTCTTCAAAGGGTAATTCTATTGCCATCTTTCAGCAAGTCCATATCAATAAAGGAATGATCTGGTAAGCCAAAAGGAAAAGATCTCTTGATGAGAATGTTCTTCCTTCTAATTAGCTGTAATATACAGGTATTTCCTTGGTGACTTTTGAACCCATAATCATATGTGTCTGACAATAATTAGTACTTCACAGTTTACAGAACACTTCAACAAATATTTTTTCAGTGAATCTTAACAATAATCTATCAGTAACTTTTAATATTGGCCATTCATTAGATTTCCACAATTATTCCATCACTTTATTCTCTCCCCAGAACTCTTATGCTCCCAGCATGCAGTATATAGAGCATAGTCAGAAGGACCAAGTATTGAATTACAGAAAGATAAAGCAAATTTTCAAATTCTCTTTTAAACTTATCACCTTGGCTATCTTTCTATTTTAGTGATTTTTTTAAAATTTGGTTTTTGGCATTTTTTTAGTGATGGTCTGATAAATAGAAGGTGTTCCCTTAAGCCTTAATTCTATGTAACTAACACAGAATTAATTCTGAAAGTAGCTTCCCTATTTCTTTACATTTCCTTTGCTTCTGGAGATAATCTAATTCCTGGAAGAGATCATTAATCCATTATTCTGGTGTTATGAAAGTATCCAATTAGATTGGGTAAATGGGTTTTTTAGAAAAATTCAAACAATTTAAAAACAATATTGCCTGGCTAATCTCTGCTGTATACCAGAGATATATTGCTGTCTTTCGGCAGTAATTGTCTGAAGAAAGAGAATAACTCACATACTATTTTCATTCTTTTTTTTAAGTATTTTATTTTTTTAATATGTTTTATTTATTTTTTCACAGAGAGAGAGGGAGAGGGATAGAGAGTTAGAAGCATTGATAAGCTGCCTCCTGCACATCCCCTACTGGGGATGTGCCTGCAACCAAGGTACATGCCCTTGACCAGAATCAAACCTAGGACCCTTCAGTCCGCAGACTGACGCTCCATCCACTGAGCCAAACCGGTCAGATCCTATTTTCATTCTTTATTAAAATTATAAAATATCCCTTGACTTATTTTAGGCCTAAGTTTATTTCTTTTAGACTTTGAGTCTGTAAACATATTGGCATCTATATTTTTTATCCTCCAATATCTATAAGGCTTTTTATTTGATAAACAGTAATTGAAGGGCTCTGTTGTTACAATTGCTATGTTGTGTACAATGGAAAACAAACTAATAGGAACAGAATAAAATGCCTAAAAATGAAACTCACAATATAGTGGTGAAGACAGCACATAAATAATTACAATTTGGTGTTAGAAATGCTGAACTAAAGATGTCAGTACAAGGAACAGGGAAGAAAGAATTGCTCAGGATGAATACTCAAGCAACATTCTCAACTTTTCTTGGTCATACCCTACACCTAGCCCATCAGCAAACCCTGTTGGCTCTACTTTCATATATATATATACCAGTAGAATGCAGCCACTTCTTACCATCTGCTCCCAGGCCAAAGTCACCATCATCTCTCACTGCATTATCTCATAACTGTTCCCCTTCTCCTACCTTATCCCTCCTGGCAACCCTCTCCCCACCACCATTCGTCAATTTTCATTATAACAGTGGGTGATCCTTTTAAAACATAAATTAAAGTACTCTGGTTTCTCTTCAGGTCGCATAAATCTTTCGCCTTTTTAAAACACAGATTATATCATGTCGTTCTGCTCAAAAACTCCGAATGGCCTATCAGTTCACTTGAAATAAGAGGCCCTGAGGCTCTCCCTACCTCTGCCCAGCATTGCCTCTCAGCTCAGCTCCTGCTGTATTCCCCCTGGCCCTCAGGGAAACAGCCCAGGCATGCTTCTGCCGCAGGGCCTTTGCACTAGCTTTCCCTGTTCCACTATATTCTCCCTCAAGATATCAGCAAGTTAGCGCCCTCACTTCCTTCCGGTCTTTACTGAAATGTCACCTTCTCACTCAGGCCTTCCCTGGCCACATTTCAGTAGCACCTTCTGCTCCCCAATATTCCTGTCCCCATGTCCTGTTTTATTTTCTGTTAGTACTTGTCACAACCTAACATAGTATGTATTTTACTGCTTTTGTTTGCTTGTTTTGCTTATTGTCTCTGTATGAGGAGGATAAGAACAATGAGGACAGTCATTTGTGTCCTTGACTAATTGCTGTGTCCCCAGTGTCTAGAAGATTGCCTGGTACACAGCAAGTTACCAGTTAATATTTCTGGAATAAATGATTGAATGATTGCTTATTGATATTGGATGAGTGACTTAACAAGTTCTTGTACCTTTGTCCATTCAAAGAGGATTGCTGAAAGACCTGAGTTAAAATCCCTTTCTTATTGTGGTAGAATGATCTTGAGGGTTTGTTTCAGAAGAGTCAGGGAGGTTAATCCCAGAGACCTCCCATCTGACATTCTAGCTGATACAGAGGCTTTCTTCTATTTACAGCTAGTCTTGCTCTCAGGAGAAAACATTAACATTGTAGGAAGGAAGTTCCTTAGTCACTTAGCTTCAGGGAAAGCCAAAGAGAAATGAAACTGACAGGTGGAGCAGGGGGGGCATTTATTACCACAATTTCACCTTCTCCTATTAAGCAAGCCTTCTTTATGTCAATACTTCCCGCTTCCATTGACCAAGAGTTAAATCAGATTGCTTAACCTATTCTTCTAACAAATTACTTGTGCTTCACTCAATTTCACAAGCATTCAACTTTTTCTGATGATTGTGTAAGGTGTAAGAATATACTAAATGGAGCATAGATTGCTAAGTATAGAAAATAGAATATCAAGTGGAAAATAGCCAGTTTCCATTGGATGATAACCAACAACCTTCTAGGACAGGGCCATTTCCCCCTGTGATATTTGTGCTATGATGGTAAAACCAACCATTTTTAAGACTTGCACAGTATTTATCTTAGGGTTTGGTGGCGTTGGTTGGGGCGTGGCTATGGCTTCCCTGTATAAGAGTGTGCATTGCTCTGGTCCCATTTTTGGAGGGTGGGGGGAAGACTGGTTTAAAATGCTGATTCCTACTAAATATGCGGTTATGGGCTTAGAAGAAATAGTTGCGCATGCTAATCATTCCCAAATCTGAATATATTTCAGGGTGTTTTCACAGTTTTCCCCACATAACATCTGTCCTTAAGAAGCCTCACTGCTATTGGTAAAGTATTGACTTGATTTCTCTGCTCACCTCCAGGGCGCTGCATGGTACTGCCCTGCCAGGCACTCCCCTGCAGGCCTCTCCATCTTCCATGAGTATGAGCTTACACAGCCATTCATCTCCAGATGGTTATGTTCACCGTCACTGACAATCCCTCCACATCTCATACACACCACCGGGCTGCTCCCCTACTAAAATTTTCCCAAGCCACATGTTACACATTTCTTTTCTCTGCCATGCTCCCAACTGTTTCGTGCTGTTTGGGTCTGTCTGTTTGCATAGCGCTGTCAGACTATATGCATGAAAGGTGCATTGTTGACATGACTGGTTTTGAAAATGTTTCTGAAAAGAGCCTACCTCGATTATTTGGGAAGTGGGAGGAAGAGGAAGTTTGAAGCCCCAAAAGTGGAGGTCAGAGACTCCTACTTGAATCTCTGTCAAAAGGGGACAAAGAAAAGAATGTGATCATGATCTCTACCCATATAAAGGGTATGGATGTCTCTACTAAAAAAAAAAAGACGAAGAAGAAGAAGAAAAGAAAGAATGATAGGCAGTAGTGACATAAAGAGGTAGGATCCATAGAACAAAGGGCACACTTTTAACAAATGTTTGTTAAAAAGGGCACACTTGCAGGCAAGACTCAGGTTAATATCATTGTTAGCTTTCTTTTAGTCACCAAGTTCAAGGTACCCAACCAGAACTGGCCCATGGAGAAGAGTGTTTGGCCGTCCCTCTCACAGCTGTCTGGTATACTGCATGGACTCCACTGTCCTTCACGTTGCCCATCAGATTGGCCTGGTTTTAGGCTTTCAGATAAAGAATAATTTAGGAATTATTTTTCACTTAACCAGATAAGAAAGCATAAGTTACCTGGACAATGATGGGACTAGAAAAGGGAACACAAGAAGCACTTTTGGAAATTAACTTAGGAAACTCATTCCTAATAACCAATTTTTGATAGTGATTATCTGCCCTTCTCAACCACTTCTTCAAAGGATGAATTTGGTATTTCTGGTTGGAAAAGCAGTTTAGCTTCTCATTGCTTCTCTGGTCTTTTCCTACTACATTTGCTATATTTTGATTGTAGTTTTATAAAGATAGGCCTTGCGAACATGTGTGGCATTTGCTGTTTAATGTGTAGCTCTGGCCATGATATCTGGATAAGATGCACTTTTTTCAGGCTTTTTTCCTTTAATCTTCCAACAAAGATTGGTCCCAACTTTGCACGCACTCCTTATGTTATACAAATATCTTTGCCAATCTTTTCACATGCTATTTTTGGCCAGTATTCTACTTGAAAGATCAATGAAAAATATGCTTTTTTGTTTGTTTACCATCAAAAGAAAAACTGATGTGATTGAGGTTGGCTTTATCAGCTCAAGCATTTTTGGATGACTAGATCTCCATAGCTATAGGACTCCATTTAAATCCTATCAGGTTTTTTTTACAGCTGAAATAGGAACCCTGAGGTCATTTCCAGGCTAACCCTGCTGCCTAATATGTGAGAATGTCCTCATCACACCACCCCCTCCCAATTATTTTTAAACTCAGTTCTTCAAAGTAAAAAAAATAACAGAACTATAGAAGTAAACACGCTAGAAGTTCCCTTTTTCTCTTTATCCTTCGTAGGAATGGCATTTTTAAGCATGAGCTTGTGTAGACATTGAACAGTCTCCACATGGGAATGAATGATTTGATTAAAGGTTACTTAATATCTTAGTTCCTTGGAATTCTGCCTAAAGCTGGAGATATTCTTCACTGTAGGTTTTATACCTTCTTTGACTACATAGAAAAAATGGTTCAAAAAAGCAGAGGGAATAAATGGCATTCTCAAAATAGTTACTTGATTGTATAGGTGTTTGTGTCACAGAGGATACTGATGTGTTGAGAATGAGGAATTAGAAAAGAATGTTGAGATAAGGAGGAATGGTTTAAAGCAGCATCTTCCTATGGCCCTATCATTATATTCATTGATGCAGTTTTTTGGTTAAAATCAGGTTTCGAGTACTGCGTTCATATTGCAGCCTAAGGAATAGGATTCTGTGTCATCTGTACACAATGTTTTCTTCATTTGCATTTATATTTAGATCAGCAAGGGTTAAACTGAATACATTTAAGCAAAGATGATATTTTTAACTGCTTTCAATATAAAATTATGGGGACAGATTCTCATGGATGTGCATTAAAAAGGGGAAAAAAATAACTTTATTCCAAGGATACAAGTAGAATTTTGACTCAGTAAATTATTTTAGCTTCAGATGTAGTGTTCCTCTCAGCACAATCTCTTCTCTTTAACTATCATTCTTTTGAGCAAATATTTACAGAGCACAGAATTATATTTCTAGCTTTCCAACAGCATGTCATACATTGAAATATTGATGGGACACAGTTAGAGGTTGGGCCCTCCGGACTTGTATTGTGTGGTGGCATTGTGCTACTATCATCAGGAGATTGAATTTTTTTCAACCCCCAAGGTCCTGTCTGTACTTGTTTACAGGTCATCTGGAGAGTAACTAGTATGTGTTCAGCGGCATGAGTGTTATCACAGTAACCTTGGCAACAGAGCTAGCTCTGATTTCAAAAGATCACATGCTGTATCATAAAATTAGATAACGGAATTGACATTTAGCTACATGTCTGTCATATAAATTAAAGCCTGAGAATCATTTCCTTTATAGTCACATACCTTAATATGGAAAGAGAAGGCACCAATTAGAACAATTTTATACAAATACATATTATTATACTTTTAAGTGCTAAATACATTTCCTCAATTCTTTCTCTATAATATTGAAACTCGAATATTGCCATATTATTCTCACACTGCTGAAATTCATGGTGGCTTTATTTTATGATCAGGATGAAGCTTATAGCAGAGCTACATCAGATATCCTATATAAATAGGATTATGAATAATAGAAAACTCAGCTCCTGAAAAAAATGTAAAATTCAAAGCACTCTTGGCTTTACTGGGTACTGTTATTTATGCTGATTAGAAGTAAGACTGCACAGAATATTCTACTAAATCAGAATCCCAAAGACAAGACATGCTTCCCTTTCATTTATATATTTATGAATATTTTACACATTTTCCAGTATCCAAGAATCTTTGATAATATCTTTATTTCAAGGACACTACACATGCAGATTAATACATTTATCTACTTTGAGTCCTAGGTCCTCTTTTGTGATTTATAAATATTTTAATCTCAGCATTTTTCTCTATATTTGCTCTGATCTGTTGCAGTTATATATATATGTAAATGTAAAGAGTTAACTTGTGATTTACATTTAATGTAAGCACCCTGCAGTTTTCTATCTTGCAAATGATTATTTTTAGAAATTTTATGGTTGCCTGGATATATTTGTTTGTCTTCATTGATATGTAGGGGGGAAAGCTCATTAATGATTTAAAAGAAGGTGTTTTGATTAAATTTATTCCTAGTATTTTTTGAAGCAATTGTGAATGGGATTGTTGTTTTAGTTTCCCTTTTTCATAGTTCATAATTAGTATATAAAAATGCAACTGATTTCTGGATATTTATTTTGTATCCTGCTACTTTACTGAATTCTGGACCCTTGAATCTCCTGCTCAGGGGTAAATATTTGAGGCAGGATTTCAATATATGTTTCTTTCAGGTCCCCATGGAATGTTGGCTCCTGCTCTTTGAACTAGTTCCTTTCTAATTTCCAACATATATAAATTTCCCTTCATTTATTTTGAACTAAAAAAAGTAAACATTAAAGATGGTGTTTTGATTAATCAACTTGATCTTTCTCATTACATAACAATAATCTAATAAAATTATAAGAGTTTATTTCTGAATTTAGCTGCAAGATAATCTCAAATCCTTGGGCATAAGTTTTCCTATTCCTTATACTCTTCTGCCTCAATGTTCTCAAAGTCATCATTGAGCCTGTTTCAACCTAGACTGATAGTTTATAATTCTTCTTAAAGATACCTTTTAGCAACTATCTGTCAAACACCATAATGGAACAACTGTCTTGTAAAACAGTTCTTTGGCTTCTAGAATGGTAAGTTGTTATATAAAAATGAAAGATCTTTATGTCAAAATTGACTATAAAGCAATTTTTCTTTTCCCCATCTACCTGCTGTATTTCATAAATAATATTGAGAACTTTGCTTCCAACATTTTCTCATCTTATTAGCCATCCATTTAAACTCTGGCTATTTTTATGTTGAACACTACCTTCTTACCTTATACCTGGTAGAGTCAAAATCCCTGCAGATTCAGAACCGGATAAGTGGTTGTGCTCTCCACTCCTGCGCTGAAGTGGGAAGAAGGGTAGAAATCCTTCTGAGCATTTGCCACCTTGTACAGTAAATATCTGTTCCATTTTCAGTATTGTTTAAACTCTTTGCTTTATCTCATTGGGTTGAGTCATCATCACCTTTATGTTTTAACTGCTAAAAGGTAGTTTGTATTGTTTTTCTTTTATCTTGAAACTATTTCTTGTGATGAACAGAAATAGTTCAGCATGTTGTGGTTCCAGGACTGAGTCAAGCTTGAGTCACCATCTGTACAATAGGATAGCATCACTGGAAACTTGTCAATGCATAGGCATTCTGCAGTGCAATGTGGACATGAACTTGGGCTGTGCTGATGCTGGACTGTGGGGGCTTATCCGGCTCTTTGCATGACTCCAAGATGTAGTTTAATATCTAATCTCTCTCTCTTTTTTTTTTTTAAATTATGACATGATCATTGGCATTAGATGGATGGGAGTGGGGAGGAACTTTAATGGTAAAAGAAAAAAAAGTGAAAAGGTGATACAGTGTTGTTTGTTTTTTTCATTTCCTTTTAGGTCTGATGTCGTGGTCCTCTGCTTTTCTATTGCTAATCCCAACTCCCTAAATCATGTGAAAACCATGTGGTATCAAGAAATCAAGCACTTTTGCCCCCGCACACCTGTTGTCCTAGTTGGCTGCCAGCTAGATCTCCGCTATGCTGATCTTGAAGCTGTTAATCGAGCCCGACGCCCTTTAGCAAGGTAAGCCAAGGGACTCGGTGTTTCTCTGTGCCGGCCAAATTAAAATGTGGAGAGAGCAGATGTCTCTGTAGCCTGGCGTTTTGCTCTGTAACAGTCTTGAGACCCCTTCAACCAGCCATACGCTTTCAGTCACCTTATTCAGCATGAGGGTGCGTGTCCTGACCCTTCTCACGGTGATATCACCTCTTAGGTAGAAACCCATTTCACTGAATGGTTGGCCAGTGCTTGACGTGAATTCTCTAATTATGACATGGTGTAGAGAAAAGTGCTTTGAAATTTGTAAAGTATTAAACAAAATGTTAGCTATTCATAACGTCATTCTTGAAATTATGATTATAATAAAGTTAAACAACAGAGTGATCAGCACAATTTTTGGACCCAGGATCATCAGGTTCATACACGTATGCATGTCCAAGGGTTATAATCTCATTTTCCTCAATCCAGCCTCTGAGAGTATTTCATTCCGAAAATGACAGTGTCCGGCTTTAAAAAAATCATATGGATCTATAGTTGCAAAACAACATTTTTTTAAATGTTGCTAGAGGTTATGTTTTAATGTGTCACAAGTTTAAAAATCAACTCAAAGGCGAATTTTAAAATGTGGATACCAATTTGGGGAGGGGGGTTGCAGTAAGAGTTTTTAAAAACCTATGCTCCTTCAATATTCCCTTTATAAAAATAATATTATGTGTTTTATGTTTAAGTACATTTTTTTCTGAAGAGCATATCTTTTCAAAATGCTGATATTAATACCTTCTTTCAATAATTGCTAATGTGCTTGTTACAAAATTTTATCTAGATACAATTTTTTATGCTCTCACAACAAAAGCAAATGTTACTTTGTTTAAATAATTTCTGATGTTCTGGGTACATTTTGGATATATTTTCTGAAAAGATTTCATGGAAAGTTTTCACAGTCCTTCTGTTCTTAAATAGATGGCCTCTGAATTGAATATTAGAAGCCACATAGAGGACTTACGGTGAATAAGAGACTGCCCGGACCTCAGAACTTCCTGTATAAAAGAATAGATTAAGATGATCAGGCCTTATAACCGTGGGCATGTGGAGGACTGGGGGAGAGTTACAGAGCTCGAGAGGACGGGGAGGGGACAAGCCCTTCTACAGAGCAGTAATGAGATTACATAAAGGAGGTGACATTTGAGCTAAACCTTGAAAAGTGTCATCCGTTAGTGATCTTCCAGCCAGGCCCAGGACAAGGAGCACAATATGCCCACAGAAACAAACCTTGATATTCCACTTTCTTCACTACACGTCCCTTCCACTTTTGCAGCACCCTACAGTTTCTCCTCTTTTCAATCCAGGTCTTCAAATCCAAATTCTACCTAGTGTTATCTTATTTCCCCTAAGACTAGTGCCTGTCACTCACATTACCTTTGGTATTGAAAGCCAAATGTTTATTTAGGAAGATAAATTCTAATAGTATGTCTCAAAATCAAGTATGCATTTATAACAGATCACATCTTACCTATGTTCTGGAATCCATTTGTGTCTTTGCTGTGGTTATGCTATAATCACAGAACGATTCCATTACACTGCTTCCAAAGTCTGGCCTCCCTGGGTTTGATTAGATTTCAGATTGGTCTCATGTGCCAGCCCAAAGGATGTCGAACTTTGTGGAACCAGAAGAAAAAAAATTTTTTTGTTAATTCTTACCTGAGGATATTTTTCTCCATTGATTTTTAGAGAGAGTGGAAAGGAGGAAGGGAGGCGGGAAGAGGGAGAGAGAAAGAGACTAATGCACTTGTCTAGGCAACAATGTGATGAGGTCCTGACTAAAGAGGGTGAAAGAAAAAAGAAGGTAAAGATGTGAAAGAAGATTTACCAATCTAATTACTGAGAACGTAATGAGCTTTTAGATGGGGACCACTGAACTAGTTTGGGACTAGGGAGTTCTAGACTCTAATTGCTTAGTGGAGTTCCCTCAGCAACTTGCAAATGTGACTTTAGGCAAACCCTTTAAACTCTCTGCCTTCAGTTTCTTTAGAATGTAGAATGAAAATAATACCCATATGGTTATGGTGAGGCTCAGATGAGAAAATGAATATGGACTCATTTTAAAGTTATAAAGCAAAATTTAGTGGTGATGAAGATGATGATGGTGGTCACGATGATAACCGCTAACATTTTTCAAGCATAGTGGACCAGGTACTATGCTAAGCACATTATCTCATTTGAACCTCTCAACACTCTTTGAAGATATAGGTACTCATTATTATTATTCCTCTTTTAGAGATGGGAGAACCAAGGCTTAAAGAGATTAAGTAACTTTCCCAGGATCAAATAGTTAGTAAATGGCTGTTACTTCACTTATTGTGGTTACTACTGAAAGCATTTTTTTTCCTATAATCATAAGTTCTTTATATTTGAAAGACTTGAAGTTGGCAGTATATTTTTTTCAAGAGCCTTTTTAAAAGCTTTAGTAGGCCCAGCCAGTGTAGCTAAGTGGTTGAGCATTGACCTATGCACCCGAAGGTCATGGTTTGATTTTGGTCAGAGCACATGACTAGGTTGAGGGCTCTATCTCCAGTGGGGGACATGCAGGAGGAAGCCAATTGATGATTCTCTCTCATTGATGTTTCTGTCTGTCTCTCCCTCTCCCTCTCCCCTCCTCTCTAAAATCAATAAAAATATACATTTTAAAAAATAAAAGCTTGAGAAGGATTTTAAATTATGATTTAATTGGGTCCTTAAGTAGACCCTGGCTACTACATTATTTTTCTAAAATAAAGCTGATAATAATTTTTAAATATTCTATTTCAGGCCCATAAAGAGAGGAGACATTCTGCCTCCTGAGAAAGGCCGAGAGGTTGCAAAGGAATTGGGCATCCCATACTATGAGACGAGCGTCTTTGATCAGTTTGGAATCAAGGATGTGTTTGACAACGCAATCCGGGCAGCGCTGATTTCCCGCCGGCACCTGCAGTTCTGGAAATCCCACCTCAAGAAAGTTCAGAAACCTTTACTTCAGGCACCGTTCCTACCTCCAAAAGCCCCTCCACCGGTCATCAAAGTCCCAGAGTGTCCCTCTACGGGGACGAACGAAGCCGCCTGTTTACTGGACAATCCTCTGTGTGCCGACGTCCTGTTCGTCCTCCAGGACCAGGAGCACATCTTTGCACACCGAATATACCTCGCTACCTCCTCTTCCAAATTTTATGATCTTTTTCTAATGGAATGTGAAGAAACTCCAAATTGGAGTGAAGTTACTTGTGAGAAGGAGAAGCAGAGCCAGGATGTCCAGGAGCAGGCATGGAGTGTTGTTGACCCAGATGAGGAGCAGGAGGAGGGTACCGCAAGGACGCCTCGGGCTGACCAGTGGGAGTCCTCCAGCCAGAACCTATCCCAGCAGGAGATTCTAAAACTGGAAGCCGAGGGCTCAATCCCAGAGACACAGACACTGGCAGGCTGGAGTAAGGGGTTTATTGGCATGCACAAGGAAATGCAAGTCAATCCCATTTCAAAGCGGGTGGGCCCCGTGACCGTGGTCAGGATGGACTCATCGGTTCAGTCGGGCCCTTTCCGGACCCTGCTCCAGTTTCTTTACACGGGGCAACTGGATGAAAAGGAGAAGGACTTGGTGGGCCTGGCTCAGATCGCAGAGATCCTGGAGATGTTTGACTTGAGAATGATGGTGGAAAACATCATGAACAAGGAAGCCTTCATGAACCAGGAGATTACAAAAGCGTTTCACGTCAGGAAGGCCAATCGCATAAAAGAATGTCTTAGCAAGGGGACGTTCTCAGGTGAGCAGGGCCAGTGGCCAAGTCCTGGATGCCTTTGATGCGTTTTATCGAACCGTAGTCAGACATGAGCAGGGGAAAACATAATTGTCCCTAACATGGATGAGTACTTATGTTTTCCCACATGCCAAAGTTACATGTATTTACTTATATAATTCTCAGCAGACTTAAGGGCTACATATTTTTTTAATATATTTTATTGATTTTTACAGAGAGGAAGGGAGAGGGATAGAGAGTTAGAAACATTGATGAGAGAGAAACATCGATCAGCTGCCTCCTGCACACTCCCCACCAGGGATGTGCCCGCAACCAAGGTACATGCCCTTGACCAGAATTGAACCCGGGACCCTTGAGTCCACAGGCCGACGCTCTATCCGCTAAGCCAAACTGGTTAGGGCATAAGGGCTACATATTATTATGTCTATTTTTCAGATAGGGAAACTGAGGGACACGGAAGGTTAGGTAACTTGCCCATGGTTATGCAGGTAGTAAAGGTAGACCCAGGATTTGAACCCAAGCTGTCCGCCAAGCAATATCACAATGCTTCCAAGGATGGGTCAGGTTATCCCTGAGCCTGAGCCCAAGCCAGTCAGCTTGATGCTCACAGTTCTCCTTCAGGATTCCTTCTTAAGCAACTCTGTTCCCCACTGACCCTTCAGCAAATACTCATGACCAAAAGCAAAGACCTCTTGTCCTGAGGCACTGAAATCCTTGAGGCAATTTTGGTGACCCCTGCATTCCCACCAGAGGTGCCTCATCTCTTTCCACCCCCTCTTCTTTTTTGTTCTCACACTCCTTTCTTGTTCCTTCTTTGTCTTTGACAAGTAAGCATATCTGCCCACAGTGTCCTTACATAATTGCTTAAGCACACTGGTGGCCTGTATCCAAGATGGGTTACATGCCCATGTTTGTACTGTCTTCTGTCTTGTACTATTTTTGTTTTGCAGTTGTCCTCTGTGTGTGTATGCGTATGTGTGTGTGTGTGTGTGTGTGTGATTATTACATTTTGACTTCCTAACTTCTGATAATATGTATACTTCATTTGTGTCTTTATCTTTCATAATGACTGTCATGATATATACATTTAGTAAGTGTTACTGAATGTGTTCATAAATTTTAAAACTTATGAGTAATATTTACTCCAAACACTGACCATCATGATATAAAAGCAGTCTGAAAGTTAATGGGAAAAAATGTTCAAAGCCACAGCAAATTAAACAGTGGGCCTCAAGTAAAGTTCATGAAATCACGCTCTCCTTACTGCAGAAGCATAATGAGCAAATACAATGGGGAAGCCTCAAGTGAATTCTGTTTAAGGGGAAAAAAAGCTATAAAATACAGTTTATGGATAATTGGAAATTTTTTAATATGAACTAGATAGTAGATGATATTAGGGAATTATTTTTAACTAGAGGCCTGGTGCACAAAATTTGTGCACTGGAGGGGGTGCGCGGTCTCTCAGCCCAGCCTGCCCCCTCTCACAGTCCGGGAGCCCTCAGTGGATGTCCTACTGACAGCTTAGTCCTACAGACTAAGCCACAGTCTGGCAGCAGAAGCTCAGAGCAGGCACCGTGTGTGTGTGTGTGTGTGTGTGTGTGTGTGTCCACTGGGAGCCTGCTCCCAGCCACACTGCGGAGGCTTGGAGCAGGCGCCCCTCTGTGTTGATCTCTCAGGCTCCTGGCCACACCTGCATGTTGTTCTTTCCCTTGAGTGGCGGCCAGGGAGGGCTGGAAGCTTGGCTTCCTCCATCACCGGGGGCAACCCAAGCCTCCAGCTCCGTGGCTGCTGCCATCTTTGTTGGGTTAATTTGAATACTCGCCCTGATTGGCTAGTAGGTGTAGCAGAGTGACACCAATTTGAATGTTTCTCTTTTATTAGTGTAGATTTTCTTAGAAGTAATGATATGATTATCTAGGAGAATGTTCTTAGTTTTAGAAACTCGATAAAGTAGGAATGAAGTGTAATACTATCTGTTTTATAATATAATTTATATAATAATTTATATAAATTATGTATACACATATAGCTGAAGTAAACATGGCAAATATTAAGTGTGATAAATGAATTATTGTATTATTCTTACCACTGTTATAATTTTTTGAAGTTGTTCATAATGGGGAAAAATATTCCTCTTTTATGTGTCTTTATGGTTCAGAGAAGTTGTGTTGTGACACTGTGTGTAAATGCTTACTCCTTAATCCTTGGAGAACATGGAGGGAATTGGGTGTGCCACAGGCGGGACACAAAATCACTCAATACAACTATGGAAGAGAGAGGACAAGAGACGTAGATGGATGAATATGGGTGCAACTCTCAATGAGGCTGACTCATGGTGGTGTTTCCTCAATCCCTGGGCAGATGTGACATTTAAGTTGGACGATGGAACCATCAGTGCCCACAAACCGCTGCTGATCTGTAGCTGCCAGTGGATGTCTGCCATGTTCGGGGGGTCATTTGTGGAAAGCGCCAACAGTGAGGTACGTGCCTTCCAAAAAGCCTAAGTGAGTGTTCATGAACGTGCATGTGTATTTGTATAAAGTGTTTTATTAGCCAAATGACTTTGCTTCTTTAACTCCTTCTGTGAAATAGTTCCTTAGGCAGTGCCTGCGTGTCAGATCACCCTCTTCTTCAATCTGCGATTGTGAGGAGCATTGATTATTGTTCACTTGTTATGTATGAGCACCTAAGTGCTTTCCATGCCTATCCTTTCATCCCCACTGCTCTCTTCTCCCCTGAAAACATGATCAGCTGTACTTTGTAACAAATGTCTCCAGGCATATTATCAAAAGCATATATAAGAGGAACAAAACCTGTCTTTCCAAAGTTTAGGACAGTGAAATGTGTCTTCAGTCACTTATGTCCTAGGCTCAGCTCTGGACCTAACCAAAGAGAGGACCTCAAGAAGCCACTTCCTTGTGCCATTGTCTCCTCATCCGCAAGATGAGGGATGCACTGGATTGCCATTGAGGTCTCCTTGAGCTATGTCTCTCTCTGTGGCTCTGCCCTAACTTGCCTTCTCTGAGAGTTTGTCAACAGTAGGGAAACAGTAATACAGCAAATGGTTACTCCTCTGAACACATCTCTCAAAGTGCTTAGGTCTAGTGGAAGCCCCTGGGTTAGTGTCAGATGCTGGCCTTCTCTCCAAAAGAGGCACTTTTTAGAGCAGAGCAAGTTGTACCTCAGAGACCCTGTATCAGCATATTTTTACACACTCAGTTGGAAAATACATAAAAATTTCATTCAAACACTTCTAACTTCAGCCTAGAGGTGAGCAAGCATTTTTGTTCAGTTTCGCAAGTATTTTTAACCATCTTTTTTTTAAAGAAAAAACATGGGGACACCCCATCAAGTTGATTGTCCTAAGAGGCTTGCTTTGCTTATCTCAGCTACTCTCAAACTTTAAAAAGAAATACAGAAAACAATGGCTAACTTTTGGAAAGGGTTGCTCACACCAGAAATCTGAGCACTCCCATTGTGACCCAGGAGCCTGCATTTGCATCCCCAAGTAGGGAAACAGAATCCTAGAATCACAAGTTGGGATGGCCAGGACTAGAGAGGTCACTGGGCCACCCCCCTGCCTCCAGAACAAACTGCAGCTGCTGCTAAGCCAACCCCCAGCAAAAGGCTGTCTGATGTTTGGAGAAAAGCATTGGAACTATCCTGACGACCTCTCCTGGTGTCTTTCAGCCATTGTAGATCAGGAGCCCCTCACATGTAACAATGAAAACGTCCCCGTACTGTCAGAGGTGTTCTGGGGAGTTATCATGGAGACTCCTGTAGCCTGTGGAGGCCACCCAGTGAAGGAGCTGCGAGGCTCGCATCCCAGCTCCTCTCTCTGCAAGCTTGAGGCCTTGGGCCAGTGATCACCCTTCTGGAAATCATGATAATAAGCCATAGTGTGGTCATGAGGTATAAGAATGAATACGTGCAAAGCACCTCATCAACTTTACATAATGATAGCTGTCAGGAGTCTTATTTTGATGCCAGCAGTGTTGAGATATTCTTTGTCTCTTCCAAAAAAAAAATGTGAGGAAGCCACTGATTAATAAAACTTCATCCTAAAGGCATTTCACTGACTTCAGTACTCTCTAGATAAAGAGCCCAGAGGCTCGCTTCCCTTCTTTCTCCAGCTCACTGCAATGTGTGCTGATGGTGCTGTAGCCGCCTGCAATTAACCCAGCAGGGAGAAGCTGATCAAGGTCGGGGACCCAGGCACAGAGGGACACTGTGGAGCTGACCTCACAAATGCTAATCCCCTTTATCCCTTCCCAGAATGGATTGTAATTGTCTCCAGATTAAAATGTGCAGGAGAGGTGACCAAAGCAAAAACTTGGCAGCAAATGTGAATGTGCACGTATGCGGCTGCTCAGTAGCCTCCCCTGGAAATGCCCACCTGTTGAGCACTCCCCCAGAAAGTGAGGGTCGCTCACCACTTAGAGCTGTAGCTAGGGATAATAACAGGTATGTTTTGATTCAACCCAGCTCAAAAGACAAGGCCCTGGAACCCAGCAACCAAAGGTTTGTGCCGAAATTCCTCTAGCCAGTGTATGACGAATGCCACGTGCACAGGCATTCCTGCCCTTTCCTGCTCCTTCTCTTTATATCCAGTATAGACTGTGATTGTTATGTAGTGTTGAACTCCTGTCTCAGCTCGACCTTGGGCAAGTGACCAGCCTCTCTAAATCTGTGTCCTCATCTGTAAAATGGGGATAACAGAGAAGGAGAGAACCTTCTTTAAAGGGCAGGCAAAGCAGGAGAGTGTGTGTGTAAAGCATTGAATTTGGTGTCTAGAACATTTAAGAATCGTTAGTGACCATTATCCAACTAGAGGATTCTTGTTAAATGCTTTCTAATGAGGAGTTAAAGATCTTTGTCCCCTGAAAGCCCCCAGTTTCCTTCCCGGTAGAGGTGGTTTTGGGGGTAGGGAAGAGCACTCAAGCGCCCAGTAAATGCTCCAGGGTTGATTTGGGTCCCTATGTGCACTTGGGATTTGTCTTTTCTAGGCCACCTTTTAACTCTATTTTGTCCTGTGAAAATCTGACTTCCCAATACAAAATTCAGCCTATTTTTTGGCATTAATAGAATTCACATGCATATTCAGAAAAGAATAAAACGTGCCCATTGATATTCCTTTAACTTTTTTGTCATTTAATATTTAAGAAGACACTATTTTACTTATATTTTTCTCATTACTTTTAATACAGCAGTAAGCATAATTCTCTCCCCAGAGGTTCGCAGCAAATGGTTTATTAAAAATGCATGCCAGGGTTGTAGTAAGCAATGCTCTGGATCTACAATACTTTCTCATCCTCTAGGAGACTGTCTCTAATTATAAGCCTAATAGTCTGAGCTGATCTTTGCAATTAAAATTTTAAACCAACTAAACTGGAATATGGAATGTTATTTAGGATAGCATTATATTCTCTTTTATTACTCTCTTTTTAAAAGCTACATCAAGCAGGTACAATGCAAGATTCTTAATTCCATTTCTTATGTCACTTTATATTATTTTTCAATTCTATAAAACAGTCTCTCCATAGTTAATCAGTTCCATTGTAAATGTTGAAATCACATGAATAGGCTTTTAAAAAAAAAAACAATGAACTATGAGGGAAAAAATGTGTGCTCTGAAAGTGTTTTTAGTTTATTCTTATTTGCTGGTTACTTCCAAAAGTCCCTAACATTATTTTCCAAAAAGGGCCATCACTTCAAAAAAATATTAGTACCATTTAGCAAGAAGGAAGCAACAAGTCACGAATGATTACAAATGTCAGAACATTCCAAAGACATTGAGATTTTTGGGGGCTGCTTGCTGGACTCTGCCATCTCTTAGAACCATGACTTAGAACCGACTCTTACAAAGAAAAACAAAAACCTGCTAAAGTAATCTGAATATTGTGAAAATCCATGATATCAGTGAGAAAGGAAAAACCTCAGATATCATTGACTCCAAATTTCTCCCCTATAACAGATGAGGCAACTGAGAGTCATAGAAGGGGAATGATTTGTCAAACATCACCCAGCATTGTAGTGACATCCCTGGCCTGCCCCAGACTCTTGCCCTGTCCTTCAAGCCCGTATTTTTAGAAACAGCAGACATCCTCCCCTCTGAGAGAGCAGGGGTTCACAGGAAGCCCTTGAGCTTTTTATATTACCATCACTAACACCTTTAGCACTTGGCACTTTATAAAATGTGCACTGTACTTTCACAATCAAAATGGCTCCAATTTTAAAGTTTTACAACTTAATTAGCCTTCCATTATCTAGAAAATTGTACTAAATCCAAACACCACTTTTGAGAGAGAAAATTTTGCCATGTGCTCACACATACAGAAACAATTGGGTGTTTAGAAATAAATCCATGTATGTATAAAATAAATGCATGTATACATAAACATGTCTATCTATGTAAGCATGCACACAAGTACAACCAGTGTTAGATTCACTGGAATAGCAATTAATTACAATACAAGGGCTTTTTATTTCAAAATAATATTAGTAAAAGTTTCTACTTGCCAAGTTCTATATGTTGCAGAGGTTATTTGCAGTGGTCACACTTGTTAAATCATGGATGGTAATAACCGACATACCTTATTTATGGAATAATAATTGTTTCCACTGACAATACCTGAAGGAAGCAGGGGAGATAATTTTCTAAATATCTCTAGGAATTTTATGAGCCTTTCCTTTGATGCATTAAGGGGAAGTTCTGTCTGAAAGGATATTCCCTCTCTGAGGTGGCTGGTGTCTATAGAAGAGAATAATATAGAAGGTTGCTATGCTTGAAAAAATTCTGGAACCACTAGAATGCATTAGACATGAGGAGAGAGAGAGAAGGGAAGAGAGGAAAAGAGAATAAAATTCGATATATAGTATAGATATAATTATATATAATTAGACATGTATATCTTTATACTATGCTGTAGAGAGGTTTATTAAATACCAGAATTAAGAAGTGCATAACTACTTATCCTTTTGAACTCAGAAATCTAATTCTTAAAAACTAGTAATGAAAGATGTTATATGTGACCCAAACCTTTGCTTCCTTTGCCATGAGGGGTTTCCAATACTGCACAGCAGTTCTGAACACAGACTTTAGAATTATATTCCCTGGGTCCAAATCTCAATCACTACTCACTAGCTCTGTGACCTTGGATATGGAACTTAACCTCCCTAAACCTCAATTTCCTTATCTGTAAAGTAGTAGAAATAATCGTCTTTTCCTGTGAGGATTAAATTAGATACTGCGTGTGGAAAGCTTAGCACAATATCTTGTGCATAGGAGGGCTTTAATGGGGTTCATTTTTGTAATCATCATTTCAGAAGTAAACACCAGGGCCCATTTCATGTAGTTAGAGACCTGCAGCAAAGAACAGCTGCTGTGCAGTGTAGATCCCACTGATCCAGGCCCCACCCAGCCATCCAGAACTCCCTGGCTGCCTAGCAAACTCCAGCATGCATTCATATGGGCAATAGCTACAGGTACTCAGGAGGGAGATTAGGGGAACTCTGCAGGGGAGAGGTCACCATACCAACCAGCTATTCCCCCAGAAGTCCCAGGCAAAGGTTTCTCTGCATTCTCTCAATCTACTGGCACCTGGTAATGTTCCAGTAGTTCTGAATCTATGTGGTTGTGCCATAGGAAAAATAATTAAGTGTGTGTATCATATTAGCATATATGTCGATAGAATGTTGGAATCAAGCCAGTCACTGTGACAGCTCAGGTGGTTGCATATACTCTGCTTTGACATCTTAGAGATCTGGGCTCTACCGTGTGTCAGCAATAGTGTGGTTTGCAGTTCCCCCCACCCCCACCCCAACACCTGTCATGTTGCTAGGAGATTTCTTTCCCCACAATAGAGTATTATAAGGTACTTGGCAAGGAGGGCCCATAATGTCATCTTACATTTACAACCTATTTGTCTGATTTATAAATCCAAATAGCCATTTAAAAATTCCAAATCAGGCTTTGTCAGACAGCCCCACGCTTTTGTCATCTACAAATCAAACTGTTATGTTTAAAGCCATAAATAGTGAATGACTTCTATACACAGCCTCAAAGCAGGTGTTCCAGACTCGGCAATCTCGAAGAACACGGTTGGGATGTTTATTAGCAATATAGCCTGAAAATGTGCCCACTGCTTTCTTCATCAGAACTCAGCTTTTCAAATAACATTTCAGGTGTATCTCCCGAACATAAACAAGATGTCAATGCAGGCGGTACTGGATTATCTCTACACCAAGCAGTTGTCACCTAACTTGGACCTGGACCCACTGGAATTAATTGCCTTGGCGAACAGATTCTGCCTGCCACACTTGGTTGCACTTGCAGGTAAGGCTGATGACTCAGGCCATGTGGTGTCTGGCTGTCACATTTATCAAGTTCACATTTAAACAAAAGTAAGATTTCCAGGGACTAAAAGTTAATTTTTTTATCACCCAGTGTAAGACAGTCTTGTACAAGATGATATGAACTGATCAAATGTATCAGACAGCCCAATTCAATTCAACAAATATTTTTAAGCACCTCCTTTGTGGTAGGGACTATTAGGTGATGCAAATATAAAAAGATGGATAATGCACGGCCGATCCCCTCATGGCCCATGCTCTCTGCACTCTACCTCATTTGTGGACCATGAAATTTGAAATAACACTGTTGTGTCCATGTCATCTTCATAATGTGTCCAGACACAGTCTTTAAGAAAGAGGCTATAGGAAGCAGTGGTTAAGAACATAGGCTACCCAGCCAGATTGCTTGGGTTCAAATTTTGACTGCATCCTTTACTGACTTCTTACTTGACTTATCTGCTCTATCTCAGCTCTCACTCTCTTTAACATGGGGAAAATAGTATGCTTCCATGGAGCTGTAGGGAAGATTAAAGAGTTAAGATGTATGTATATATAAAGTCCTTAGAACAGTGTCTGGTCCTAGTCAGCATTATATAAGTGGTTTTCTTAAAGCTATTTTAGAAAATGTTCTGACATTGTCAAGATCATTTTGGGAGAAAGAATGAGGAAAAAAAGGGAAACTTGGCTTAACTTCTCAAAATCTTATGTATCATTTGTAGATTTGTTCAGTGGGTAAGCGAAAGCAGGTCTAAATAGGACATAGGCATTCAAATACCTTCTACTTACATTTAAACCTTCAGCTTTATTAACCAGCAGTGTCAGTTAGCAAGCCATTTGGGTGTTTATCGCTACATTTAGTTTACTCCTGTTAACCATGAAAGCAGAGATAGTGCCTGTTTTGTCTTCTGCACACAGATAAGTGCCTGAGGATGTTAGGTTCTCAATAAATATTTGTTGAATCATTAAATGAATGTGTGAGCAAACCAGTCATGTCTGTGCTTTATTTTCTGTCAGTGTCTTTAGGAAAAAGATTTATTTCTCTGTACTCCACATTTCTACTACATGCAACCAATAGGAGGTCAGAGTCCCCTCCCCTGCCTTCTTTCTTAGTGAGATAGCAAGAGATAGTTGAAGCATTGCTAGCTGATATTTTTAAAATATATTTATTTCAGAGAGGAAGGGAGAGGGAGAGATAGAAACATCAGTGGTGAGAGAGAATTATTGATCAGCTGCCTCCTACATGCCCCGCACTGGGGATTGAGCCCACAACCTAGGCATATGCCCTGACCAGGAATCAAACTGTGACCTCCTGGTTCACAGGTCAACACTCAATCACTAAGCCATACCAGCCAGGCACTAGCTGATTTTTAAAAAACTGTTTTTAACTAATACACCTGAAGTCATAGGTCTAAATGAGTATACACTACTTTTTAAATAGTAACTAAGAAGCAGTGATGGGCAGTGTCCTTTTTCAGAGGTATGAGTTCCAAACCAGTTGGCTGTTTTTCCAAGTATTTGTTCTTTGAGGATAAATTTGATTTTTTTTAACAGAAGCAATTTGGAGCCAAATCCATTGAACAGGGTTTGTGACCAATCTCAACATAGTGTGATTTTTGCTTAAATATTAAGTATGGTGATGAAAACCTGGGACTGATTTCTTCATAAAAGAAACTGACCCAAAGAAACCCTTCCCTATGAACTATAGACTTCTCTGTTTACTTTTGTTATTAAATGCTATTATTACTGTTATAATTATTTAATATACTAGAGGCCCAGGGCATGAAATTCATGCACGGGGGGCATAGGGGAGTCCCTCAGCTCGACCTGCACCCTCTCTAATCCGGGACCCCTCGGAGGATGTCCGACTGCTAGTGTAGGCCACATCCCTAACTGCTCTCCCCTGCCAACCTGATCGCCCCCTAACTGCTCTCCCCTGCCAGCCTGATCACCCCTAACCACCTCTGCCTCGGCCCCTGCCACCATGGCTTTGTCCAGAAGGATATCTGGAAGCTGTCCCATCTAATTAGCATATTATCCTTACCCTTTCATTAGTATAGATGGCTTCCTAAGATGATTCCTGTAATCATTTATACTATTTGGTGTATATTGTTTAGTGTAAGGATAGAGTGTTTAGAATCTTGTTTAAAAATCATCGTCTGGGGTGAAAATGCTTTGCAAGCCAAAGTGTTGAATGAATATCAAGGAATGGTGAGGTTACCTCAAATTAAAAAGCCTGATGACTTCTCTGGGAAATTTAGTTCCAAATAGCTCTTATTTTTCAAGCGAGCTGAGGAAGGGTGTGCCAAAGAGACCACTGAAATCTAGATAACTTATTGACCAGATAGAGGCATATTGACTAACAAGAATGTAGAGCCAGAGCAGAAAGTAAGCATGATTCAGCAATATAGTGGATTAGAAGAACAGATACAATGATAGAGATGAAAAAAACATAGTAACATCAAGGAGCTAGAAACACGGGGCCTAGACTACCCACTCCCTGTCAGTCCCAGAGGAAGGTGACAGCCTAAACGGAGGCAGGACAGCTCAGTCTCAGAACCACAATTTAAATTCAGGTTTGAAACATGGCTCACAAGCAGAAACAGTTCTCCCAGCTGGGTTAGTGTTACTTCTGGCTGACAGTCACTAGAATATGAGGGGTTGAGCAATATGTGGTCCATCTGCAGCTGTTAAGATAGACCTATGCATTCACATTTTATTTTATTTTTTATTTTTTAAATTGATTTCAGAGAGGAAGGGAGAGGGAGAGAGAGAGATAGAAACATCAATGATGGAAAGAATCATTGATCAGCTGCCTCCTGCACACCCCCTACTGGGAATGGAGCCTGCAACCTGGGCATATACCCTGACCAGGAATTGAACCCTGACCTCCTGGTTCATAGGTCAATGCTCAGCCACTAAGCCAGGCAGCATTCACATTTTAATTCCCCATATGAACTCGTTCCTGTTACTCATTCTCTCCACTGTCAGAAAGTGTTGAGATTTGGAGCAAGTTGAGTGGGGAAACTGTCAAACAGGAAGAAACTAGAGAGTCTAGAGGATTCTAGAAAGGTGCTGGACTGTTTAGAGCAGCAGGTCCAATAGGATTTTTTGCGGTGGTGGGGACGCTGTGCATCTGCCTTGTCCAAAACTCATGTGGCTATTGAGCACTTAAAAGTGGCTGGTTGTGGCTAAGGACCTGGGTTTTTCATTTCATTTAAGTTTAAATTAATTGAAACTTAAATAGTCTCATGGCCAGTAGTTACCATACTGGACAGCAAAGGTCTGGAGGAATCTGGCCCTTTCAGAAGTGCTAACTAGTGTCCTCAGAGTCATAGGTGCAATGGCTGGAGACCAAACTCTGTACTGAAGGGCCGCACATCAGAATGGGCCTTAGGTTCCGTTAGGATGGCTGTTAGCGCTGTGCGGCATACTTCCTCCCCTCTCAGGCGGCCCAACACCAGACCCAACCCTCCAGGCAAGATGTCTGGCTTGCAGAGGATGGTCTAACTTTCTCCTGTCCCTCTCTTCCCCAGAGCAGCACGCAGTTCAGGAGCTGACCAAGGCTGCTGTGAGTGGCGTGGGCATTGATGGGGAAGTGCTCTCTTATTTGGAGTTGGCCCAGGTTTGTAACAGTTTGCTTTTCACCTTTTCAGTGTGTTCAACCAGTTCATTTAATGCTGATAAAACATTCCACTGTTGCATCTGTCTAAATAAAGATGTCACCACTGAGTCACAGAGGCCCCCTGTGTACACTGGGAAGATCTGAGAGTTTTACATTTCATGCACCATTCACCCCGCTGGGCTTCCTTTGAAAAAACAACAAGGACCTAACCCCCACACCAGCCCCATTGTCCCCCGAGGCACTAGCTTTGCATGCAGGAGAACAACTTGGGGCCGTCTAGGGGAGGGATTTGTCTCTCCTTTGTAAAATTCTTGGACACTTTTTGGCCAAGATCTGTTTCTAGGATTCCATGAAGTCCCGCTAGGCCCCACGTCTCACTGTGGCTCTCCGGGGTTTTCTAAAATCAGGATTTGCTAACACTGATACTGTGATTCTGTCATCCCAATGCACACGTGCACTAGGCTTTGGGACAGCTGGGTGGGACCCTGATCTGTTGCATTTTCTAATTCCATGGTATACATTTCCCAGCTGGCCAATTTTAACAACATCAAGTCACTGAATTCAGAGTAGGAAAGAAATATCCACAATTGTCTCTCCTGAATAGGAACAAGCCAACTTCAATATAGCACTATCTTAATCCTACTTTCAGAAAGAAATCTAATATCAAGAGAAATTGGAAGCACCAGCTAAAATTGTCCATGAGGTTGGGGTTGTCATTTTCAAGGAATTTCTTGAATTAGTTTCTGAGGGCTTTGGCTTTTCTCATGGCCTTTGTTCAAGGCCATGTGGGCCCCAGAAGAAGCCAGACTGTAGATTTCAGGGTCTCATCTAATCCAAGAAACTTCAAGAGCAACAAATAGAATGGATGTCTGAGAAGGGATATAGACCGAAAGAGTGAGGGATGGGAGGAGACCTTCCATGTTTGGGAAGCTGTCGTTTTTTGAGCATCGGGTCTTTTTCCATCACAGCCACCTCAGTGTCACCTCCCTGAGCACCTACTCAAAAAAGGAGGGGTGAAGCGTTTGGATCCCTCCCATCATGCCCACACTGCCTGCTCTTCTTATGTAACCAAAGGACAGGTATAGGACAGTCACACATTCCACGGTCTCCTCTTTCAGATCTTTGGCTCCGAAAGCTGAGCTCTGACATGCGACACGGAGTATTGCATTGCCCAGGCTTCCTTAAACAGAGATGACATCGCTGTTTTCTGGTGTTGGCTGGTGCCATTCAGAGGCCATGGCCACTTATCACACGAGAGGGCCAGGTGGTGGGGTAGGGGAGGGCAGGCGTACTTTAAACTCCTGATCTGATACAGTGATTATTTTTGGTGCACCTATCACAGGGGATAAGGGAGGGGTGTGCCAAAGGCTATACTTGGCTGGAATAGACCACAGCCAAAGCCAAGACAAGGTGTTTACTGAATTACTATACAGGCCTTCATTTCTCTCCCTGCTACGGTGGCTTCCTATTTGTTTGTATCCCCACTTTATTAACAAAGAGGTGCACCCATTTTTGCTCACTTCCCTGCAGTTCCACAATGCCCACCAGCTGGCCGCCTGGTGCCTGCACCACATCTGCACCAACTACAACAGTGTTTGTTCCAAGTTCCGCAAGGAGATCAAATCGAAATCGGCAGGTGAGACTTCGGGGTCCCCATCCATCCCATTCTTATCTCCTCTGACTGAGTCGATATCCTACTTGCCCTTGAGAAGGAACATGGGCCACAGGAAGCTCGTGGAGAAATTCTGGTGACTGGCTGGTGGTCACACACCCATGTGACATGACACAGGGATTGTAGGTTGGGGTTCTCTTTGGAGGACTTGGTGTTTGGAGGGGTTTGGGTGGAGTGGGGCTCATGGGGCCCTGCTGCAGAGCATGCTGAGGTTGTCAGCTCAGCCTCATCTAGGGAGGCAGGCTTAGGAGCAAGCTTACACTATATCAAGTGATCCTGTGTTCTGGTTCTCTGTGCCCGGCTACATGAGTTTAGGGCAAGTGATTCTACCACTCAAAACTTCAGTGTCATCCAGCTGGCATGGCTCAGTGGTTGAACATTGACCTATGAACCAGGAGGTCACGATTTGATTCCCAGTGAGCCCACATGCCCAGTGAGAAGCGTGCAGAAGGCAGCTGATCAATGATTCTCTCTCATCTTTGATGTTTCTATCTCTCTCTCCCTTTCCCTTCCTCTCTGAAATCAATAAAAATATATTTTTAAAAAGAAAACAAAAAAATAACTTCAATGTCACAATCTGCAAATGGTCTTCCAGCACATCAGGTTGTGGATAATCATGCATGTGAAGCATTAAACAGAGAACCTAGCTCATAGAAGCAATCGATGCATGAACCGCAGGTATGATCATCCACCCCTTTTTTTCACCAGACAACCAGGAATACTTTGAGCGCCACCGGTGGCCCCCTGTGTGGTACCTGAAGGAAGAAGACCACTACCAGCGGGTGAAAAGGGAAAGAGAGAAGGAAGATATTGCACTAAATAAACATCACTCGAGACGAAAGTGGTGCTTCTGGAATTCATCTCCAGCAGTCGCCTGAGGAGGAAGAGGAGGAAAAGTTAGTAATCCATCACACCCTTTTGAAAGCACTACTGTACCATTAGTCTTATTATTAGCGATAAGCTGTAGGTCAGGTTTCAGGCACTGGTCTTCCTCCACTTTTGTGCATTTATCTGGCTGGGATCAAAGCACAAGCTCACCATCAATGAGCCTGGACAAAAGGGAAGTTGACAATGCTCACTGCATTCCTTCAACTTACATGTATATTTTTTGTTAGAAGGCTTAATAAACCTTAGTCCGTTTTGGGTGTTTTTTTTTTTTTTTCTCGTTTCTTTTTATACAAAGGAAAAAAGAACAATTCAGCTTTCATGTTGCAAATTCCAATTTGGAAGATATTTTTATATGGTCTCTTGTATTTTGTTGAAATGAAAATACTATGTATTACTTTATTTTACAGGCCACAAATTAACCATGAAGTCGCCCTGTGATTCTCTGTTCCCACACGATCACGGAGCGTTATTACATAATTAGAGGGTTAGCCTTTTGTTGTGAAGTAAAGGGTTGGAATAAAACTCCCCAAAGTACAAGTTAGAGAGTGTTTAATCTTTGTTCTGCCGACTAACACTGGTATAATTACCAAGTCAACTCCAAGAACGTGTATTTACAATATTTGCCGTGTAAGTGCTAGTAATTATATGGTTATGTGTGCCATGTAAAATATAGTGATATCAAATCTTCTGTTGTTTAAAATGTCTAGTTTCAAGAGGATAATCTTTCTAATCATTAGAAGGGCTTATTAAATCCCAGCATTATCCAGGGCAAACTCACTGGTGGACCTGAATACAAAAGATACCATAAGAGTGTTAGTGTTTGGATTGCTGTATTAGGGTCTATGTCTCTCAGTATTCATTGATCTCGCCATGCTTCTGCATGCCGATTCTCTACTGACTTGAATCTAGTTGGGTAAGGGCAAGGGACCCCGAACTCTGTCCCACCATCTGCAGGCTTGTCACATCTCACCACCAGAAACAAGCTTCCTCAGGTCTCTCACCTGTGGCCAACTTCACTTGTAAGACACGTATTTTTAATTCTTCCCAGGGAAAATCCATGTTGCTGCAGAAATAGGCTAAGGAAGGTAGACCACCCACCCCAGCTGAAATTCAGCGGGGCCTATGAAGGCACAAAGCTGGAGGCTGGGTCGTCTGGGGTCCCTGTGTTCTCCAATATAGACAGGAATCTTATTCCAAGGGTCTAGGAAATGGTGCTATTGTGAGTTTGTTCTGACCCCTTGTCATTCTGAGTTTTCACTGTTAAAATAGAAAGTACTGAGCCAGGGAGCTTTCGAAAGGCAGTCAATCATTGCTTCTCTGTGAATTAAAGTGTTGTATCACTCATACAAAACATTTTAAGGCCACAGCTTCATATCTGCCATGGGATGCTGTGTGGTGGAAGCTAGGGCTTATTCTGTTGGGAGGTCAACTTACTGATGCTAAAGGTTGTGGGTTTGTGTTTTGTTTGGTTTTGTTTTTTTCTAGCTTTCAGAACTTGGAACAGAGACAGTAGAGTCCAGACCCCAATGTTGACAGTCATGCATTTGAAAATCTATCCAGATTATAGATAGGCATTTATTACTGACAGTGGAAACACACCAGATACAAGAGTTTGGAGAAGCTCAGAAATGCATCACCCTTTCATGACAAGGGCTGGGGAGGGGGAGGGGACAGTAGCGTACAGAGGGATGGCTGTAAATGCATCTGCTTTAATTTTTCGTCAATAGAGTTGTGAATCATTAATGGAAGGAGAAGGGACACAGAATGAGAGGATAAATGCCAGGACTCAGGAAGAATCGGCATATATCCTGTCACTAAATGGTAGAGGCTGAGTTTTCAATGTGCAGTCAGAGTTGAACTTACACAACCAAAGCTCCCGTTTGATTGTAATCTTGCCAAAAACATAATGGACGTATAAATGAACCTGGGGTATAAGCAATAATATACACTAGTGTTATCAGCTACTCTAACCAAGTGGCTGGTTCATTTGGTTGACGCTGACTATGGCCTTTAACCATGATGGTTTGTTTTGTGTTTTTTATTTCACAAAAAGCCAATAAAATCGTTTAGCTATAAAATGCCTCCAGTTTGTTTTTTATTAAGGACCACCCTTATCATGAGTGTAATGTTAATAGCTTTTTTAAAAACTAAGGTGCTGGGTCATGGGGGTCTGGGTGCTCAGCTGGGAGGACTGTCATCCTTGTTTTAGGCATTGCCAGCCATGATATAAATGAGGGGTCTGGTTCTTTGCTCTTGGCTAATACGGTTATGTCACTAGACATGGTGCAGCACTGGGAAAAACAAATGATGTCTCTATTCTAATGGACTTATTATAACCTGGGTTTGGGCAGTTTGCCAGCAATTAAGTGAAAGGCTGCATTGGTGGACTCATGAAAATCAATCTTTTCAGAAGCACATCCAAGAAAGCCTTTAGGAAAATGTGTAAACAATTTCTGGACTTCTAGGTGGTATAATGTTTGCCCAAGCTCAGAGGGAAGAAGAGTCTCCAATGGGACCTTATGGGGGACTTTTCTGAGTGGCAAGTTATCTAAAGCTCTGTGGAAAGAAGTTGACAAATAAATAAATAAATAGATTCAGAAAAAGGCTGTGAGATTCCCAGCACATTCCCATACCTTTTAAAGGTAGATGGTCCAGATCTTGGCACCTTTTACATAATGCATACCAATGGAGTCTTATCTATAGAAAATCTTCATCGAAGTTTCTCCTAAGACAATGCCTGACAAATCCCCAAGAATTTCAACACCCTATATTGGCACTATAGGAACCGCAAATCCTACTGTTTTCGAGATAACAAGTAATTTCATTATGGACATTCAAAAACAAGAATCCAATGTTTCTAAAATTTCTTTTTAACATTTCCTTCCATTGTATGATATGTCAGTTATCAAAATTCAGTTTTTCATCATGGTAACATTAACCAAGTAGAATGCATTCTACTAATGAGAGGGGGGGGGGGGGGGAATGAATCACAAGTTTGGAAACTATTTTGTGAGTTCCACATTTCTGAAATGAATGCTTTTCTGCCAGCTGAAGATTTACCAGGCTTTTTCTTGAATTAGGTTAGTAGCAATAATTTATTTTTTTCCTAGAAGAATGTGACTATTGCATTTTAAGAAGTTAGCCAGGGAGACTATGTTTGTTGTGTGTGCATGTGCATGTGTTTAAGTAATCCAAAAGCAGCATAATGGAAAAAAGAAAGGCTACGAGCAATTAAAAAAAAAAAAAAGAAGGGCCTCTGACAGAAACCATAGAAGTAGAATTAAACACCCTGAGCCACAGATGTCCTCTCTTTCTTTTAAAAATGCTAATTTATCAGATTACTCTATATTTCATGACAATTTACTTTCAGATGAAGACTTTGTTCTCTTGAATTTCCAATTAGGCAGGTGATATATTCAACATGAAAATGCACAGGTGTGGCAACACTAGTGACCTCCAGTCAAAGCAATGCTTCAGAAGCAATGCCATTCCCTTTGGCTGCATTTGAAAATTCCACCCTATGCTGATAGTTCCTCTAAATTGGGCATTTTTAGGTAAGCCATTTAGATGCATGGTTTTTCTCTAGGTTCATGGGCAGGTGCCTCATCAGTTACATATTTACAGACTATAGTCTACAAAATAGGGAAATCATTTAGGAGCAGATAACTCCTGGGTAGAAGTTAATTAATCATATATAGTCACACATGTACAGACATTAGAGTGTTAGAAACAACAGAAGACATGAAGTGACTTGCCAGCAACTCACCATTTCTCTAGAAATAACATTTTAATGACATGGAATTCCAATGGGATGTAGATGAAATGGGTAATATATAAATTCTTTGAGTCTGAACACATTCTCCACGCCAAAGACCAGACTGGTCATATCCTTCAGCCATTCAATGAAGAAAGAACTTGATTAATTTCTCTCTGCTTGGATACCAACCAAAGTTTTGGCATTTTTCTTATTTTCTCCCAATCTGATAAAAGAAACATCCTTTTGGTTGGATGATTCATGGTAGTCTCAACTGGAGTGATAATACCCATGGAATGTTAAGTTTAACTGTTGTGTGAAAAGACACAGCTCTCAAAATTTTAGTCATCTAAAAAATAGGAATAGGCTTCACTGAATTTTTGGTGCAGATTAAATGATTTAGGTAAAGCACAGTGCCTGGCATGTATTAAGTCGTCAGTAAACGAACCATGTTGACTAGCAAAGCAAGAAACCCAAGAGAGAAGACAATGCTCAAAATAGAACCATTTGGTCTTTTCCTGTCATTCTTTTAAACCAAACACCAACCTTGCTGCTTAGTGCATCATAACAGATTAAAAATTAGAAAATAAGAGCTACCTATAATAAAAGCATAATATGCTAATTGGACGGGACAGCTGAACAACATTCTAGACGAAGCCAGGGCTGCGAGGGCCGAGCCCCTTGCACAAATTTCATGCATCGGGCCTCTAGTGGGAAAAGAAAAGAAAAAAATAGGCTGTGAGAAAAGGCAGGTATGTGGTGGGAGGATAGAAGAGAATGTGGCACTTTAGTCCAAGAGGATGGTCCCCCTCCTTCAGCCCCCATTGTCTCTGTGGAATAGGGCTGGCACCCTAAGGCTGAACTTGGCTGAGGTCTGAGTCACTTGGAGTACTTTCTTTTTTTTTGCTCCCAGTCACTTTTTTTCTTATTTTCCTTGAAGATTGGATGCAGAGTCTAGTTAACCGAATTCTAAATGCTCGTCACCGGTCAACGCTGTCATCTTCAGTCAGTATAAAGGCCTCTCTTTTTTATTTTTGCCTTCATCCATACTATCCCACACCCATAATATTTTCAATGTATGTCTTTAAATGTGTGGGTATCCTCCTATACTGTGTTGTTTCATGTGAGAGGTCATTACACAAATAGTGTTGCACAATAAATTTCATCCTCTCTGCTTGTCATACTCCACACTGATCTTGGAAACAGCCATGTTACAATATGTGCATCCTATCTTTTTTTTTCTCCCATGGCTGCTCAATGTTCCTTAGACTGCTTCCAGATGTTACTCTCCTATTCCACTGGTGATAAAACCACTGGTCAATTCCCACTCCCTGGCACTATAGTGAACCTTGTATATGCCCTGGGGTCAAGATCTACTAGATCTAAAAATGGATTCCAGGTCCTGCACCTGAGGAACAGAATCAAAGCATTCCAAGGTGATGGACATGCATGGGAACCCATTGCCAGCACTAAGTTGATATGATTCTGTAGACTCGAAGTCATAAAGAATGTTAAAAGCTCTGGCCCAGCCCAGAGACTGGCTGTCCTCTGGCCAAAAAGAGGAGAAACTGGGCTTAACTCCCTTGCTGCCTTAGAGGTTCAAAGAGACTCTCCAGATGGTAAAAATTGTTAGATATCGAAATGAATTAGTCAATCCCATCTGGTGTTGATATTTTGTATCATCAGCCCCTCATGAAAGGTGAGAGGACAAGATAGCTTCTCAAGAGCCTCTTGAATATTAAGATTCCTAATTTTCTGCCTTAAAAAAATCCATAGTGAACTTATGCACACCCATTGAACATTGCCTTCTAATTCTGTTATTTCACATAAGAAGTCTAAAGAAGCCCTACCTGGTTTGGCTCAGTGGATAGAGTGTCGGCCTATGGACTCAAGGGTCCCAGGTTTGATTCTGGCCAAGGGCACATGCCCAGGTTGTGGGCTCAATCCGCCCCCCTCCCCCAGTAGGGGGCGTGCATGAGGCAGCCAATCAATGATTCTCATCATTGATGTTTCTATCTATCTCTTACCCTTCCTCTCTGAAATCAATTAAAAATATATATATTTAAAAAAAGAAGTCTAAATAAAAAGTAACCTGCCAGTACAAATTCTATAGATTGTTCAAACTATCTCAGAGTCTTTCAGATTCTTTATGACTTGAATTTTGTAGAATCCTATCAACATGAATATAAAACTTCCCTTTCTTAGTTCCGTCTCTGGGTGGTAAAGCACAAAGTAACACCACCTAACACATTAGGTGGGGAGTGTTCATACCACTGTGATTTCTCTCCCAACCCTACCCCTATTAGGATTCTTGAACCTCATTGCCACCACGACCATATATCTGAGAGACATAGCTAAGAGATTTCTTTAAAAATAAGTAGTCATAGTAAATGGTCAAACGTGAAATTTCCAACTCTTAGAGAAATGGGCTCACTAGTTTTTAAAAGAAGTATAAGGTGGACTCTCTCCCCAGCAGATTCTGTACTGCTGGTTATCCTTGCTCTCATTTTGCTTCATTTGCATAGATAGCCAGAGTGGTGAGGACTTGGTGTGCTAATATACACTTTCACATATTCTTTCAGTCTTAGTTAAATGTTTCTTCACTGTGCTCTACTGTATGGATCGATGTTCCAAGTCTTGGCACCAACTATCAGAGTCCAAGAAACTGATGCAAGAACCATGATAGTAAAATATTTAACATTTTTTTGTACATATTGTGGCCAATCACTATGACAATGATTTACATGCATTTACCTATTTAATTCCACAACATTACCTTATGGGGAAGGTAATTGCTTCCCCAGAAGCAGACCCTGAGCTAAAGTTTCACACACGAGTCATTTCCTTAGGCAGTCCCCCTAGGTAAGACGAACAAGGGGAGGGGGAAGAAGCAGGAAAATAAGCAAAACAGGGATAAAGTGTAAGCAGCCTGACTCTCAGCCTGGTCTCAGGGTGTGCTCTAGAGTTTAAACTACACCTCAGAGTTGTCCTATTCCTGCATCAGTGGTCAAAGGCTCAGTGCTCCAGGCAGAGGAGGGGCAGGGAATAAGAATAAACTCGTTGGCACTTTAGCTCTCTGGCTTTGGAGAGTTCAGGAAAGTGTCTTTAAGAGCTTGCAGGAAATTCTTTAACAAGTGTCACAGACGCCGGCTCCTAAAGGTAAGCAGAAGGACATAGAAGCCAGGAAAGACACTCAGAAAAGCAAAAGGACCAAGAACATCTTGGAGGAGCATAGATTTGTCTGCCCACTAATCTCTATTTTGAAATTCTAACAAACAACCTGAACTACTTGATGGGGCCCACTGATAGAAGTTTTATGTGCTGATGAGTAACTATGGATGAAAACATTGCATCCTCCTCTGCTTCTGTGTCAAAAAGCCTCTGAAATCAATTTGGAGAACATTAACAATAAATTCACCTTGATTAACTTTTCAGAATTACAGAATCTCAAATGTAATCATCCTTCTAAACGTGTATACAAGACCTTACTTGGAAATGCATCATTGAATTTTCCCTAGATTGTGCAAAACAAATTTAATAATGATTTACTTTGAACCTAAACAAATTTCTGCCACACAGCATTTTATAGACTTAAGCAATTTCTGCAATTTTATAAGCGTAAGCAATTTCTGAAAAATGCCCAAGATGGCAATTCTGCTTTTCCTTCAATTCTCCCACTATCTCCCTACATACACACAGAATCAGTCCAGGATAAATGATCAAAGAATAAGATTTAAAGCAAACTTGAAAATTTTCATTTCAATACCAACTGCCAGATGTCCATAGCGTTCTCTGCCTGATTTTTTTTTTTTTTTTTTTTTTTTTTTTTTTTTTTTTTTTTTTTTTTTTTTTTTGCCTACCATAGGACCTAATGTCACTGCTCAGACCTAAGCATTAGAATCTGGATCTGACTCAGAGCTTTAATAAATTAGCAGAGCATTCCTGCAACTGCCCGAAGGCTGAGCACCCCTGCCAGCTGCAGCCACAGGGAGCATCTTCCCTTGGGTCATTTCTCTGGTTTCATTCAGACAATTCTACAGGAAAAAGAATGCTTTTATTGACCCATATATTTTCTTGCAACTCGCTGAGGGAGGATGGGGGAGTAAATATCTGATTCATCAGAGGGGTATCATTTTTGTTTTCATAGTTTGGGTTGTTTGTGAGTGATGGATATATTGATAATAGGGGTGAACAATGTTTCCATGTGTGATGGTAATCTTTGTTGAAACTACTTCTTTCCAAAATTGGCATTTATCTCTGTTTCACTGGGGATGTTCTTCTTGACTATGCATGCCCTACAGTATAAGTGATTGCATTCATAACCAATTAGGATATATCTCTCCTGTTTTAAACACATTTGGTATGAGCAAGGTCCTCAAATGACAGCCAAGAAGACATGCTTCTACTGAGAGTGTCTTGACCCAAAATCTACCCAGAAAGTCAGGGCCTTCCACGTTGAAGATAATTCAGATTTTATTTCTCCTAAAACAGACCACCCATTCCCAGTAAAATTTGATAACAGGTTCACTTTGATCTTCGTCTGAAGAACTGCATTGTAGCTGTCACGTTTCCATCCCTCCCTCTCCCTCACCCAAAGCCTGAGCCCTGCTTCTAGGCTGAGCCCTGGAGAAATTCCATTGGAACAGCATCATGCCATATGCAAGGAGATGATGCAAATGAAAGTCCGGGACACTTTGTGGTGGAATAGGTGGAAAATGTTCACTTTTCAAATCCTACAGAAATTCATATTGAACATCTTATAACCCCAAGTTTCTGGCATCAGAACTAACTTTCTCATCTGTTATATTTTGTCTTATCTTTTGAAGCTTAGTGATCATATGTTGATTTAGTCCTCCTTTTACCCTGCCACATGGTTGATCTGAAGATTACCACAAATCATTTCAATTCATCTAAGACTCTTTGAACTTCTATTATGTGCCAAAAACAGTATGAGACCCAGTCTATGGCCTGAGAGAGCATCTAGTATCTAGTTGGACACACCCAAATAATAACAACAACAAGACCATAAGTGAACGTGCCAAAATTAATGTGATGGACCAAGTATGGAAAACAGATTTCATTTCATCTGCTGACGCAGAGCAGTAATGCATAATTGTGTTGTGAGTTATTCTGAGGCATAATCCAGGCTCCAGGGCAAAGAGTGCTGGGGTTGCTTAATGGTGTCTGACATGACTCTGGAAGAAAGAACTAATAACATAATTGTCACGTTTTATTCACTCCACTCCACGGATATTGATCTCACAGATATCTGTCTAATATGTGCAGGCATTTGTCTAAGTATCAATGTCCCTATCATTGTGCAGTTTATATGCCACTGTGGTAGGCATGCAATGAAAACCAACAAACAAATACAGGGTATCCCCCAAAAATGTATACACACTTTAACAGCTGATAGCTCAATTTTGAAAATGAAATGTATTTTAATAAACACTGCCTTTATGATTATTCAAAGTGTATGTATACATTTTTTGGAATACCCTTTATATCTTTTTATCAGATGAGTGCTATGGAAAAAAGGAAGAAGATAAAAAAAATAGTCAAGAATATTATTTTAGGGCAAAATGGGCAAAGGTGGTCAAAAGGAACAAACGGCCAGTTATAAAATAAATAAGTCCGGGTATGTAAAGTACAACATCGTGACTATAGTTAATAATACTGTATTGTATATTTGAATGTTGCTGAAAGAGATCTTAAAAGTCCTCACCACAAGAAAAATAAATACCTAACTATGTGTGGAGATGAATATTAACTAGACTTACTGTGGTGATCATTTAGCAATATACATAAATATTGAATCATTCTGTTGTATAGCTGAAACTAATATAATGTTTTATGTCAATTAAACCTCAATTTTAAAAAATACCATTTTAGACAAAAGTGGTCCGAGTAGTCCTCTCCAAGGAGGTATTATTTGAGACATGAATTAAGTATCTATCAGAAATTTGGAGAGGACACAGCACCGACAGCTTGTCTCTACTTCACAATGTTTGGACCTCAGCTAAGACTTAGAGGCCTGGGCCACCTAAATGGCTCAGGGCTGAAATCATCTGGAGTATCTACATTCACATGTTCGGTTTATGCTGGCTCTTGGCTAAGATCCCAGCAGGGCTGTTGACTAAGAACACCTACCTAGGGTTTCTCCACCAGATCTCCCTGCCTGGGCTTGTTCAGTGTTTCTTAAGGAATGGCAGCTGGGTTCCCAGGGTAAGTGTCCCCAAAGAAGAAGGTAAAAGTACATGCAATATGTTTTTATTTAGCCTTGGGAGTCACATGGTGCCACTTCTACCATACTCTATAATTTGAGGCAATCAAAAGGTCCATCCAAGTTCAAGGAGAGAGGACACAGACTTCACCACTCAATGGGAGGAGTATTAAGGTCAACTCAAGAAGAACATGCGCAATGGGAGATAGTGTTGCTGCCATCTGCCACAGTGTCTTACAGTGAAAGGGTTGGATGCTTTTCCAGAGCTGGCTTTTGATTGGTGAAGGAAGGAATATGAGATGGAGAGGCAATGAGGAATATTCTATGCCCCAAAGGAGAAAAGATAGAGTCAGGGCTCAGAGCAAGGAAGAAAAGCTCTACTGCCACTTGCTTTCTTGTTTGACATCCTCTTTCACATGCAAAGCTACTGCCAGGACTGCTCTTTGATTTTTCTTGCCCTATTTCCTGCATTAACCCATGCTCACTTAGACCGGAACTCTCCCTGCTTCACCTAAGCTTTTGGTCATTCAAATGGTTACCTCTACATGTGGGCAGCCACCATGCTTCCGCAGCTTCAACTGTCTGAAGATTATTGGCCCCAGTGAGGCTCTGCTGTTTTCCTATTGGATCTCCCAGGTGAAAAACAACCTCTTTTCTAGCCATGTCCTCCCATTTTCCTCACATAAACTCTCCAAAGAGGGTCTGAAGTTTTTGAATAATTGGCTTTGGTTACGTAAAAGTTTAAAAAGTGAATATTTCTTCATAAACAACAATAGCAGCATCAACAATATTCTTTTTTGGTGGAGCAACCAGAAAGCCTAAAAGTCAATACAAAATCCTGAGGGAGTGATGCCCAGATACCTATGTTTTTAAAACATGTGGATGATTCTAATGTGCATGATGGTTGAGAACTGTCCTATCTGATCTGTCCTGAGTCCCTTCCTGCCTGCTTCCCCTGCCACTCCTTTTCTTGATTATTGTGCTCCAGCCCCTCTGGTCTTCTTGACCAGCCTTTAATAGACTAAGTGTGTTCTTGTCCTGTGATCTTTGTATATGCTGTCCCTAAGCCATCAGATGCTGTTTCCTGGTTATCTGTTTGACTCACTGCACCAGGACCATAAAGCTTCAAGAAGCAGCCCCCTTTCTCCTTGGATGTTTCACCATCTAGGCCCCTTTGCGTTTCTATCCATTTGTATAGCCATCTTCAAGGAGGCCAAAAGGGTTCATGTTATAACTACAAGTAGTCATCTCAGCTTAGAGTTGGAAAATAATTCAGCCTTGAAGTTCTATAATTACACACATCATGCTCCCTTGTCTGTTCTACCATCAGAGCCAAGAAGCAGTAACTTGGCCTCCCACGTGGCTTCTTCTCTGAAAATAGTCTCTTGCTGGTTTCAAGGTAAACTCATTGTTCTACCTTCTGAACAGCCCCCAACCTACCTACAACTCCAATCACTGTCTGGCTACTCCTCTGTGATTCTAAGAAGCTGTGTGTGAGCTGTCGTGGAGTAGAAAGAACCAGCCAGCCGGAATATCTGTTAGGAGGCCCTACTGTAGTGATGGGAGCCAGAGGAGGGGAGTGTTGGCAAGGAAAACTGTCCCTCTTCCCCCAGGTCAACATTTCCAAAAACAAGCATTCTGCCTCTTTTTATCAAAATCACTAACTCATGTGTATTCTTGGGCATCTGGCACTATAAAGTTCCAGATGTTCTGCCCTTGGCTTTCGGAAACTTTAAGAGGAACTGATATTCAGGTCACTCAAGGTGAATGGAAACATGGCACATTATATCTGAGACAGGTGTCGGAAAGAGTTTCCTGGAGACATCCAATTGCCAGACTTGCAAATACCTTGAGCCCAAAGCTCTTCACAATAGTAGGGGACAACCTGGTTGGTGGGAATGTGATAATCACTGGACAGGGTTGCTCAGCCACTCCTTTCCCTGCCTTGAGGAAGTATGGGAAGGGCCAGGACTCTCTGATACTCCCTGTTCAATAGAAAGGACCTCTGGTCAGGACTTCAAGAGGCAACCTGGAAGCCACCATTCTCTTGGGGGTCCTTCTTTCTCTGCCAACAATGGAGGTGACATCCCCCTTCCTAAAGCCAGCTAGGCTTCCCACACCCACTGTGCTACCCAGAAGCTCCCCTGGTGCAGAGCTAAGGCTTGGGTTTGAGAAGCAGCAGGAGGCCCTCGCTTGACCAAGGCCCCAGCTAATGTCTCCAATCAGCTTTATCAGGAAAACCTGACATTTGCGATTTGGGGGCACCTGACACAATAATATAGCCAAAACTTTTTTTTAAATTTTATTGAATTTATTGTGGTGGTAGTGGTTAAAATATCATATAAGTTGTAGGTGTATAATTCTATAATGCATCATCTATATATTGTATTGTGTGTTCATCACCCCAAGCCAGACTCTGATCACCTTTTGTCCGCTTATATCTTTTCACTACTAGTTAAAACCTGAAGCAGGAAACAATAACTAAATGATCCCCAAGCACATAACTACTGACTATTTTTTCTCTCCACTTACTAGGAGCCTGGTGATGTCCTCACTCAATTCTATCATGTCGGCCCTAATGCAGACCCTGTATTGCAGTGAGGAGGCAGAGGCTCAAGGAGGATGTGGCCAAGTTAGGAATAGGACCCGATCTGTCTGATTCCTAGTTCCACTCTATAGTGCAGTACTGCTAGCTTCCCATTTGCTTTATAAATGAGAAAACGACCCAGAGAAACTAAAGAACTTACCCACTTAGTTTATACACTTAGAACCCGAGCAGGGACTTGAACTCAGTTCAGTACTCATCCACTTATTTTATTTGCATGCTACATTTGTTTGTTTGTTTATTGGAGTTAGACAATTTTATTCTAAATTTCTTAGAGATAGATAACATTAGCCATGTGCTATAGACCTAGTGTTTGTGCCCCCACCCAATACATATGTTGAAATCTAACCCCCCATGTGATTGTATTAGAGGTGGAGAATTTGGTAGGTAATTGGGTCATGAGGGTGGAGCCCTCATGAATGGGATTAGTGCCCTTGTAAGAGGCCCAAGAGAGTTCCCTCGCCCTTTCACCATGTGAAGACACACAAAAAAAGATGCTGTTGATGAACCAGAAAGTGGGCCCTCACCAGACACAGAATCTGTTGAAACCTTGATCTTATTAGACTTTCTATCCTGCAGAACTGTGAGAAATAAATTTCTGTTGTTTAGAAGCCAACCAGTCTATGGCATGTTTGTTACAGCAGCCTAAACAGACTAAGATATCATGAAAGTTCTAAAAACAAGGAGAAAAAAAATAGACACCCCTAGTGGTTATTAAAATATCTAAGGAGCCTTTACAATAACACAGTTCATTTCAGCATAAAAATAGAAAGAAATGTGGACTAGACTAGAACGTATAGAAGTAATCAACATATGCACAAGTTCATATCATTTGCTATGATTAAAGTTGTACTAAATATGACTGAGGAAGAGATAGAACTTTTGATAAATGGTATTGGGACAACTAGATAGCCATTGGAAAAGAAAATATAAAATACTCCATACTTCCACATCATTTCTAACTTTAGACATCTCAATCCTATCTAATAATAGACAAACATGGTAATTGACCTTACCTTCGCTACACCTCCCATTGGCTAATCAGCGTGATATGCAAATTAACCACCAACAAAGATGGTGGTTAATTTGCATACGTAGGCTCCAAGTGGTGGAGCGAAGCCTGACGGCCCGGGGCCGGCGGAGCAGTGAGGCCTGATGTTTCCAAGGCCAGCTCCGGCCAGAACTTGGCCAGAGCGAAGGCCTGAGCCCCGGGTGCCGGAGGCAAACCGGTGCCAGCAGCCAGGGAAAAGGAAGGCCTATTGCACGAATCTCTTCATGCAACAGGCCGCTAGTGTAAAATAAAACAAATATAACCATAGAACTAACACAAAAACTGTGGGTGAACTTCTTAGAGAGTGGGACAACATTTATGACTGATTCAAATCTTCAGTAAATAAAAGGAACAACTGGTAGTTTCAACTATATAAAACCAAAATTTTATTTATGAGGATCCTGCAGACCAGAGAATGTAAGTGACTTACCCCAGCCCCACAGAGTTAGTGGAAGCTACTGAGTCTAATGCCAGTTTGATCTTATTCTCAGGTATTTCTCTGTCTTGCCCACCATAATTTCCTCTTACTACTGGTAACCCTCCTGTTCTTTGCTGAGTCTGTATCTGTATCATTAGGTGCACAGAGCCACAGTATTAGGCTCCAGGGTCCTTTAAATGAAATGTGCATCTCATTTCCACTTCACTAGTTGGCTGAAGTTTAACCTGTGATGGGATTGTAAAGTCGTCCAAAGTTCACCCGTGTTGTAATCTGCAGGTATAAGTAACAGAGGAGCCCAGAGTCTGGCAGACGTGGGCTCTGTGCTGCATCTTTGTTTTCTGCAGAGGCAGGAGGCCAGCTGGATGCAGTATTTCTCTGGTAACCCCTGTTTAAAAGACACCTCGTTGGGAGAGATAACAACGACATAGAAAACCCTGCCCTCAAGTGTCTTGGCAGCAAATTCAGAAATTAGGAGGATGGAAGTGACCTGAGAGGTCATGTAAACCAGCCACCAGTCTTTCAGGAGGCATCAGTGTGAACCCAGTGAGAGATCCGAGGGAATCAGTGCCAGCGTGTATGGCGCAGAACATGCTGGGGCTCAGAGGAGGGTGGGATCTGAAACAGAGTGACTGAAGCTCCACGTGACCAAGACAGATGGCTAGTGAGAATCTTACCCAGGTCCCATTCACTACTTATCCCCACCCCCAACCCTCAGCCTTCTTCCTGCACGCAGTACTTCCTGTATACAGTTGTGTATGGCATTGCTGCTCTAACTCTCATGACTTGTAGCAGGTCCTGTAGTCTGGGTTGCCCCTTTGATTAAAGACTCTGAAATGTTTCAGACTCCCCCTTCCCCAGTCCAGGCAAACATGCCCTTGGGCACTGTGATATTGGGGAATCTAAGAGTATCATGTTTGGCAGCCTGGTACTTAGATAATGAGTTAAAACTGGAAGTGAAGCCCCAATCATTCAGTCAAGTTCCTCGGGGTCACAAGGCAGAAATACAGACAGAGCCTATAGATCACAGAATGAGGGTTTGTTGCAAGGGCCCGTAGGCATACCACATAGGAGGGAAATTATTACTGCATTCATCGCAAGGCTCAATTCTCCCAGCTCTGGGGGCAAGGTGGGTTCACAGTCACTGGGAAGAGGCACAGAAGCGCCTGGGATTCCGACACTGAGAGAGCCACTCTCTTGTTGTCCCCTCTACATATATCCTTCCCAGAGGGAGAATTGAGTGAGGTTGGTTTGTTACCACCGGAACACCTCTCTTGATCCTTCACCCCAAGGCTATTTGCCTTTTGGTTCACATGGCAGTTCCAGGTTCCAGCCACCACGGTCAGAACAACCAACTTCATTTCCACTAGAAAGCATTCTTCATGAATGATGGAAACAAAGCAAAACAAGGTGTGTCCACTTTTATCAAAAGTGAACTATACACTGAGTGGCCAGATTATTATGACCACCTGACATTTATAGGCAAATTAGCTATAATTTTGCGCTGAAGTTGTAGAGGGCCAGACCATGATAAATAGGGAAGCAGGTTGTTTACCATGACAGTAGAAGTGATTTTTTTTCGGAAGATATGGGTAAACAATGCGATTTAACAGCCTTTGAACAGTATAATAATCTGGCCACTCAGTGTAGGTGTCAGTGAGATTTCATGGGCCTCTCCTTTTCTCTTCCCACCACAGCCACCTTAGTCCTTTCACCCTTCTTATCTTCTTTTGCCTGTCTCTCTTAAGACAGGCTGAGAAGAAAGTTCCTCTGCCCTCTGGAGACCCCTCATATACCAGGCCTGCCTCTGAGCAGCAAGCTTTCCACCAGGGATCCAAGGTGGAGAGGAAGACTTGGGGAGGAAGGATGAGGGGGGAGAGGAGAGTTAAAAGAGCTTAAGCAATAGTCTAACCACAGCCCATTGGCACTGGGGGATAGTCATTAATAACACATGGTTCAGAGCTACTTAATTTAGACAATTGTCACTCTCCTGCTTAGTCACTCTCTTGGGATTGTGGTGTGTATACTGTTGGCTCCTTAAGCCTGCCCTGCTGCAGGCAGAAAGAAGGGACAGTCGTATCCTCTGGACTCACTGCTCCCCTCCTTAAGGCATCACCCCCATCGGGAAGCTTCTCCCTTGCCCACACCCCACCAGGGGAGGAGGTCTTTGCCCAAGTTTGTTTGTATTCCTGAATATTCCACTGATAACAAAATAGCACTTTCGCCAAACATGTCTCCTTCTCCTCTGCCGCTTAGTGTAATGTCCATTATTCTTGAACTCTTCCGGTATTCTTTTTGTTTCCATTTTTAAAATATTTCCAATTACAGTTAATGCCCAAAGTTTTGCTTCCAGAGGTGCAGAATTGATTCTGTGGGATGGTTTGCACACTATAAGATACTCTCGTTTATTTATCTGAAAGGACCCTACATTGGGCTGCACATCAAGCTGAGCCAGGCAGGGCAGGGCATTGGGTTTCTGGGCTGCATTGCCTTGGAAACCATGGACCTCTGAGATAAGGCCAAGAGGGGGCCCATAGCAACTTGAGACTTCCTCTCACTGCTTTCCCCCACATTGGGTAATGGGACTCCAAAGGCCACTGCCAAATTCTACTCTGGCCAGCTCCCAGCTGAAGGAATATTCAAGCAATATTTGTGGAAATGGACTTCATTGAGGATGGTAAAGCCTTCTGAATGGGCGTGTCTCACTGGGCTTAGTTTACTTTGAATAAAATGCATGGTGCGGTGGAAAGAAGATGTGCTTTCCGAGCAGACACACTTGAGTTCTAACACAGGCCCTGCCCTTAAAGTGACCCCATCTCTCCCAGTCTCTGTTTCCTCATTTATAAAATGGGCTAATGTAAAAAAAAAAAAAAACATGGCATCACCTACAGCAGGGCTTGGCATAGATACATGCCCTCAATAACGGTAGTGCCCTCTGATTACCAAGAGCTCCCTCACATACAAATCTCCCCCTACCACATTAGGCTCTGCTTTTTGCTGAGCCCCAGAAAGAGGTTCCAGTCACCTCCCAGCTGGCTCCATGTGACAGGGCACCTGCCACCCTCCTGGACTCTTCAGGGTGGCCCTGACACAGGATCAGGTTAGAGAAGGGTGCAGTGAGGTGGCTGATGGGTGATCAGAAAAGTTACTATTAGGAAGGCGCTCAAAACATTGCCTGGCCCACAGTAAGGCTGGGTAAGCTTTTGTCTGATTTATTAAACACCCTGGACTGAAGGGTGCTGGGGTGGGGGAGCGTTATGGAAGGCAGCGCTTCTCACCCGCACATCACCTAGGGATCTTGTTAAAGTGCAGACCCTGATTTCCAAGGTCTGAGGTGTGGTCAGGGTCTGTGTTTCTAATGAGGTGATGCAGATACGCTGGTCTGCGGACCAGACCTTGAGTAGGAAGGGAGTCAGGCACAGATAACATAGACTAGGAAGCCGGCCTCATTCTGGAAAGGGGTCATGAGGTCCAGTGGGTCCCCTGACCACAGTGAGAGGTCTGGCCTTCCAAGCCTTTCTCCCCTTCCGGGAAGCAGCTCTGGGCAGGAGGCATCGTTCTGCGTGGCCAGGATGGTGGCAGTGGGCCATTTCTGCTGAAGGCTGGCCGTGTCTCAAGCACGAATGAGGCACTTAGCAGGAGGCCAAGGAAGGAGTTGACCAGTAGAAGCTTAAACCCTTCAAAGCCGCCCCATCCCCTACAAAATAAACACCAAGCTCCCTGGGATTCACACCCATGTCGACACAACGCAAAATCCTGAGCTCCTTTCTGCCACACCAGCAACTTCCCAAGTGTGACTGGCTGTAAACACAGATGGCTTTACTTGATCAAACAATTTATAGCACTAGGCCCGTGGTTGGCAAACTGCGGCTCTCTAGCCACATGCGGCTCTTTGGCCCCTTGAGTGTGGCTCTTCCTAAGCCTTAGGAGTACCCTAATTAAGTTAATAACAATGTACCTACCTATATAGTTTAAGTTTAAAAAATTTGGCTCTCAAAAGAAATTTCAATCGTTGTACTGTTGATATTTGGCTCTGTTGACTAATGAGTTTGCTGACCACTGCACTAGGCTGACCTTACATGCGCAAAACAACGAGCTAAACCGCACTCCTCTCAGCCCACAGAGTCCCTTTTGTGTCCCCTCCGTCTTCTAAGCCCTCACCTTTCAATGTGCAGTGCAGGGATTAGCAGTGTCGGTATCACTTGGGAGCTTGATAGAAATGCAGACTCTCAGGCCCCACCCAGACCGATTGAGTCAGAAGCTGCATTTTAGTAAGACCCCCTCCCCCTCCCCGCCACACACACATACACACCCACCCCAGCAATTTGTGTGCTCATCAAAGTCTGAGGAGCCCTGGCTTTAGGCCACTTCTATTTCTGTGTGTGCCACACCTTCACACCCAGCCCCTGTCTCAACTTCCCTCTCCCAGGCGGGTCAGCTTGACCTACATACGGAGGTTAAATTTAGCCTCCTCTGGCCTCTCCTTGTTTGCCTCTCCTTTCAGATGCTTCCAGTCCATTCCTCATCTTCCTTCACCAGGGCCAATTCTGCCCCCCGCCCCCTTCTTAGGAACATGTCAGCATTTAAGAATCTTTGCAGTAAATTTTTTTCTTGCTAAATAAGAAATCATTCGCCTGAAGGTTTTAAACTGTGGCCAGACCAGCAGCTCTGCACAGGGACATGGCTGTGCTGTGTTTTCCACTCGGGCCCCTGAGACTGCCCATCCACCAGGAGGAGTCTGCCATGGTGGGACAACAGAGGGAGGCCACCACTGGCGGGCAGTTCTGTGTAAAATTCTTATCCTTGCAGAACCTGAGACAGTAGCAGGGAGAACACAGCAAAATTGCAAGCAGCTGCCACTCCATAGCAGGCACCAGCCAGGCTGACCCAGGTCATCCTGGGGCCGGTGGGGTTATTCCAAGGAGTCAGTTTTAGAAATAGCCAGCAGAGTTCCTTCAAGGCCCTGAGGGCCTGAGGAAAAACTTGAACTTAACCTTGGAATGATCCTGGTCCCTATTTCACTCCCCATGTGAACAGCCTTCAACATTTTTGATAACATAGACCAGGAAGCTTCTGGGCTTAGATTTTAGTTTTTAATCCAGCCTATTGACTTTTCTCAGAAAATAAAAATACACGCAGAAAATGTGTAATGTAAGTACAGATACCTTGAGCAAAGAAAATAAAATCTAGTTCACGAAGCAGAGATAATCATAGTTCATACATGGGGTCATGTGAGAGATTGCTATCTACCAAGCACTATTATCAGTACTTTAAATGTAGAAACTCATTTAAAGCTTACACATTTATGAGGTAGCTCTCATTACCTTTATAGATAAAGAAACTGAAGCCCAGAGAAGTCCAAGGGCACCTAGCTAGTCTGTGGCAGAATCCATCCCTCAGGCTCCGAATCATTACACCACACTGCCACCCTGGGGATTCTCAACTCTTTTTACAACTTGGAGTCTCTAGAACCTAGATTTCCAGGGGTCCAGAGAAAAAAATCCCTCCCCACAGAGTGGGGCAGATGGCGTCGATAGCTAGGAAGAGCTAAACAGGAAGTAGGAGATAAGTGAGCTGTGTCTCCTAAATTACTGGTTCTTGAACCACATCTCTATACCCAATCCCAGGCATTCTGAACCAGAATCTCCATGGATGGACTTGGGAATCAGCATTTTCATTCCCTCCAACCCAGGAAGCAGCACTTAGAAACCATTGTATCAAACTACATACTAGTTTGTGTATCTGTTTCCCTTCTGTTTTCAAGCATGTCATAAAGTCTCAGAAAATTGGGGGACAATTAGAGGCCAGGGTAGAGGAAGCAGAAGCAATTAGTGTGAATTGCCCTACGTGGTAATAAATCTTAAGGAATGAAATTTAAAGTTATCAGAACTAGTTGTCTGGACCTAAAGAGGGCTGGAGTAGTCCCGACTGACAGCATTCGATCAGAAATGCAACCCCCACGATGGTCACACTCCATTCTCCATGGATGTTATTACATAGGAGCCACTATTCAGCCCTTTGTCTTATTTACTACAAGTACCAAACAGATACTTAATTGGATTCTTTATTGGAATTGCATCAACACCTAGTCTTTATCTAAGTAGACTGGAATTACATATTTAAGAAAATGGTCTCTGTAAAGAACCTAGCATATAAAATATTATAGTATAAAATCATGGTGGCACTTGTCAAGCCATCCTTTCATCTGCCAGCACATTCTCATCATCTGTTATGGACTGAATTGTGTCCCCCAAAAGATGTTAAAGTCCTAACTCCCAGTGCCTATGAATGTGATCTGATTTGGAAATAGGGTGTTTGCTGATGATCAAGTTAAGATAAGGTAATTAGGGTGGGCCTTAATAAAACATGACTGATCCTATATAATAAAAGGCTAATATGCAAATTGACCAAATGGCAGAACAGCCAGTCGCTATGACATGCACTGACCACCAGGGGGCAGACACTCAACGCAGGAGCTGCTCCCTGGTGGTCAGTGCACTCCCACAGGGGGAGCTCTGCTTAGCCAGAAGGCGGGTTCATGGCTGGCGAGCACAGCAGCAGTGGCAGGAGCCTCTCCACCTCTGTGGCAGTGCTAAAGATGTCTGACTGATGGCTTAGACCTGCTTCCCCTGGGGGGGGGGGGGGGGGGGCGGGGGCTAAGCCATCAGTCAGACATCCCCCAAGGGCTCCCAGACTGCAAGAGGGCACAGGCTGGGCTGAGGGACCACCCCCCCCCCCCCCCCAGTGCATGAATTTCGTGCACTGGGCCTCTAGTGTTCTTATAAAAAGGGGAAATTTGGACACAACAACACACATACAGACAGAATGCCATGTGAAGATGAAGTCAGAGATAGGAATAATGCCAAGGAATGCCAAAGATTGCCACCAAACCAGTAGAGAAGCATGGTATAGATTTTCCCTTGGAGCCTTTAAACAGACCAAACCTACCAATATCTTAGACTTCTAGCCTCCAAGCTGTTGTTTAAGCCACTCCATTTGTGGACTTGGAGTCACACAGCTGCCCTAGCAAACTAATACATCTCACAGCCACAAGTTGATATAAATCAACTGGACAATTCATATATTAATGAACCTCTTAGCTAGACTCATTCTAAAGGGCACCCAGTTTTGAGAATCACAGGCTTAGAATCTAGCATAGTATGCATCATAACTGTAATAAGGACAACCATAGCAAGAAAGAGATAGACTGAAAATACCAGTCCCAAATTCCTAACAAGTCATTTGCTGCCACCACAATTGGAAATGGACATAAGTAGAGAGGAAACTCCAGGTGAAAGTACTAGTATATTCTAAACCCCAATGTTCCCATCTGATGAGCAGTATTCATTACACATGAGGTACCAGAATGTTTTTTATCCCTCTGGTCCGAAGGTAGGGACCCTTATTTGTTATAATACCCACAGTATTTGCTCAAGAAGAATGTTTTTTAATAAATAAATGAATGAACAGCCTCTCTAACTATTTCATTTTAAGCTCACAACCTAATCTTAGCTATTTTAGATCACTGGTGTCCTTCAGCATGTGCCCCTAATACTGTACATGTTTGTTTTTTTATTATAAACATGCACAGCTCTATGTTATAAAACACAAAAAGAGATAGAAATATCCAAATGATAAGGTGAAAAATAAACAAAATTAGAGGTTCTATTACATTCTTCTATAGCTTTAGTGGATATTCTATAGCTTTTTAAAAAATATATGTGTTATTGATTTCAGAGAGGAAGGGAGAGAGAGATAGAAATAACAATGATGAGAATCATTGATCCACTGCCTCTGCACGCCCCCTACTGGGGATCAAGCACATAACCGGGGCATGTGCCCTGACCAGGGATTTGAACTGTGACCTCCTGGTTCATAGGTCAATGCTCAACCAGTGAACCACACCAGCTGGGCTCTAGTGGATATTCTTTCACACACCCCAGCATCCTCAACCACACTACCACTGTAACAGAATTTACAGCTTAATGACAAAAAGATCAAGAAAACACGAATCCAAGGCAATGAAGGCTTCTCCCTAAGACTCAGATAAGCATCCCCTGCTCCCAAGCCCTCTTTGCTACTTATTTAGCTTTGGTAGAAAGGGGTAGAGTCTAAGGAGGAAAAATGTGCCTCTTTTCAAAGGGAAGAAGGTCCTAGGTTCCTCTCATAATCAAATCCACAAAAATGCAAATAGTTTAGCCAGATTTATTTAGCACAGGACATCGCAGAGCTGTTAATATGCTAATGTGCTTCAGAAAGCCCCAGAAGGAGCTAGAGTCCGGGCCTCTTAGAACAGTTTGGGAAGTAGGAATAAGGGATTATATGATTCAATTTGTCCAGGCTCTTAGTGTGGAGCAGAGGAAGTGTTCTTTTTGCTCACCATCCCCACTTAAGGGCTATCTTCCAACTTATTTGATTATGGAACTCTTTTCAGTGAATTCTTATTCACATTTTAAGGGAAATTAGTTTGAGATTAATGAGGTAACCAAAGAAAACAATTACCTTAAATAACCTTCATTAAAAAACATTCCATTTCTAATTCAAATATAACTAAAAATTTTGTTCACTTAGGTTGGGAGTATAATTACTTTCTTCTAACAAATTTTCAGAAACTTGTAATAAATTTGTCATCAGTTAAATTTAGGCCCCCATGAAAGGGTTTTATCCATAAATCCTAAATATAAAAGACATAATAAATGACAAACATAAGCCAAAATATTTAGCTCTGCTCACAAATAAAGAAACACATACCAAAGACAACTATTATTACATTAGCAAGAAAGAGGACCCAAATAAATAAAATTAGGAATTAAAGAGAAGTAACAACTGACACCACAGAAATACAAAGAATTATAAGAAAATATTACAAACAACTAAATTAGCAAGAAAGAGAAAAAAAGAAAGAGACAGACAAAATGCTGGTGAGTACAATGGCCATAGAGGCCTAATATATCGTAGCATTTTATTTCATTGGAACAACCCTAGTGTAAAGCAATTTAACAATATATATTCAGAGCCAAGAAAATGTCATACTCTTTTACTCATTAATTCCACTTCTTAGAAATAATTGAAAGTCTGGAACCAGAACAAGCGATGAAGGAGGGCACTTTACACATGAATATATTCATTGTATTTTTATTTTTAATGGCAGAATTGCAAAGAAAATCTAAATATTTTATCCTACAGACAACATTTAAGTAAATTTTGGCACATCTCCTAGAAGGAATACCATGCAACCATTACAATTTTAAATTAAAATGTGGAATATGTGACAACATCAGAAAAAAACTTATTTTATAATAAGGAAAAAAGAGCATAATACAAAATTGCATAACAATATGAAAACCATATGCCCACAGAGGACTATAAAAAGATGAGTTCTTATAATAGCCTGGTAAGATTGTAGATTTTTTTTTTCCTAAAATTTTGCAATGATATTATATTACCTTTCCCTTTTAAAAATATTTTTAAGAACATACAAAATTTGCTGCCAATATACCAATATGACATAAAAGATGTATTCATATACATTTTAAACCCAAATGAATTTCTGACAGGGTACAGAACACATTTCTTTTTAAATCCTCACCCAAGGATATGTTTTTTTTATTGATTTTTAGGGAGAGAGAAAGCGGAGGTGGGGTAGGGGAGAGAGAGAGGGAGAAGAGAGGGGGAGAGATAGAGAAAAACACATTAATCCGTTAGCCTCCTCTATCCGCCCTGGCAGGGGATCAAACCTGCAACCTAGGCATGTGCCCTGACAAGTAGGTAACAGAACCAACAACCTTTTGGTGTACGGGATGATGCTCCAACCAAGTGAGCCACCTGGCTGGGGCAGGGTATAGAACGAATTTTCAAACATTCTCCCATTCATCTGCAAATACATTAAAATTCTCCTACTCATCTGGAAAAATACATTAATCTATAAAGGTAATGAGAGCTACCTCATAAATTTGTAAGCTATAAATGAGTTTCTACTAAATTTTCAATAATTCAAATGATCTTTCAACTTGAAAGCTGTGCTAAGGCCGTTGGAGAAATATAACCATTTCTGGGGCCCAACATGATTATTTTAGGTAATTTTGTAAAATCCATTCCGCTTTTGCTACACCTGGTAATTACGTTCAAACATTCTGAAGAAGGCGGCCTCATCTCCCTGGGGCCCCGAGAGGATTTCAATTGCCATTTAAAGCTTCCAATTAGCTCACAATATAAAATTACAATTTACTTTTGATATTTTTTTCCCTCTGGGCCTAATTTTTTTCTTTTCTTACCACTCTTCTAACCTATATCATAATTATACCTGATCAATCTGATGCAAAACGTGCCCTTTTTCATGCTGGGCTACTAAAATACAGCGTGGCTCGTTAGTCACCGTCCTATTTAAGAGTACCTTAGTCCTGGAGACAAACTGTCACTCCATGCTTCTGGGAAAGGCTCTCCAACGGGCTGAAGACCTCCTAATCTCGTCCCCACCACACCTCCTCCTGTCAGCTGGCCCTTGAAGCTGTATCACTCTCAGGTGAAAGGACTTGCCAGCGTTACTCTAATAAGGGTTCCATTTTTCTAACCTGATTTCCAGAATGGCCCCTAATTCAGGGGCTGAAGGTGACAATTAAAGTTTACCTGCCCACTACTTGTTAGTTTTTCCTGCAACCTTCCCTACCCATTGTAAGCAGATAGCCAAACCCTTCACAATCCCTTGCCTCTGGGATCGTCTCCTCACCCCCTACCCAGAAATCTGAAGCTAGCTGAAGTCAATCCTTTTAAGTACCTAAATCATTAAAGTGGTACAAATAGTACTTGAGAGAGATACGTAGAAAATAGCTTTTTCTTTTTATGTTTTTTCTTTATTGATTGAGGTATTACATATCCCCCCATTGCCCTCCTATCCCCCGACTCATGCCCTCACCTCCGTAGTGCCTGTGTCCATTGGTTATGCTTATATGCATGCATACAAGTCCTTCGGTTGATCTTTGCCCCTTCCCCCCACCCTCCCCTGCCTTCCCTCTGAGGTTTGATGGTCTGATCAATTCTTCTCTGGTTCTGTTTTTGTTCATCAGTTTATGTTGTTCATCTTATTCCACAAATGAGTGAGATCATGTGTTTTATCTTTCTCTGACTGACTTATTTCGCTTAGCATAATGCTCTCCAGGCCCCATAGAAGATAGCTTTTGAGAGCAATGGGAGTGAAGGTTAAGATCACCTCCTCTCAATCATAGCTCTCCCTACCACCACCTCCACTGCCCCCAGCCTTGAAAAGGGAAGTGTATCTAGAAGACAAGGACCAGGAATGCTGGGTGGCTGCAGAATGGTGGTCATGCGGGCAGCTCACTCTTCCCAGAGGCAAGAGGCACCCCTCTTCTGGGCCCCATGGTTTATAGCAGTGGTTTTCAACCTTGGCTGCACATTAGAATCACCTAGGAATCTTTTTAAAATCCTGATTTCTGGGCTTCATCCTCTGGAAATTCTGTTTCTTTGTTACTAATGTTGTGGCCTCACCCCATAACAAAGAACACATAACTATGTTTATATTCATTAAAGAATATTCTAAACACCTGTTCTGTGCATAACACCTTTTAGGCTCCCGGGAAATGCTTCTACCCAGTGCTTGTTCTATTTCCTCAAATTAACTGCATCTGAAACCCTTGCTTTTAGCCATGCAGCGGCTCTCCAGTACTCCAGAAGAAAGTACAGACCAACAAGCCTCTCCATAGCCAGAACTTCTTTGTTCTTGAGCCTTATTCCTCCTCCCTTTCTACATATGGAACCACTCCAAGCTTCCTAACATAGTCCATCACAGGCCCCTTTCTGCATAAGCCTTATTTGATCACCCATTGAAATAGGTTACCCCCTTGTACTTCCATTGTGCCACTCTTGGGCCCTGTCACCTTCTGTTTCCTGGCAAAGCCATTTGTGTGTTTATTATCTCTTCCAGGTGGTTTTAAACACCTTTAAAGGGACCTTTACCTTAGTCATCTTACTCCCTGCTCTGAAACCTCCCATAGGGTCTGACACACAGTAAGTATTCAATAAATATTTGTGGACTGAGTATGTATCGATAGCATTTTAAACTGTCCCAACTTCTATTTATTTTTAAAGGGGAAAAAGCAAACCCAAAATATTAAATGGTAACAAATGGAAACTAGAAGGCTTTAGTCAACTTTTCCAAATCCTTTCATATTGCTCCACTTCTGCTGTTTACCAAGTAAATATGGAAATTAAAGAGCAACTACAAAGTGTTTTAATGGTTAGATTTAAATTCAATTTTTTTGAATCAGCACAGAGAAATATTATTTCTGAAGGCTCTTAAGCGAAAAGGACTGGAAAATATATTAAATGAAACTCAGAAAAAAAATGAATCTCAGCCTGATATTCACAGTTTTGAAAGAGAAAATACACAACAGCATTCTTAATAATGTCTCATAATTCCCATAGCATAGGAACACAAAAATATTCATTCTGAATGCCAGCATGTCAATTCAGGTTCTTATCCTTCAACGTGGAACACACACGGAGCACCCTCTGAATGTACTGTTGTTAAGAGCTACCAGTGCAGAAGGAACTTTCACTTCAGAAAATTCAAGTTCAAATCATGAGTCTTCTCCATTTTCATCACAATTCTGGTATACATTTTATTGGTTAAAATGAATCATTTCTTACTGCAGAACAAAAAATAATCTAAGCAAATTGGCACACTCGCTTTCAAACTTAATCCAAACCCATGTTGGTACCAACATAAATAAATCACACCCAATTTTGCAATGTCTTTAAGACAACACAATGGTTTATCTTAAAACTCCCTTAGTCATCTTATAAATAGATCACATAACACAAATCCATATTACATTATTTGGGCTGCAAAAAAGCCAGTACAAATATTTAATGTGGATGTCTCTGAAGAGGAAAATACTCTACAGGTAGCAAAATGTTGACCAGAGCTGCCTGCCGAATAGAGTTTCAGCTGTGAAACCAAATCCATCCTCCTCATGGCCTCTGGAGTGAGCTTGCCTCTGCCTTGCTTTTAGCCGTGCAGTGGCTCTTCAATACCCCAGAAGAAAGTACAGACCAACAAGCCTCTCCATAGCCAGACTCTTCTTTGTTCTTCAGCCTTATTCCTCCTCACTTTCTACAAATAGAACCACTTCAACTTGCCTGCATATTCCTCTTTATTTTATACCTCCATGGTTTTCCTCAAAATAAAAATATCCTACCAATTCCCACCCATCCTTTCTCCCTCCTCTGAATCTCCCTGCCTCTTCAGCCATTAAATCATTCAAAATAATGCTTAGCCAAGCAATTCTGCTCCTAAAAATATACCCAAGAGAAATGAAAACAGGTCCACATAAAAATGGTACACAAATGTTCATAACAGCTTTATTCACAGTAGCTAAAAAATGGAAACAACCCATTTGTCCATCTACTGATAAATAGATAAATAAAATGTGGTATATCCATACAATGTGGTACAAAAAAGGAATGAAGCCCTGCTACATGCTACGACATGCATAAATATTGAAAACACTATGCTAAGTGAAGGACCACATATCATAAGATCCCACTTGCATTAAATGGCCAGGGTAGGCAAATCTATAGAGACAGAAAATATAATAGTGGTTGCCTAGGTCTGGAAGGTTTTCGGGGAGATGGGAAGTGATGGCTAATGGGTATGGAATTACTTTGGGAGAGGTATTGAAAATATTCTAAAATTGATTGTGGTGATGGTTGCACAATTCTATAAATATATAAAGCCACTAAATTGAATACTTTAAATGAATGAATTGTATGGATTATCTCTCAATAAAACTGGTACAAAAAACAATGCTCGGGCATCACCACCTCTGGAGACTCTCTCTGACTTTTCCCTGCACAGTTTGTAACTTCATCTTCTGATCACCTCCATCCTGGGCACAGGAAATTTATCACCCATTTATAACAATTAAGAGCCGTCATTTGGGCAAGTTCTTTATACCCAAATCTTATTTAATGCTTTTAATAAACCTGTGGGATAAGTATCATTATCACATTGCTTTGCAATTAGACATATTTTTAAGTGCTTTGTCATTCAAGGACAGAAGTTGCATATATGTGGCCTTCAGGTCTAATGGGGTCCCATGGGATTTTTTTTGTTTGAGCCAAAGTCACAATGTTTTTAAAAACTTTAAATTAGTGGATAACATTCTCTAAAGCTGGAGAGTTTATGGAAAAAATCCATTTTGCTAACCTATCTTGAAACACAGAGGGCCTAATGATGAGATTTGACCAGAGCCTTTAAATCTGGGAAGCTCTCTCCAAATTTGCCGCCATTGTCTCATATCCAGCTCCCTATTGTCTCATATCCAGCTCACTATGCTAACTGGTGCTACCTGCATATGGTAGCATAATAGAGCCGGAGCAGCAACTGCCCCTGCACATGGAAGTTAAATCCTCTATCTACCAGTGTGTTTACATAAGTATACCTTTTTAATTTTAAAATACGCATACTCGGAAAATTAGAAGAAAAAATATTAAATTTCTCATAATCCCAACTATCCAAAGACTAACATTTAACATTTTAGTATCTTTCCTTATAGCCTTCTTCCTATGCATATTTTTGCATAATTTTAATCATAAAGTAAATCATGTTTGCATATTGCTTCTCATTTAAAACTATAACTTGAATCTTTTAATGGCCGCATGATATTGCATTGTATGTATGTACCCTAATTTATATAACTTGTCCCCTGTAATGGAACATTTAAGTTATGTCTTCTTTTTCAGAGTAATAAGGCTGTAATTATCTTTCAGTAAACAACTTTTTTCATACTCCAAGCTATGTCCTCTGGGTAAATTCCCAAGAATAGAATTACACTGTTAGAATCTTCATCTGTGTCACCAAACTTCCATTCAGGTTGGACTGATTTCCACTCCAACCAGCAGTTGAGGGTTCACCGACCCATTTTTAATTAAAATGTCCTCTTCTCAAAACTTCAGTTGTGATGTGTAGGGCTCACTGCAGACAATCTGAAGAAGTCCAAGAGTGTCCGCGGTGCTATCACGTGCTCTTCACTCCCGTTCACACAGTCACCTCTACTAACCTCTCTCCTGCCTCCCCGCACCCCCGCCCCCTTCAGGCCTATAGTGCCTCTGCCTTCTCCACCCCAATCCCTACTGCACTTGCTGGAGCCAGATTTAGGAAGCCATAGACAAGCGGGGAAGTGTGCTCATCTTAAACAGAATTTGCATCTACAATATTCCCAGGACCCGCAGGCTGATAGAAAGCCTTGGGGTAACCAGGACCTTCCTAGGGTCCTTGAATTTCACCCCATAGAAGGCTGCTGGCCTGTTTTGAAAGAATTATTTTGGAGGGGGAAAATAGAATTATTTAAATTATCTTTATTTTTCCTGATTGTAAAACTAATACATGCTCCCTATTCAAAAGTCAGGAAAATATTTTCTCCAAAAAGAATTAAGAAAAAAACAAAATCACCCAGATTGCTCAGTGGATTTGTTTGGATGCCTCTGAACAACCCGTACTCTCATCCTGAGCCCCTGCACAGTCTCCGACCCAGGGAAGAAGCTGGTTCTGCCCGTTCCTTTGTGATAAGCTCCCAGAAATATGTACTCAACCAGGTCACCGGAGTCGGAACCAGAAAAGGCCCTTTTGCCCATGTGAGCTCAGAGGGCTTTTGGAAGCCCAGTCCAGCGGCTCTTCCCTTAGAAGACCGCAGGCTTCCTGTCTGTGTACGGAGTCCAGTGGTATTTCCTGGAATTCAACCACCTTCCTCTCTAGAGAAAACCAGGCACTCCAGAAACTCAATTATTGGCATAAATGTCTCTACTGTTTCCCTGGAGTATAATTATCACGTACGTTCCGTTTTGCTTCTGGTTTATAATACTTCTGGCCAGACATTTGACTCAGGTCAAGTTTTTGACCTTTTCTTATGCAGCTAAGTTTTCCCTGGACTTGCACAGCTTTCAAATTAATTTGTCCTTGGGAGACAGTATGTGCCGTGGTTAAGGGCACAGGCCTTATGACAATGAGCTGTGGGAATGCGGCCATGGTCACATGGGCACTTTGGTCCATGGCTGGTAGGGATGATAAAGGGTATAAGTCCTTTGGAAGGCAACTTGTCATGGTCTATCAAAATTACAATGTGTATAGTCTTCCGTCTATACTCTGGCTCTGCAACTCACCAGCTCCAGGGCCCGGCATAAAATTATGAAGTTTGTGAATTCTCCAAGCCTGAGATTCCTCTCTTCATAAAAACCCCATCCACAGGAGATACACCACTAAAGTGTTTGATGTAGGGCAGGCCCATGGCACATGCTCAGGAAGTGGGAAAGACCACAGATACTTCTTGCTCTTCACTTTCTCCTTCCTCCAGGTGCCCCAAAGACACTGATTCTCCCCCCACCAGCTGCCAGCATTCCAGAAACTGAGACCCAATTGCCTATGGATGGAAGAGGTGGGCAGACACTCTGGAGTAAAATCAGATCAGGGTTCAAATCTCAGCTAAGTGCATTGTTACTAACAGCGTGGACTTGAGCAAGTGGCTTCAGTTTCCTCATTTGTAAATGGAGGCAATGACAAGATTAATAACCACCATCTTGCAGGGTTGTTGTAAGGACTAGAAATGATGTTTGTGAAGTGCCCAGCACAGGACTGAGGATGTACTGAGTCCATGGAAGTTATTTTGAGGAAGAGGACAGGAGGGGCTGGGAGAAACACGAAATGGCTCTTATTCCCAAGAGTTGCTCTTCCAATGTAGCAAGCAACTGAACTACTGAAGGCCAGTAGCTAAGTCTTGTCCTCATTTAGCTTCCTGGGGAACAGAAAGCACCTGGGTGAAGATGTTAGTGGAAATGTGGGCTCTCTGTTCTTGACTTCGTGCAGGAAAGATTTCACAATACAAGTCCTGGTGATTTTGATAGTAGGTTTATTAAAGCTGGAAATAGTGAAATAAAGGAAGGGCTTAAGAGAAGAGGCAAGTTCATAGCAACAGGAGTGAGCCTAAGTGTGGCTACCTTGGCCCTTTAGAAAAAAGTTTCTGAGCAGAAGTGAGCCAGCTGGCATGCATGGACTCAGGAAACAAGTTACCAATGCAAAAGAAGGGCCCTTGGAGAAAGAAAGCAAAGCTACATGCCTTAGGAAAAGAGGAAGGAAGGTGCTGGCATGCTCCAGAGAGGCAGAGAGAGAGAGAAAGCAAGAGAGAATGTGCACTGGGTCCCTTTGTCTTTAAGGCAGCGGTTCTCAATATGTGAGTCACAACCCCCTTGGGGGTCGAATGACCCTTTCACAGGGGTTACCTAAGACCATCGGAAAACACATATATAATTACATATTGTTTTTGTGATTAACCACTATACTTTAATTATGTTCAATTTGTAACAATGAAAATACATCCTGCATATCAGATATTTACATTACGATTCATAACAGTAGTAAAATTACAGTTATAAAGTAGCAACGAAAATAATTTTATGGTTGGGGGTCACCACAACATGAGGAACTGTATTAAAGGGTCGCGGCATTAGGAAGGTTGAGAACCACTGCTTTAAGGGGTTTTATCTGTTTTCTAAAGGCAGGAGTTTTAGGGGAGGATCTCAGAAGAATATTCATCAGCTTTCCAGGGGTAGGGGGTCATTAGTCCTTGCATCTAGTCCTGATGTCAGCCACTGTGTAGTTGTCCCTTGGGCTGGTTTTGCTGCTTTTCTGGGCCCAGAGCTGAAACTCGCCTGAGGCCTAGATGTTATCTCTAGTTTAACCAAAACTCTGTCTCTGTGATCAACAGACCAGAGGCCTTGTTCTTAAGATTATTTGATGCTGCTCAGAACCTCATTTTCCTGAGGGCTTAATGCTTAAGGGAGTGATTGTGCAAGGGAGAAGGAGGCAGGTAAGTCGGGTGCTGGATGAGGCCAGTTTGAATCAGGTATCTATCTCAGTTTCCCCATTCCCCTTGCCAAGGAATTTTCCTAGCTTCTTGCTATTCTACCTCATTCATTATCATTATCATATTACCATTCTCAATGAGGGTCAATCAAACAATTTCTGAGTAGGTCACCAGTCAAGAAAGACAGGGTGAGCTAAACAACAAGTACAAGAGAAACCCCACTTTTTGAGCACCTTCTGCGTGCCAGACATTGTCCTCAGTCCTAAGGCTACAGACACAAACAAGGCAGATGAGAGCCCCAGTTCTCATAACACTTACACTCACTTCAGTGGACCGTATACAAATAAGCACAGAGACTAGGACCGTATTTGTGGGGTGCTGCCCAGGTGAGATGGTTATGAAGGTAAACAGGTGGTTGGTTTAGGGTTTGAATATGTTACTTTCATACTGAAGATATCCCAGTCTCCAGTTTTTTGAAAGACTGAGGACTTCAGACAAATTTTCATCAGAGGATTAGGGAAGAAGTCAAGTTAGAGCTCCAACCACTATTTTCAGTCCTGCCTCCACCACCCACCAGGGCCTGTTCTCTCAACTGACATGGTAGCAGCTAGCAGATCACTCCTTCTCAAGGTCCTGACACTCTAGGATCCCAATTTGGGATCATACAGCTCAATTTGGCATTAAACATCATATCAATGTGATGTCATTGCAAACTTAACCATAATATCATTTTTATGTCTTTGCAGGCTTTTTTTTTTTAACTTTCGCTCTTGCTAAAAACTATGTGCAGCTCTTTGTATTATGGAGTCAGGTTTTTACTATGCTGGACGTGAAATGTCACATTTTTGGCAAGACGTGGATAAGCAAAACCCCACGTGTGCCTATAAAACTAAATAGCTATTCCAAAGTATCTCTTAGTATGGGCCCAGGATGTTTCCCAGATTTTAAAATATATAATTTAAAATTCATGATTCTCTTGAGAAATGCAGGAAAGTAAAATAAATCTTCTCTTTTATATACAAATGCCTCAAGGAAAGCAGAGTTTCATGTAAATAGCTGCAGATGGCAATGGAACAGTATTACAATAACCCCTATAAATTCTGGAGTTCGCCAAGTGGGCCCTGAGTTTCTGCAAATTCTGTTCCTTCTCCTTGGAGTACCTTCTTCCTTCCTTCTGACTTGCACCGAATTCAACAGAAACATTTCTCATTTTCCTTTAGTTAAAACTGAGTCATCTCTTTTTCTAAGAGATATTTATGTGATCTCCCCAACACTCGGTTAGTTGCCCCTCCTCTATGCTGTCTTAGCAACCTGAATCTTTATCACATGATTTAAATAACCTTTACCACAATGCTTAAATAATATTTTTTTTTGCCCTTGACCTTGTAGGCACAGAATGGTTAAAAAATAATCCTCTGTTTGTAATGCATTATCATCACTGGCCAATGCTTGGCCGTGTTTTATAATTAGTATTTTGTCTTATTTGTGCATTTACTTGCAACAGTACTGCCCAGTAGGAATGTAATGGAAGCCACACATGTAGCTTTAATTTTTCTAGTAGCCCCATTTTAAAAAATATAGAGCAACAGATGAAATTAATTTTAATAATATTTTTACTTAACCAAATATATCCAAAAGACTATCACTTCCACATATAATCAATATAAAAATTATTAATGAAATATTTACATTCATTTTTTCCATGTGAAGCCTCCAAAATCTGGTATGTATTTTACATTTAAAGCACATCTTAATTAGCTCTCGTCACATTCCAAGTGATCAATAATCATATATGACCAGTGGCTATCATATTGGACAACACATATTTATAATATATTCATAATATAACTCCATGCATGCATGACCAAAAACAAGAAATAGAATATTACCAATAAGTTATATCTACCTGTAAACTCTTCTTCCAACCTGTTTCTTGTCAGCTGGTCTGCTGGTTCAACTGGATGTTAACATCATGGAGGACAGAACGTGTATACATGATACAGATGCTTGCATTTCATTGTCTTCTCAAAGTGTGGTCCCTAGGCCATGGGAGTCCCTGAGACACTTTTAAATCAGAGTATTTTTATAATGACATTAAGATGTTATTTGCCCTTTTTATTATGACATTTGCACAAATTACGAAAGCAATGGTGTGTAAAACTGCTGGCACCTTATCACAAATCTAGGTAAGCAGCCCCATACCATACAAGTAGTCATTATAATCTTCAACGCTATGCACTTTGGGTTTAAAAATAGGAGATTTTTTAAAAATTTGATTGATTAAGCAGTAAAATGTATTAATTTTGTTAAATCAGTGAATTCTTATCTTTTAGTATTTTGTGTGATAAATGGGGAGCATCAGAGAGCACTTTGGTGCACACTGAACGAAATACAACTCTTGTCCCAGAAAAGCACGTGGGTGATTGTTTGAGTTATGAGCTGAACTGGTGGCTTTTTTTTTTTTTTTTTTAATGTAACACCATTTTTACTTGAAAGAACAAATGACAGACAAACTATGGTATTCAGAGTTGGGGGTTTAGTGGACATTTTCTCAAAATAAACAAAATCAACCTGTCACTTCAAAGGAAACAATTGACAATATTTATTGACAATAATAAAAATGTGGGCGTTCAAGGGAAAACTCAAATTTTGAAAAATTTGTAACCACAACTGTGAATTTCACAGTTTCTCAACCTCTAAACATTTTTCAGAAGAGCTCAGTGGTGATATTAACAAATGTGGCTTGTGGGGTTATGGTTGAAAAAAGTGGCAACATTTGGAAGATATGTATAACTCAGGGAGCCAATATTTTACAAATGACCAGTGCATAATGTTTACAAAACCATGTATGGGAAAAAGATCCATTCAAAGTATGTGATAAACCAATGGGTTTTAACATAACAGAAAACAAAATGTTCACTGATACAATTTCAGATTTTACATTTCTAGGAACCTTTTAGAAACTATTACTTACTGAGTTTTGGCCTAATATCAAAGATTATCCATAATCATCTTAAAAGGCTCCTAAAATACCCCCTTCTTTTCCAATTACATATGTATTTTTTCACATGTTATACATATGTATTTTTTTCTTAATCTACTTCAACCAAAAAACATATTGCAACAGATTGACTCCAGAAGCAGATAAGAGAATCCAGCTGCTCTCCATTAAGCCAGACATTAAAGAGGCTTACAAAAATGTAAAACAATGACATTTTACTCCCTAATTTTTTGTTTGGGAAAGTATAGGTACCGTTTATAAAACATATATTATTTGTGTTATTATGTATCAGGTTTATTATTGTTACTCTTAAATAAATTAATGTCAATATTTTTAATTTCTCAGTTTTAATTTCTAATACAGTAAATATTGATAGATCTAACTGAAATAAACAAAAGCTCTTTGAGACCCTCAGTAACTGTTAGAGTGTAAAATATTCCTGAGATGTAACTTTAAGAACCACTAGCCTAACACATTTCCTATTATATTATATTAATTGTGTTATATTTAGCTTTTATATTATACTTAGCTTTTATATTATTCTTAGCTTATATATTATACTTAGCTTATATATGATATATAGCTTATGTATGATATATGCTAATATATAAGATATATTATATTAGAGCTTTCATAATATGTTTACTATTATACATAGTACTACTACCTTACATGTGATCAAAGTTAATACCTCAACTGATGGGACAAATTGAAATCAACACCATGTGCTTCCTGATGTGATGTACAAGAGAGACATAACATCACTTCTATGATATATTAACTTATATGTTACATTTTGAATTCATAACAAAAATGCACATCCTGAATCTAATCATGAAGTAATGTCAGACAAATCCAACATCAACATTCTGTCAAATATTATGCCTGTACTTTTCAAAAATGTCAATATCAAGAAAGACAAAGCACAACCAAGAAATGGATGTCATCTGGGAGATTCTTTTACTATAGAAAATATGAATGACAATTGGAAAAACCTGAGTAAAATCTGAACTTGTAAAATAATAGTCTTAATGTTAATTTCTTGATTTTGATCATTGTACAGAGGTTATAGAAGAGAATGTTCTTGGGTTTAGAAAATATACAGTGAATAGAAAAATTACTTTCTGCTGCTTTAACTCTCAAATGGTTTAGAAAACAATCTGAGAAAGAGGAGAGAAGAGAGGAAACCTGGTAAAATGTTGATATTTGAAACCTGGGAAGAGAAAATTCAGAAAATTTTTTGGCATTATTTTTGCAACTTTTCTGTTAATCAGAAATCATGTCAAAATAAGGAGTTAAAAGGGGAAAAATTTACTAAAGGAATACATGAGTGAATCCTTTTCTAGATACTCCACCCTCAGCTTCTAGACTTAGTTACTAGGAGAATTAAATGGAGGGGGTTATTATATCCTGATATTGCATTAACAATATATGCTAAAAGTGCCTCTAAAATTTAACCTCTCTTGTAATTTTCTGAAATAGACATTTTCATTACATGAACTCCAAATTATGTTATTTCTACTTCGATGTGGGGGAAAGAGGATCGCTTGCCAGCCTCTGGCACGGAACATGAAGAGAAAAGAGCAATTATAAAATTACTCCTGGAAGAATTTAGAAAGACATTTGTGTCAAATCGGTAGGGAAAGTTAGCGTAAGCTGCTTCTCAATTCCAAAAGGCTCTTGGTGACAGGGGGAGAGGGTGGGACAACTGTATCAGTGACTCTTGGTTCCACTTCTCTGGTCTGAAAGTGCCTCGCCTGTGGTTGACTGCTTTGTGTGCGAAAAAGCAGCCTGGGCCATGGAGGATTGGCGGAAATGTGTGTGGTTAGGAGTCTAGCCTTATGTATAATTAGAAGCTGATCATGCGAGTGAGCGAAGGTGGTTTTTATTGTTGTTGTTTTAAACACACCCTCAGTCTTATCCTTAACATTTCAATTCTGCAAAAGTAGCCTCGCCCGCCTCCCTCTAGTGGTTCTGAGTAGGATTGCCATGGTCTGAGAAGCCACTGTTTCTGACCCTGGGTGGCTTCCCTGTCCAGGAAGGGGTTGTGAGCATTGGTTCTTGTTTTACGAGCAAGAGCCTTATAAATTACTTCATCTAACCTGGGTTAACGTTATTAATATTTAGAGAGCTTAAAGAAATCTTCTGAGACAACAAAGTAAGGGCTCAATCAGTGCAGGAAGATTCATCAACTGACCCTAGTCCAGAACCCTTCCTAGGACAACCTGAAGAGGGACCCACTGGCTTCCCAAACATGCTGACAATTCCCAAAGCCATACTTAGTATGAAATGCAAAGCCTTTACTCTGCATATGCTGCCCAATTCATTTCCTACCACAGTCTCAGGCTCCATGGGCTCCACCACCCTGCTTTATCTTTAGTATATCGAGAACATCCTATCAGGCATTAGATTGTGCATCTGTGTGTCTGTTCATTGTCTCTTCCACAAGCATCACATTAGACATTCGATTGTGTATTTGTGTGTCCATTCATTGTCTCTTCAACATTAGAATATAAGCTCCATGAAGGATGTTTTTCCTGAATTGCTCTCTTCCCAACATCTATCATATAAGTGTATTAGATTCCCATGGCTGCTGTAACAAATGACCACAAACCCAGTGGCTTAAAACAACAGAAATTTATTCTTTCACAGTTCTGGAGGTCAGAGTTTAAAATCAGTTTCACTGAACCCAATTCAAGGTGTTGGCAGATCCACACTTCCTCAGGGGGCTCTTGGGACAATCAGTTCTTTGCCTCTTGTGGTTTCAGGTGGCTGCCAGCCTTCCTTGATTTGTGGCTCTATCACTTCAGTCTTCAAGGCCAAACATTTTCAAATCTTTCTCTGCTCCGTCTTCATATGACCTCCTCTGTGTGTGCATCAAATCTCTCTCTGCCACTCTATCATAAAGACAGTACCTGTGATCGTATTTGGGCCCGCCCCAATAATCCAAGCTAATCTTGCAAACCAGGAAATTGAGGTCCCTAAGGATAGACTGCCCACAGTCAGACAGGTAGGAGTCTAGAGGCAGGGTCTGAACCCAGGCAGTCTGACTCCAAAACTCGCCCACCGCCCTGCACAGGAGTCTGAGGGCACCTGTGCTTTTGTGATCCATGCTTATAGATGAGCCCAATGAACTATCCTTCACTAAGTGCTACTCTGGACACTAAAGGAATCCAAAGATATCAGGACCTATCTCTGTCTTCCAGGATATACCCATTTATTTGGAAAGAAATGGCATAAAATCTGATAGTGGTCACCCTGGTGTAGAGATGTGACTGAAAAACGGTATGAAGGGGTTCCTGGGATCTTGTCATGTTTCTTGATCTGATGCTGTCACAGGAGTATGTGAAGTCGTTTGTAACAATTCATCACTGTACACTTGTGATGTGTGCACTTTACTCCATGTGCATTATATTTTCAAAAAGGCATAAAATGCAGGCACAAAGTCAAGTACTCTCTCCCACAGCACTGGATGTGTGGGCCATCCCTAGCCTTCGGATTAATTGCCTGACTAGTTAAGGGCGATGGGGTAGGAGGGTGAGAGATTGAGATTTTCCAGGTCCTTTCATATCAAAATTCCCAAGGTGAGTCCACTTCAAACTCAGCTTGGCTTTAAAGCACAGTGAAATAAGTATATTTTAAAATATATTTTTATTAATTTCAGAGAGGAAGGGAGAGGGACAGAAATATAAAAACATCAATTATGAGAGAGAACAATTGATTGGCTGTCTCCTGCATGCCCCACACTAGGGACCAAGCCCAGGCATGTGCCCTGACCAGGAATTGAACCATGACTTCCTGGTTCATAGGTCGATGCTCAACCACTGAGCCATGCCAACCAGGTGAAACAAATATTTTAAGTGACACCCAAAAATATTGCCAATAAGAGCTAACCCCTCTAAAAAATAAATCTATTATCACATAAATGTGGAAAATCCTGGGCTAAACAAATTTAGATTCCTTTCTTTACTGCCGGACTTGTCAGAGTCCTTAATGTATTAATCTATATATATAAAAGCCAAGCCACCAGAACGCTGGAATGACTGGAATGACCGGCACTGTGGCTGGCCAACCAGCCCAATTCGGGGGGGAGGGGCAGTTGTGGCCCCTCCTGCTAGCTGGCCTCACCAGATTGGGAGTGGGACCAGCTGGCCAACCTCCCATGGCCTCTCCCTTCAGCCAGCCCCGCCCCCAACTGCCCCCCCGACCCTGATCAGGGGTGCGGCCAGCCTGCCAACCTCCATGTTCCCTCCCCGCCCCCCCCCACCAGCCTGGCCCAATCAGCCCCCACCCATGTACAAATTTGTGCACCAGGGCACTAGTGTAAACTACAAGTCTGTTAAGAGGGAGAGATATTTCAGATTTTTCCCAGATTTATTTTACTATGGAATTGTTTTGGATTTTTTCTGAACACTTTCAGAATTAATGTTCTAAGGAACAAATCTGAGAAGTGAGATTTTAGAATTCTGATGTACAGCTCCACTTACCCAAAGATCATGGAGAATTCCTTGAGGCCTTTCTAGGTTACTCTCACTATCCTTCAACAATCCAGCAGAATTGGTTCAAAAGAACAAATAAATTGCAAGTACCAGAGTGGTTTGGTTGAAGAAAATGAATATTTACTATGAGGCTATAGGGCTTTCTCTTGGAACCCAAGAGTGGGTGAGTTGGCCTCCAGGACAAGATGGAACTGGATACCTGATGCCATTCCATCAGTGCTCCTCAGTGACTCCTTCATGTTTATGCCTCCCTGCAGACCTGTGTTTAGGTTCTTGGTCAGCACGATGCAAAATATAGTGACCAACAGTTCTTGAGTTTGCATAGCCAGTCATCTGGAGAGAGGTTCAACTGACTCAACCCCAAATTCTTGTGAAAGGGATTTTGACCAGGCTCCCAGCCACTGTTCAGAACACTGGGTGGGTCACATCAGATGCCAGTCACACTGTGACCCTGTGGATGGAGAAAAGCATATGGACACCTGCATACAGGTGGGGAGCTGGACAGATCATCCAATGGACGGCTGTTCAGGTCATGAACTTTCATGACTTCTATGTAAGTAAGTAAATGCAACTTTTTCAATGACTCGGGAACTTTCAGTTCTTCAGAATCATGATCCAGAGCGCCAGCTGTCATCTCCTGGCCTGCAGATGTGTCCCATGGAGGGGCCCCTGCAGACTGTGCTAGCCAATCTGAAAGTCATTTTACCCAAGTAACAAGAGAGGAACTTGCATTTTTTAAAAAATGATTTGTTTCCTTCCCCTAAAATTGGAGTCTGAAGGGAAATTTGGTTAATTAACAATATTTGTTTTTTGGAAACTGGTTGTTTGAAGCCTCGCTGAGCAGGGTTTTGGTTGTTTTCAGCGTTTACACCCTCCATATTTAATGCCATCATTTTGAAAATGGATTGATCTCAGAAGTGTTTCTCTCAGGCTTTGAAGATTTTGCACATTGGCCCAAATGGGTTTTTATTTTCCATTTTAATTTATACAGTATAAATATGATGTTGGACTTCTTTGGAGTTAGCAGTTCCACTGTGCAGATGTTTCTTGAAAGCCTTTTCAATTCATAGTGTTGGTTTAAAAAAATATTTTTTATTAACCTGGCTGTCTGCCAGAAAAAGAAAAAAACACACACAAAACTATTCCATTTTGCATAAAACTGCGTTTCTTTTTCTGGTCTTTCCCCACCCCCAGCTAGCTACAGGATTATTAGGATTAAAGATGCCATAGTGACATCTTGTGGTCAATCAACAGATACACAGCAAAAAGTGGTCATGTGGGGATGACAGAAGTGACCTAGCTCATTTTCCCACAAGGATTTCTTGATTTACTTTATTTGCTTTTTATTTACCATTTGGATAAAATCACTCTAGATTACCACGCTGTGTTGTTGTTTTTTACAGAAGATATTTGATTTGCCCCATAGAAAGAATAAACACCCTGTGTCTGCAAAGGAAAGGGAGGAAATAACTCTTATTTTGGCTTTTTTATTGGGTCCCTCCTAAAAATAGAGTTGTGCAAGTTACTCAGCAATAACTCTAAATAAATATTCAAACTTTTTTCCCTGAAAAAGGGACAAGCAATAATAATTCTGGTAGCTTTTACTTATTATTTTACTTCTAAGCGCTCAGATACTAACTGATTCACTTGCTTAATATTTAAATGAAAATGTATAAATAATGACCCTCCAATTTTTTTTTTCCATAAATAGTGTCCATGGAGATAAAATCTGCTTGCATAAAAAATTCTTAACTTTTAAAAGAAAAATGTACCAAAAATTATGTAGCAATAAAAAAAAAAATCAGGCTTACCAGAACTTTTGGAAAACATAGAAGAAAGATATGATGTAATGTTAAAAGAGCAAGACAAGTTATATATAAGGCATGATGTTATTCACATATCCATGTGATCATCTATATGGATGTAGATATCTACCCAAGTGTGGATGTAAATGTCAATATTGAGGTCCGTGTGGAGGAGGGTGTAGACACAGAAATAAGCCTAGAAGGAACACTTTCTGTTTTATGGCATTAAAACTAATTTTGATTATGTTTTTTCCTATTTTCTATTTTTTCTTATGAGAATATATTAAAATCATAATCAGAAAAAATACTCAGCAATTTTTTTTAATTCAAATATATTTTTATTGATTTCAGAGAGGAAGGGAGAGGGTGAGATAGATAAAATATCAATGATGAGAGAGAATCATTGATCAGCTGTCTCCATGCAAACCCCACACTGAGGCTTGAGCCAGTAACCCTGGCATGTGCCCTGACCTCCTGGTTCATAGGTGGATGTTCAAACACGGAGCCACACCAGCCGGGCCTCAGCACTCTTTTTAAAGGATCTAGGTTTTATTTGTTTATATGTGAAATATCTCCACTTCAGGGTGACCCAAAAACATGAGGAAAAAAATCCTGCAAAGTGAGATGCATAGCAACGCACTGAGATTCGGGAACCTGAGTGAATCACAGAGCAAGAGCCAAGTCACTGGGAAGAGCTGAAATGGCTGGAATTCCAGAGGCAGAAAGGCCTGTCCTATCTGTTAGGTGCCTTCTGAGTGGATCTGAGGCAGCGAGTCTGTCTGGTGTGTGATGCTACTTTCCACAGGAGAGGTTTGCCAAGGCCGCAGAGGAACTGTAATGCCATTCAAGGTTGTCTTTGGTGCAAAATGTGCACCTACTTACTCATTTCCTGATGTGTGCCAGGTGCTCTGCCAGATCTTGACATGTGTTCATTCTAATATTGACAATTCTACAAGGTATTTCTGAAGGTGAGAAAGGCGAGATTTGGAGAAATTAAGTGCCCAAAATCACACAACAGGACTGGGATTTAAACTCAGTCCCATTGGGCTCATGCTCTTTACCCTATGCCTGCCTCTTGCTATCCTTTTCAGCAGATAAAACACTCCCCACACACCATGAGTGTCCCAGGCCTCCAGAACCATGAGACCAAATTCCTTTCAGAGCCTTTGAAATGTATCCTGAGAGGAATCCCTAGCGGGCGCCCTTCAAATTTACTGTCATGGCGAACACCTTACCCACCTGCTCCTCAGGTTTCCTTAGGGGGAGGTTTTCTGCTCTACTCCCCAGAAAAGAGCAGTAAATATTTCTGCTTGCCTCTCTTCCCTGTCACTCACTGAGCCCCAAAGTCACAGTAGTGTTATATCTGATCAGTGGTATTTGTGAGGGCCTGACATCCATTGGATCCAAGAGGCAGCACTGCTGGACTGTAAAGGTAACACACATAAAGCCACAGTCCCCTCTACGTTAATCAATGTGCTCACAAAGCCGATAGAATATGAATTTTTTAAACTCAGTTGATTCTAAAATTTAGAAGGAAAAATAAATAAGCAAAAGGATCAAGAAAATTCTAGGGGGGGTGTGGGGAGATCAGCAGATTTTCTTCAAACAGATAATTAAAGCCTACTATAAAGTGATTAAAAATGTGTAGGGCTAATGTATGAATAGACAGAGCAATCAATGAAAATGTATAGAAAGTTTAGAAACAGACTTAAGGACATATGGAAATATAGTATGTGGTAAGTTCAATATAGCTTAAAGAATAATGTCTCAAATCAATAGAGAAAAGATAGATTATTCAATTAAAGGCTTTAGGAAAATTGGATGGCCATCAGAAAATAATGTTGGATCCCATATGTCACACCTTATGTCAAGAAAAAATCCAAGTGGTACAAAAATTTAAATGCAAAAAAAAAAAGCACATTACAAGTGATATCAGAAACCCTGGGACAATTATTTAATAATCTCAGAGTACAGAATATCTTTATATTTATGACACACATAAAGCACAGAAGTCACAATGTTCTGCAGGAAAAAAAAAATCAAAGACAAATGACAGAACTGGAAGGGAAAAATATTTGCAATAGATGCCATGGTAATTTGCCTAAATATATAAAGAATCCCTCAAATTCAACAAGAAACAAGCCAATGACCCAGTCGGAAAATAGACAAATCATCTGAAGCAACTCTTCACAGGAAAGAAAACCCAAATGAGTCTTAGGACATATGAAAAGGGGTTCAGTGTCACTCACAATCAGAAAGATGCACTTTAGAACCATCTCAAAGTATCATTTTGCCCCTAGCACATTGGCAGAAATCAAACTTTTGGAGAAGACGGTATTGATGAGGGTGTGGGGAAACAGGCATTCTCCCACACTGCTGGTGGAAGTGGAAATTAGAACAACCTTTATGAAGGGCAATCTATAAATGCACATATTTTTTGACCCAGCTATTCCACTTCTAGAAATTTATAGAACAAAAGATGCTCCTATATGCAAAATGACTTATGTCCAAAGTCATTCACTGCAGCAATGTTTAAATAGCAAAAGGCTGAAAACATCAACAGAATATTGGTTAAATACATTATAATACATCCACATGAAAGAATAAACTGTACAGCTATTTTTTAAAAAAATGGATGAAGTTCTTTATGAGTGGAGAGAAGACGTCTTGTTAAGGTAAAATTCAGAGCCAGTGTGTTGTTGGGTTTAAGAGCAGGTTGTACGTGGGACCCCCAGCTCCTGGGTGGCAGTCCATAGAAGGCAGCTCCTCTCCCTGCTCCTCCTCACTCCCTAATAAACAGTCTATAGACCGCCCCCCCCCGAAAAAAAACATGGCTTAAAACAATGTGTAGAATGTGCTATCATTTGTGTTACAAATAAAAAGAAAGGATAGAGCAGAGTAGAATATATATGCTTATGTGTGCATAGTCTATCACTGGGAAAAAATGCTAAGAGTGGTTACTTAGATATTCAGGAGTGGCCTCTGAAAGTCCCTGCTCACCCAGAATGGTGAGACCTTCATGATGCTCAAGGCTTTGCTCTCCACCCAAAGGCCAGGGGACACTAAAGGCAGAGATGTGTGAATAGTACCCTCAGGGAGCCTGAGCACCCCCAAATGAGTCCATTAAAAGAGGGGTGTCTTTCCAAAACATATGAAGTTTCATTTTTATCTTAATTAATTGATACAAATTTGGCATTCTAATCAACAACATATTTACATTATTTTTTTAGTTGATTCTAGAGAGGGGTGGGCAGTGGAGAGAGAGAGAGAAACATCTATGTGAGAGAAATACATTGATAGGTTGCCTTGCACACATGCCCTGACCCAGGATCAAATCTGCAACCTGGGTATGTTCCCTGACCGGGAATCGAACCATGAGATGACACTCTAACTACTTAGTCACACCAGCCAGGGGTACATTAGTTTTAAGATTAAAATGATTATTTCTTTTTCCCCAGGGAAAGTGCATCATATGGAGCAGATCTTCTCATAGTTTGGGCAGCAAGAGAGAATTGCTTAGAATACATGCTTATATTTTTAACTATCCACCTTTTTATGCTTGATCATTCCTCCTGAGTTCTGAATAATATTGAAAATAACTGAGATTTGTTGTGCAGCAGGCACTTTAATTAAATGCTCACCGCCATCCTAGATGTGAACATTATTATTATACTTTTTTTTTCTTCATCCGAGGACATGCTTAGAGAGAGGAAGAGAGAGAGAGATAGAGAGAGAGAGAGAGAGAGAGAGAGAGAGAGAGAGATTGGTTGCCTTCTGTATATGCCCCAATAGGGAATCAAACCCCCAAACCTTGTATGTGCCCTGACCAGAACCAAACTGGCAACCTTTCAGTGCACAGGACGACACTCAACCAACTGAGCCACTCTGGCCGGGTCTAGCCTCATTTTTAAATGTTGAAGCAGAGGCTCAGAGTGGTTAAATGCTTGCCCAGTATAACACTGGCTGAAAAATAGAAAGGCGGACATTCTAGCGCAGATTGATCAGACACCGAAGTTATTTTTCTTTCTCCGTATCAAGTAACTTCCCATTTCCTCTGCACTGTTCTTCAACTCCCACGCAGGGCCTCCTCTTTAGTTGGTTCTCTTTCTAGTCCTTCTCCTGAGAATATTAAACCTCATTCACTCCTCTGGCTTCAGTATCTACATTATGTATATTCGAGAGGTTCTCGATCCTAGCTGCATATTGGACTATTGGAAAGATTTCATAAACATACCTATAACCAGAACTCACCGCAGATATTTTGTTTTAACTGGTCTGGGGTGGAGTCTCAGAATCAGTATTTTCTACCCCTTTTCTCCAACTTCAGATATTTTATTCAACTTTGCATCCCCAGTGCCTAGCAGGAACTCTTTAATATTTGTTGAATAAATGAATGGATGAATGAATGAGGGAAGGAAGGAAGGAAGGAAGGAAGGAAGGAAGGAAGGAAGGAAGGAAGGAAGGAACCAATGAACAAATGAACTTTAGGGTAAGGTAAAAGCCAAAATTATTTTTGACAATAAAACAAAAGCGGTTTTGAAAGACCTTGGCCAAGTGGAAGCTCACGATAAATGCAGAGTCATTTTGCTCTTCTTCTGGGACGCTGGCGAACGACGCATCCCTGTAACCCAGCCCAGAGCCCACACAATGGAAAACTATAAATAGCGACCCTGAATCACATGAGGGTTATGCAATATAAGGGTCACAGAACACGGCTGCCTTTATCGCTCAGGCTTCAGTTGCACTGAAATGGAAACTCAGCTGATGCCCCATGTATTAGTTTCTCCAAAAGATGAAAGCCTCCAGGCACTTGCCCAGACCATATTTGAGGCAGGTTGCCGGGCCTTTCGTGCTAAGGAATCCCTGCTGTCTTTCCAAAGAACAAGTAGGCAACTTCAGCAGAAGAATTATTTTTACTTGCAAAGATAAGGCCAAAATTTCCCTTGACCAAGTGAAAAAGCAGTGTTTGTCAGCTTTTCAGACACTCGGGGAAAAGGGATCACAGGCTCCAGTGAGGAGAGAGAGAGGCTGCCTTCCTGAGTACGGTTCCAGAAGGTCACCCCCACTTGTTCCTCCAGTAAAGATTTACTGATCCTCTCAAAACCTTTTGCAAAACACCCAAATCCACTCTGTGCCATTTAACTCTATTGGAAGAGGTTTGTCATCCTCTAGAAAATGTTAGGGCACCTACCCCATCTAGGAAAGAATCCCAAAGCTACCTCTGAAGGCACAATTAATCTCACGGATTGGCAAACACCCTGGAATACATTTTTCCATGAGCCAAATGGTAAGTATGTGGTGGCAGAGATTGGTACCCACATTCTCCCTTTCTTCCCTGAGGTACAGCTGGCCCTCGCTTCCCTATCTTGCTTGCACTGAAGCATGGCCAAATAACTGCATTTTGGCCCATGGAATGTGAGAAGAAAAATGTGCTGCGTCCAGATGTGGCCTTGCAATTCTCTCCATGTTTTTATCTGCCATCTGTATGGCAGGAATGGAGATGCCTCTGGGGCAATTCTGGAAGTCAGGGGTTGAAGATGGGAGAGCATCGCCACTTTCAGTCCCTGAAATATTGCCTGCAGGGAGCCCCCCACCATCCTGCTGTCATCAGAGAGAGAGATCAATTTCTATTGTGTTTGAGTCATTACACTGTACCAAGGCTGTCTCTTACAGCGTTTAGCCTTCCTTATCTAATTATAAATGTCATTCACGTGTCATTATACTTTAGCATCAAGGACAGGAATTCCTCATAGGCTTTGAAAGGAAAGGTCCCCCAGAATGGCCAACCCCAAAACCAGTGGTTCTCAACCTTCTGGCCCTTTAAATACAGTTCCTCATGTTGCGACCCAACCATAAAATTATTTTCATTGCTACTTCATAACTGTAATGCTGCTACTGTTATGAATCATAATGTAAATATCTGATATGCAGGATGGTCTTAGGCGACCCCTGTGAAAATGTCGTTCAACCGCCAAAGGGATCGCGACCCACAGGTTGAGAACTGCTGCCCAAAACTATGATGACAGCCTGCCTTCACCCCCCAGGAGGCCCTCGTCTAAAGCCAGGTGTGGGTGTTTGCCAGGAGCACCTGTTTATCTCTAATGTAGACCAGCAGTTTTCCCAAATTCCATCTCAAAACAAGATATGTCATGCCAGGATTTTAGCAAAGGCCTCACCTGAAGGAAAGAGATCCTTCAAGTAAAATTCACATTACGCTACAGATGGGTTCCTGAAACTATTGAACAAAATTGAAGTTTTTATCAAACTGATCATATGTCAAGAAGATAAAAAAGAATGTCTTTTTGCAATTGAAATAATCACAATCCACATTCCCTACATACTTTGTGACTTATCACAGCATAGTAATTCTTTCAGTGAAACACAACCTATATTTTACAGACACTATCAGTGATTTTAATGACACACTGACATGCGAGCAGAGGCAGCAGGGAGAGAGAAGAAAATAGAACACTTAGGTGGACGTGGAAAATAATCTTCAGTCCAAACACCCACTATGGCAGAAGGGATTGCTGGGCAAGAAGGTAGGCAGAGTGTTTAAGGCACAGACACTGGGTTAATGAGAAGAAATGAAACTTTACAGAAAAGTTAGTAGAATGCTCTGGAATTGACAAATGGGGCACCTGCTAGACATCTATTGCCAAATGTAAATGTCTGGCAATAGAAGGGATGGGGAGATGGGGACTCAGGACCCCAACTGATGCTCCTCCAACTCCAGCTAGAAGGAGGAAGAAGGAGTGAAGGGGGTTGACAAAGTATGGCGTTTACGTGGGAAACTAGATGGAAATGCCTCTGGAGAAGAGCTTCAACCACAAATGAACATCAAATGGATTCTTCAAGAAAGAGTGAAAAAAGTAAGCTCTTAAACTCAGGAAGGAAGGTCTTATTCAGCTAAGAAGAAATCTATCCTTCCTCTGCCGGTTAGAGAGAAGATCTGGCACAGTCTGCAGACCTTGTTCGAACTTTACCACTCTGGATGCCTTGTATCATTCTCTCCTCAGCCATCTGGCCAAATCTGAACCCAATGACTTGGGAAAGCTTCCCAAATGAGCCTTTCAGCAGTTTTCCATACCGTTGAGAAGGAAAGGCAGGGTAGCTGCGGCTTTAGAGCTGTGAAGCCCAAATTCTTGATTGCCCACTTCATCAATAAAACACTACTGAGCACATAACATATGTGTATTTATTGATTCATAAAGTATACAAGTGTACTAATATAGATAATACTAACATTATACATCTTATGTAAAACACATGATCAATACATTGTAAGGCTACATGAAAATATTTTCTTCCTGCGCCCCAGATAGGTTGCCTTGTACATCGCATGTTGGACACCACTGCCTTCAGTGCTGGTCCTAGAACAAAGACCTGATCTTCACAAGAGTGACTGTGGCGTCAAAAAGGAATGAAAAGCGCTTAGCTCATGCTTTAGGTAATGATACCTTGCTGAGCTGTGTCAAGGCCCTAGCTGGTTTGGCTCAGTGGATAGAGTGTCGGCCTGTGGACTGAAGGGTCCCCAGTTCGATTCTGGTCAAGGGCACATGCCGGGTTGTAGGCTCAACCCCAGTAGGGGGCATGCAGGAGGCAGCCAATCAATGATTCTCTCTCATCATCAATGTTTCTGTCTCTCTCTTTCTCCCTTCCTCTCTGAAATCAATAAAAATATATTTAAAAAATAATAAGTTAGAAGTGTGGATTGTGTGTTATCTAATAATGCTTCACTTGAAGTCTGCTGTTTAAGTAACCAGAAGAATCATGTGGAAATGGAGCTCCTTAAGGGGATAGCTCATTTTTTATTTACTGTGTCCTCCTCTAGGGCTAGTGACACCTGTTGAATTTAAGTGTGAATGAGTAAATGATTGAACAATTGAATGAATACGTGAAAAACATTTTTAAGCCACAGGAAGAAACACAATTAAGGTGTGATTCTCACTTGTCTGTAAAACATCTCCACTGCTGGAGGTGTGTACCTCTTCTACCTTGCCTACAATCTGGAACTGCCAGGGCCACAACAGCTCAAGTTCTAACTTCTCATCAGGAGCTCTTCCTCAAAGAAATTTGAGCTCTGAGTTCATACCACAGATGACAAAGAAGACCGAGTAAGGTTACAGGGAGAAGTGGTGAAAACTGACTAAACAAAGTATGCATAGGGTCTGATGAGGGTGGTCATTTCTACCTTTGTTAGGCTGTCTTCTTATCTGGGTATCTAATGGTTTTGTGACTTATCTCCTCAACTATATTGTAAACCTACTGAGGTCTGGGAATGCAGGGTATTTCTTCTCTTTTCTGTCTTCACCATAGTCTGGTGTAATGAGAACCAGACCTTGGGTCTAAACCTACAACTCTTCTATCTAATTAGCTAGATGGCATTAAACAAGGAACTTACCTCTGTGATTCTGTTTCTTCATCCAGCCAATGAGAACAGTGCTACCTCCCTCAACGGGATGTTCAGAAGAGCAAGCAAGACTTGCAAACAGTGGTACTATATACAAACTAGAGGCCCCGTGCACAAATTCGTGTATGGGTGGGGTCCCTCTGGGTGGCCTGCAGGGATCGGCCAAAACCCACAGTCCAAAGCCACCTGCAGCTCCTACCTGCCACTCCTGCTCATCCCAGCCCCACTGTGCCTGCCACAGGCTCGCACCCAATTGGTCCCGATCAGGAGAGGCTCGCGCTGTCACAGCAGCACTCGCCAGCCATGAGCCCTGTGTCTGGCGCCCTCCCAAAGGGAGTGGCCTGTGGGATCGGGCTGAAACCGGCTCTCCGACATCCCTAGAGGGGTCCCAGATTGTGAGAGGGCACAGGCCAGGCTGAGGGACCCCACCAGTGCACAATCGGGCTGGGGAGGGACCATGGGAGGGACCATGGGAGGGCTCCAGGGTGTGTCTGGCCCTTCTTGCTCAGTCCCAATTGGCTGGACCCCAGCAGAAAGCTAACCTACTGGTCGGAGCATCTGCCCCCTGGTGGTCAGTGCACATCATAGCAACTGGTCAACCAGTTGACTGTCTGCCCCCTGGTGGTCAGTGAACATCATAGCGAGTGGTTGAGCAGGTTTAGCATATCATTAGCATATTACACTTTGATTGGTTATTTGGTTATTCTGCCGTCTGGTCTATTTGCATATTGTCCTTTTATTATATAGGATGTAGAGAATTACTATTATAATTAAAGTAGTGAATAAATACTTGTTGAAATGCATTGAACTAAATAGAGAAGTGATGTAATTCTTTACACTAGCCACAGAATCAATATGCGCCTCTATTTAAGAATCTTTTTAAAAAATAATATATATAGCCCTACCTGGTTAGGCTCAGTGGATAGAGAGTGGGCCTGCAGACCAAAGGGTCCTGGGTTCAATTCTGATCCAGGGCACATACCTTGGTTGCAGGCTCCTCGGGCCCTGGCACTGGCCGGAGGCGACCAATCGATGTGTTTCTCTCACATCAATGTTTCTCTCTGTCCTTCCCTATCTCCTCCACTCTCCCTAAAAATCAATGGGTGAGGATTAACAAGATAATAATAATAATAATAATAATAATAATAATAATTAAAGGAAACATATGTGAAAAATAAATACAGAGAGAGAGCAAGCTAACACATCAATATATGTCACGAAGTTGTCACCAATGAGCTTGGATTCTGAACATTTGTGATTTTATGGTAAACAGTATTGATTAATGCTTTTCAACTTTACAGTTTAAATATGTTAATTGTATTTGCATTTTATTGGGATGTGTAATATATCTGGTATGAAATACTGAATCCTATACACTATAATGGATATCACTATAATATTTCTGGGTAGTAGAATTACTATTAAATTTTATTTTCTTCTTTGTGCTTTTCTCTATTCTCAAAATTTTCTTTAGTAAAATACCATAAGCTCTTTTTTTTCTGATTCAGAAACATTTTTTAATCACCCTGTTTATACCCATCTTGCTTGAACTGATGGCTGACCACAGATTTTGTAAGAAAACTTTTAAATTGTGGTAAGAAATAAAGTAAGAAAAAAATTATCAAAATGACAGTCAACTCATAGAAGATACCCAATAAAATGAAAACCTGATTTAAAAATTCTTGATCAAACATCTTCTAGATCTGTTGTGTGGTGTTTTTTTAATCGGTCTGGATAATATGCAATTTTTGTGTAAAAACAGGGAAGTATAACAACATATATTCGTATTTGCTTAATTTTCTATAAAGAAAATCTTAGAGGGGAAGGGAGGTAAGGGGACGGGAACGAGAGGTAGGAACCCAGATGAGAACAAGAAAGAAGCAAGACTTTTGCCGTTTTTGTTTATTGTTTGCATTTTTAAATAACATATGCAAGTAATAACTCTTCTATAACACAAGTGTTCCCAGAGCCCCCGACCTTTGTGGCGGGGAGTGAGCGGTCACAGTGGGCTTGTGGGGGCACTGCCAGGGGCGAGATGCATGCGCCGCGCTGGGCAGCCTGGGCAGCGCAGCGGGTCCTGAGTTCGTGGCCTCTGCCCGCTGAGCAGTCGTGCTTGGCTGGATCTGCTGCCTGCGGCAGCGGGAGGCTCTGACTGCACCCGCCTGTGTTCTCTGCTCCAACCCAGCATGGCTCTTGGTTGCCAGTTGGCCACATTGAACAGACCTGGTTACGTTTCCAATAAACTTTCCAAGGCAGGCTCAGTTTCAACAGAAAGAAACATGTTCCCACTACAGGCTTGCGTTCCACGGAGTCTGAGGTCTAGGTGGGCTTAGTGGAGCGTGGGAGGTGCCCCCGGTGAAGCCGCGCGCCCTCCCTGCTCCCAGCTGGGACCTGCAGAAGAGCCTCGGCCTTTCTGAGTCCACCCATCTATTCTAACGGGAAATGCTGACATGGGATTCCTTGACAAGCCAGCTGTGAGCCGCTTCTTGCACATCTGGGTCCAGAAAATCCGGGTTTGTAAAAGTTTGTCAATACAGGTAGTCTGGTTATACAGCTTAGCTCACAATGGATAAGGTTCTGTCCAAAAGCAATGTTTTGTGCGGCTCAGGGAAACAATAAAACTATATGAGAACTACATTAAAACTAGGAATTTCTATCCATGACAAGACACCATTGAAAGATGGGAACAAGACAAAGAATGGAAGAAGGTATTTGCCATGTATATAACCAACAAGATTAGCATGCAGAATATAAGTGACTCCTATAAACTGATTAGAACCAAAGAGTCAAAAAATAGGCAAATAAGCAATTCACCAGGAAAACCTAAATGGTCAATAATATATAGAAAGACCCTCAGTTCAAGAAAAGGGAACTAAGCAGGGAAACATTGTTTGAGATCATTAAGATTAGCAAAACTTTAAAAGTCTGACAATATTTAATATGTGTTGGTTAGGATTATAACAATGAAAACTTTTTTTAAAATCCTCACCTGAAGGTATGTTTTTATTGATTTTGATTTGAGAGAGAGAGAGAGAGAGAGAGAGAGAGAGAAGAGAGAGAGAAACATTGATTGGTTGCCTCCCGTACAAGTTCCAACCAGGCATCAAACCTGCAACCTAGGTATGTGCCCTGACCAGGAATCAAACCCGCAACCTTTTTGGTGTATGGGACAACTATACAATCAACTGAGCCACCAGGCCAGGGCCAATGGAACTCTTATACACTGTTGGTAAAAGTATAAATTGGTATGCCTAGCTTGGAGAGTAATTTGGAATTGAAGACATGCAAAACCTATATATTAAGATAAAAGAGAAAAACGAAAAACATTCCAAGTATTGAAACAAAAGAATTTAATCTAAGGAACTGGTTACCTGGGGACAGAAAGAGCAGAGAGGTCAAAAAGTAGACAGTGAGGTAATGAGGGACTAGCCACTTCAGAACCCACTACCACCCAGGTGACGAAGACAAAAAAGTGGGGCTACGGAAGACCAGGAGTAAGTTGGAGTCTCTGGGCAGAAGCTAGAACCAGGTGTGCCATGGGAGCTGGAGATGCAGGAGTGACACCATCTGAGGGAGAGGGAGATAAGCACTATGACTTCTCTCCTCCTCATCCTGCAGTGCCTCCCATTGGCTCAGTCCAGAAGCCAGCAGGTGCACAGGAGTCTGGGAAATGCAACCTGTGTGGGTCAGGTCTCTGAGATACAGAGCAGAGTAAGGGAAGGTCAAGGAATGGGTCTGTCAAAAACAACCCAAAAACCCCTTGCACAGGAGCAATGAAAATATGCAGAATAAAACTTAGAGCAGCATTGTTCATAAAAGCAAAGCATGAGAAATAAGTATCTGTTAATAGAAGAGATGAATAAATTGCAGTAGAGTCAGGCAATGGCATCCTATACAGCAGTGAAAGCAAACGAACTATAGCTCTACATTTATCAACATGAATGAATCTCACAAAGACAAACAACATAAATTTCAGAATCTTTCATATCCTTTATATAAAGCATAAAAGGAAGCACTATGATGATGATGAAGATCATAGATAGATGGATATGATAGACATGTAAAATTATAAATTTTAAAAAGTATACAGAAATAAATCCTTTGGGGGAAGAAAGGAAAATGTGATCAGGGAGAGAGACACTGAGGGTTTAAAATGCAATAATGACACTGGGTGATGGACACAGGGGGATAGTATATACTGCTATTTATAGTTTATATAGAAATATTTCATAATATATTAAATTTTAATTTTACAAAGGTGCATAGAGGATGAGTGACAGGGGCCTGGCTATCCTGAAAGGCAGGAGGAGACTCCATTGTCCTAGTATTGGAGGCAGGCTTAATGCCATTTGGCAAGTGCAGACTAATCCAAGAGACCCCTCCAGCTCTCTCTCCCTCTGGGCCCCAACACAGTCAGGCAAACAATCAATTCTTGGAACCAGGAGCTCCAGACATGCAGGTGGGCCCCACTGCAGTGGCTTCTCCTGTCATGTAGATATGGTGGGCAGGAGCAGGCTCCCAGTCAGTTTGCTTTAGTTTTTTCAGGCCTCAAGCCGGCACCAGTTCTGTGTTGACCATAGCATGAAATGTTTCAGAGTTCTTCAAGGAGTGCCTTTGACCCACTTCCCCCCTAGACCTGGGTTAGACGGGTGCATTCGAAAAGCACAGTCCAGTTCTGCAAAGATCACCACCTCCTACATCTCTCCTCTCCACTCTGCCTTTTTATTTTCTTACTTTGCTAAAGGATCTACACAGGGTCACATGGACATGTGACCGGGCAGTCGCACAGCCCAGCCTCCATGCCCCCTTGAAAGGGCCTGCACTTGGTTTCATGTGCTGCTGTTGCTGCCTTGAATTTCTTATTTTTTGAACAAGAGGCCCCGCATTTTTATTTTGCACTGGGCCCTGGAAATTGTGCTGCTTATCCTGGACCTGAGAGTTGTGGGACAGGTTCTTAGAGCCATTTCCTTGTAAATCTGCATGTCAGATATGAAATTCTGATCTTATTGGGCTTAGTCAACACCAGCAGGAAGAGTCTCATTCTAACATCCATTACATTTATTTGTTTGCTTATGACCTGTCTTTCCTACAAGAACATAAGTCCACCAAGGCAAGAACCATGAGTCTATTTCATCGAACACCGTGTCCTCACGTCCTAGCACATCTGACTCATAATCATGTTCCATAAATACTTGTTGCATGAACAAACATTTATAGAATCATTAAACCTGTGCTTGTCCCATAATTATTTTCTAATAACTGTACATATGAAAATCACATACTGGATTTTATACAGAAGATATACAGAGGTGGGCAAAGTAGGTTTACAGTTGTGAATATGTGAAAGAGTTTATTCTTGTATTTTATTAACTGTTGTGTTATTTGTATTACAACTATAAACCTACTTTTGCCTACCCCTATATTCTTGAAGAACTTACATAACTTAATACTGATTATTCCACAGAAATAAGTGTAGAGAGGTGTTTCCTCAAAATCTACGACTGTTGAGTATTTTTGCTAAAGCTGCTTTTTATTTTCTCAAGATTACCATTAACCTTTTATGGAGGACGCTCTCTAAAATGTGCCCTGGGAGCTGTTTGCATGGCCTTTGTGACATGAAAGCACATCTGAAGTTCACTCGAAAAGGCCCAATTCTCAGGCCCAGGTTTCAGCACTAGCATTGTCACCCCCATTTAATGAGGGCTCAGATGAGATAGCGTCAGAGCGTAAACACATTTCCAAGTACAAAAGGGAAAATGTTCAAATAAGCACAGAGTCATCACCACAGGCACCTGCGGGAGTTCTAATTCTGGGAAAACACAGCCTGGCTCATGAAACACCAACAAAGGGCCGCAGGTATTTCTGTGACCAGCCAACGAGCTCTGAGGAATAGCGTAAACCAGTTCCACAGCTCACTCGCTTGCCAAGCTGAAAACGAATTTCCAAAAACTGGGGTATTGACATTATTCCAAAATCTACACGAGATGTTACTCATAAACTTTGTGTTATTTGACATTTGCATAACTAAAATCACACAAACGCAACCACACTCTATGTCACTAGGTTATCTGGGTTCTCATGTGTCCATAAACACACTGCTTTGAACTGAACACAGTAAACAGTGGATGAATAAGCAGAGGCAAAACTTGTGCAGTACCCGATGACCCAAAGTGGTTTGGGCAGCAAAATCAGACACAAGGAACACTTCTTCACATCCATGATAGAGGAAGTGAAATATCTAATACTTAATATTTAAATCCTAGGCAAAACATTCTAGTGCAAATAGGGAAGTGTCTCATTTACTCAAATCCAAGTCAAAGGTAGCTGGATAATTAGTTTTCTTTAAACAACATTCAGCTCTGCTGACATCTCCATTTCCCAAAGCAGCTGTTAGCCAAATATAGTATTGTTTATTCTCGCCCTGGAAGGCTGTTTTTAAAAAGCGCTTCTTCTGGTAAAAATGTTGCATCACATCACTGGAGATAACAGGAAAAGTAGGAGTTGCTGTTTGTATTTAAATAAACATCTGCTCAAAAGTCCAATTTCTGTTTGTGAATAATTCTTTTATTTTTTGCCATTAGACATGCAAAATTATTGTGTTTGGGGCCATGCTAGGAAATAATTCCAAACACGGTATCTCATTTTTCTCTTGAAAAAGGATAAGAGATGAAGTTGAATTCTTTGCCTTTTCCCTCTACATATATTAGCTATTACAGTACCAAAGGCCTTATGAATATGTAATATTAACTATCACAGTGTTTGGTGTCTGATACATAATTAAATTTCAGCTGGATAGCTCTTCGGATTTTTTTAAATGTGGTCTTTAAAAAATACCTGCAGCACCTAAGTTAAATCCCAGATCGCCCTCTGAAAAGAAGTAGAGAACAAAACTGCTATTGCTCTTGCAAAGAACACAATGCCTGTCACTTATGTAGTTGCTTGCCTTGCATGTGCTGCTTGCACTGTGGGCTATTTCACTGTTAATTCCTAAGAACTGAAACCTATGCAACGTTCTCTGATCTGACTTCTATTTTTCTTCTCACTAATTACTTGGGTTCTCTCCTGCCTGAATATTTTCTCCTTAAAGCACATAATTTGTTTCTAGACTCCATTATTAATACCCAACTTCACTATCAGAGTCGATCTAAAGGAGTAGGAATCTCTTTAAACTGAATGTCAGAAAACCTAACTTCTATTTCTCTCTATTGCAGAAATTACAGGTTGCTCCTTGGAAAGATAAGCATTCAATTGTGATACCCAAGTTCCCATTCAATTTTAATATTTTCTGATTTCACTAACTAGGAAATAAGATTTACTGCTGAAAGTGGGTGGGTTACCTAGGTGAGATGTTTGCGCTTTGGGGTCATCCAAGCTGCTATGACCTTCTGTTAGCACGGGTAATTAAGAGTTCCCAACGGATAAATAACAAGATGTTTGTCATCAGTTCATGGGGCTTCAGATTGATGCTGACTTGTCACACTGTTTTGTGCTCACCTGGGAAATTGCAAACTTTTACGTTCAGAGCCATTTTCCATTAGTGCTTGTACAAGAGAAGTATTTCAAACAAGAAGCCACAAAGCACTTTTAAAACTATGTTCAAATTCCAGCAAGAAGATTTAAGGTAGAGCAAATGTTCTGCTCCGCATTTGGATCCCACAAACAGTGAGCACACTTCATGAAGAACATATTTATATTTTCTTGCACATAAATATGTTTGTCATACCAGAACCATTGAGACAAATAGCTATGTTCTGTTGGGAAATGTATCTTTTCTCTCTGTATTGTAAAGAATGTGTTATAATTATTCTTGTTTTACAGTTAAGAGCATTTTTATGGTATAGGAAGCTTCTGCCTACTGAAATAGCATATGCTATTTAATTACTTCGAAGCTCTTTACCAATATAAAGATCTCCTAATACTCATTAGCAAATAAATTCTCCAAATACCTTCTGCTTTTGTTATGGCATTATTTCCTTAACAGGGAAGCATAACATGGTTTTGAAATCCTATCAAGGGAAAGAATAATTGCCTGTAGGAAAGTGTGTTCTACGGATTTCTACTCCTGCCTGGTAACCAGGAGAGACCCACATATAAACATTCCTCAAAAGTTTGTAGATTCTTTGAAAGGTCATATGCATACCATACATTTACACAATCAATACTAGAAATCCTAAGGAAAGCAATGGTTCTGAGCAATAAAGAACTTTAAAGAAGGAAGATATTTAATTATATAAGGACTTATAACTAAAAGGATGCTTAAATTGAGAGTTCTTCTAAAATTATTAATCCATTTGCAGCTGTTTTAGTCAGGACTCTGAAGTTTAAAGGACAGAATCCCAATTCAAACTGACAATTCCATAGGTCAGTGGTTGAGCATTGACCTATGAACTAGGAGATAAGTTTGATTACCAATCAGGGCATATGCCTGGTTTGGGGGTGCGATCCCCAGTAGCAGGTGTGCAGGAGGCACTCAATCGATGATACTGCCATTATTGATGTTTCTATCTCTCCCTTAAAAATATGTATTTTTAAGCCCCAGACAGGTCCTTGCTCTGGCATTGACTAGCCTTGTGACCTTTGGCTAATTTTTAAGCTCTAGAATCTTGGTTAAATCATTTGTAAAATAAAAATGCCCTCTTCCTTACAAGGTCGCTGTGAAAAAGAGAGGAAATGTATATAAAATATAGTGGCCGCTTACTAGAGATGTTCAATTATTATTGTAGGTGAGGGACCACTACCTTTGGGCAACCTTAAAGGACTGGAATCATGTTAAATGCTCATATTAGATCAAGGGCTGTGAGGATTGAAGAACAAAACATGATTCCTCAGAGGATCTGAATAGACACTTCTCCAAAGAGGACATATAAATGGCCAATAGACATATGAAAAGATGCTCAATGTCACTAATCAGAGAGATGCAAATTAAAGCCAAATGAGTATCACCTCACACCTGTCAGAATGGCTATCATCAATAAATTAACAAACAAGTGTTGGTGAGGATGTGGAGAAAAGGGAACCCTAAAGTGCACTGTTGGTGGGAATGCAGATTGGTACAGCCATTATGAAAAATAGTATAGTTTCCTCAAAAAATTAAACATGGAACTGCCTTATGACCCAGTGATGTCACTTCTGGGTATATACATCCAAAGAAACCCAAAAAACACTAATTCAAAAGAATATATACACCTCTATGTTCATTGCAGCATTATTTATAATAGCCAAGATATGAAGCAACCCAAGTGTCCATCAATAGACGAGTAGATAACAAGTTGGGGTACATGTATGCAATAGAATATTACTCGGCCATAAAAAAGAACAAAATCTTACCATTTACAACAGATAGATGGACGTAGAGGGTACTATGCTAAGTGAAATAAGTCAGAGCAAGACAAGTAACATATGATTTCACTTACATGTGGAATCTAAAGAGCAAAATAAACAAATACACAAAATAGACACAGACTCATAGAGAACAGACTGATGGTTGCCAGAAAGGGGGGGAAGAGGGGGGTACGGGGCTGAGTGAAAAAGGTAAAGCAATTAAAAACTACAAATTCATAGTCACAAAATAGTCCCAGGGATGCAAAGTACAACGTAGGAAATATAGTCAATAATATTGTAATAACTATGTATAGTGTAGTTGGGTATTTGAAATATTGGGGGGACCACTTTGTAAAGTATGATTGTCTAACCACAAACTATACTGTACACCTGACACTAACACAAAATGATATTGAATGTAAACTGTAACTGAAAAATAAAATTAAAAACAAACGAAACCATGACCCCTGCCCTCACTGGACTTGTAATGTAGTAAGATAGAAAATAAGAGGACTTTAAGAGGTAATGAGAAAGAAGTGATGAGAGCTCAAAGAAAATTTCTGTGTGCCAGGAACTTTGCCTATACCAGCGGTTCTCAACCTGTGGGTCGCGACCCCTTTGGAGGTGGAACAACCCTTTCACAGGGGTTGCCGAAGACCATCGAAAAACACATATATAATTACATACTGTTTTTGTGATTAATCACTATGCTTTAATTATGTTCAATTTGTAACAATGAAATTGGGGGTCACCACAACATGAGGAACTGTATTAAAGGGTCGCAGCATTAGGAAGGTTGAGAACCACTGACCTATACTCTTCAACTAGTGTTGCAACTTAAATGGTTTAAGCACCAATTACTGTGGCAGAAAAACCGCTCTAACTGCCCAATTTTTGTAATATATTGAAAGGACATTTATTTAGGCCATCTTGATAAATTATATCAGCATGCCTGGCAATCCTATCTTCATCCCTCACAACAACCCTATTTATAGAAATAATAACTCCCAATTGAGGAAATGGACTCAAAGCCACCAAGTGACTTATTCAAGGCTACAGACAGAAATGGCAGACGGGAACCAAGCTCTAATCTCTCCAGATCTATACTTGCCTTTAGGTCAGTTTCTCCTGCACCGCTACAAACCCAACAAGTTGACTGGGCCTCTGTTCAATTCTCTAGACTTTTGAAAACTACTCAAGTAGTGATTCTCAATGTGGCCCCTGCACCATCAGCATCATCACCTGGGAGCTTGGTAAGAAAGTACATTCATGGCCACACGGGACCTACTCAATGAGGACTCTGGAAATGGACCAGAAATCTGTTTTAACATGTTTGAAACCACAGACCTTCAGCGTTCTAAAGGAATGCTCATTATACCTTCTCTCTTTAACAGCCGCGTCTCTCAATACATTCTTCCTGAAGCTTTGATGGCCTTAACGTTGACATTTATACTATGACAGACGAAAATGTCTACTCTTCCTTCCAAAGACTTCATTGAACGTTACCCTTCTCCAAAAGGACTAAGGTTACAGTCCTTGTCAACACCAGTACTGCCCCACCTTTGCCTTTTCCTAAATGCTATTTTTAAGCCAGTAACTCTCTGGCAGGGCCTTTCATGCTTTATCCTTCCCTTCCTTCGCTTCTCCTTTAGTCATTCAATAATCTATCCATCTTGTCGGAAACCTATTTCAACAATACCCACTAATTCTCTTCACTCCACGTTCCACAAACATCTCTAATTGCCTTTGCTCTGTCTTCAATGTAAAAGGAGTCCATGGCCCCATGGAACCTCACTAACTCCTTTGAGTATGGTTAACTATTTCAACAGGGAGATTGAAGTTGACCTTTTATGAACTAGTAGTTTGCTAAAGGAATGGATGTAGAAGTTTGTTCTAACAGAGCTCTCAAGTCTCCTCAAAGTTCTCTGCATCATTACTGTGTCTATATTTGAAGTTAAAATAAATGTAAAAATCCTCCTCTAGAAACTAGGGAGAATCCAAAGATAGAGTAATTCTCATGTATGCTCACGCACATTAGTCTTAGATGGGTGGTGAAATATACAGCCCTCTCTCCTCACTACAGTAGACTGAAATAGAAATAGGACAAGTGGAAGATATTGCATGAAGTTTTAAGAACTAAAACTGTATGTAGGTCTAAGTGTTAAACTCACCACCAAATGTGATAAGTGGGCTACATCAGAATCAGCTTGGGGAACTTTTGAAAATTCCTGGAATACATTTCCTAATTTTCAATTTCAAAATTGTTCAGATAGAAGCAGTGTTAGTCCCAGGTGTTTCTAGTGCATAACAGATTTAAAACCTACTGGTGCAGAGACAAGCTCCATTTTAACATTAATCAGAAGCACCACAGCACAAGCCAATTTAAAAGTATGTGTGAGGATCCAGTTCAGTAGCTTTTCACCCTCACTGAAGCTGACATAAACACGTTACACAGATATGTGCAGGAAAAGTAGGTCCCTCATTATAGCAATTGATGAGTGGTCTATCATCTCATTGCCTTGATCCAAGTAGGTTCTAAATTGATGAATTACTGACTTTTCAAATTAAACTCCATGAAGCAATAGTGAGGTTCTGTGCTGCTTCTACTAAATCCACAAGGCCCCACACATTGGTGACAACCATTTATCTGTATATACTGAATCAGAAGCACCAAGACTTAATTATATCAGATATGCTGATAGTGTGATCTTTCATTTACCAAATTCCCACCATAAATTCTTAATAACTCTCCACAATATGACCCCAAATGACTTCCATCTCCAAGGCTCTGCATTCTTACTACAGGCTAGCTTCCACCAAACCTCTTATCTTATAAGTCCCACTGTCAAAGAAAGTGACCCATACGCTTTCTCATACAGAGTGGAAAAATTCCAAGGCAATCTAGATTATAGATCACCCATTACATATCCAATCAATTGGGTGACAGGATCGATAACACAGGAATGCCTGTCCTAGCCATAGGTAACCAAGAGGAAAAATAGAGGATATATGGTCAAAGGATAGATGTCCACTATAATTGATAAAACTATTACAGACATTTCTCTTGGCTATAACAATTTAAATTAGGCTGTTCATAAGTAAGAATCATAATGAGCAGCATTATTAAACAATTTAATTCCCCAATTTAGTGATTTTAGCTAAATACATGAACCTTCTAAGGCTACTAATAAAAACTTTATTTGCAAATGTTGACATAGTGTTTAAGTCAGAATTGAAAACAACGATAAGCAACTCCTTCGCATAGTTAATACCCTGACCAAGGCATAATAAGAATTCACTTGGACAAATATCTTCCATAACCTACCTAAAAACAGGATAGTTCATAAATTCTCTAAGTTGTTCTTTTCTACTGTGGTCAGTCCTTATCTTTAGCTGTAAAACCTAGTAAACTTTGGCATACTCTAATGCTAGTAGTTTAAGTTACCGAAAACCTCTATAAATTTAGCATTATTCCTCAAATCTGGGCAGTTTTCTCATTCTGAATGCTTAAATCTTTAGATCACAAATTGAAATACCAGTAGAAAAACATTCATCTTTAGGCAAGTTGTACAGTTAACACATGGCAAGAAACTAACAAGAAAATTTAAACATCTAGAACATACAAATACTTGAAAGCATTAGGAAGTCTGCACTTAATTGGTACACTTTGCTAAATTGTAGCAGTTCCAATTACAGGAAAGCCGGACTGATATAAGGTTTAACGATTTAAGCTATCTCAAATTTTTCCCAATTCCTGACACCAATATTAGATTTATACAGAAGTTTTATTATAGTAAGAAATAGCTGTTACAGTGAGATCTGCAAACATATACAGAATTATATTTAAATTCATATAGAATAATATTTACATTTTTAAGTTACAACTTTGAAGTTAGAAGATGAAGTATAGCTTAAGTTTTACAACAAAGAAGACAAAAATACACAAGACAAAAATAGAGTTGACAGTAAAAATATAACTATCTGTTCTTGATACAACATGTGGAAACTCTTGTCAGAAAGCTACATCTTCTTAATCTGATCGTCCAAATCACTAAAATATGGATGAATCAGTGCCATTTTGCCAGAAATTCGTTTGGCAGGATCATATACTAACATTTTCTGGAGGGGAAAGATAAAAAGGAAAAAGGTTTTTATTTAAAAAATGAACCATTAAAAAAATAACCTCCATAAAGCCTAAACTCTCTAATAAGCCTAATAAGCCATAAGCTAATTTTAATGAAAATCTATAGATGAACATTTCCATTAGTTTAATACTAAATTACATAAGTATCTCATCCACTGTACTTTACCCTCTAGCTCTAGAATAACCTATTTCTTAAATTATAGGTATTTTGATAACCTCTTTTTGCTATAAATTATAGGTTAAGACACTAGTATTCAGAAATAGCTTTAAAACCAAAACATACATTTAACAAAGATATCTAGTTAATTATATTTACTTTGAGAAATAGCCGTCTGAGTTATTTGTTTTTAAATATATTTTATTGATTTTTTACAGACAGGAAGGGAGAGAGATAGAGTTAGAAACATCGATGAAAGAGAAACATCGATCAGCTGCCTCCTGCACACTCCCTCTTGGGGATGTGCCCGCAACCCAGGTACATGCCCTTGACCAGAATCGAACCTGGGACCTTTCAGTCCGCAGGCCGACGCTCTATCCACTGAGACAAACCGGTTTCGGCCCGTCTGAGTTATTTACAACATTCCTGAAATGGTGGCAACTATAGTGGTTTCTAATGTAGCTTCCAACAAGTTCCAAGTAAAAACAAAACCCAATGCAATGTTACAAATATAGTTAAAATGAGCCTTTAAATGAATCAGTCAATTTCATATTAATTTATACATCACCAAAAAAAAGAGGAATAAAGTTAAATATTGACCTTAAATTTCATCTTCTTATTTTTGACTTACAGCAATGGTTCTCAACTGGGTGAGACTGCCCTTCAGGGAAGACTTGGCAATGTCTGGAGGCATTTTGGATTGTAGCCACTGGGTGGAAATTATGTCCATGTTCAGGACAGCCTCCAGCAACAAAGAAGGACCAGTACTGACTTACAGTATTTAATTTTTGTTTTCTTCATTGAAGTGAAATTCTTTGTATTAAAAAATTACTGAAGTTAAAAAGATAGACTGGGCCCAGAATATGGAAAGCCTTTTACCTCAAATCAGCACTATTATACACAACATGTTGAATAGCAGGTAAAAGTCTTTGGACTTCACTGCAAACAATTGGGAAATCTAAGCTGAATTTGGTGGAATAATGATTTATAAAGTGTGAAAGGTGCCCAGAAACGAACTAGAAGATATATATGATGACATAGCAATAGATTACTTTGCTTAGTAAACTGCCAAAACATTATTTTTTTTCTGGAATCAAGTTAGCAGAGATTTATTATTACTTCCTCCTGAAAGCTCAATATTTAAATACTGTTCTAAAACAAACTTCCTGAAACAGGCCTAGGACATTTTATTTTTTTGTCCTAATACTGTTTTTGTTTTGTTTTTCCTAAGAAAACAACTATTAGTTAGGAATGGCAATGTAATAGAAGGGAAACATTTTCGAGAACTACTTCAGTCCTTCTCCTAATGTTTCTGATGTGGAAATAAGGCACAAAGTAAGAAATGGGGAGTTCATGCAGTAGAAGGTTTTAATAACTAAAAAATGAAGCAACAAAGGAAACACCTTTGACTTGGATAAACTAAAAAGTAGTATATAATGAGACAAAAAAGCTGGAAAGGAAGGCTACTACAAATCAGCAACTTAAATAAGAATAAAGGTGTTATTAACCCTGACCTTCCCTTCCTTTGATCTGAAGCTATTAGATCAAGAAAAACAAAAACGAAAAATAATGAAAACAACTAATTCATTTAATTCTCAAAGAAAATATCATACTAATTCTCCTCTCAAAATTACTAGGATTTCTTGGTATCTGAAATGGAGCTATTAATACAATAAACGTAACAGATATAATAGCTATTTGCCTAAGAATCATCAATGACAGTATAAAGGGCACTCCTTACCGAGAGAAGATCCAAGCCATCGTCATCCAAGTTTTTGACATGGGATGATAGGCTTCCTGGTTTCCACTTGGGGAATGTATTCTTATAGTCCTGTAAAGACTCCACTTCTGGCCACACATCATTGTTGGGGGTACCCAAAGCTCTAAAAGCCATAGGAAACAAAAAGTTATTAAAGCAGAAATATAATCTTATTTATATTATGTTGCCTTTAAAGTTCTTAACAGCTTAAATTAATAAAAAAAAAATACCTGAAAATTCTGAAGAGTTGGTCAATTTCCGAATCCCCATGGAAGAGTGGTTTCTTAGTTGCTAATTCTGCAAATATGGTGCCTATACTCCAAATGTCAACTGGGGTCGAATAGCGAGCTGACCCCAGCAACACTTCTGGAGATCTATACCAAAGTGTAACCACCTATTACAAAGCAAATTTTCACAATGAGTAAATGTGGTGCATTAAATTACCTAAATGTACACATTCATATTTCATTACAACTGTCCTTTAGAAGCCTGTATGATTGCCTGTTTATATTGTTTGCATGTACTGCTTACATGCTAAAAACATGAAAAAAATCACATAATAGTTTATTAGTGGTCTAGAGCAGATTATTTTAGTATATATAATTTATCCAATGGTAACAATATCACCTTTAACTTAAAAGTCAGTGAGGTCAATGGCATCAGCCATGGGAAAATGATATCTACACTAATAAAAGAGAAAAATGGTAATTGGCGTACGACCGCTACCCTACTGATTGGCTAATCAGCGTATCCTTATGCAAATTAACTGTCAGCCAAGATGGCGGCCGGCAGCCAGGCAGCTGGAAGCGAACTTGAGGTTTGCTTGCTCCAGTGACTGCAGATTCCAACGTTCCCCGCCTGACTTCCCGGCCTCTGAGCTGGCAGTTTGAAACATTCTAACAAATATAGCCGGCTGGGATCTCAGAGCTGAAGTTATACATTGTTTCGATTATAGAACGGCAAACAAACCAGCAGCGGAAGCCTCAGAGCTAGAGCCAGAGCTAAAGCTGGCCCAGAAGAAAAAAAAAAAAGAAAAAAAGGAGTGGTTGGGAGCTTCAGTCAAAACCCCTAGCCTGAAAGCAGCCCTCAGCCCCTCACCCAGACTGGCCAGGCACCCCAGTGGGGACCCCCACCCTGAAGGGTGTGTGACCAGCTGCAAACAGCCATCATCCCCTCATCCAGGCTGGCCAGGCACCCCAGTGGGGACCCCTACCCTGATCCAGGACACCCTTCAGGGCAAACCAGCCGGCCCCCAGGCCTCTATCCTATATAGTAAAAGGGTAATATGCCTCCCAGCACAGGGATCAGCGGAGCCACGAGGCCTCCTGGCACCAGATCAGCATGACAGGGGGCAGCGCCCAAACCCCCTGATGGCCCTGCGGCTCTGTGTGTGACAGGGGGTGGTGCCCCAACCCCCCCCCCACCACGGGCCCTGCTCTGTGTGTGACGGGGTAGAGCCATAACCTCCCCATCGGCCCTGCCCTGAGTGTGACAGTGGTGGCGCCCCAACCCCCTGATTGGCCCTGCTCTGTGGGTGACAGGGGGCGGTGCCCTAACTCCCCTATCGGCCCTACTCTGTGCGTGACAGGGGGGAGCTCCCCAACCCCCTGATGGGCCCTGCTCTGTGCGTGACAGGGGGGAGCTTCCCAACCCCCTGATGGGCCCTGCTCTGTGTGTGATGGGGGGGAGGGGGGCAGTGCCCCAACCCCCTGATTGGCCCTGCTCTATGAGTGACAGGGGGCAGTGCCCCAACCCCCTGATGGGCCCTGCTCTGTGCATCACAGGGGGTGGCGCCGCAACCTCCCCATTGAACCTGCCTTGAGTGTGACAGGGGGCGGTGCCCCAACCCCCCAATCAGCCCTACCCTGAGCGTGACTGAGGGTGGCATCGCAACCTCCCAATCCGCCCTGCTCTGTGCATGACAGGGGGCGGCGCCCCAACTCCCCAATCAGCCTTGCTCTGAGCCCGACCAGGGGCTGCACCTAGGGATTGGGCTTGCCCTCTGCCACTCAGGAGCAGGCCTAAGCCAGCAGGTCATTATCTCCCGAGGGGTCCCAGACTGCGAGAGGGCACAGGCCGGGCTGAGGGACCCCCTCTTCCCCCCGAGTGCACAAATTTTTGTGCACCGGGCCTCTAGTAATAGGATAAAAATGAGCCAAGACATCCAACAAGATGAGAACTGCTTTAAGTTTTCATGTGGGGACAGTCTTTGGGCTGAAGGGTAGACAACTCCACAGAAGACACTGTTTGCCAATACAGACATGTGACACATAAAAACGTTTCATTCAAAGGCGGGTGGTATATACAACAGTGGTCCCATAAGATTATAATGGAGCTAAAAAATTCCTAGAAGTCATAGCTTTCCCAATGTCATAGTGCAACACTATGCCTAAAGAAAATCATCTAGTGTCGTCTACTAAGTGCATAGTGTTTATCAAGTCTACAGTAGTGTACAGTAACATCCAAGGCCTTCACATTTCACTCGCCACTCATTCACTGCCTCACCCAGAACAACTTCCAAACCTGAAGCTTCCTAAGTGCCTTATACAGGTGGACCATTTTTTAAAATTTTATAGTGTATGTTGCTGTAGCTTCTATGTTTTGACACATATCATTGTGTTACAACTGACTACAATATTCAGTATAGTAACATACTGTACAGATTTGTAGTCTAGCAGCAATAGGTTATACCATATAGCCTAAATATATAGTAGATTATACAATCTAGGTTTGTGTAAGTGCACTGTATGTTTGCAGTGATAAAATGGCTTGCAGGTATATTTCTCAGAACATATCCCAGGCATTAAGCAACACATGACTATAACCCTATACTACACAATTCAACATTCCCTTCCCCTTCAGAAATAAGAAATGAAATGCCAAGTCATCAATATAACACTGATGAAACATGATTATATTTATACTCCAAAATGTATCTGAAACAGTACCCCTTAAGCAACAAAACCTATCTTTTAACCAATTTGGTTGTGTATCAGAGAGAAGCCAATCGGGAGACAGAAAGAAACCACTTGGTGATTGAATGGGGAAAATTAATATAAAGGATTATTAACTGTAATGGGAATGGAATAATTCAAGACTGACTAGTAAGAAATAATGAAAACTCTAAGGGAAACCCGTTCCTCCTGCAATGCTTTTCCAGCACCCCCTACTGACAAAGCATAACATCTCACCAGCTAGCAAAGGAAAAATATTCAGCGATTCCAGTTCCGTTTTTACATAGCATGCAATGAATGGTGAGTGCAGAGCTGCGGCAATAAACTAATATGGCCGAGTGGAAATCTTTTTTGAGCACTTCTTTCTTGACTTAAAGAACAAATATAGAAGACAATCGAGCAATCACATATTCAAAAGCACCAAAAAACACATGATTCTCCATACCTCATGTGTATATACTCTAATAGGTATTCCAAAAGCTCTGGCAAGGCCAAAATCAGCCAGTTTAATTGTTCCTTTGTCATCAATCAATAGATTTTGAGGTTTTAAATCTCTGTGTAGAACTCTTCTAGAGTGACAAAACACAATCCCTTGTAGGATTTGGTACAAGTAACTCTGGAAGAAGAAAATATGTTAGAAGCTTAACTGCATAGCACGTAATGATTTTCTAAATAACCTTGGTGAGTTTGTTTCAAAGAAAGAAGAAGTTATAATACAGGGAAATAATTTAACTACCAAAAAGCTTTTAGGGCTTCTGAGATGAACAAGAAGCATTTATATACAATATATCATGCTTGTACACTAAGACAAAGATATTCACCTTATGCACACATCTATATCCATATGAATTCATTTGTTTTCTTTTACTTATTTTTTTGGTTCCTCATTAAGTCACAAGTTAGTTTTCTGTAGAGAAAGTTTCTTAAACTTTTGCTCTATACACCGATAACAATTCTATTTCTATCTTGAATAAATCTGGTCTTTTTTACTTCTATCTTTTATCTTTACATACTTATTTCCTCTTTGGAGACATTGGTCAGATTCCAAAAGAAATGACAACGAGAATATTATCATTATGTTTAAATAGACACAATGATCAGAAAAAACTGTTCAGTAGTTCAGAGTTGTTTTATAAGACAACTGGAAGAATGCTTGCTTAAGCTGGTGTAAGGATAAAACACTTTCACTTTATACACATTATCACTTTTAAACAATTGTGTATACATTTATAGTTTAACAGTATGTAATGTGTACAATAGTTAATCAAAACATATTCAAAATTAGAAAAAATAAAACCACCTGCCAACACCACTTGCCCCAGGTGTTTGTTACTTTGTTTTACACGTTTACCAGAATACACTAAGGCAGTGGTTCTCAACCTTCCTAATGCTGCGAACCTTTAATACAGTTCCTCATGTTGTGGTGACAACCAACCATAAAATTATTTTCATTGCTACTTCATAACTGTAATTTTGCTACTGTAAACAATATGTAATTATATGTGTTTTCCGATGGTCTTAGGCAACCCCTGTGAAAGGGGTCTCGACCCACAGGTTGAGAACTGCTGCATTAGGGCAACCCGTTCAGATCCCCTCCTTGCAGCAGGGAGCTTTTCGATAACAAAAAATTGGCTTTCCAAGACCAGAATATCCTAGTTTTCAACAATACATGGTTATTAGTTTTATGTTCTCTCAGACACGACTTTTCATTTTATAATTAGAAGAATCATCTAGTAAAAATGGTTCCTATTAACAATCTAATCTCTGGACTGTGGAAAGAAAATGAAATACTCTTTTCTTCCTCAATCTACTTTCTAACACTTTTCCCAAGCTACTCCCACACAACACAGGGGAAATACAGAGCAGACACTTTACATTCACAGTGAATGAAGAGTAATAAAATTAGGCAAGCGTCTTACCTTAACAAGTGCAGAATCCATGTACTGACCAGGAGGGATAGAATCCAAGTATTTCTTTAGATCCATGGAAAGATATTCAAAGATGAGATATAACCTGGAATCTTGCATGAGCACATCTTGAAGACTAAAAAATAAAACAATTATATGAAAAAATTGATAAACATTTTTGACTGTTCCAAAATGACAATTTGACCATTCCAAAATGACATTTCTAAGCTGACTGCTTGTTCAGAGCTTGTCTTTCTACTAAGGTAAATTATGGAAATAAATTTAAAGTAGTATCTGACCTTAATTGTTGCTCACTATATCCAGTCCCCCCCAAATTCAGCTAAATTCTAACTTGGACCTTTAGAAAGACAACCCACCCCAAAACACCAGCCCACATATTTAAAAAGGAAGAAAGAAACTTTTCTTTTTCATTGAACCTAGCTGCCTGTCTTAGGACTCCGATTAAGGGATCTTTAAGGACCAGAGCTCTGAGTGAGAGTTGACAAAGCTCAGTGAAAAGGTCTTCCTTTTCTCTCACAGCCAGTTTACCTTGATCTTTCAGCCCCAAATACGAATCTCTATGACCCAGCTCCTCTAGCTCTGTGCCTGCTTTAACAGCCTGTTTTTCCTGCCTCCAGCATTCTCAATGAACAAAAATAGTAGGGTTCTGTTCCACTCAGCAAGGTTAGACAAAAATTAAGCAAATGTAAATATTTCCACATTGAAATGCATTTTAAATACTGTGCGGAAAATGGTTTAAGTCCAGATATACCATACCTGACTATATTTGGATGACGAAGTTCTTTTAATAGAGAAATTTCCCGAATTGCCGTACTAGGAACCCCTTCCTCTTCACTTTCTAGTCTGATTTTCTTCATGGCTACTATTTGACCTGTAGTTTTGTGTCTACCCTTATACACAACTCCATAGGTACCTGAAATAGACAAAGTAAATGTCTACTATGGGATACCCCTCCATGAAATAAGCAAGATTTTGAAAATGATTGAGTCCCATAAGGTGTCACATGATAGAAATGGCTGCTGTGTCCAGATAGGAAGTATCTTACTCATAATTATACCCTTATCACTTACAAAAAGAAATTGATAGCTGCAACCTACTGCATCTACAATTGAAAAATAGAATTCATGTAGTCATCACAAGTTTTCCATACATTTAAATTACCAGTAATTTTCCAGCACATGTTAGAGCAGAAAATGTATACTTTGCAAACTGAAATTTATCTCGTCTTATATCCTACCCCCAATAACATAGGCATAAAATACAATGTAAAGATTTGGGCTCAGGAAATATTACTAACAGGAGTCATTGTGACACTTTCAGAAAACTCTGTAAAAGGTTCTCTATGAATTTCAAATAGTCAATAACCCTCATCCAGGAAAGAATGTTCTTCAAACAGAACCCACATAAATTGGATTCTAGTAGCAGATTATTTTGTATAAGCTATATCATTTGTCCTTGAAGAGTTTAGAATGTCATACCAACACTCATATATGAAACTTAAGATATTCAGGTGGCTCAAATGGTTAGAGCGTGGGCTCTCAGACAGAAGGGTTGAGGGCTCATTTACTGGTCAAGAGCAAGTGCTTGGGTTGCAGGTTTGATCCCTGGCATCTAGGTGCACACAGGAGGTAACCAGGCAATGTCACATTGATGTCTCGATGTCTCTCTTTCTCTACTCTCCCTCCCTTCCACTCTCTCTAAAAAAGATCAATGGAAAAATATCCTCGGGCCCAGCCAGTATGGCTCAGAGGTTAAGAGTTGACCTATGAACCAGGAGGTGTCAGTTCAATCCCCAGGCAGGGCACATGGCCAGGGTTTCAGGCTCAAATCCCCAGTAGAGGGCATGCAGGAAGCAGCTGATCAATGATTCTCATCATTGATGTTTCTCTCTCCCTCTCCCTTCCTCTCTGAAATCAATAAAAATGTATTTTTAAAAATATCCTTGGGTGAGGATTAACAAAAACAAAATAAAACATAAATAAAACAAACCAACCTTAAGATATTCTTTTGGGGGAGAGAGGAAGAGCCAAAGGGGCATTTTTATCCCTCATTTATACCATATAGATCAGTGGTTCTCAACCTTCTGGCCCTTTAAATACAGTTCCTCATGTTGTGACCCAACCATAAAATTATTTTCGTTGCTACTTCATAACTGTAATGTTGCTACTGTTATGAATCGTAATGTAAATATCTGATATGCAGAATGGTCTTAGGCAACCCTTGTGAAAGGGTCGTTCGACCGCGGTAGCGACCCACAGCTTAAGAACCGCTGATATAGATAAACATTCTTTAAAAACCTCTAATGAAATTACTATAGATAGGGAATGATATATATTACTGGTTTTAAAGCAGCTTAAATATGTACACATGACAGATCATTTTAACCTAGGGTAACTAAATAAAAAGTTTCTTTAAATTAGTTTAATAGTGAGTTATCTTAAACCAGTTCAGACAATTTATTTATTTATTTATTTTAAATATATTTTATTGATTTTTTACAGAGAGGAAGGGAGAGAGACAGAGAGAGTTAGAAACATCGATGAGAGAGAAACATCGATAAGCTGCCTCCTGCACATCTCCCACTGGGGATGTGCCTGCAACCCAGGTACATGCCCTTGACCGGAATTGAACCCGGGACCCTTCAGTCCGAAGGCCGATGCTCCATCCACTGAGCCAAACCGGTTTCGGCAGAGACAATTTAGGTAAACATATTTATTGTCTTAAAAATAATTTTAGGCGACTAAAAGTATATTATGTAACTTAACATAATTCTACTGACCTAACTTCTCCCAACATATATATAAGAAGTCAATAACCAATACTTATCAAAATATTGTTTTAATTAGAATATTGTTTAGTAGTAGAATATAAGATTATTGGGCAGGGAGGTTGTCAGGGAATCATCAGAATAATTTTAATTCTCTTGAAATGTGAACATTTTTTTTATTTTTGTGTTTAAGTTATTATATAAAGAACATATCTATGCCCTAACCCAGTGATGGCGAACCTATGACACACGTGTCAGAGGTGACACACGAACTCATTTTTTTGGTTGATTTTTCTTTGTTAAATCAAAGAAATTTATATATTTAAATATATAAAATAAATATCAAAAATATAAGTCTTTGTTTTACTATGGTTGCAAATATCAAAAAATTTCTATATGTGACACGGCACCAGAGTTAAGTTAGGGTTTTTCAAAATGCTGACACGCCGAGCTCAAAAGCTTCGCCATCACTACCCTAACCGGTTTGTCTCAGTGGATAGAGCGTCAGCCTGTGGACTCAAGGGTCCCAGGTTCAATTCCGGTCAAGGGCATGTACCTTGGTTTCGGGTACATCCCCAGTAGGGAGTGTGCAGGAGGCAGCTGATCGATGTTTCTCTCTCATTGATGTTTCTAACTCTCTATCCCTCTCCCTTCCTCTCTGTAACAAATCAATAATATATATATATATATATATATATATATATATATATATGAACATATCTATAATAAAAGTGTAATATGCTAATTAGACTGGACAGCTGAACCACCTTCCAGATATCCTTCTGGACAAAGCCGGGGCTTCGAGGGCCGAGCCCCTTGCACAAATTTCGTGCATTGGGCCTCTAGTATATATGTCTTAATGCACATTAGTACAGGCAGTCCTCGGGTTACATCAGACTCAATATACGTCATTTCGTGGTTACCATGGTTACGTTGCCATCTCCCATTTATTTATAAAAAAAAAGTTCCATCATTTCGACATATGTACATATGTGTTTTATGGTTTTTATTATTTATTTACCACAAGTAAAGGTCAGGCATTGTTATCTTTCTTTAAAAATTTTTTTTTACTGCTTCACTTCATTACTGCTGTGTATGTGCTCCATGTGAGTGACGTAGGTGCATATGTAGGCGGGTTCCTTACAGCGAAAATCGATTTAAGTTGCGCCGTAGGAAAGGATCTCCGACATAAGCCGAGGACCTACTGTAGTGAAAGATACTTTAAAGGTTGGATTTTAATAAATATTTACACGTCTTTATGTCACAGAAGTTATAGCATCATTAAGTCATTTAAAACTTTTACGTGAAAAAGCACTCACCTTCTCCAATTTTCTCTATTTTGATATAGTCATCCATAGTCAATTAATAGTTATGGCAGATGCTAAAATGAGAGGAAAAAATCATTTGATTATATGCCACTAGTTCAAATGGTGGTTTTAAGTTATTAATGAGATACTATATTAAAGCATTTTCCACAGTGCCTGATGCAATATTAATTTTCCACAAATATTAGTTATTGTATTAAAGCAATATTTATAAGGGAAACGACTCCTGCAATAAAACAGTCCCACAATTTCTTAGCTCCTTCAATGCTGGAAATATTTGTATATCTTATACCAGTGATTTAGCTTCTTCTAATCAAATAAAACTTCAAATTCACACATCAATTTACCTCTTCCTTCCCAAACAGAAACCAGAAGCACGTTTTCTTATGGAACACTTCTAAGGAGCACCATTGTGTGCCATTATACTCAGGTATTTCAACAAATAATGTTATTTGACTGAATTTTTACTGCTTTGTGGTTTTATGAAGATAATTTTAAGACATGAGTAGGGACCTAAAATGTGCTCACACTGCTCATTCATTAGAAAAATTGTTAAAAGCTTAAGTGTTTAAATTGCTCAAGTGAGCTTTCATCTTTCTCCTGTTTTCAGCAGTCACATACAGGAACATGATTAAGAAAGTTTCAAGGCAATTCTGAAAGTAGAAAATATCACTTAGCACCCTAAAGGAAAAGGTGCAATTCCACAGGTAATTATACTGTATAGAATCTTCTTAAAAACAAAGTAAAAAAACCAAACCTATACTTGAATCACAAAGAATGGTTTAAAAAAAAAAAAAGCTGAAATGCTGCTGACAACCACTCAAGGCTGCCTCAGCAACTTTGCCAATGAAACTTCAGAAAATTAAGGTAATTATGCTTTGGGCTTCTAACACACCCACCACTGATAAGATTACAAGTAAGTCACATAGTAACTGCCCCTTACGTCCTATCTCTCACATTCATCTTCGAAATCATTCCGGAAATAAGTAGAGAGAAGTCATCTTTTTAAGTCAGTTTTTTTAAAATCAGCAAAATTGGACTACACTGGGCCAATCTTAAAAATGTTTAATTTTACGAAATGGCAATGGGCGACTAAGATAGTTGGCCTTTCTTCAATATCCAGATGCAATGTCTAATGCACATCTGCTGAGCTCGCTTCGAACAGACTGCTTAAAAACGAACTCAATTTCAGAGCTGCACGCCGTCCCCCGCCTTTCCGGTCGTAACATTTCAAAAATAAAGGATGAGCAGGCCTAGGCCCTTTGAGTGCCTCCTAGGGCTCCGCACTCTCGTAGCTGCAGCGCGTGCGCCACCCATGGCTTCCCCACCCCCCAGACTCCCAAGTCTTTAAAAGAATGCCGTGCAACATTAGTATGAAATAAAGAATGAGTATGAAATAAAGGATATTAAAAACCCACATAGGCACCTATCTGTCGGCATTTCTTAGCGTATCACTTGTTGCTAATCCCATAGTTTATAACATCACCACCAACCATCCAATAAAAACGAAAAAACCCAAGTTCCCCATGGCTGTGTGCCTTGGCCAAACGTTCTTCAAAGCTGTAGGTGGGCAAGGCCATACGGGCACTGGGGCAAGTCAGAGGAGGCCCCGTTAGTTCACCGGGGCGGCTTCCCGGGAGGCCTGGGTGCAAGGACTGGCGTGGGTGCAGGCCCAGGTGGGTCTTGCTTTCATCCCCCCGGGAGCAGAGCGCCAGGCCCCAGGGCCGACCTGGCACTGCAGCGGGCAAAGCCTCCGCGCGAACGAGACAAAGCAAGCACGGGCTCGGCTCCAACCGTGACCCGAAAGCCTCAGTAACCAGGGGAGCGGCCTCCTCCTGGCAACAGCCGCCGGCGACGCGAGAGGGCCGCCGCTTGGGTGCCGCGGGCAGCCGCTGCCCTCCGCGGGGTAGCCCGCCCGCGCAGAGGTCCCCCAGGGGCCCCAGATGTAGGACACGGCCCAGCCTCCCCGCCGGGCCCCACGCAGACCCCAGCTGCCCTGCCAGCCTCTGGATGACCACCCGATTCCTCCAAGCTCCCCCTCCGAGTACCCCGAGTCGACCCCTGTGAGCCCCACAGGCATCACCCTGACCCCGGCCACTCTACCCGGCAAGCGACCCCGCGGCGAAAGCAGCGGCGGCTACCACGGGGCGTCACTTTGTCCTTAACTTCCCAGGTCCAGCTCTGAAGCTAAGTGCGAGCAGTTTCAAACTCACCGCGCTAAAGGGTCTCGCATGCACCAATCAGGTGACCCGTAGACTTTCAAAGCAGCCAATCAGAGCCCAGTTACGCTAGGGCTGGGCTTCCCCGGTGGCTAGAGCGCGAATGGAAAGGAAAACGGCGGCTGCAGAAAAAGCCGCAGGGCGGGCGCCAAGTGAGTCTGCGCGCAAGCTCTGTCTTTCTTCCCGTGGGAGCATCGTCCCACTGTTTCTAGGCACCAGAAACTGTTCTTTCTGTTTGTTGGTTTTTTCACCTGCCAATATTAGCACAATTAAAATTTAGTAGACACAAATAGCTCATCGCAAAAGTGATACTGCACTTGCATCCAGATTCCATTCCTTTCACTTTTAATGCTTAAAGCCCCCTGTATATTGATGTTTTTCTAAATAGATGACTTTCAGGCTGGGCCGAGGGAAGATAATGGAACCAAAAAAACTATATACATAATACATAGACACAGACTACAGTGTGATGATAGCCAGGGGGAAAGAGGGGTGAGAGGTTAGGTGGAGGTGGGCAAAGGCCAGGGAAATGAGGATGGAAAGAGACTCTCCCTCTCCCTTCCTCTCTGAAATCAATACAAATATATTTTTAAAAATATCCTTGGGTGAGGATTAACAAAAACAAAACAAAACAAACCAACCTTAAGATATTCTGTTGGGGGAGAGGGGAAGAGCCAAAAAGATATTTTTACCCCTATTTATACCATATAGATAAAAACATTCTCTAAAAACCTCTAATGAAATTACTACAGATAGGGAATGAATGATTATATATTATTGGTTTTAAAGCAGCTTAAATATGTACAAATGACAGATCATTTTAACTTAGGGTAACTAGATAAAAAGTTTATTTAAATTAGTTTAATAGTGAATTATCTAAACCAGTTCAGACAATTTAGGTAAACATATTTATCATCTTAAAAATAATTTTAGGTGACTAAAAGTATATTATGAAACTTAACATAATTCTACTGACCTAATTTCTCCCCCCAACACATATATAAGATGTCAATAATCAATACTTATCAAATAGAAATTTTGTTTTAATTAGAATATTGCTTGTGGCTATGGGCACACACTATGCAGTGTACAGATAATGTTTATTGAGTTGTACACTTGAAACCTATATGGTTTTGTAAACCAACGTCACCCCAATAAATTCAATAAAAAAATATAAGGTAATGGAAAACTCAATGTAAAGAATATATATATGTTATATATAACCATGCTTTGTTTTTACCTCACTTTTTATTATATTTTTTATTTATTTAAAATTTTACTTATTTAAAAATTAAGAGCAAAATTTTACGTTTTTTACATTTTAAAATATTTGCACATCAGTATTTTAAATGTCGTTTAAAAGAAAAATAAATCACAATTCTATAAGGGAAGACAAAAGAGATCTAAATTATACTTTAAATAACCCAGTATCAAAAACTCTTTCTTTCATGGCACTCTTCCATATCTTTAAGAGAGAGTTCTTCACTTGAACATCATTCTTAAATTCTGAAGAAAATAAAACAGTAAAATAGAACTGCAGATAATAAGAGTCCCCTAGTAAGGATTTCTCTTTGCAGAACAAAGACTGATTAGCATGACCTCTTACTAATATGTATTAAATGACCCAGATTAGGATAAGGAATAAAACTAGTATATCACATGCATTTAAGTGTTTAATACATTTTCACACAATGAGTAGCATCTGTCATCTGACCCCATATGTGGCACAAATTTTATGTTCCTAGGTGACAGAGGTAGAGTATTCGTAGTGGAGGTAGGAGTTTGGAAAATCTGTCTGAAACTAATAACTTTTAAAACTTACTTTTAAAATCCCAAATTCGCATTTTAAATAAAACCCCACTACCCCAGAGAAATGCTCTGGGAAAGAAGTCTGTTCCCTGCTAGATTAAGGTATTAACTTTATATATATTTCTCTCTGGGAGGCCTAAGCCACAAATTTAATTCCTATCATCTAAAAACAGGCAGTAATTCATTATATCCACTTTACATTCAACATAAAGAAGACACAAGCTTCCACAGCTGTGATGCTAGATTTTTAAATTTAACTCCGTTATCTTTGTTTTTGAAGTTTCGGGGTTTATTGTAAATTCATTGCTATTATAAATTCATGCTACCGTTTCTTACACTTTGGGCCCTTGAATTCAGTGTTTCTAAAGCGCAACGCTGTGTTTTATAGACAGGAAAATGAATCAGATACAATTCCTGTTATAGGCTTGGAGTGGGAAAACACAACGGTTACTTAGAATTCTCTTCTGGCATTTATGTCGTAAACTGCTCTAAGGTGATATGAGAACATAGAGGAGGAGATTGCTAACTAATTCAAACAGAGAGAGTGACATTTGAACAAACAACGGAGGAAAATTTTCACATTTATATTTTGGTAAACTCCATTTAGAAGGGAAAGGACAGATCAGTGGGGACTGAACACAAAGTTTTCGTTTTGTTTTTAGACATAAGTATTGCTGTGGACTGAATTATATTCCCCTTCCCCCAAGAAATTAATACATCTAAGCTCCAAATCCTAATGTGATGCTATTTAGAGGTAGAGGTTTTGGGGAGATGATTAGGATTAAATAAGACTATGAAGTTGAAGCCCTTATTATGGGATTAGTCCTTTTATATGAAAAGACATCAGAGAACTCAATTATGTGAAGACACAGCAAGAGGGCTCCATCTGTAAGCCAGGAAGAGAGCTCTCATCAGACTCAACCATACTGGCACCTTGGTCGAAGACTTCTACCTCCAGGACTGGGAGGAAATGAATTTCTGTTGTTTAAGCCACCCAGTCTGTGCTATTTTGCTATGGCAGCCCAATGGACTAATACAAGTATTTTTTTCAGATACAAATGTCTGAGAAACAGTTGCTTGTAACCATAGTAGCCCCCTCCTTATTAGTTCTTTTGCTTTCCATGGTTTCAGTTACCTACAGTCTGCCATGGTCCAAAAATATTAAATGGAAATTTCCAGAAATAAACAATTCATAAGTTTTAAAACACACGCCATTCTGAGCAGTGTAATGAAATCTCCTGTGGTCCCACACAGATGAGAATCATCCCTTTGTCCGCATGTCCAGGCTGTAGACGCTCCCCAAGCCCAGTTGGTCACCCAGTAACCATCTTGCTTATCAGATCAACTATTATGGGATCGCAGCGCTTGTGTTCAGGTAACTATTATTTACCTAGTAATGGCCCAAAGCCCAAGCGTAGTGATGCTGGCGATTTGGACATTGGCCAAAGAGAAGCCATAAAGTGTTTCCTTTAGTGAAAATGTGGAAGTTCTGGACTTTATCAGGAAAGAAAAAAACAGTATGCTGAGGTTGCTAAGATCTAGGGAGGTAGGAAAAGAAATTCGGGCTAGTTTTGCTGTAGCACCTCAAACTGCAAAAGCTATGGCCATAGTGTGTGTTAAGTGCTTAGCTAAGATGAACAAGACATTATACTTTATCATAGGTATCTATCTGTAAAAACAGTATATATATATTCAAGTATATGAATATATATATATTCAAGTTTCAGTACTGTTCGAGGTTTCAGGCATCTGCTGGAAGTCTTGGAACATATCCCCTGCAAATAAAGGACGACTACTGTACATCAAATACCCTGGGAAGTGATGCCAGAAACTAAAACAATGTGCTTCTGTGCAGTAAAAGAGTGACGGGCACAGAGGTGGCAGGGAGACTGCCTGGGCCCAAAGCCTTTTAAATCCTGCCTCCTGCCCTTGTCTGTGGCTTTGGGCAAGTCCCTTTGTTTCTCTGTGCTTCATGTAGTCAATTATAGTACCTAGTTGTGTCATGTTGAGTATAAAATGAGGTAATCCCTGTAACATGTACTTAGATCAATGCCCAGCCCGCAGTAGGCACTTCATTCGTTTGATTTTTCCCAATCATGTTGATCACTTTCTATCCCTCACAAAAAGAGCTCTCTCTGGTGCTAGGCACCGGAACAGAGACCTGAGTGAATTGCTGGGGAGTCACAGAACAGGGGGGAAGGACTCTGGAGGAGCCAGATAAGGCTTCCCCAATGACAAGATCCTTGTGCTGGGCCGTGTAGAAAAGCTGACATCAGTGTAAATGGGAATTGAAGGAGAGGAACCTGGGTAGGGAACAGCAAGGGGAAGAGCAGTGCTAGAGAGGCACAGGCTGACGCGGGACTTACAAAGGGAGCTTGGTAAAGCTCAACAAATGGTGCATTTGAAGTAATTCTTGGAATATGAATATAATTTGGCAAATAGAAATGGGCGAAGGAATTTGGTGGGATGGGGATGACTATGTGGGTGGCATTCTCGATAGAAAGAGGAGAAACAGGGCAGGTTTGGAGAACATCCAGGAGTAAATGGGGCTGGAGGTTAGAGCCAGAAGAGGAAGTTAAGGGCTAGAAGGGTGGGAAGGAGAGTTGGACTCATATTGTGAAGAATTTTGGAAGTCACTGTGGGGAGGTTAACTAGCAGCACTTCAAACAGTCCAATGAGAACAACTAAAGGTTTTTTCGTTTGATTGAGCAGGGGAGTGATAGGATTGCGTTCTCCCTTTAAACAGATTAATCTGGCAGAAATGTGGGAAGAGAGAGGAGCAATAATGCCAGTTAAAAGGTCATTTCCTGCAGGAGTTCATGATACCTAAGGCTGGGACCAACTCTGTAAAGCTGATATTTATAAATCTACATATACTTGTGTGTGTGTTTGTGAGAGAGAGAGAGAGAGAGAGAGAGAGAGTGCTTTGGAGGTAATGAGGTAAGGATACTATGACTATGATTCCACTAGAGGGTAGTAGAGACAAATTGGTAAAATTGATGAAGCTGCTATTATCCAAGTATCAAGCCAAGTATTTTTTTCTTGTTTATATTTTGTAATTATTGCAAACACAATTCAATTATTCCATGGCTAAGAAAGGTATGACAAGTACATTTAGTGAAATGTAGCTCTAGACCAGTTAGTACATTTTTATAAGTCAATAAAGCTGAATTGGCAAGGCCAGAAAACTAGTTGACATTTAGCCTTTTTACAATAACCAATGTCTTATTATGGCCTTGGATGGAAACTTTTCTTTTCAATTGAATATTACATCCAAGTCTCTCATTGATTAAAGTACAAGAAGAAAAAGAAAGAAATATTGGTAAAAGTTAATTCTGGTGTGTACGCTTGGTTAGATAATGTAAGTTGAAAAAAACAACATTCCACTTATCCTATATAGTAAAAGCATGATATACTTATTTACAGCTAATATTCTAAAATATATATTGCTGTGTTGTATATGTATATTGCTATATTTTACACACACACATACATTCTTTGAAAAGCAACACAGCAATAAAGAGCTGTAATGCCCATATTGGTTTCTTTTAACATTTAATATATCCTCTAACATTATTTTATCCCAAGGAAATAATTCTATATGAATAAAAGTCATATACTTGAAAAAAATTATTACAACATTTTTGGTAATAAAAATTTAGAGGCAGCCTAGCTATCTAGGAGGGAAATGGTTAAATAGGTAATTTTGATATTTCCTTTAATCAAATACCACACATCCAGACACATACACTGTGATTGTAGGGTTAGAAAAGCATGAATTACAATAAAAGGAAATTAAAACAGAATTGTTCTCATTGATGGGATGCATGGTCAATTTAAAAACCTTATCATCCAACTAGTTTTATGTTGTCTTTACAATATCCACATACCAAAGAGAAAATATACTGCAGCTAACATTTTTACCTACAATTTTACGATACTGCCATTTGACTTAACACTTTCAAGCCTTCACAATGCAAAGATCACCATATATTCAACCTTTAGTCAGAATAATTCTCAATTACCTTAACTTGTTGAAATAAATTCTAAACACTTGCAAAGGCAATAATCATAGCATTTATAGAATAATAATATATTAGAGTTGATGGAGCTTTACAGATCATCTAATGAGAAATGAAGAGAATGTTAAGGAGATTAAATGTTTACATTCCCCCCGTTTCCTGGGCTTTGTGTATTTGTTTTATTTAAGCTTTTGATAATAAACAGTGTAACTCTGTCAATATGAAGGAAATTATTTGTGTGTGTGTGTGTGTGTGTGCGTGTGTGTGTGTGTAGATAAATAGATAAAGTAAATCAGTTTAAATGTTTCAGTATGGCAATAATAGCTATTACTACCTTGTATAAGATTCAGAGTTACACATGAACTGTGCTAAGCACTTTAAATACACTGTCTTTAAAGATGCTGCAATACTATTTGTGAAGATCCAGCTTCAGATGAGGAAACTGAGATCTAGAGAGCTTGAATAATTAGCCCAGTGTCAAACAGCTAGTAAGAGGCAGAATGGAGACTTGAATCCAGGATTTTCTGACTCAAAGCCCAGCTTCTCTACCACTGTGCAACATTCCACTTATCCTATATAGTAAAAGCATGATATGCAAATTGACTGACCAGCGGGACAATCAGTCGGCAGGGGGCAGGGCTGGCAAGCAGGCAGCACCAGGCCAGTCAAGGCATGTGCCAGCAGGCAGAGGGAGGGGACCTCGATCAGGGGTGGCAGCGGCCAGTGGCGGCAGAGAGGCGATCGGGGTGGAGGTGGGGTGGAAGGGGCAGCCGCTTGCCAACCGGCGCCATCCCCTGATCAGCCTGCCTGGTGGCCTCCCACGGAGGGAAGCCAGACTATGGCTTAGGCCTGCTCCCCACGAAGCTGTCAGTCAGACATTCCCTGAGGGCTCCAGGACTGTGAGAGGGTGCAGGCCGGGCTGAGGGACCCCGAGTGCACGAATTTTCATGCACAGGGCCTCTAGTGTGCAATAAAATAAATGTCACTCTATTCAGATGATAAATTTTTGGAAATATTATTAACACCAATTTTAGTAAATAGGAATTATATATTTAGTCCTCTTATACTATGTAACTTAATGATCATTTCATTCCCATTGGTGTCTCCTTAAAGAAGAGAAGTGTATCATTTGCTTGAAATAAGAATGTAATTAAACAAGATTGAATCATTGATCGATAGTAGAGCATTTAAAATAGTTGTCCATTACTCTTGGAACAACACAACTTTAAGCTCCAGATGAAAGGGATAAAAAAATTTAGAGCCCATTCTCAAATAACTGTAGGTCCAGCTTTTCTCCCATTGGTAGAATTTTCCACTCAAGATACATTGAGTGTTTTTGTGGGAATAGGTTGCTGATGCCTTAAGAACACAGAAGTGGATTAACGTTGTCCTTGTTTCTTGACACACTCTCATAATTGGTGCATTTATGGCCATCTTTATTCATATAGTTATTAATTTATAGTAATAACATAATAAGTACCCATGAAACCACACCCAACATTAAAACTGGGTCCATAACAAAAGCTTCCATGTGTGATCCTCTTTGAATCATTGCATTCTGCCACTACCCAACCCCAGCCAACTGCCATCCTGAATCATCACTTCTGCTTGCATTTTTAGTTTTGTCTCTTGTCGTACAACTTTAGGAATGTGCATGTGTAGTTCCCTTCAACTTTTTATTTTAAAAATGTAAAGCTAAAAAAGTTGAGCGTAGTAACAATAAAACTCATATACCCTTCACCCAGATGCACAAATTGCAACCATTTTGTCAAATTTGCTATTCCCTTATCTTCTCCCTCCCTTCAAGAGTCAGTACTGAACTAGTTCAGTGAGTGAGCTTGGAAGTGAATCTTCTGCCAGGATATGAGTATGAAGTTATCTTTGTCCAGGAATTTGTACATTGGGTCCAATTTTCCAAATTGTTGGCATACAGGGGATAATAGTGTTCTCATGACATTTTTACATCTCCAGTATTTCTATAAACTGTTTTAATTAATAATACTCCTTATTTGTAGTGTCTCTCTCTCTCTCTTTTTTCCTAGTATAATCTTGTCGGAGTTTTGTCATTTTGTTTGTTGTTTTTTTTTTTTTTAAGAACTGATGTTTGGTTTTTAACATTCTTTCTTATATCTTCTTTTTATAATTATTGATTCTGCTCTTATTTGTATTATCTCTTTCTTCTGATGCATTAACTTTTGTCACCTGGTCTTTCCTAATACAAGTATTAATATCTAAAATGACTCTCATAACATCACTATTGCTGTATCCTATAAGCTTTGTTATATACTATTTTAATTTTTGAACATATTGAATACAGTGAAAATAACTGTTTAAATGTGATTTTCTGCTAATTCTAACATCTGTGTCAACTCTATTTCATTTCCAGTTGAATTATTTTCTTCAATATTGGTTGTATTTTCCTGCTTCTTTGCATGCCTGGTAATTTTTTACTGTGTCAGACATTATGAATTTTACCTTTTTGTGGGCTGGGTACTTTTCTATTCCTATAAAAATTTCTTTGATCTATTCTGAGATGCAGGGAACTTCCTTGGAAACAGTTTGATCCTCTCTAGTCCTGCTTTTATAATTTGTTGGGCAGGACCAGAGCTGTGTTTAGTCTAGGGATAATTATTTCCCATTTCTGAGGCAAGACCCTTTTGAATACTCTTCCTCTTATCTCAGAAATTATGAGGTTTTCTACTATGGAAGCTGGAAGCAGACACTATTCCCAGTCCTGAATGAGCAACAGGTACTATTCCCTTTAATTCTTTTTTGGGTGATTGTGTCAGGGTTCTCCAGAGAATTAGAAACAATAGAATGCATATATGTATTATTTTATGCAATACAATAATACAGTGTACAAAATAATATAATAATAACAGAACCAATAGAATATATGGTATATTTCATATTATATATATTATTATAAGGAATTATAATTATCATTGTATTGCTTAATTATATTATTACTAGAGGCCCTGTGCACGCAATTTGTGCATGGCGGCAGGGGGAGGGGGGTTTCTTCAGCTCGGCCTGCACTCTCTCCAATATGGGACCCCTGCGTGCCTGATCCTGATTGCCCCTAACTGCCTCTGCCTGCCAGTCTGATCCTTCTAACTACCCTAACTGCTCTCCCCTGCCGGCCTGATCACCCTAACTGCTCTCCCCTGCAGGCCTGATCACCCTAACTGCTCTCCCCTGCTGGCCTGATTGCCCCTAACTGCCTTGGCCCCCGCCACCTTGGCTTTTTCCAGAAGGATGTCTGGTCTAATTAGCATATTGCCCTTTTATTAGTATAGATATTACATAATAGTATTATTATAAAGCATTAGCTCATGTGATGATGGAGGCTGAGAAGTCTCAAGGCCTGTAGTCAGCAAGCTGGAGATTAGGAGGTCGATGGTGTGAATTCCAATCTGAATGCTGGCAGGTGGAAACCCAACAAAAGGCCACGTTTAAGTTTAAGTCCAAAGGTAGGAGAAGACCAAGGTCCCAGCTTCAAAGACAGCCCAATGACAGGAATTCCCCCTTATGTGGGGAAGGCCAGCCTTTTTCTACTCAGGCCTTCAAATGATTATGCGATGTCATGGCCATTAGGGAGGGGCATCTGCTTCACTCAGTCTACCAATTCGAATGTTCATCTCACCCAGAAACACCCTCACAGACACATCCAGAACAATGTTCGACCAAATAGCTGGTCACTCCAGTGGCCCGTCAAGTGGACACATAAAATTAACCATCACAAGGGTTCCTTTCCTACCCTCCTATAGTTTCCTCACATACAAGCGCTGGTCAGTGCTCTCAAGAATCCTTGTTGGAGACCTTCTGCAGATTTCTAGGGTACTCTGTGCATCCCTCTCCTTCCCAGAACTTGATTCTGCGAATGCTAGCCACATTGGTCTCTCTCCTTGGACTTTCAGCTTTGTCTCTTCAACTCAGGGAGCCGAATGGCCTCGGTCTGGGCCTCCCCTCCCTACACCACAGACTAGAAACTCTCTCAAGACAGCAAACTGGGACAATCAATGACCCTGCTGCATTCCCATCTCTCAAGGTTCACTGTTTTAAGTGGCCTGATGTTCAGTGTTTTGAAAACTGTTTCATATATTTTATCAGTTTTATTATTTCTTTGGTTGTGTTAGGTGAGAGGATAAATTCAGTAAATGTTACTCCAAGCTCCCAAGCAGAAACCTCTGCAGTGTTCTAGCTTTCATTTTCAAGTGTCCAGGATGATATTTTTTTCTTTATCCAGAATTATTTAGAAGTGTGTTTTAAAAATTCGTTTATTATTTTTAAATTAATTTCTAAACTTAAAACAGAAAACCTATTTTTTATGGCACTTCATCATTAATTTTGTTGATTTTTGCTTTATGGCTTAATACAAGATTAAATCTCATAAATGTTCCATGTGAATTAGAGGAGACTGGGTATTTTCTAATCTTCTACATAGAATTATATATACGGTCATTAAATTCAGCCTCACTAATTGTTTGTTTAGACTCTTTATCTAAACAAATGTTGAATTTTTGACAGCCACTTCTATAAATAGTTGAGACAAATGTGTTGAAATTTCTCATAAAAATAGTTGGATTTATCAATTTGTACCCGTGATTCTATCAAATTTTACTCTTTTTTCTGTGGATATTTTATTATACACTACAGATTTAGTTATGCTATCTCTTCTTCATGAATTGTACCTCTAATCATTATATAGTAACCATATTTTTCTTAACAATGCTTTTGCTATTAAAGTCTATATCAAAACTGTCTGATGGAAATATTCTGTGAAACACATATGTACTTTTCCAATTTTCTAGTGGCTTCATGATAAAGGTAAAATAAACAGGTAACATCAATTTTAATAATACACTTAATATATTAAAAATATGAATTGCCTGGCCTGGTACCTCAGTTTGTTAGAGCATCAACCCGATGCACCGTGGTTGTGGGTTCAATCCCCAGTCAGGGCACATACAAGAATCAACCACTGAATGCATAAGTAAGTGGGACAATGAATCAATGTTTCTTTCTCTCTCTCCCTTCCTTTCTCTCTCAAATCAATAAAAATTATTTGGTTCATTATTGATTCACAAAAAATATTTATTTGCTATACAGACATAATTTTATGTGACCTCTGTGAGGCATTCGATACTGTTAGTAAAACTTTTTCTTTTGAAACTGTTTTAAGGGATGAATCCTTCCCAACACCAGCCTCTCTGTGTTAAGTGGTTTTTCTCTTGGCACTGGTTTCTGCTGTAGGTCTCCTTCACTGGCTGATTTCTTTCTCTCCATCATAACTCTCAGAGATTCATTCTGGGCACCCTCTTCTCACTCTACTCTCTTTCCTTGCATGGTCGAAGCTTCAGCTACCACCTATATAATGATAATGACTAAATGCATGTTTGCAATTGTCACCTCTCTTCGGAACTCCAGGCTTAGTACCTTACGGACATCTCCACCTGGACTTCCCACAAGCCTAATCTCATCAAATAGAGTCTCTCCATTGTCAGCCACTCCAGGATTTCAATGTTGATTTTAACTGATGATTTTCCTCCCCAGCCACAGCTAATGTGGCATGTCCACTTTCCTTTATTTCCATTCTTACTGCTACTCCCTTAGTTTAGGTTCTCATCAATTCTTCAGGCTTTCAATAACTGCCAACTGGTTGTCTCCTCTCCAGTATCTCCTGTCATTGCTTTCCTTAGAAGTACTCAGCAGCTTTCCATCACAGACAATAAAGCCTAAACCTGTTAGCATCCTCTCCCACCTTCTTCACAACAAAGCCCCAGTCTATCTGATCTGTCACATCTCCTAATATTCCCGATGCTTTGCTCTGTGTCCCAGTAGATTCAAACAATTGTGATTCTTTAAACACATCATGTGCATTCTCCCTATGTCTACATGCTTCATTAAGTCTACACTTGCTTGAGTGAGAAGGATCAGCAATGTTCTGGCTAAGAGGAGGAGAAAGATTTCAAGTTAAGCTGGTAGAAATGGAAGCAATATATTCTATAATTTCAAGAGAAACAGAAGGTCAGCCAGAACATGAGAGAGAGCAGCCTTATGGAGAGGAAGGCAAAACAAGGAGAGAAAATAGAACTATTCACATTTCATTGTCCATTATCCAATCCTGGTTGACCTGGAAATAGGATCATCTTGTTATGGTAATTATAGCACAATGAGAAAACCAAAATGCAAATAAAATAAACAGTAATAGGGACCTTCCACTAGTTAGCATTTTTTGAAACTCTGGGGATGATTTTGGGATGAGTCTGTGCTGTAAACAAAGAATGAAATCATGAAGGAGAAGAAAATGTTTTATGTATATACAGGATTAACTTCATCCTGTGCTGGCGAAAGCTTCCTGGTACCACACACCTGTGTTTTCCCCGCTGTTTTTGGTTTCAGAGTCAGTGGAAACTAATAAAATATGTGGTGCCCGGCTGGCAAGGCTTAGTAGTTGAGTATCGACCTATCGGCCAGGAGGTCACAGTTCGATTCCCAGATGATGGGCTTGGTCCTCAGTGTGGGGTGTTCAGGAGGCAGCTAATTGATAATTCTCTCTTATCATTGATGTTTCTACCCCTCCCTTCCTCTCTAAGATCAATAAAAATATATTTAAAAGTTATGTGGCAATAAATGTCTCTCATAATCCATTCGTGTGTTTCTGTTCAGAAGTAAACCTCAGAGATCAAGACCCTATCCAGGGGAAATTGTAGTAGACACTGTCTACCAAGCATTTGAAACAACCTAGGCAGTTAGCTCATTGTTTTGCTCTTTCTGTCCTTGCCATTACTAAGCAAGGAGGGGATGAAGAGGTGGAGAGGGCAGAAAGTTTTTTTATGTGCCACATGGTATTACCTCCAATACGCTGTTAAATGGGGGAAAAAGATGCAGTACATGAGTATACTATGTTAGCTTTTGTTTAAGGCTCTAATAAATGGGAAAAATACGAATACATATGAAAAAAAATGAGATCTTACCATTTGCGAGAGCATGGATGGACCTAGAGCAGTGACGGCGAACCTATGACACGCGAACTCATTTTTTTGATTGATTTTTCTTTGTTAAATGGCATTTAAATATATAAAATAAATATCAAAAATATAAGTCTTTGTTTTACTATGGTTGCAAATATCAAAAAATTTCTATATGTGACACGGCACCAGAGTTAAGTTAGGGTTTTTCAAAATGCTGACACGCCGAGCTCAAAAGGTTCGCCATCACTGACCTAGAAGGTACTATGCTAAGTTAATTAGATCAGACAGAGAAAGACAGATTCGATATGATTTCACTAATATATGGAATTTAAAGAACAAAATAAAATGTACAAACAAAATTTAAACAGACTCATTGACAGAGAGAGCAGACTGATGGTTGCCAGAGCGAAGGAGTGTTGGGGGACTGGTGGATAGAGGTAAAGGAATTGAAAAGTACAAATTGGTGATTACAAAATAGTCATGGGGATGTAAAGTACAGCATAGGAATATAGTCAATAATATTGCAATAACTATGTATGGAAATACCAGGGGAACACTTTGGAAAGTATATGATTGTTTAACCACCAGGTTATATACTTAATACCAATAAAAAATAATATTGAATGTAAATTATAAAATAAAAAATAAAATAAAATGTTTCAAAAAAAGAATATATGGAGTATTTGCTAATCTTATATAATAAAAGGCTAATATGCAAATCGACCAAATAGTGGAATGATTGGTCGCTATGATGCACACTGACCACCAGGGGGCAAATGCTCAATGCAGGAGCTTCCCCCTGGTATGCTCCCACAGGGGAAGAGCCGCTCAGCCAGAAGCTGGGCTCATGGCTGGCAAGTACAGCAGCAGTGAAGGGAGCCTCTCCCGTCTCCGTGGCAGTGCTAAGGACCCCTTGGTAGACATCCCCCCGAGGGCTCCCGGACTGCTAAAGGGCGCAGGCTGGGCTGAGGGGACCCTTAGTATTTGTATAACAACACTGAAGAGTTACATAATAACCTAATTAATATAATTTCCTATGATAGGAAAAAATGGGAAACATAGTGAGTAAGCACTTTACAAAGATTAGGTAGGCTAATAATCAGAAGAACATTATGAGGTAGGAGTTATTATATTTTTGTTCTATGGGTAAGGACCCTGAGGCTTAGGGAGGGTAAATGCCTGGCCCAGGTCACATTGATAGTAACCAACAGTGAGGGTGGTCATAAACTTGGACAGTCTGACTCTAGAGCTTATGACCTCACCTTTGTGTTATCACATTTTATACTTATCTTTGTTGGGCTCTTATCTTACTTTGTTATAACTGTATAATTTTGGCACCCTGGTGCTCTCTTTATTCTCTGCAAGCTAACTCAGTGCCTGGATTTTTGCCCAAAACTAAAGATTTATTGGATAAATGAATAAATTAGTTTTAAGCTGAGGTAGAAGTTGATGAGCTTTAGCAGCTCTTTGCATATCTATAATGATAAAAGTGTAATATGTAAATTGACCGAATGACTGTCTGGATGACTTTTAGGATGACCTTCCGGATGAAGCCTGGGGCTGCAAGGGCCATGGCAGCTGGGGCTGTGAGGGCCTACTCTTGCATGAGTTTCATGCATCGGGCCTCTAGTTCAATATAATCTTGTTGTTTGCTTCCTTTCTATGTTGCCTATCAGGAATATCTATGTAATGTGACACGTTGCTGTGAATACCATACTTTTGATAGTCATGCATACCTGTACTATGTAGTTGAGGAGTAATTTTTTATTCTATCACTAAGTTTGTCAAGGAAATTTTATGAAACATGTATTGAGTGCCTAGCTTGTAGCAGGCTCTGTACTGGGCACTGGCTGTACAAAGGTACTAGAAACCAGGTTGTAAGAAACTCATAGTCCAAAGCAGAAGTCTGGGGAAGTGTCCCCAGTAATCACACTTTTAAATAGAAATAAAGGAATACACATGTCACCAGAGAGCTGGGAGGAAGGACAGCTTCCTCCAACTGGGAGTGGAGCATTCTGGAAGACTTCCCAGAGGAGGTGGCAGTGACTAAGCTGAGTTTGAAAGCATTCAATAAAACTGACAGGAAGGAGTAAACAGAAAGGCATATCCAGGAAATACTTTTAATAACAGGAACTTGATGTCAAGAGGACTAAGTCAAGGCAAGCCCATATACAATTTCGAGAAAAGACTTCTCTCATAAGAATTCTAATAATGTATACGTGGATCAGTCAAGTAAAGTAGTCTGGAGAATGGGGATTTAGTAATTGTGTGCAAAGAGAAGCATATGTGTGGGTGCACATAGGCAAGCCTAGATGAATGTGCAAGGCGAGAGAAGAAAGGAACAGTCATGTTTAATAGGAAACTAAGTCTTACTTCAGATCACATCTCTGTTTTCTGAAATTCTTAGCAGTAATTGCAGTAATTGTGACTAGGCCAGTCCCCTTTGCGTTGGCTTAGGCACAAGAATTCCTTTCACTGACTCCAGTAGCCTTGTTCAGTCAGAGTAATACCCTCATTATTACGCATTATTCAGTGACCAGAAAAAATTAACACTCTTCAAAATTAATTCTTTTTTTTACCCAGAGGGAATTGTAGCCCTTGTGATTTTGTCAGGGTAAATAAATATATGACCAAGTATATTTGTAGCATTTTTTTCTTTCTAATTCTGAAAACTTCTTTAAAAACAGGGAGGTCCGAAGGCTTGTCCTTCAGGGTCTCCAGAGGCCCAGAGGCCAAAGCAAAAGTTCTCCCAGTGCTCCAGGGAGGGACCAGGTGGGGCGCCAGGAAAAAACAGGTCCTGAAAGAGGACTGAGTCAAGTCACTCAATTAAAAACAAAGCCAAAACCCCAAACCCTACAATACTTTAATTTTTTTTTTTTTTTTTTTTTTTTTTTAATATATTTTATTGATTTTCCACAGAGAGGAAGGGAGAGAGATAGAGAGTCAGAAACACCGATGAGAGAGAAACATCGACCAGCTGCCTCCTGCACATCTCCCACCGGGGATGTGCCCGCAACCAAGGCACATGCCCTTGACCGGAACCGAACCTGGGACCCCCCAGTCCGCAGGCCGACGCTCCATCCACTGAGCCAAACCGGCCTCGGCCAATACTTTAATTTTAATTTATAGAAACCATCCCCCCATTAAAAAAATCAATTACTTTGCTTTACAATGAAAGAATAAGTAGGAAAGTTAATTACAGATTAATTAAATTCCAGACAAGTTTAATTAAAGGGTTAAAAAATTAGGACAAACTTAGAAATGTTACCCAACTCTAGTTAGGAGAGCCGTAAGAGTCAACAGAGTAATAATAATAAAAAAAAGCAACTTGTATTTTACCTAAAACTTTTTACATCTTCACTAATAATTAATTGGGCAAAAAAAAGGGGGGGGGATTATATTTAAGTATGAGAAGTTGGGGGAAAATATACCAGAGCTGAGTAAAATCAGATTTTCATTTCTCCTGTACCTTTAGTGAACTGAATTTAAAACTCTCTTAATTGAACATCTGGTAGCCGTGGGCAATTCTGGACAGGAAGTAGATAGATCTTTCTGTTTAATACACAATGCATTCTTGGCACATATTAATGGGAAAATACTAGCCTCTTGGATCTCTCATTAAACAAGGTCATGGGGAAGTACATTACAGGGCTTCTTTTCATAAGGAATAGGTTTTACTTTCACTAAACAATGAAATGGTACTGATGATTCAGCATGGGTGTAATTTGTGTTTGGCCGTCAGAGTGGTTGGTTAAAGAGTCCATTTCCATCCCAAAGCTATATGTATCCGCAGGTACCACTGCCCTGCAAGGCTGATGTGAAGAGCGCCATTGCCCACACGCCAGAAAAGAGCTGGGAGAAAGTAACCGGGTTTTAGGGCACCATGGTCCGTGGGAGGGAGGGGATTGGGGGTTGTCTATCTGGCCTGTTTACTGTATGTATGTGACTACAGCTGCTAGCCCGAGTGTACACGGAGCCCAGCAACCCCACAGGCATGATTTTCTCTGCAGTGAGCCCACCCATCAAGTCTTGAACTCTGTCTGGGTCAGCACCCCCAGGTCTCCTGACCACTTATCATTGCTCTCAGTCACTCCGATTAAAAGGTACAATTTTTGCTGCCTGAAAGCATGGGTTTTCATGAGGAAGCCCGAGACGAGAGCTGTCAGGACAGCTTACCCTAGAGCAGCATTTCCCGACCTCGGCATACTGACACTTGGAGCCAGATGGCTCTGGAGGGCTGTCCTGTGCGCTGCAGGGTGTTCAGCAGCACTCCTGGTCTCTACCCATTAAATGCCGGTTGTGACAATAAAAATGGCCTCCAGACATTGCCAATGTGTCCTGGGGAACAAACAGCCCCCATTGAGGACCACTGCCTGAGACCCATGTCCCGTCAGGAGAAATTTCTGCCTCCGGTAGATCTGAAGAGTACTAGCATATCGTTTCTCTCTTCTTTTTTCATTCCTGGACCTAAGAGGAGTAAGGAATCCCCTCTAACTGAACTGTACGCCCCTCAAGACTAAAGGGACCTGAAGCCGGCCTCCAACAGGCGGCTCCTAACCTTTTTTTCATCAGTTTAACAAATTTCAGCTGGTGTCACCCAATAAGTTGTCGGTTTCTCTTGTAATGATTTTGCGGCTCAGAATCCATCGTTCTTTCCTTATACTTTTGTTCAAAGGCAGAACCTCAAAAAAATGTTCAGGTCTCTGGGTTACTAGGAAAGAAGACATTTTTGTTGTTGTTAATCCTCATCTGAGGATATCCCCCCCTCCCCCCATTAATTCTTAGGCAGAGTGCAAGGGAGGGAGGGATGGAACTGGGAGAGCATAAACTTGTGCTGCTTTAGGCCCTCTAGTTTGCAATACTGTGTTCCAGCAGCCACAGGAAACTAATCCACCCAGCTCAGATCAGCATGACACTCCCCCAGTTCCCCAAGTGGAAGCTTTCCACGGGGCTGACTACAGTGGTAAATGGGGGCTCATCTCCCAAGGAATCACGTCACCTACTCTTGTACATGAGAGCCGCACTTCTGTAGGTTTTAAAGAGTTTCAGGATTATCTATTCAAATTGCAGGCCCTCTGACAGGCCCTGTGCCGGAGCAGTTACTGGGTGTAGCCCAAGGCTGGGCATACTGTGGGTACTTCCTCCTAACTGTTACTGGTTGACTGCCAGCTGTACACAAGGCACCATGACAACAGGACCGAGAGTTGGGAGAGGGGGTGGAAGGGAGTTGTCTGGGAGTATACAGAGTGTCTGTCCAAGCCTACTCCTTCGGTTCCCTGTGTTCCTCCAAGTCCATCCTAGGACTAGATACATGTCATCTCACCAAGGCCCTGGAAGGACATTTTTGTTGCTCTGGCAGGGGAAGCTCCATGATCTGTCATTTCTGACTCCACCATTAGTCCTGTTAGCCACAGTGATCCACTAATGCATTGAAGACAACCTGCTCCTATGACCTTCTTGGACCCTCTTTGGCCTAATTGTCCCTGGCAGCTGACAACTGTTTCCCCCAGCTTTCACCAGGAGTCCACGGTGATCATAATAATCATGAGACCACTGATCCCTGTTTATAGGAGGCCTACTAAGGGGAAGGTGCTCTACATGCAGTATCTCTAGTTACTAAGCGACAATGAAAAGTAGGTACTATTATAATATCTTCTTGTGAATAAGTTAACTGAGGGTTAGAGAGAAACTATTTTAACCCAAATTTTTCAGGTGATCAGTGATGGAGTCCAGATTCAAACCCAGGTCTGCCTGATGCCAAAGACTTTCTCTTTTGTTACACTGTTTCCGACCACAAGAAAACGTACCCCAAATACTTAGCATAGTCGTTGGCATCTGTAAGGTCTTAATTAATGTTAGCTTTTATTCATATCATTATGTCTATGGCTACAGCTGCCAGCCTCAGTGTACATGGAGCCCAGCAACCCCACAGGCGTGGAGATAGTCCCTGTGGCCTTTCTGTGCCCTTTGTCCCCAGAGAGCTTCAAAGCCATACAGATGTTCTTTGGCTTCTGCATCTCCATCTTCCCACGTATCTCATTGTTTCCAGAAATGGGAAGATAAAGGAGCCACCGTCAAAAGGGAACGGGAGGGGGAAATATATGCATGAGAGACTCTCCTAGATTGAGCCCCACCTCTTCACTCCACATCCTGCCCAATGGATTCCCTCTCTTCCTCCCTTTATAGGCCCCTATGTCGACCTCTATGCCTGCATTGATACCATCCCGGAAGCCTCCACATCCTCACCTTCAAGCACACACATGCTGCTGTGAGAAGCAGAGTAGCTGACGGGTGGTGGGATTTGGGGAGAAAGTGAAAGATCCCTCTCCTGAAAACACATCTTTTCTCATTTTCTTCTTCCATGTTGGCACTAGAACACCTCAGCATTAGCATAACGTAGGAAGGTAATGGGATGTGGGAATATGTAAAATTTGAATTGGGGCAAAATGTTCTTATTATAATGTTGTAAGCAGGTCTCTGAGAGCTCCGAGCAGGTGAGGCAAGCATGTGACACACATGGTCCCTTACCTTTATCTCTGACTTGTGACAGGCATCGCCAGTTGATCATGGCACCTTCTCCATTGACCCCAGACTAATCAATTGAATATGATCTTCTAGGGAACAATCATTTGGTAATGGAATGCCTTTGAAGATGGGTTGCTTCCTAAGTTGTGAATCCACTTAGCAATTTCTGAATTTCTACCCACCTGTTAATGCCCAGGTCCCATCCTGTTCATCTGGGGAAGGCTTCCCTATCCATACTTATATTGTCTCTTCTGTGTTCCTTTCCTTTGATATCGATATAGCCAGGGCAGGACCCAGATTTCACGGGGACAGAAGCTTATCAACAGCGTTGTAATATTTTCTATATAAAAAATGGAAAGATAATTCAACTTTTCCTCCAGATGATTCAAATTTGTTTAGAAAGTTTATTTTGGCTTCATATTAATTATTGTTAATGCCACATAAAATTTCAGGGTGTTCTGTACTTTGGGAAAACCATGATCAATCTTCTGCCATGTGTAATCAGAAATAGTCTCATGTTTGATGGCATTGGTTGACCAGATTGTCTTCAGTGTTTTCATGTCATCAAGTTTAGTTCTAGGAAGGATGCGTCTAAATATCTGAAAGGGTTGCGGCTGAGCCATTACATTGTGGCAAAGGAAACTTGGCAGCTCCCTTGGAGCACCAACTTAGGAATGTTCCTCTCTGAGCACTGTGGTCAGGATCCCCTCAGTGCGAGCAAGGCCATGTTCCCTCAGAAGCAGGAACCAGGCTTGTAGACGTGTGCCCAGAATCAGCTCTTACCCAGAAAGTTGGAGGCAGAGCCTGGACTAGAACCAGGTGTACATACTCCGGGCCTCTCTCACTCTCTCCCATCGCTTTAGAAGGCTCAGAACACTCTGGCTATTTAAAAAATACTCCTAGGATTCAGCCCTTTCATTACATCTAGTAAAATACCTATGAGAATTCAAAAATACAGTTTTTAATGAATGAATGAACAAATGGACAAGTGAGTGAGTGAAGAACATACAACCAAGCAGCTCCAAAAACTTTGCTCTTTTTTTTCTATAAGGGTGTTTGTACATCGATGGCTCATTTAACTGAATTTCAGGCTCATCTTTTTGTCTGCTTGGATTAAAGTTGTGGTGAAATCATAGAATGCTAGCGTTGGGAGAGATCCTAAAGATCACATAGTTCAGTTCTTTTTCAGTTTTAATGGAGAGGGAAACTGAAAATGAAAATGTTTTAGTTATTGCTTAGGGCCTCAAAGTAGTTCTTCTAAATCCTGATCCCAACCTCTGACACAACTATACTCTTTAGTATTTCAGAACAAGTGCTTATTGCTTCCTTTTAACAGGCTCAGAATTCAGAATCCTTTCACCTGCCTTGAAATCAATCATTCCCACATTTTCCTGCCCTCCTTGACTTTTATTTAAGACATGTGTGTTCAACATCACGAGCATGCAAAGGACCATGGTCCGTACCCTTAAAGAATTTATAATCCAGTTAAGAGGAGGAACACCCATGTGACCTTTATCACGGCAGGACATAATTATGGGGAAATTCCTGTTGATTTCCCCTGAACTCAGTGTGAAATAAAAGTTGTTTTCCCTTTGGACGGTAATTTTTTTATTTTAATGAGCCCTTTGAAGAATGGCCTCCTAAGAGTTAAATTTGTTCAGCAAGGCTGTTTATCTAAACAATAGAATTTTAATCACATAGAAATGGGGCTGTTACTTTGAAGGTTAGTGCTCTTTTATTTTATTTATTTATTTTTTTAAAATATATTTTCTTGATTTTTTTTACAGAGAGGAAGGGAGAGAGATAGAGAGTTAGAAACATCAATGAGAGAGAAACATCGATCTGCTGCCTCCTGCACATCTCCCACTGGGGATGTGCCCGCAACCCAGGTACATGCCCTTGACCGGAATCGAACCTGGACCCTTCAGTCCGCAGGCCAACGCTCTATCCACTGAGCCAAACCGGTTTTGGGAGGTTAGTGCTCTTTAAATGGAGCAGAACATCGTATTTGGTCATTGAACTAACTGGCCACACATAGTTGGTGTATTTTGTTTTTATATGTCTTTGGGGTTAAAAGTTAAGGGATGTGGCTGGAGCAACACCAGCCGAATGCTTCCCCAACCAACTTCTATGACACATCTCATGAGAAAGAGCCTCAGCCAGTCCTGGGAAGAGGTAAAATGCGAAGAGTATGGGATTTTTGTTACAAAACGTTCATTCAGCCAATATTTATAAATACTTCTTGAATCCTCATTATATGCCAAGTATTACTGACTATTCTGGTGATTAGGCTGTGAATAAGAGGAATAGTGGTCCCTGCTTCTATAGAGCTTACATTCTAGTGGAGCAAACAGGCAATGAACAATAGACTAGAAAACTTGCATAGTAATGAGTGCTATGCAGAGGAAAAAATAGTTGGTGAGAAAGGATAGACTGGAGGATCAGGGAAGTCTTCTGGGGAAAAGTGCCCTTGAGGCTGAGACCTATCTGACAGGAGGGAGGTGACTAAGAAAGACTTGGAGGAAGAGCAGCAAAGCTGCTCTCGTCGGAAGGAGCATGGAGTGGAGAGGCTGTGAGGCCATAAGGGTCTGGGCAGTCTCAGAAACAGGGCCTGGGCTGGGTGGCTGGGGCCTGCAGAAGGGCGATAGGGCAGGGGGTGAGGTCAGAGAGGCACGCAGGAGCCAGGCCACATGAGGTTGCAGGTAGGATAAAAAGTCTACTCCAAAGGCAGTAAAAGCCACTGAAGGGTTTTGAGCAGGGAAGTCATGTGATCTAATTTACATAAAAAACATTGGTATGCCCTGGAGAGAGGGAGTTGTATGGCCTGGAAAGCCTAAAATATTTACTCTCTGACCATTTACAGAAAAAGTTTGCTGACCTCCGATCTAGATTGTAATGAAGAGGAGGAGGAATGTAAGAGATGAACTGTATCTGTACACCTGGCGACAGTGCATTCAGAGACATATTCATGGCACATCATACACTATTTTTTTCAAGTGCTCTGCCAAAGAAAAGGCCCCAGCTGTAAAGAGGTGATTCATAGAAGGAGGCAATTGAAATAAATTTCAAATGTCATTGTCACATAAGCCAACAAATAATATTGTTCAACATTATATAGTGTCTCTATATTTCTATTCTATTCATCAATAATTTTATTAATGTAATTCACTATAGATTTATAAATTCAGTGTAAGAGAGGGTAAGTAATGGAAAAGATACATATCAATAAGTCAGAAGAGCCATAAAAAAAATACAGAATTCAGCCAGGGAGTCAAACATTAATTTAACATTAATAATGTGCTAGGTCCAATGCTAGGAGCTGGGACACACAATGGTAAACATGAAAGTCACAGTTATTTGTCCCAGCCAGTGTGGTTCAGTTGGTTGGACACCATCCCATGCACCGAAAGCTTGCCTCAGGGGTTGCCAGCTTGATCCCCAGTAGGGGGTGTGTAAGAGGCAGCCAATTGATGTTTCTTTCATTGCTGTTCTTCGCTCTCTCTCTCTCTCTCTTCCTCTCTCTAAAAAACTAATCAATGATAATTTTAAAAAAGAACATTAAAAAAAGAAAAAGAAAGTCACCATCCCTGCTTTCATAGGACTTTGAGTTTAATGATTCCTTATGGGCAAGACCTGCAGGACTGTGTGTATCTTTGATGAATAAAGAAAGACCTTTTCTTTTTTTTTCAAGACACTGTATCTCCCTTTGTAGGAAACACTAAAAAATATATTGAATTTCTTAGGGCCTTAATTGCTATCTGCCGAAAATGTAATATAAATCTTCACCTCCACTATAACTGTGATGTGAATGGTGCTTAGATAAGAGACCTTTTTGCAGTATAGAAACCTGTTTAGTTATGTGTGCAAGCACCAAAGATATATGTTCAGAAGAAAAATGATGATAATTAAAAGAACAGCACTGCGCTGAGAGATTATGAAGATTGCATCTCTAGTTATCAATTTTTACTAAGTCAGTGATCCATATGGTGGTATCAGTATCCTGAGATTGTACACAAGAATTTCATATGGCTCTCCAAAACTTTCAATGTGAAATTGAAGCAAGCGTTATACTGTAATGGAAAGAGTGGACAAGGGGAAGAGTGTGGCAAAATAAAGTGATCAGATATAGGGCATCCAATGACCAGAAAGTTTTGGTGCTTTCTAAGGGTGCATTTGAGGGGGGTATCGGCCAGTCGTGTTGGTGTGTTTCTATTTTAATTGAATCTAACTTATTTATTCTCTTCTTGATTTGAATTTAGAAACTCAGACTTGAAGTCCAAGGTCCTATATCACATACTGGTGTACAGTTAGAATTCCTAGGTGCAGAAGTTCCACTTAAGGCCATAGAAACCGCTCTATAAAGGACAAAGACAGGATCAGGCAATTCCCCTGGAGCTGGGAGCAAAGCGTGCATGGGCGAGGTCAAGAGCTTGTGATTATGTTTTCCCTGTGTTCAGGACAAAGATGAGAACATATGTGAACTAAGAGAGGCTGGTTCAGGTTTAGCAGAATAAGAATGAGGAAGAGTAAAGCAAGCAAGAGGGAATTAGAAGGGGTACGTAGGAAGGAAGAAAACATTTTAATTGAAAGTATGTTTCTCTTTATTCTTCCAATTCTTGTCTTAAGAAGTCACTTTCTTTTATTCCTTCCCACGGTGTCTTAAATTCTGTGCCAATGAACAAAATTAAGCCGTTCCTTTTTCTTTCATAAGCACACTAACTAGAGTCAACACAGTTCATTTCACTGGGAATGCAGGCAAGGCTCAGCTTTTCCTTATTAATATGTGACTGAGTTACCGATTTCTTTCCCATTGCTAATTAGTTCTGCTTTATGGTAACCTTTGAAGTGTATTTTTTGAGGCTGATAGTACTATTATTCATGTTACCATCACTTTATATGTTTTTGAAATCCCAGACTAAAGTGAGTAAGAGGAATTGATGAAAAGTTGTTGTAATCAAAACGGAGATAAAGCAGACCACATACTGATATTTTCTGTAACTTTGCTATGAAGTTGATTATTATTATGGTCATTTTGCTATGAAGTTTATTATCCCATTTCATAAACTACTTTGTGGTTGGGTTTTTAAAGTCATTAATTAGTTATCTCAAATAGGTTGAGTCAGACACTGTTTCTTATTCCATAGCAGATATCAGAATAATCTAAATTTCCTTTCAACTGTTTCAGATATTTAAAGAATAAAGTAATAGAAGTAGACACTAAAATAAGTTATTTAACCATAGTCTACATGGGATTACAAAACTTACTCAATATATAAACATTACACTCTCATTCCAGTTGTCCTTGATAAAAATATTGCTAAGCCATCATTTTTATTGTATATTTAGAAGTATGAGTTTCTACCCACTTGAGACCATAAATGGTGAGAAAGGCCAAAAGCCACAGAGAGAAAACATTTTGATTCAACTTTGTGCTTGGTGAGCTGTTTTCCCTCATAAAATTTACAAATTAAGGGAGATATTTCTATATACAGTCACAGTCCCCATGAGTAGTGGTAACCAAATATATATTTCTCTTATTTGAGAAATGCTCTTACATTACTTATTGTATTAAACAAACACATATTCATTAATCATACTCTCCTGAAATGTTCTCACAGGTGAAAACTTCCTGTATTAACTCTTTCTTTGTTTATTGCAGATTTTATAGACACCATGAAAGAAATTAGCTTTTCCCTCTTGCTAATGGTCAGGTGGAAAATTCCTACTGCTTAAACATAATAATGAGTTACAGTCTGATTCAGGTAGATACTACTCTGGAAAAAATAGAGTGTCTAATTGAAGTTGTGGAGAAATATAAATGTAGAAGCAGAGTGAGGGGAAAAAAGGAAAGTTTATACAATCCTCCTTCTACTGGTAGTTCTTAAGATACCATTAGCTGGTATCTTAAGAAAAGGGCATAAAGTAATATTGAATTATATAATAAGATACTTCCTTTCTGTCCCTTTTCAATCCTTCTGTAACATTGAGGAGAAAGTATGCATCTAGTGCCACTGTTCATGCCTCCTTAACATGTGCTAAGAACAGAGAGACAGTCTCAGGTGGAATACAGAATAAAAGAATTTACATATTTTGTTTGCATCATATCTGCTTAGTGCAATGAATATGATTTTCCATGAACACATAAGATAATGTTTCCTTTAAAAATAAATGTACTTAGGTAAAAAGTAAGTTCATTCAAATAAAGAAGAAAAGGTAAATTGCAAATATGACAAATATTGTGAAGGCTGAGTTTGGAATATTAGAGTCTGCCGGAAGCCTGTCCATCCTTGCTGCTTGACACAGTCACTGCAGGAAAGAAACATCTGCACAGCATATGTTTCAAGGGACCTGGCATATATAGCATATTGTTCTTAATATGTTTGCTCTCCTTAGTGCCATGTGTTTTAACCAAGGTCACCTCTCCGAGAAAGGTTGTTTCCCCAGGTGGGGATTTTTCCCTGAGGTTAGGGAGGGGATACAACCCCTTAATTAAGTGCCAGGCTGGTAGTTAAGCTACATAATCTTTACTCCCTGGAATGGAGATAAGAAACGCCCTAACCTTTGTAATAGAAATTGACAGGATTAAAATCGGCTGGTATAAATACGGATGTAACAAGACAATAAACATCAGATCCTCATCAGATCCTCATCAGCTCCTAACCAGAACTCCGACCAGAACTTTGGCTGGAGATCCTGGCTAGAGGTCCTGACTAGGCTGCTGATCAACTGAAGGCTGTCTTCGTGTCATTCCTTCTTCGCCGACTCCGTCCACACCTTTGGGGATCCCTGGACCTGCTGGGGTTGGACCCCAGCAAGAGTCCTCTAAGTATAGATTAAATTATCTTCACCCAGACTTCTTCTATTCTTCTTTTTTTTATCGTCCCTCTCTCCCCCTCTGTTCTTTTCTACCCTCTCTCATTCAACAAAATGTAGTGAGCCAGAATAAAATGTGCCTCACATTGTGCTGGGCACTGTGAACCCAGAAATACAAAGATTACATCATCTTTGCTTTCAACCTGCTCAGTCTCACTGGAGACACAGATATGCAAACAATTACTCCACAGTGAGAAATGTGATGTGCGTGCAAGGTTTGGTGTAGCCCAGAGGAGGGATAGCCATGCGGAAAGCAAGAGAGGTGTCAGGTTTCGACCTTGGGAGTCAGTCCTATGAAATTTGGTCCAAGTTCACAAATATAGCCTTAATTTACTCAGCAAACCTCTACTGAGCCAGGTATTGCATTAGATATTGGGTATTTGGGTGGAAAAAGATACAGTTGAAGCTTCAAGAAGCTTTTGATTTCAAGGGGAGACAGACAAGAAGAGCAATGGTTACATCGGTTTATATTCTTTATCTGAAACCCCTGGAGGCAGATGGGTTTCATAATTCTGAATTCTTAGGACATTAATATGGTGCACACACTGTATATTACATAACCCTTGTAAAAATGTCTGGGGCAGTACCCCATAATTAACACATATCAGTATTCACACTAAATGGAATAGAGACTATACAAAGCGCACACCAATTTCATTTAAGATGTTTGTTTTTGTAATTTTTAAGATGTCTAAATTGCAGAAAACTGTGGACCTATTCTTTAAAATAATTAGAAGTGTGCTGTAGGGTATTTTTGAAGGACAAAAAAAGGGCAATGAACCATACTTTAACAGAAAAGGGGTCAGGGAAAGTTTCCATAAAGATGTATTTTCTGAATGAAGTCTTGCTGGGTGAATAGGAGTCCACTTGACAGAGATAATGGAGGAGGCAGAGGACTGGAGAATGGGAGAAGGTTTTCTAGGCAGTAGGAACAGCCCATAGGAGGGCAACAGCCTTGCTGTTGGCGGGGAGGGCGGAATGGGAGGCGAGGAACTGCAAGTAATTCAAAACTGCTGTGTGTATGGTGTTCCTGAGACAGAGATGGAGAAGGTCATGGAAAAGCTGATGGAGAACAGTTGAGATCAGGTGGAAGAGTGGACAGGGACCCTTGCTAAGTTTAACCTTTATCTTGAAAGATAAAGAGAGTTACTAAAAGATTTTAACAGTGTGTAGTTATGTGGGTAGATTTGAAATATAGAAGAATCATAATACTGGATGAGAGAGCTAATGCATTGTACAAAATTAAGAGGTGATTATAATTGCTTAGATAAGAGATTATGAGAAAATGCATGTTGCCACGGTTTGGCACATAGTAATTGCTCAATAAATTGTAGCAATTAGAAGGTCAAAGGTAGGGATGTCGTGGGGATGAATAAGAAGGAATGATAGAGATATTCTAGGGAATGATTTTGGACTGAGTATTGATTGGGCTAGGACGGAGTGGGGCACTGTCTCCTCTCTTTCATGACCTTCAGGCCTCTTCCTCTGGCTTAGAGGTCTGTGTTGCTTGGCATTCCATTTGGACATGAAATACGGGTTTGAGACACAGGGAAATTGTCTGAGTTGGAATTTGGAGTCATTATGTGATAGCCAAAGCCTTAACGTGGATGAGATCACAAAGTCAATGCATCGTATGAGAAATCTTTCTAGACTCAGGTCAAAATGCTAGGAAATACTAAAGGGGAAGAGAAAGTCACTGACAGCCATGTTATGTGCCCTTGAAGATCAACTGAGATAAGGTCTGGAAAAATCCATAATGGATGTGTCGAATAGGAGGTCAGCTGTTATGTGAGAAGAATAGTTTTAATAGTGAGGAGGGGCTGAAGCCCAATTACTATGAAGAATGGCGAGTGCATGTGAGAAAGTATGGGCGCTGTGTTGACTCCCATCCTTTTTAGATACTTGGCTGTGAAAGGAGAAACAGAGAGAAGGACAAAACTAGAGGCAGTCATGGGCTATGGGCTGCATGGGCAGGTTTTTGGTTGAGTTTTAGATTTTCAAGGTAGAAGAGGCGCTGCCAGATGCCCAGTTCTGACTTGTAGTCAGCTTTTTTGGTTGTGTTGCAGCCTGTCTCTGGAGGGAAAGTGTCTTTAACCTGAACACAAGTGTTTCTCAGAAACAGCCGGCCAGACACCGGGCTGGAAGAGCTCTGCAGGAAAGCATGTCTTTCTGGGCAGTCTCCCAGGTGCTGCTTCTTGTGCTGCCTTCCCGGAGAGCTCTTGCACGTCCCTCCCTCTGTTGTCTACCGGATTGGCTGTTTGCCACTTGTCTAAGGCTATGCTTATGGCTGCCGCAGTGCGCGGGAGCTGGCTTGTAAAATACCTGTGTTTGCGTAGGATTTCCTGAGGTGATTCTCTCCCCAGCCACCCCACCGATTCTTGTAGCCTGTATTGTCCGCTTCACTCATTTGATTTAGCTCAACCAATGCCTCTGAGTGGCCAAGGGGATACAGCGCCAGGCTGGGCACGGTGGAGGCAGAAGTCAGGACATTTGCCCCCGTGGACCTTATCATCCAAGGGGTGCGACTGTATTGTAAATAATGATTACAATGGTACTTAAACTTTGGGGAAGTAGATCTCTTTGAAAAGTTATTGAAAACTGTGTACTTCCTCCCCATGAAACAGCACACAGAATTTAATATACATTTCTGCCTTTTTTGTTTGACTTGTTAAATTCTGAAGTAGTTTTGAAAACTCAAATTAAGGATACCCAAACTATAGAGCTATTAGTGCTCTAAGAGTGACCTCAGCTAAACGAAGGTTTCTGAGACTCAATTTCCAGATTGTGCTGCCTGTCTTGCAAGGACCAAATGAGATAATATGAATAAAGTGCTTAGCACAGAGTCCAACACAGAGCCAATGCCCAAGAAATGTTATTTTAGCTTTATGGTGTTATGAAGTAAGCTAGGTGTTAAATTCAAGGCCCAGCTAACTCACTGGTCTCTGCTTTAGGAGTTATTCTGCCTTTGGTGGCCTCTAGTTGACTAAAACATTGTTGGCTGTGTTCCATATTTCAGCCATTCCCTATCTACTTCTAGAATTTTTACTTTATCTATTTCCATTTGAACAATTACTATCTTTTTAAAAATGTAACTTGGAAAAGAAAAAAAAAACACCTTACATATAGTTACTTAAAAAGGAAACTGGACCCCTACCATGAATAGAAAACATGCGTTCACTTGAAAGTAACAGTAACAATAAACAGTGAAACTGAACAATAAAAACTTAACAATGCTATAAATTCTAGTTAGATGCCAGTGCCTACCTAGGGTTTTGAGCCTGGAGCTTGCTCCTTGAGAAAAAGGAGGTTTAGTGAGTGTTTGAGAGAGAGAGAGAGAGTACTTTCTTCTTGTAATTAGAATTGAAAGAGAATTGAAAAGGGAATAACTTGCACTAGTTGGTTTGGCTCAGTGGATAGAGCATCAGTTTGCAGACTGAAGGGTCCTGGGTTCGATTCAGGTAAAGGGCACATGCCCAGGTTCAAGGCTCAATCCCCTGTAGGGGGGCATGCAGGAGGCAGTCGATCAATGATTCTTGTCATCGATGTTTTTTTTTTTTTTTCCTCTCTCTCTCTCCTTTCCTCTCTGAAAAATCAATAAAAATATATTTAAAAAGAAAAAAAAGAAAAGGGAATAACTTTAGCCAATGTGATTCACTGTCATTTAATGCCCTGACCCTACTCCATGGACCAACTAAACGCATCTCCCATGACTTCAGTGAAAGCTCTCCCTTTGGGAGACACCATGTGAGGGGTAGTTACCTTCCTCCCCACCCCTTCCTGAGGAGTAAATTCTGTGGGGCAGCAGCCTGAATCCAACCGTCCCTCAGCCTCGGCCTGGACTGGAGTTCCGCAAAGCCTTGTCATTTGAGCTCCTGGAACAAGGACACCCAGAGGTCCTGCCCCCTGGTTCCTTGCTGGAGCAGGCTCAGTGTCCACCTCACACCCAGATGGCTCCAGGGTTTTATTTTTTATTTGGACAGGTAGCCCAGGCAATCCAGGTGCTGCTGGACACCGGTGGGGTGGCAGGGACGCTATGAACATGGTTCCGAAACTGTGTGCCTGGCAAACGCTGCTTCTCCATAGATTGCATACTATAGACGAATAATAAAAAAGCAAAAGCAAAATTGCCAAAGATGATTTTATTCACTTACGCTTGAATAAGCCTCGATTGGTCGACTAATCAGCGATTATTATTATTATTCTGTTAGCATGGAGGTGGCTAACTCAGCAGACCGCAGGAAACTGGACTTGCCCTCCCTCCCCTCCTGGAGCCACCTCCGCTCCCCTCCTCCCCAGGTAAGGCCGCCCGCCCCCGAGCCCTGCCCCTCCTCCACGCCGCGGATCGGACCCCCGAGCGCCGGCCGATTGGGCCGCCCGCGAGGGCTCCCCGGCCGCCGCGCCCCTACCTGAGCCGGGCCCGCCCCCCGCGCACCGGCCCCGCGGGCACCTGGCGGGCGCTGCGGACCAGGCAGGGGGAGGAGAGGGCGCGCGGGGCGGGCGGCGCGGGGCTGCGCCAGGCGTTCCCGAGCCGCAGCCAAACTTTTCCCCGACAAGTCCCACGTTTGGGGGCCGGAGGCACGAGGCGGGGAGGGGAGAGCGGAATTCCTGGAAGGAGCAGCCGCCGCCGCTGCCCCACAACATGGCCTCCTCCACCTCTTCTACCGCTGGCGCCGCGGGCACCCCTCCTCCTGCGCAGGTGAGCGCCGCGCCGTCCCCCTACCTGTGGCTTCCTAGCCCGCAGCTGGGCGCGGGGAATCGGGCGCGCGGCAGGCCCGGGCGTGGGGAGGGAGGGGGGGGTCTCGAAAGCCGTGGGGGCCGCAGTGGAGCTGCCTGGAAGCCTGTCTTTCTGGGGGTGCCGGGCGGCGCCGGGAAGGCGAGCGGAGGGGGACCCGATCGCTGCGGGTGGTGCGGGGTGGTGCGGGACTGAAGTTGCAGCTTGGGGTGGAGACGGGAGCTCGTAATCTGCCCCAGCGCCCCGGCATCCCATCCCGATGAAGGAGGGAGGGCCCACGGACTGTGTCTTCGAAACATGTGTAAGAAGAAAAGCGTGGCCCAAGGCTCGGGACGCCCTCACCTCCGTCTCCGCTCTTTGGGCTTCTCTGTTCTTGGCTCGTCCCGGTAACTCCGTGCCAGGCTGAACCTTTCGGAAGGACGGGACCCAAGCAGGCTGTTTGCATGTTTGGCGGGAGGAAGGCATTCACCTGGTTCTGAAAGTTATCTTCCGTTAGGCGTTTTCTTTTTTATGGGGAATCGAGATACTTCATTTAACCCAATGAGAGTATGAAATCTAAACAGTGGGACACAGAGAAAGTGCAGGCCGGTGCGGATGCAGTGGCAGTGCCAGGGCGGGGGGCTTGCAGTAGGTTTACCTTCTCCCCTCATCTTCCAGCTCCTTCCATAGGCATGCAAGAAACACACGCACGAAGTTAAAACCAGGTGCGTGATGTGCAGAGTCGCAGCTTTAAGATAAATCTCCTTCCTTCTATCCCCCCCGCCACCCCCCCCCCCCCCGCCCCACTCCCCAGCAGACGGCCACCTTAGCCTAGAGGCGTTTAGTAGCAATTTTTCAGCTGCCACTGTGTGTATCATATAAGATAATTGGTTTAAAACACTCGCGTATGTTTGCAGAAAGGGAATGCAAGAGACAGCAGTTATCCTTGGGGAGAGACCTGGGACCAGTGGGAGGGAGGCTTACTTTCCCATCTTTTTTTCTTTTCTTTTTAAACCTTGTGTGTGATATCTATTTTAGAAAAAAAGAGAGAAATATTACTTTTTAAAAAATGAGGCAAGTTTGAGAAACCTTGAAAAGAGTAGTTTACCTAGTTTTAAATAATATAGAATTGCCCTTCAAACACACAAATCTCCTAGCCCAGACCACATATTTCCTTTAGCTGTCATCTAAAAATCCTTGGGGAATCAAGGGGAAGTCTTCAAAAGAAGACTCAAGTCCTGACAAAGTCAATGGGTAGGGTCTTACTGCTACCTTGATGCTGGGTTTTAATTTTGCTTGTTTGAGAATGTGTGGCTTGTCTGATTTAGGAAGAGACCACTTCTTTAAAAGCAGGCTGCAGGAGTCCTCCTAGGGTTATACCAGGCCTTATTCCAGCAGGAATAGGCCATCACAAGTGGGCTCTAGTAGGAAGACTACAGGGAGACAGTCTCTGAGTGGACACGAATTGCTGCCTTAGCAGTTCAGGCGTCCTTATAATCTGCTGATCTGGGCTCAAAAAGGTTCATCTTTAAGGAAGCAAATCTTAATATGGAAAGTGAATGTTAAAACCACAGCTATAAAACAAAAAGTGAGATAAAGCAGTTTATTGGCTACCTTTAATCAGCTACGAATATCTAGAAGGCCAATTTAATTCTTAAATCAGAGGAGGATAAGGGAATTGTGAATCTGGACTATGGTTAGATGGTTATTTATGATGGGCCATTTAAGATGGTTCTCAGTGTTCTTTTTGTTAAAGCATAAACAAATATCTATTTCATAATCTGCACAGCAATGTGTTAGGCTCCATAGCAGAGAATGCAGCTCAATGTCCTTAAGACAATATAAAGACCAGTGGTGTGTTTTGGAATCCAAGGCAACATTGTGGATTCTGAACTTGTTTGCATTTTTGTGGCGGCAGTTACATGAGAACAGTGGTTTTCCTTTATTTAGTATTAAATTTTTTTTTCTCTTTCACATTGTTAATGGGTTTACAGAGCAAGTGTGTGTACTCAATTCTAAAATAATATTTTGGTAGTTGAAAAGAATATAATTGTTTTGAACTCTCAAGGGTTGTTCCTAGTTGATTTCCAATTAGTAACTTCTTTATTTAAAAGTTATTCATTTTTTAAATGCACAAAGTATTTGAATATTTTTGTAGAATGTGTTACTGTAATTATAGGAAATCATTATAATCCAAATTGGAGGTCATGTGAAATTCTAGCCTATAGAAATGGCAATTTTACTTTTCAAAGATAAACTAAATACCTGAAATCAGAAATACCAACTTTCTGATACATTTACACAAGAACAATTCTGAGTTAATGAATTTTAATTAGGATGTTTAATCTTGCTACAATGTCTCCAAACTTGGTAAAGGCTACCCTTCTGAAAAGATCCAGGTTACTAATGATCTAACCAGATCTGAAGAAACCTTTCTCTGTTGGTATTGACTGTGCTCTTGTTCACATAACTGTACCTGTGGAGCTTGCAAATGTGAATAGTAGTGTGATGTTGGGTTAATGCTAAGGTATCAGAAACAATAGGTCCACTTAATTGCTTTTCCATTTTCATGCCAACATATAAAAACCGCATAACATTTTTAAATTGCCTCCCTAACCGGTTTGGCTCAGTGGATAGAGCATCGGCCTGCAGACTGAAAGGTCCCAGGTTCGATTCCGGTCAGGGGCATGTGCCTTGGTTGCGGGCACATCCCCAATAGGGAGTGTGCAGGAGGCAGCTGGTCGATGTTTCTCTCTCATCGATGTTTCTGGCTCTCTATCCTTCTCCCTTCCTCTCTGTGAAAGATCAATAAAATATATTAAAAAAAATTTTTTTTAATTGCCTTCTATTCATGATATAATTTTAAAGTTATTTTGATATTGTTTAGTTTCTATTAGATTCCACCACCCCCGCCCCCCGCCCATTTACGGGAAGCCCAGCTGTGGCTAGTTATAGATTGAAAGTTCTATTAAAGTTAAGTGCAATGTCTGAGTATCTTAGTATCTTTTTCCTGACTGGGCCCTAAAATATATGTTAACATCTTCAAAATCTGTATTCATGGTTGAAATACACTCTGGTCACTTATCCCAGTGCATTTGAAAGAGGGCCAACTATATCTTCCAATGGGTTTGTCTATTCAATAGGACATAGATTTTTCTAGGAACCAATCCGGCTCCTCTTGACCATGGGAGTGAGATCAATAGCACCAAAATAGAACCAATTCTTTGATGTTTTATATAAATTACTCCTGAATTTTCTCTCTTGGGAAGGTCCTGTATAGACTAATTAGCAAATAACTTTTTCTCTCTCTCTTTTTTAAAAGATATGTTTTATTGATTTTTAGGAAGAGAGGAAGGGACAGGGATAGAGAGATAGAAACATCGATGAGAGAGAAACATCATCGATTGGCTGCCTCCTGCACACCCCTTACTGGGGATCAAGCCCACAACCAGGGCATGTTCCCTAACTGAGAATGCAACCAGTGACCAGTTGGTTCCTGGGTCAGTGCTCAAACACTGAGCCACACCAGCCTGGCAGTATGTGGACAGGAAGAAAACACATGAAAGTTACATGTTTTCAGATCTGAGTAGATGGTAACATTTTCCTCAGAATAAACTGTCTTTAGTACTTGATAATGACTATTAATAGAAATAATTAAGTGAACTCCTGTTTGGAGTTAAAGGTTTAAAATATGAAAGAAATTATTTTGGCATGTCTTTCTTAGATGATGCTTAGTTACTGCTATTTTCAGGTAATATTAAGGAGAGGGAAATAATGAAAAAATGTCCTTAACATACATTGTTTCCTGGGTAGGTCATGAATATTTGGACCTGGCCTGGTAGAGGAAAGAGGCAGAATGGAAGTTAACAGCCATCTATAATAACAAAAGGGTAATATGCTAATTAGACCAGACGTCTTCCGGTCGTCATTTTGGACATCCTTCTTGATGAAGCTGGGGCCAGAGGGAAGCCAGCCTGGGTCCCGGGTGCCTGCAGGTGGCCAGAGGAGGGAAGCAGCCTGGGTCCTGGGTGCTGGAGGGAAGCCGGTGCTGACAGCCAGGGGAAGGAAGGCCTACTCTTGCACAAATTTTTGTGCATCAGGCCTCTAGTTTGAAGAATAAAGAACTGTGTTGCTGAATTGGAAAGGCTATTTCCCAAAGTGTTTATAACTACGATGATTCATTAGTAGCGATTTTGTGCCTCCAGCATTGAACTACATTTCTGCACTGCGCAACTTCTCTGGGTATGCCAAGGTTCGATGCCAAGGATCTGCCATGCAAGTGTGGGGCTTTTCTCCCCCCCCTTCCCCCCAGGTCATGGCATTTTATATGAAATCTGGCAAAAAAGGAGCTTGGTGACTGCACCTTTGCCTTTAGCACCAAATACAAAGCTTGACGTACAGTAGGCCCTCAAATAATATTTGTTGAAGGAATGATGGAGTAAATGAGAAGATTTAGAAGCAGCTTTAACCATTCGAACAAGAATTTTTGAGCTCCTTTCATGTGAAAGGAAGTCTCAGTTATATAGAGTCTTGGTTTTTACTCTCACGATGTTCATTATCCAAGTCACACAGAGTTTACATAGTACAAGACTCACAGAGAGTCGGCACCAGACGTTTTTCCATGCCTAGAACTTTGGTATCCTTTAATCATGTGCCTCAAATCTAGTGTGGGCTCTACTGTATAATCAAGAAGGGGAAATATAGACTAAAGCACCTAAGAATTTAAGGAGAGGTGCATCAGGAAGGAGAGAGACCTATACTTCCTAATTTCTCTACTGAAAAGTACCACGAAATAAAAACATGGGCAAAAAGGCTCTGAGAACTGTCTGGAAAGTTGCTCTAATTATTATTTTTTAAAAATATATTTTATTGATTTTTTTTTTACAGATAGGAAGGGAGAGGGATAAAGAGTTAGAAACATCAATGAGAGAGAAACATCGATCAGTTGCCTCCTGCAAACCTCCTACTGGGGATGTGCCTGCAGCCAAGGTACATGCCCTTGACCAGAATCGAACCCGGCACCCTTCAGTCCACAGACTGACGCTCTATCCAGTGAGCCAAACTTGTTAGAGCTAATTATTATTATTATTTTTAAAATATATTTTTTTGGTTTTTTACAGAGAGAAAGGGAGAGAGAGAGAGCCAGAAACATCAATGAGAGAGAAACATCGATCTACTGCCTCCTGCACACCTCCCACTGGGGATGCACCCGCAACCAAGGTACATGCCCTTGACCGGAATCGAACCTAGGACCTTTCAGTCCGCAGGCTGACGCTCTATCCACTGAGCCAAACCGGTTACGGCTAATTATTATTTTTAATGGTGGCCTAATATTTCCACTGTGGATAGACCATAATTTATTTACTAATTTCCCTATTAATAAACATTTACCTTGTGTCTAATGCTTAGCTCCTACAAACAATGCTACAAATAAGCATCCTTGCGCATTAAAATGGCAAGGATGCTTTTTAAATAACCCCCAGTGGGGTAGAGAAGACATATAAGTCTTTAAAAATAGCAGCCATAATTTTGTATGGCTCTCATGGTAGAGGCTGTATATTCAAAACATACTGTAGTGTAGGTGTTATTACCCCACTCCATTTTATACACGAAGAAACTGAGCTTCAAGAAGGCTGTGCAAGTTGCAAGTTGGCAAGAGCTGAAACTGGATTTGAACCCCTCTCTGCTTGAGTAATGGAGAGAGTGATGGTGGAGAGATCAGAAGGCCAGGGATGGAATTCCTGTTCTCTGACTTAAACTAGCTCTGTAACCTCAGACACTTACCATCTCTTAGGCTACAGTTTCTCCACTGGAAAAAGGAGGGAGTTGGAATACACTGTTTCTAAGGTTATTCCAGCTAAGACAGTCTATGATTTTAAAAAATGTACATGCTAGGTATAGGTAATTTGTAATACATTGATACATTTTCTTGTTTCTTAGAAGCATTTGCCCGCCTCATATTTTGGCATTCCTGATGTTAGGATAATTTTCCAAATGTTGGGAAATTTTAAGTTTATTTTTACATTGTTTATTTTAAATGATTTGTTTTTCTCTGAAAATCTGATTTTAAAGAAATTGTGCTTTTTTGCAATTAATGGTATCTTACAGCATAAGAAATTTATTAGTTTTAAGGGGAAATAGCAAGAGGACATCTCTGAGTTTGGGCTGGTGAGTGAACACTCATCAAAGACAAAGGATTTAAATGGGATATAAAAGAATAGGGACACTTTACATAGTAGATAGAGAGCAGCTGGGGTAATTGCTTGGCTTCTGTGGGTCCTTTAGGTGTGTCTATTCTTTCTCTCTTTAATTTTCCCTCTCTCCTTCCTTCCTTCCTTCTATCTTTTGAGACATGATCAATGTTATGTTGGTTAACTGGCTCTCAAAAAATTGCCTAATTTTAGCATTTTAATAGCATTTTCCATTTCTGTGCTGTAAATGTAAGGATTCTGGTCACTAATTACATTATGAGTATGGGGGAAGGGTTCCCCCTATACAACGGTGCTCCTATACCAGCTGGGTGTCTGCCATTCAACTCAATTCTGACAGATAGCATCAGATCCCACAGGTTATGGGCTCAGTCCCACAAGACTGGCCTGTGTCCCCCTCTTTTCCCCACTCCTGATGCCAGTTACAATCCCAGGTCTGTCTGACAACTGGCTATAGATGGGAGGTTCCAATGACCCTCTCCTTGGGTTCAATTAATTTGCTAAAGTGACTCACAGAATTCAGAGAAATATTTTACTTACTGGATTACTGGTTTATTATAAAAGGAAGGATATAACTCAGGACCGGCCAGATGGAAGAGATGCATGGGCAAGGAAAGGAATAGAGGGTGCAGAGCTTACACACCACTCTCCCCAAATCTCTATGTGTTCACCAAGCTGAAAGTTTTCCAAACCCAATCCTTTGGGTTTTTATGGAGACTTTATTACATAGCTATGATTGATTAAGCCATTAGCTTTTAGTGACTGATTCAAATTCCAGTCCCTTTCCTGCCCTGGAAGTTAGGGGGTGGGGCTGAAAGTTCCAATCCTCTAATTACAGGGTTGGTTCTCCTGGTTACCAGCCTCCATTCTTAGTTTTGGTCCAAAAGTCACCTCATTAACATAACAAGACACCTATACTGATTTCATCACTTGGGAAATTCCAAGGGTTTTAAGATCTCTGTGCCAGGAGAAGTTGAAGGAAAACTATATATTACTTATTATAAATCACAATATCACAAAATACTTCCATCATGGCTGATTTCAAACTACCAGTGGGAGGTGAACCTATGGAGTTGGGAAGAGATGCCCATGATTGGCTATCTTGCAAGCTGGGATTAGCTGATTGCAGCACACCACTTGCATACAGTGAGATGCACTGCATTTTTTCAGTTGAAACAAGAATTTGTTTATCTAAGATATATTTGACACTTACCAGATATCAGGTGCACATGGGCAGCACAGATAAATAAGAACTAGTTTTTACTCTCCAAATTGTCATTTTCTATTGAGCTGGTTGAATGAACTTTTAAGTAAAGAAAGGAATCTAGTAATGATTATGGTTGATTAGCTCTCTCTTTTTTTTCCCCACTCAGAACTAAAGACATAGCAATTAGATCCTCAGCTATCTGGATGAGAAAAGAGAGAACTGAGGTTTGTAACTGAATTATTAGATTTTAGAATGGTGGAGCAGGATATTTAAAAGCCTGTTTCTATAGAGGTCAAGTAAAGTATAATAGATTTTTCCTCCCCTTCTGTATGTGTTGGTGCATGTGCATGATTTTTAATCACCTTTATTGAAGTACTAGAGGCCCGGTGCATGGATTCGTGCTCCGGTGGGGTCCATTGGCCTGGCCTGTGCCCTCTTGCGATCTGGGACCTCTCAGGGATGTCAGACTGTGGGTTTTGGCCCGATCCCCACAGGCCAGGCCAAGGGACCCCACTGGTGCACAAATCTGTGCACCAGGCCTCTAGTATGCATATAAGATCTTTGGTTAATCTCTTCCTGCCCTCCCCTTCCCCCTTCCCTCTGAGATTCATCAGTCTGGTCCATGTTTCCATGCCTGTGCATTGAGTGTCTGCCCCCTGGTGGTCAGTGCGCATCATAGCTAATGGTCAAATGGTCGCTTAGGCTTTTATATATAGAGATAATTTATATACAATACAATTCACCAAATTTAAGGGTACAACTCTACCAGTTTTACAAATGTCATACCCCATCACAACAGAATATTTATTATCCTAAGTTCCCTTGTGTTCTTTCCCAACTCCCTCCAACCCATCAGGCAACCACTGTTCTGATTTCTCTCACCATAGATTAGTTTTGTATATTTTTCTTTTGTGCCTGGCTTCTTTCTCTCAGCATAATGAGTTTGGTATTTATCTATACTGTTTTAGATATTAATAGATTTTTTTCTTTTTATTGCTGAGTAGTATTTCACCACGGGTGATAAATGGACCACGGGTTATTCATCCATTCATCATACATTTGAATTGTTTTCAGCTTTTGGCTATTATGAATAAAGCTGCTATCAACATTTGTATATATGTCTTTTATTGACACATATATGCCCCCCTTCCTTTTGAGGGGAGCATAAATACCTAGGAGTAGGATTGTAGCATCCAAAGGAAGTGTGTGGGTAACTGTACAAGAAACTATTCATGTCTTACCTCACATGAGGTAATGGTCTCAGATCAGAATAGGAGGAAAGAGAAAGTATATTGGGGAGGTTTTGTTCTTTTGGCATGTACTAATGTGAGAATTTTTGGAAATATGATTTTAACTCTGGATGAAGGGTGGATATTGGGAAAAAATGATGTTAGGTAAGACTTTACAAGCTTGTAAAAGAAAGCATAGCTGGAAAGAGAAAACCATGAGGTTGTTTTTTTTTAACAGTTTTTTGAGATATAATTTATATACATAAAATTCAGCCATTAAAGTGTATAATTCAATAAATTTTGGTATGATAGAGCTGGAAAACTGTCACCACAATCTGATTTTACAACATTTCTATTATCTTCAAAGGTAGTCATTTACAGTAAAAAACCATGGTTTTAAAGTTAGGAAGACCGGTGTTTTAGTCTGAGCTTTACTAGTTAGCAACTGTATTACCTTGGAAAGCTAAATCTCAATTTCCACACCTTTGAAATAGAGATGAGGAAACTTCCTTTACAACATTTTCATAAGAACTATAAATAATGCACATGAAGCACTTGGCAATAATAAATGTCAAATAAATGGTAGTGTTTATTGTTGAACTGTGCCTGCATCTTTGTAATTTTTGTGGTATTTTTGTTTGTATTCTTATAGCTTCTACAATAGTGTGCCCTTTACTAAAGATATCTTGAAACATATCTTTTAAAGTAGAATGGAAAGAGGAAGCCTGGATTTTAGAATACTTGGGTTTTCTGGTTCTACCATTTAATTGCTCCATTGGGCAAATCACTTTACTGTGTCTGTTTTCTCATGAGGAACTAGAGTAATAACATCCACCTTGCAGGGTTGTTTTGAGTGTTTGAGGAAAAATACATGACATGTTGATATAGTAGGTGCTCAACACATTGGAACTGTTATTTTATGATATCAGGAGCTACCATCTTCAAAGTAATTACATTCAGGAATAAAGTTTATGTACAGCCGTGGCCAGCATGGCTTGGTTGGTTGAGCATCATCCTGTGCACTGAAATGTTGCTGGTTAGATTCTCAGTCAGGGCACATGCCCAGATTGTGGGTTTGGTTACTGGTCGGGTACATATAAGAGGCAACCTATTGATGTTTCTCTCTCTCTCCCCCTCTCTCTCTCAAATCAATAAAAACATATACAAAATTCAAGGCCTAGATGGAAATTTTGCTTATGTACCATGTGCACATTTGCTGTACAAATTTTTATATTTTAGTTCTAGTACAATGCCCCATACATAGTCCTTACTAACATATCTGATTAAATAAATGCAGAGATGAGTAAAAAAAGAAGAAAAAGAATTTTTCCCATTCTGTTCCAATATCCCTGAATATTTAGGTATCTGGGAGAAAGTTTCATTTGCTAAGCTTCAGGCTTATTCACTTACCTCCTCTCATTTGGCAGGTTGGGGGTGGAGTGAGGTAGAGAAAAATGAGAAATTATCATAAGGACAAAAATTACAACAATAATTGCCTACATTTGTAAACACCTATTTATATATTTTAAAGTACTTTCATGTTATTTCTTAATATTTATTTCTCATGATAAGCATATCAGGCGATTGGAGTAAATAGTCTCAGTTTGGTGAAAAGAAAGCTAGGTTCAGAAGTGAGCTTATTCATGGCTCTTATGGAGCTAATAAGTGGCAAAGTCAAATGAGGGAATAAGTAGGTAAATGTGTGTGTGAGCATAGACTGGGTCACCTGTTCTGGAAAGCAGTCTGGCATTACGGTACTTGAGCAAATTAACTAGTTGTTTACTCTATGACCCAACCACTTCATTCCTACAGGTGAACACGGGAATGTCCCATAGTTCCCCAGGAAGATGTGTCCAGTTATTCACTGTTGTGTTACCAGTGGAGGAGAGGAGGTATCTGGGTGACCATTTCTGGGGGAGGCAGAGATAGACAGGTGGATGCACATCATGCAGTTGTCTATAGTTAAAAGCAACAGATTCGATAAAAGCAGCATGAATGGATCTTAAGAATATAGTGCTTGGTGACAAATGTCAGAGTGTGGGGAACATGTATTCTTTATGTGAATTAAGAATTTACAAGCCTAGCACAGTACACATCTTGTAAGAACCCGTACATTAAGTACTCATTAAGCACATTAGAATGGCTGCCTGTGGGGCCCAGTGCATGGGAGTAGGTTATGGTGATAAAAAGGAATAAATAAATAAGGAACAAAATGATAATGTGCCATGTACCAGTATGGCTGTTTCAACCTTCTGAATGGTGATGTTAAAAAACAAAACAAAACAACACACTGTTACTTGATATAGTTTGGATACCTTTTATGTGATCAGCTCTGTTACTACTGCGTTTAACCAGAGACCCTGACATCATTGCTAGTATGTATGGTGAAAGATGTTCCGTGTGAAATAAAGTTTGGAGTCGTTTCTCAAGACTCAAGTTAAATTTTGCACAGAAAGCAACATCTTTTTTTTTTTTTTAAAAGATTTACAATACGGTACACTTGAATTTGTACAATTTAAACATGAAGTTCTTTTAATTTTTATGTTTTGGATAATAGACACATGTGTCATGCAGTACTATTAGTTTTTACGGGATTAAAATGCAATCTACTAAATATTTACTTCTAAAATGATAAGCTATCCTTATCATTCATAGATTCACAAGGTGCTCAGTATCCTATTATATCTAGAAATAGTTGTCTGCATGTATATTCTCCTTAAAGGATCTAAATGTGTGATTATTTTTTGCAGATACGTATATCCCCTTCGGTTGTCTTATTTGTTTTCCAAGTTAAAGTTGAAGTATAATAGATCCTCCCCCGCCCCCCCGTTTTCTTTAATTTTTTTTTTTTTTTTTTTTTTTGGTGTAAAACCGTGCAGATTTACTGAGTTACAGTTCTAGAGGTTAGAATTCCACAAAGGTTGGCAGGGCTGGTTCTGGAGGCCCCCAGGGAGAATCCTTTTCTTTATCTTTCCAGCTTCTAGAGTCGGCCTGTGTTTCTTGGCTCTTGGCTCCATGTCACTCTGACTTCTGCTTTGATCATCATTTTGAATAGATTGCCTTTTAATTTACCTTCCCTTTCTACTTAGTATTTGTGATCCTTCTGAAATGATAGTTATGTAAGATGGTTATAATTATCTTTTGTACATAGTGTGCATTTTTGTAACAGCAACTACCCTGCCTGTTTAAAAGAGTCTCAATAGTTAAGTTCAGCTGAACCTTATCAACCTTGGAAAATACTCATCCATCTCTACTGTGGCGATGCTCCTGATGGTATTCAGTAGGCGCACTTCGCTGGGACAAGAAGGTCACGGGATTATTTTAATGACAGGTATAGAAGTTGAAGAGAAATTGATTACACCCTTAGGGATCCCAGGGCCCACCTGTTTGTGAGTGTTGTGCCGACCAGAGATTCAGGTTCACCTGTAACATGCAGAGGAAGGCATGGCTCTGTGTAAGAGTTTCGTCTGCAGAACCACGCGATAAAATGTTGGCAACGGAGACTTGATTTTAATGTTGTCTTTTATCTTTCTCAACAACCTAAATGAAATAGAAGGAAAAGGGAAGCGTTGCTATCTAGTTGAAGGGATACAGAGTCAGATATGTGAAACTGTTATTCATAAGTGTGATTCTGAACTGTTCTGCAATTTCGTTTCCTCGTCTACAAAGTGAGGGTAATGCTATGTCTCCTTTATTCCTCTCAGAGGATCAAATTGTAGGATTAGGTAATTTATTGAATTCAAATTGCTTAGTGCATTATGAATATATTGGTGTGGTTATTTTACATATTATTCTTTAAATGTACTGTTCTCTTCCAGAATGATAGCTTTTCTACTGAACTAATATAGCATCTTCCAGTAATATCTCTGGTGATTGGACATTTTACAGTTGATTTATTAAGATCGGGAGCTTTAGTATCTCTTTGAGGTTTTGGCAACTTTTAATCTTATTAAAGTTTTAGGTATGCTCGAAAACTGTGCTCTTTTCATTTACTGGAACCAACAGAGAAGGTCATAAGCAATCACTAAAATCTCCTTGCATCTCCATGATTGTTGCAGTTTGCAAAGTCTGATTGGATTGCAACAGGGTGTGAAATGGCATGGCTGAGATTGGTGTGAATGTCCAATTAAGTCTCCATTGAATCTCTCAATGTGTGAAACTCATTGAGCCTAATTCTACAGGTGTTTGAAGAATCAGTGTAATGAATTGCTCTCTGAGTTGGAAAATTTGAGTTCAGTCTGTTACTTAGAATGTATACACACTTGGGCATAACTTCACTTCTACAGAGTATCCTAACGGGTAAAATTTCTGCCTGCTTAAAGATTCTCCATGCTATGAGATCCAAGCTGTGGTGAGGCTCTCAAACAAACTTAGTACATGCCATTTTGTAGAGCCTCTGAGTGAGCTACCTCTAAGCTGTAGGTTTGTCCAGAAACTGATGAAGATTCTGGAGGTTTGAGTAAATATTTAAAATACATTTATATGGATTTCTGCAGAAGCCTCTTATCTGTGATCATTGTTTAATCTGAGTCATTAGTAAGACTTCCTCCCCCTTTCATGTAATGAGGTACAAATACTTTCAATTCTGCCCACACATGGCTTTTGAATCCAACCATCTCTCCTACTTTATGCCACTGATTTGATATTGGTTACTGTCTTTCACCTGGGCCATTTGAACATTTGCCTAAATTGTGTCCTTGCATCTATAGACAGCTGATCGCCCCACATATCTTTACAAAACAAAATTATGATATAATTCCTCTGTTTAAAAACCTTTTATTGATACCCATTATAAGAAAGGTAAAGTCCAAACAGCTTAGGTCCTTTACCATCTTGTCCTAGTACAACTGACCATTTTTACCCTTTGTTTTTTCTGAAACATTTGATCTTGTGACCATGCTATACTTATTTCTCCAGCCTTTCCCCAAATGGACTATGCCTTTGCATTCTGCCATGTCTTGTATATGTTTTTTCTTGCTAGTATGTGCTATTCTCATTTTTCCTGGAAAATCCCTGCAACTCCTTTAGTACCTAGCTCAAATATTCCCTCTTCTAAGAAACCTTCCTAGACTTCTACAGGTCGTGACAGTCTTCTATAGTTTTAGCACTTTGACTCTCATGGCATTTGTCTCATTTTATTGGAATTATTAATTTCTTTGTTTTCCTTAACTAACCAGACAATGGGTTCTTAGAGTGCGTAGTTATACCTTTTCTCCATTTTCTTGTCTGCCTCCCCCCACCTAGGACCTAGCACACCTAATATGGCTGTTGAACAAAAAGATACTCACCAGTTGAACAGTGTTTGCCAACATGGTCTCCTGTACAACAGTGTTGAGATTACTTTGACCTTGGAAAATATTTATATTTAAGTAAGATGTAGGTACATGATATTAGAAATACGTCAGAAACTTGGCAAAGGTATGCATATATGATAATATCTAATGCTATTTTATCTTGTTAAAGCAAAAAATCATGCAAATTCCACTCATTTGATGTCAGTCTCTCAGTCCCTTAGTGACTTTCATTCAAACGAATACTTTCTGTAGAGTAGTAATGAAGGTGAAGTGCTTTTAGAGTCAAACTATGTCGTATGAAGCAATTGTTACTTAAAAATGGGTTTTACTAGTGATCAGTTGGATGTCAGTGGGGAATAACACTACAGACAGGCCCATGGAAGTGAAAAAGATTTATTACGTTCATTTAAGCCCAAGGCATGAGCATATGACATTGGTGTGTTTGAATGTCAGTAGGTCACAGTAAGGGGAGAGCAAGAAAGGGAATTTGTGGTAGGGATCAGCCTTATCACACAGGTATTCTTGAGTGGAGTATTCACAGACTGTGGGAATTTTGAGGCATCAAAAGAAAAAAAGAAGTTTAAACTTTGCAAGGCACAGAAAAATCTGCATTTCCATCACTAGAGCTGGTTGACTTCTATATCTTAGCTTTCTTATCTGGAAAATGGGTATAATAAATAGTACTAAGCTGCCATTGGGTTGCTGCAAGCACTAAATTGTAACGCTCAGTGTTTGGCCCTCGCTGGTTTGGTTTAGTGGATAGAGCATCAGCCTGTGGACTGAAGGGTCTTGGTTTCGATTCCAATCAAGGGCACATGCCCAGGTTGCAGGCTCGATCCCTAGTAGGGTGTGTGCAGGAGGCAGCCGATTATTGATGTTTCTATCTCTCCCTCTTCCTTCCTCTTTGAAATCAATAAAAATATATTTAAAGCTCAGTGCTTGGTTTCATAGAAAGTTCTTTTTATCTCTCAGTTTAAAGGTTTCTTGTATATGTATTGTTTTTACTGCACAAATAATACATGTTTAATATAGAGATGTCAGTCACTATGCTTCTGAACCATTTTAAAAATATATATTTTTTATTGATTTTTTTACAGAGAGGAAGGGAGAGGGATAGAGAGTTAGAAACATCAATGAGAGCCCGCAACCAAGGTACATGCTCTTGACTGGAATCGAACCTGGGACCCTTCAGTCCACAGGCTGACACTCTGTCCACTGAGCCAAACCAGTTAGGGCACTTCTGAACCTTTTGATAACATGGCACGCTGGCATCAAAGGACCAGGCTGCTGCCAGATGAAGGTGTTGCTATGGGGCTGCAGCCATACTAGACTCTTACACATTTCCGTAAAGATTGAAGAGATAATGACCATCAATTCCAGGACCTGTGGAGGGCTGATAATATGTTTCCAGAAGTGGGACATGCACTAAGGATGTGGACATTTTCATATTCCTTTTATTTTTTGTGACAGCCAAATCTTCCTTCAAAGGATAGGTTATACCAACTTATATCTCACCATTTCCTGAACTCCCCACAGCACAGCATTATTACTTTTTTTCTTTACTTTTCTCACTGTGACTGGCAAAAAGTTGACTCAGTTTGTTTTACTTTGTGATTATAAATTTTTGATCAATGTAAAAGTGAAATATGGAATACTAGCTTTAAAAATATCCTCAAGGAACAAACTGATGGTTGCCAGATAGGAGGAGTGTTACGGGTTAGGTGAAAAAGGTGTGAAGGGACTAAGAAATACAAAACAGTCATGGAGATGTAAAGTACAGCATAGGGAATATAGTCAAGGATACTGCAATAACTATGTATGTTGTCAGGGGGGTACTAGACTCATTGGGGGCACCACTTTGTAAGTTATATAAATGTATAACCATTATGCTGTATACCTGACACTAATATAATACTGAATGGCAACTGTAATTGGAAAAAAATAATAAAAATAAACATACATATGTGAAATAAAATCCTCAAGGAGTAAAGTGCAGAGACTAATATCTAACAGCCTATAAATCACTCACTGGCTAAGAAGGTATTGTTGATCTCTGGTCTTTTGTCCTAGGAGCTCAGCTACTCACATTACATCATATACCTTGTGTTTCTGATGACAGTGTATATTCTGTTATTAAGTTGAGATTCATCATGGAAGTCTCCATTCTGAAAAAAATTCCCTTTAATATTGTTGAATGCAGAATAGTGAGGGAATATAGAGGATAACCCACGACTTGAGTTGAAGGTTGAGCCTTATTTTTCTGGCCAGAAATCCAAAGAATTGTCCTTCCTGTGTTGGAAATGTTCTCCCTTAGCAATATTCAATTGCATGTTTACTTTGGCAATATAAAGTTTGTTTCTCCAAATGCTTACTTTCTTTATGAGACGCTACACTTATTTGTAGCAATTACTTTTTTACACTTTTTTTTGTTTTCCCTTACTCAGCTTTTCTTAAGTGATTGCAAAAAAAAAAAAAAAAGGAAATTCAGCACTTAGAATTTCTTGTATTTTGGTTTTAAAATAAACATTTAGTGGCATATTGTATTAATGAGTCTTGAGAGCTTATCATTTTGATGTTATATTCATGTCTTGGAATAGGTGCACAAAGAAACCTTGACTACATGAATATGTATTATATGTAGCAATAATGTGTGATCCTTCAGAGGAGAATATGAGATTTCTAACTTACCATCTGAAGAAAATTTTCTAATGTTGCAGTTAGATTTATTTTAATTTGCACATACACTTTTCTAGTTCTTCTTGCACAAGACATAGTCTTTTGTTAAGGAATAGAGCCAAGCTAATTTGGTCAACATGACCAAATCAGGACCTTACTGTCCTTTGGCCAAAAGTCATTGCAAAGCTGAATAATATAAAAATAAAGGAAAAGAAAAAGAAAAATCACCTAAACAAATCATAACATTCATACAAGAACAGAGGTGCAAATATACAAACCCTACCAGTGAAGAACACATTTTGTAAACTGTCAATAAACTATTTAATTGTAGTGTCTAAATAACTGTTCTGGCTTTGGAAGGAAATTCAAACAAAGTCCCCAGAATTTGCCCTCTTGCTGTTAGCAAACACCCCGCCCCGCCCCCTCCTGTCTCTGTGCTTTTGTTCACAAATTACTCTATGTGTGTTCTACCCACCCTTGTCTACCTAGGAAAGCTCTCTTGTACTTGATGTTCAGTCTTTGAATATCACCTCTTTTGTTAAAGCTTCTTGCATTTGTGACTGGGTCACCACCAGATGTATGTGTGTGTTTTCAGAGCTTGCGTGCCTTTGTGACTTAGAACCTTTAATTTGTCTGACACTGACACACCTCTTTGTGCCAGGCACTCTGCTTGGTACTGGATTTGAAAATGGCAAATAAAGTACCATCTTTGCTCAAGTACCAAGTTAAAACAATTAAAAGTCTTTATTTTCTAGAGCAGTTTTAGGTTTACAGAAAAATGGAGTAGATAGTATAAACTCTATTCACAGATTCCCCTATCATTAACATCTTGAATTAACTTGGTACATTTGTTACAATTGATGGCTAAATATTGATACATGATTATTAGCTAAAACCTATATTGGTGTTCACTTTCTGTGCAGTGCAGTTCTATGAGTTTTAATAAATGCATAATGTCTGTATCTCTTCAGAGCAGTATTATACTAAAAATCCCCCGTGTTCCATTTATTTATCCCTCTCCTCTCCTCCAACCTCCTGGAAACCACCAATCTTTTTTTTAAAAATATATTTTTATTGATTTCAGAGAGGAAGGGAGAGGGAGAGAGAGAATCAGAAACATCAATGAAGAGAGAGAATCACTGATTGGCTGGCCACTGCATGCCCCCTGCCCGGAATTGAGCCTGCAACCCAGGCATGTGCCATTGACCAGAATGGAATCCGGGACTCTTCAATCCACAGGCTGATGTTCTATCCACTGAGCCAAATCAGCCAGGGCCCACCAATCATTTTATTGTCTACTAGAGGCCTGGCGCACGAATTCGTGCAAGGGTGGGGTCCCTCGTCCTGGCCAGTGATTGAGGCCTATCAGGGAGCCAGCCGGCCGGGGGGAGGGACCATGGGAGGTTGGCCAGCAGGGGAGAGGAGCTGTGGGAGGTTGGCTGTGGGAGCGCACTGACCACCAGGGGGCAGCTCCTGTGTTGAGTGTCTGCCCCCTGGTGGTCAGTGTGCGTCATAGCAACTGGCCATTCCAGTTTGGTCATAATGGTTGCTTAGGCTTTTATATATAGAGATAGATAGTTTTGTCTTTTCCAGAATGTCATAGAGTTGGAACCAAGCAGTATGTCGCCTTTTCAGACTAGATTTTTTTTCACTTACCAATATGCATTTATGGTCCCTCTATATCTTTTCATGGCTTTATAGCACCTTTCTTTCTAATCCTCCTATCTAATAATAGACAAACATGGTAATTGACCATACCCTTGCTACACCTCCCATTGGCTAATCAGCACAATATGCAAATGAACTGCCAACAAAGATGGCGGTTAATTTGCATACGTAGGCTCCAAGCGGGGGAGGGAAGACTGAAGGCGAGCTGGAGCAGCGAAGATGGAAGACGGAAGGCGGCTCCGGCCAGAACAGCGAAGACGGAAGACTGAAGGCAGCTATGGTTGGAGCAGCGAAGACAGAAGACGGAAGGCAGCTTCGGCCGGAGCAGGGAAGATGGAAGACTGAAGGTGGCTCCGGCTGGAGCAGCGAAGACAGAAGACGGAAGGCGGCTCCAGCCAGAGCGAAGGCCTGGGTCCTGGGTGCCAGAGGAAAATCTGTGCCAGCAGCCAGGAGAAAGGAAGGCCTCTAGTGCTAAATAATATTCTAGTATATGGGTTCACCACAGTTTATCCATTCTCTTACTGAAGAACAACATGTTTGTTTCCAAGTTTTGGCAAGTATAAATAAAGCTGCTAGAAACATTCATATGTAGCTTTTTGTCTAGACATAGTTTTTTAACTTATTTGAGTAAATGCCAAGGAGCACAATTGCTAGATCATATGGTAAGACTATTTTTAGCTTTGGAAGAAACTACCACTGTCTTTCAAAGTGGTTATAAACTTTGCATTTCCAAAGTTGTACAAACACTTTGTGTATGAGAGTTGCTGTTGATTCTTTGTTCTTTGGTATTTTCTATATAACCATTCATGTCATCTGTGCACAAAGACAGTGGCTATGAGTTCCAGTGCAATGTTGTGAGTACTGAGAATGGTCATCCCTGCTTTTTTCCTGATCCGATGGAGAAAGTGTCTATTTCTCACCATTAAGAATGATGTCAGCTGTAGGTTTTTTTGTAGATTTATAAATCAAGTCTAAGAAGTTCTCATCTATTTCTAGTTTGTTGACATTTTTAACATGAATAAGTGTTGGCTATTTCAAATGCTTTTTTTGCAACTATTGATAAGATCATATGAATTTCTTCTTTGGCCTATTGATGTGATGTATCCAATTGTTTTCAAATGTTGAACCAGCCTTGCATACCTGGAATAAAGCTCATTTGGTTAAGATATATAATTCTTTTTTATCCATTATTGGATTTGACTTGCTAATATTTTGTTGAGGTTTTATGTATGTATATTCACAAGAGATATTGATTGATTTATAGTTTTCCTTTCATTGTAATGTCTTTTTTCTGGTTTTGTTATTGGGTTAATGCTGTCCTCAAAAAATGGGGTAAGAAATATTCCCTTTGTTTATATTTTCTGGAAGAGTTGTAGAAAATTAATATCACTTTTTCTCAAATGTTTGTAGATGTCAATAGTGAACTAATCTGGAAGGTTATAAATTATTTATATTTATGAAGGTTATTATTTATTGATTCAATTTCCATGAGCATACATTATATCATTTCTTTTGTCTAAATTTGTTAAGGTGTGTTTCATGGCTCAGAATGTGACTTATCTTGGTAAATATTTCATGTGACCTTGAAAAGAATGTGTGTTCTCGTGTTGTTGAATGAAGTATTCTACAAATAGCAATTAGATCCAGTTGTTTAATAGTGCTGTTTAGTTCAACTGATTTTTTGCCTGCTGGATCTGTCAATTTCTGATAAAGGAGTGTTGAAGTTTCTGCTATAATATCGAGTTCATCTATTTCTCCTTATAGCTCTAGCAGTTTTGCTTCACATATTTTGATGTTTTGTTAATAGACGCATAAACATTAATGATTGTTATGTCTTTTTGGAATATTAACTTTTCAAATTATTATGTAGGGCTTTTCTCTTTTTTAATTCTCACCTGAATTTATTGTTTTTTAAACATTTATTTTAAAGAGAGAGGGAAGGAGAGAGAGGTATGTGAGAGAGAAACATGTATCTGTCCAGTTTTTCCAACACCATTTATTGAATAAACTGTTTTTATCCCAATGCATATTCTTTCCTCTTGGATAGATTAATTGATCACATAGGCATGGGATTATTTCTGGGCTTTCTATTCTGTTCCATTGATCTATGTGTCTGTTTTTATGCCAGTACCATGCAACTTTTGATTACTACAGTCTTTTAGTGTAGTTATTTCTCAAGATTGCTGTAACTATTCAGGATCTTTCGTGATTCCGTATAAATTTTAGGATTATTTGTTCTTGTTCTATGAAAAATGATATTGGCATTTTAATAAAGATTGCACTGATCTATAGATTGCTTGGTAGTATGAACATTTTAACAATGTCAATTCTTCCTATCCATGAGCATCATATATGCTTCCACTTATTTGCATCTTTTTCAGTTTCTTCAGTGTCATATACTTTTCTAAATTCAGGTCTTTTACTGCTTTGGTTAAAATTATTCCTAGATATTTTTTGATGCAATTTTTAAATGGGACTATTTCCTTAATTTCACTTTCTGATAGTTTGTTTTTTGGTGCATAAAAATGTAACCAATTTCTGATAATTTTCTATTTTGTTATTGATCAGTTTTAATGGGTTAAAGTGTTAAAGTCTCCAAACAAACTAAGTTTTTCCTTGATGTAATAAGACAGATTCAGAAAATATTGAAAAAAAGTTAATTTTCTCCCTATGTGACTCAGTATTTTTAAGCCCCTTTCCTTCTGTTTCACTGGCATTGGAGCAATTACTTTTCTGTTAAATTTATGCATAAAATGCAGCAATGCATCATTCCTCACACGTAAGTAGCTTTCATAGAGCACATATACATGTGCATCATATTGTTCAGTGAGTGGCACATATGTGCACAAAGATTACTTATAAATGGTAACTATTTGTTAAAACTCAGACATCCTATTCTGTACAGGGACAGACTTTTTAAAATAACTGTTAGGATTTATTTTTAGATTATCCTATCCCAGAGAGAGGTCCTCATTTTTTTCTCTCTTGGATGCCTCATTCTTCTTCCACATACACAGCACTTTCTTTCATCTACCTAAACAAGAAAAAAACAATAGACCTTAAATGTCTCCCGCCCCCATTTTAAAAAAATTGTATGTTTTACAATTATTTGGCTCTACTCTTCACTGCTGATATAGCACCACCTGGGAGCAGGGGAGGGAAGGGTGGAGAAGGAAGTGTAGATGTGTGCATTGTGAGCTCTGAGAGAGTGACTGTTTATGCTGCAGATGGAACTCAGTGCTGCTGAAGTTTTAGGCTCTCCACCCTTAGCACTCTGTTTCCTTGAGTCACATACATTTTAAAAATGAACATTCTTGTATTTTTATGATTAAACTAACATATTTATTGTGGAAAGTATGGAAAGTATAGATAGGCCAAGCGAAAAGTAATCCTGTCACTCAGAAGACCACAGGCTTTCTTGAAGGAGTGGTGTACACTTGCTTAACACTTTTTCATTATTCACTCAGCTGCTTCACCCTGCAGGCTCCCTCCCAGCCCTGTTGTCTCTTAGGGTGGGGGAGGAACATCCTTTCCTCTACCCTCAAGGTTCTTCTGGCTGGTCTAAGAATCACATCGACATGAGGCAGATTGGCAAGAGAAAATAACCAAATTTAATGCATACATCTGTATGGGAACCCCGTATACATTAGAGTCAGAGATCCCCCCCCCGCCCCCCCCCCCCCCGCTACCCCCCATGAAGGAGAGGTTCAGAGACAGGAAGGCGCTGGAGGTATGTAAGACATCCTGAGTTAGGGATGAGGTAATGCACCTGGGGACCTTCAAAGGGTCATTGCAGAATGATAAGAACTCACCTTTAGTAAATAGAAGTTTGCTCTGCCCCAGAGTCAAAAGAAGTTACCTCTGATAGGCTTTTATTAGGAGCAAGGCCCCTAATTCAAGTTCTAGGCCGTTAAAGGGAGGGGTAGAATTTCTCTTGAATTTGAATCTAGTATTACCTTTAGCTCAAAGTAATCTGCTTACCACTGAGACACATCTTGGGATGGCTCGTTCTGCACCCCTACAGTTGTGGGCTGTTACTACTGTCTATACTGCAGCTTCCTCATCTGCAAGAGTGGGGTAACGATGTGTCCTCATAGTGTCATATGAGCATGAAATGATGGGATACAGAGAAAGCATTAAAAATAGCTTCTAGGAGAGTAAGCTCTACATCAGTGCTGGCTGACACAGCGCTCCCCTCCAGAAGATGGAATGTCTGCCCAGTGGTGCTAACTCGTGTCATTGTCTCTGATTGCAAAGGCCAGTTTCTGCCCGACTCTACCTTTTGCAGTTCGACTCATTCTTCAGGGCTTATCTAAAATGCATTCTCCTCTGTGAGTTGCTGTTTCGAACAATCCTTCCCGTGGCGCTTTTTCCACCTTTGTGGTTATACCTCCGGCATTCTGAAAACATGGAATGCATTGAATTATCATCCTCTTTTGTGTTTTGACTAGCAGCAAAGGAACTTGGGACAGATGGGAAATTAAGCTGTGGCTGGTTATTGGAATTCTATACATGACCAAGCCTTGGCAAGGTTAGAGTTAAATATGATACAACTTCTGGGATGGAGTTAGTGACTGGGAAAGAAGCACCAATAGCAGAATGTACAATTGCTAGCTTTTCTAAAAACTCACAATATGCACAGAACTTATTGTGTAAATCACCTTGAATATCATTCAAGTGGCATTTTAAATTTTATAATCATGTCTAGCTATGTCTGGGTTTATTAGAACTGTGCTCTGTTAAGTCTCAGGAAAATTTGCTATGCTGGCCCAGATCAGGATGTCTGCAATACTGTCACGTTCTAATGTTTAACATGCCCTCTTTTAAGTGTAGGTTTTTCTAGTAACTTTAGAGAATTCAAATTGCAAAAGCGAAATATTTTAATGTAGCCTGATAATAATTTCATATTAGAGTCTCTGTGTAAATTAGATTTTAATGATCCAAATTGTTATTCATAATACTGATACTGACTAGAAGGATAGCAGTTATAGTGTTTGTTTTTTTTGTAAAAGTGACGTATTAAATATTGATCATGAGTTCCTAGAACTCATAATGAAGGAATACTTACATATGTGAACATCTATATATGATTATTAGGTGTGAAACTTATATAAGTATTAGAGGCCTGATGCAGGAAATTGTGTAAGGGGCTTGGCCTTCGCAGCCCCAGCTTCGTCCTGATGGTCGTTCTGTTGTTTGGTCTAATTAGCATATTAGCTCTTTATTATATAGGATGTATATATAAATATTCACACTCAAAAATATTTACTGCTATAAATATTGTCTTCATTTATGTCCCTCCAGTACCACAAGAGTTTTTATTTGCTTTGCTTTTAAATATAGAGCCAAACTATGTTTAAAACATTTCAGTGAGTAACAAGTACAAACTAGTTTACAGACCTGAGTTTATTGTGCTGTAAGTATTTATTATGTGCTCTATAAGCTATTTGATTTGATTTTGTCAGTTAAGTGTAGTAAAACCAAACAGTATGTCCACAAGAATCAATGGTAGTAATTGTGACAATTTTGAGAATAAGTTCATAGAAAAAAATGCATCATTTGCTGTCCATGAACATCTAGTGTTTTATTAAACCAATTATACGCCAATTACACTCTAAATTACACTCTAGAAAGAGTGAAGCAGCGTTCAGACCCTTGCAGAGTCCCAAAATCAGAGCCTCTAATAGAAAACAGAACTGGGAAGGTAGTAACGATACCAGAGATGGGACACCCTTGTGCTCCATGACAGCGCTGGTGATGGCTTTGGCCTGTGATCCATGTGCTTGTACAGGTGCTGCTTGCTCCAAGGGATGCTTTGTGTTTTGTGTTTCTATGTTTTGTGGGGAAAATGCCTGTGCGGTTGTTAACTGCACACCCTCTCTTGCTTCCCCAAATGAAAATGGGTTTGAAGTCTGAGTGGAGTACTAACTGATGCATCTGGATTCCTTCTTTCATTCACACTCATTTCCTCAGTGACCTTTGTGCTTCCTCTTTGTGGAGTTCCTTTGTTGGAAAAGGTCAGGAGGACAACGTTATTAAAATTCTTTAGATCTCTCTCTCTTCACCACCATAACCTATTGCTTTTTCGAGGCTATTTTTCTTTTGAGTTTCAGGATAAAGGCCTTTTACTTTAAAAGCTGTTTTTTTGATCCTTGTTTTTTGTGTAATTACACTAAACTTCTTTCAGAGTTCAGGCCTATGCTGATTGCTGCTATTTACGCCAGCTAAGTAGTCAGCACTGATTAAATTGTATTGTGGGTCTGAGGTATTTTCTTTTTATTCCATCTGGTATTAAATTGAGGTACTGTACAAAGAGAAACAAATACTGATGTGAAATGAATTGATAACATACTGTAATTGACATTTGCCAAGTATAGTGACTAAAACTTCTTAACAGTACCATGTTTACTTTTTATTTAACCTCTATATTTTTAGGCTTACACTTATTTTGATAATTCAAAAGTTAATTTTTGGAGAGGCAGTAAGATGTAGGGGTTGAGAGCATAGGCCCTTGAATCAGACTGTCTGGGATTCAAGCCAGGCTCTATCATGTGTTAGTTCTGTGACTGAACATGTTAGTTACTTAACGTTGCTAATCCTCAAGAAAACAGAGATAATAGTACTCTCCTTTTTATCCATTGTTGTTATTTTAAATTTTTACAGTATCCTTCACTTCCGTGGGATTCATTGGTCTGCAGATTAAATTCCAAAACCAGCGCTGATTTGGAGCTTTGCTTGGGCCTCACAAGAACTCATATGAGAAATGTCAACCTTTAATGGTGAACAGCAGGCAGATATTAACGATAATGCCTGTCCAACAATTATATGGAGAGAATGGATATTAATGTGTGATAATTATTGGCACTTAGGGCTTCTTAGTATAAACTCCTAGAAGTACTTTATGCACCTGCCATTTTTTTTATAACTTAGATGGCATGTTTACAATGTGTTTTCTGTATATACCTGATTTCTAATGTATTCTCCTTTTTCCTTTTTCCTTTCCTTCTCATGTCAGTCTGAGGTTGTCCCACACTGGGAGGAAGCTATACTGAACACACTCCTTGGACCCGTTTTAACTATCATCTTCCCATGATAAATGAGTTCAAATGATGTAACCACCCTCCCCGCTCTTTCGTTTGTTCTGTTGATCAGCTTGTCTGGTGGCAGGATAATGAGTGCATGTTTCTCTTGCTGGACTTGGCTTTTGATGGCTTTTTAAGGTTAGTCTCTGCCTGTTCCTGTGGGTCAGAGTCTCCTATATATTGTTCTGCATCTACATTCATGGATTTCTCTGCTACGGGACACGTTTGGTAAGTAAGTTTATGGCAAGGGTCAGCAAACTTTCTGCAAAGGGCCAGATAGTAAACATTTAGGCTTTGTGGGCCGTAGGGTTTTTGTCACAATGATCCAGCCAAAGACAGTGCACATAGATAATACATAAATTGATGAGTGTGCCTTGTTTCAATAGAGTTTTATTGTGGACACTGAAATTTGCATTTTAAATAATTTTTGTGAGTCATAAAATAGTCTTCTTTTTTATTTTTCTCCACATTTAAAAAAATGTGAACCCATTTTTGGTTTATTTGGCTAACCAAAGCCAGGCAGATTTTGTGCATGCATTGTCATATGGGCTCCCCTGGTCTGGTATCTCATCATTATGACAAGTACAGTAGTAGAAAGGTATCCATAAATAGTACATATTTTTACTATGACTATTTGCTCCTTTTAAGTGCTTTTCTTTATAAATAGGTAGTAAAAGTATAAGACATGGTGTCCTGGTTATTTATTGTTGTGTAAAAAATTCTTAAACAAAATTGCTTAAAACATTTTTTTTTTTAATCTCTCCTGGTTCTCTTAGTAGACCTGGTTCTGCTCTCTTGGAATTTCTTCTGCAGACAGTGACTGGGCCTGGGCTGGAGTCACCAAGGCTCAACTGCACTGTATTGTCAGGATGACTGGCTCAGGCGGCTGACTATTGATGTTGCTGCTGGCTTACAGCCTAGAGCTCAGTCTACTCATGGCCTTTCATGAGGTCTGGCTTCTCAGTGTAGCAACAAGGAGTGACCAAAAAGCAAATGTTCCAAGAGACCCAGGGGGAAGTTGCCAGCCTTTTCATGACCTGTCCTAAGATGTTTCACAGTATCAGTTCAACCATATTCTATGGATCAAGAGCAAGTGATAGGACCAACCCCAATAGAAGGGCCTATACAAGGGCATGAACACCGAAAGCTGTTGATCATTGGAGGGCTATCTTTAAAGACTAGATCCCACAGGTGGGATTATTCATCACTAAATTCAAAATAGTGTTTACCTTTGGAGAAGGTATGGAGTAGTGGACAGAGGGAGTATTTTCAATACTTTATGTTTTAAGGAGGTAGATACATACCTATTGGTTCTATTATTTCTTATACTTTTTGGTGTTTTTGAAATATTTCATAATAAAGTTACAGTATATATTTTAAAAAATGTCCAGCAAAAATAAAGTTGCTATCTGGAGGTAGAAACCAAAACCTTTGATTAGTTTAAAAATATTTTAAAAATGTAAAAATTTATTACAATTACAGTTTATATTTAATATTATTTTGTGTTATTTTCAGGTTTGATTAGTTTTGTTGTTGTTGTTGTTGTTAATCCTCACCCGATGATATTTTTTCCATTGATTTTTAGAGAGAGTGGAAGGGGTGGGGGTGAGGGAAGAGAGAGAGAAACATCAATGTGAGAGAGACACATTGACAGGTTGCCTTCCAAATATGCCCCAACCGGAGCTGGGATCAAACCTGCAACCTAGGTATGTGCCCTTGACCTGGAATTGAACCCGTGACCCTTCTATGTACAGGCTGACATTCTAACCACTGAGCAACACTGGCCAGGGCTGATTATTATTATTTTTAAATATTTTTTATTGATTTCAGAGAGGAAGGGAAAGGGAGAAAGATATAGAAACATCAATGATCAGAGAGAATCATTGATTGGCTGCCTTCTGCATGCCCCACACATGTGCCCTGGCAGGGAATCGAACCTTGACCTTCTAGTTCAGTGATGGCAAACCTATGACACGTGTGTCAGAGGTGACACGCAAACTCATTTTTTTGGTTGTTTTTTCTTTGTTAAATGGCATTTAAATATATAAAATAAATATCAAAAATATAAGTCTTTGTTTTACTATGGTTGCAAATATCAAAAAATTTCTACATGTGACACGGCACCAGAGTTAAGTTAGGGTTTTTCAAAATGCTGACACGCCGAGCTCAAAAGGTTCGCCATCACTGTTCTAGTTCATAGGTTGGCGCTCAAGTGAGCCATGCCTGCTGGGCAAATACAATAATATTTTAAACTTTTTCTTTTGTTTGTTTTGTTTTAAAGATTCTAAAAATATCCACACATTGTGATTAGTTGATGTGTCTCTTGACCTTTAATCTATTGATTTCTCCTTCTCTTTTTCTTTTTCAATTATTTGGTAAAAAAGCTAAGTCCTTTGCTGATTGCATCCCTATGATATCATTGAATGTGTTCTTTTATTTCCAGTAAACTGGTGGTTGGATTTAGAAGCTCTGTCAGATTCAGATTTTTTTTAAAATATTTTTTTGGTAGAACTTAATAGGTTGTGTTGTGTTCTTCTATGTGCAGGCAAACTAATGAATGCTTGGTTGTCTCCTTATTGAGGAAAAATGCATAGATCCACTATAGGAAGTGCAAAATAGTATTCTGATTCTAGAATTCATTCTTGTCTTCTAAATCTATAATTTATTTTCTTTTATTAGCAGAAATACTCCTATAAAGAAAAAAATCCTTCCATCTATTTGCTTTTCATTTGATACAGTTCATAGAGGAAGTTTTCAAAATAACAAGTTAGTTTACTTATCTCCTTCTGTCTAACATCTGTGTCTCTTTTTTTTATTTCATGAAGAATTAATTTTGTAACACCTCAAAATGATTGGACTAGAATACCAAATAATTACTCTTTTGATTTATCTCACAGTACAGTCATCCACCACTTAAGGAAGGCGATACATTCTGAGAAATGCATCCTTAGGTTATTTTGTCCTTGTCCAAACATCATGTGCACTTACACAAACCTAGATAAGTATCGCTTACTGCACACCTAGGCCAGCGATTTTCAACTGGTGTGCTGTGAGAATTTTTAAAACATGCAGTACCTGACGAGTCAGTGGCACTGACCTCTTTCCCTTAGATTGTCAAATTAAAAAATGACAATACCCAACACAACAATAGCCGTCCAGTGTAAAAAATAAAAATTATACCTATTTCTCTTATGTCAGATTGGGGAAAAAATAATATACTTTTTGGTGTGCTGCAGAATTTCAGTAATTAGCTTATGTGTGCCACGGGACGGAAAGGTTCGAAATCGCTGACCTAAGCTACATGGGATAGCCTATAGCTTGTAGGCTACAAGCCTGTACAACAGCATGTAACTGTACAAACCAATACAAGATTAAATCAGACACGAGAGAGAAAGATGCAATCAAGCCACACTGGAAACAGGAGATGTAAGAAGCTGCTGATGGCATAGCATTACAAAGTGTTTTACAGCAAACTTTTTTTTTTTGTAAGTAGGAAAGTACACTCTAAAACAATGATAAAAAGCATAGTATAGTAAACATATCAACCAGTACATGGTTGTTTATTATCACTATCAAGTATTACATAATGCACACAATTGTATGTGCTGTACTTTTATAGGCCTGGCACAGGCAGACGGTTTGTTTACAGTGGCATCACCACAAACACGTGAGTAATGTGTTGTGCTCTGATGTTATGTTATGACGGCTATGAAGTCACTGGATGATAGGAATTTTTCAGCTCCATTATAATCTTCTGGGACCACCATGGTATCTGCTGTTGATGGAAATGTTGTTTTGCAGCGCATGACTGTATACATTCAACAGCCTCAAAATAGCAGTACCAGTATTACAATCAACCACATGATTACTGTAAAATGTGTCCCCCCTCCCCTATTTTTTTTTTTTTTGTCTTGGTGCATATCTCACTTTGGATATACAAATTATTTCTTTTAAAATCATTTGGCATATCTTTATAGCGGCCACACATATAAGTTTATTTGCTTCATTTTATTCTTGACTTTTAGGAATTCTTGCTTTAAAATTTAATTGAATTTGATAATTATGTAAATTATTTGTCTTCCTTCCCCTTATTCCTTTTTTTTTTTTTTTTTCTTTAAGGAACCATTTTAAAGTTTATGGTTTAACCTTTTGATTATTTTTAATAAGCCATTTTTGGTAAACATTCACATACACATTTCTATCCCTTTTATTAGAAAAATGATAGCACACTATACACTCTTCCCTCATCTTGCTTTTTTTGTACTTAACAAGGCGTCTCTGACATTACTTCAGAACTGTGGAGAACTCCGTTCTGTTACTGTACCAGAATTTTAGTTAGTTTGTCATCCCTTGACGCACATTTGAATTATTTCCAGTTTTTTGCTATTTTATATAATCCTGTCATGAATTGCCTTGTTTTCTCTCTCTCACTCTCTCTTTTTTTTGTTTGCCAACATATGTCTTTCCAGGCTTTGCTGGTGTATCTTTGTATCTTTGAGATAAATGTCTTAAATGAGATTGATGGGTCAAAGTGTAAATGCATACGTAATTTTGTTGAATAGTAACAAATTCCCTTTCATAGAGGCTGTACTATTTTGCATTAGCACCAGTGTATCGCAGCCTCACAACAAAGTATGTCATTAAACATTATTTTTACCAGTTAAGTGTGTAGAAAGTCACAAATTGGCATAGTTTTGATTTTTACTTCTCTTATAAGGAATATTGAGCTTTTAAAATTTGATTAAGAGTTATTTTCCCTTATTTTTCAGTCAATTGTTTATTTCACAAGCCCATTTTCTGTATTATTATTGGTCCTTTTTTCTCTATTTTAAAGAAATTCTTTATATGTAACTGATATACCCTTAGTGATAGAAATTGTAAATATTTTCCCCACTTTGTCTTTTTACTTATCTGTGATTTCTCTTGCCAATTTTTTTCCTTCTTTAGTAATTAAGTTTATCTGTCTTACTGCTTTGAGGGTGTGAGTCCATAATTAGAAAAGTTTTCTCTATTCTTTGGTTATAGAGAAAATGACTCAGGTTTTCCTCTAGTATTTATATGGTTTCATATTTTTACCTTTAAGTTTCTGATGCATTTGGAATTTATCTTAGTATATGGTCTGAGGAATGGATCCAATTACATATTTTTTTCTATTTAGTTATTAAAATATCACCCATCAATGTGAGCTTGTCTTTGTTAAATATTACATTTGCATTTGTCAATGAAAGTAGTTCTTGACTTTATATTTTGCTTGATTTGTCTACTTATTCATGTATCAATATCTGGACTTTTTAAATATTAGAGACTTTATAATATTTTTTAATATCTGGTACAGCTAGCCACTCCCAAACCATCTTCTGTTGGATCTTGCTTCGTATGTTTGGTTTTTCAAATGGAAATCATAATTAACTCCAGGGGGCAAATGGTATTTTTATTGAGCTTGTTTTAAATTAATAAATTAACTTAGAGCTGGCATCTTTGAGATGGTGAGTCTTACTAACCACGTTGAGTCTTCCATTTCCAACTCAAGTCTACTTTTGTGATTTTCAAGTGTGTTCTATGCTACTTTTTAATTTAAGTTTTAGACATTTAAATTATGTGAAGACTTTAATTTATAAGACATCTCATGAAACTTACTATATTAAGCAGAAAAATTGAGAATTAGTACTTTAATAAGTTGTATTTTCTGTGTTGGAATTATGTTTGTCATTAATATGATTTACAGTAGGTATTTTATATTTGTATTTAGATTCTTTATTTCAACTAACTTTTTAAAAAATTAAATCTTTATTGTTGAAAGTATTACATATGTCCCCTTTTTCCCCTCATTGACTCCTTCTTGCCTGCCCCCATCCCTTGCCCCAGGCCTTTACCACCCTATTGTCTGTGTCCATGGGTTATGCATATATGCATACATTGGTTGATCTCTTCCCACCCACCCACTCCGTTAACTTCTAGTGCACCTATCTTTAGGAAGCAAAAAGCACTATACCCTGGTTCAGTAAAATAAGAACAATAACAACAAAAAATCAAAACAACAAAGGTTGCCTGTGAGAAGGAGTGGGAATGGGGAAGAGAGGGAAATGTACAGAAACCTAGGCTGTGATGTGGGTGGTGTCCACACTTAAGTACAATATTTATACTTAAAACTTGTAGTCTTTGTAGCCCTTCAAAGAATTGTAAAAAACTATTTGCCTCTTTGTACATTTTTTAGTTGACAGCTAACATTTAAACTGTTATAAATAGTGTGATTTCTTGTATATGGCAAATATTGTCACTTAAAAATGGTACGTTATTCTTTTAAATGTAGCCAATGAAATTGAAACACCATCGCAATTTTAAGACATCTGGTCATCTATTAAAATATAAACAAAAAATATAAAGAAGATCTTTAATAGCCAAACTTTACATTATTCCTTTTTTCTCTTTGAATATGTATTTCCTTCCTCTTCCTGCACAGAATTTCATGGTAATGAATTTACATTTTTATGCTAAATTGTTTATTTTATCAATCACTACATCATATTTCCTGGCAATAAAAATGTATATATATTTAAAATAATAATTTAAAAATTTTCTGTGTCCATAAGACTTTATGTAGGTGTTAAGAAATTTTCTACTGGATTAAGTTACTATTATAAATAGTAGCAGAATAAAATTTATTTAAGGAGTACAAATGTATTAAAATACTTGAGAATCATTATGTTTTCTAAAAAGCACAATTTATTAGAAATTCATTTCTTAATGAGATAGATGAGACTTTATGTCTTATTGTTTGAATATTACCAGAATAAAACAGGGTTCAGCAATAATTTTATTCCTATTTTGGTTTTTATAGCTGTAATCTTGAGAAACCTGGTTCACATGAATAATAAATGGTAATAAAAGGAGCGTTATTATAACAGTGTCATCCAGTTCTTTTACCTGCTTCTATATCACATGCCAAGCTCACATAGCAACCTAATATTAGCAATTACTTTTAAGGCTCAGCTGGCAACTGGATTATGCCCTTCTCTGGTTTTGTTCAAAGCAGAGGATTGGGAAACATCTGCATTGCCAAAAAATGTGTTAGACAGTAGGGTCACTTTCTCAAATTGACTGCAGTAAAATTCCAACTGCCCTTGTATTTGGAACCCCAGTGATGGTATATGCTGGGGCCATGTGGGTTCAGATTTGGAAAAAGGTTTGCCTTTTTTTTTTTTTGTAAACTGGGAGGAGAGGGGGTGCTATGAAGAGAGAAAAGGAAGAAGAAGAGGAGGAGAACTGGAGAACTGGTGCTCTCACATTATATTTAGGCAGATCAGATCAACTGTAAGAGGGTCAAAATGGAAATCAAGAATCTGGATATATATATATATATATATATATATATATATATATATATATATATATATAACCATTAGAGGATTAGAGGCCCGATGCACGAAATTGTGCATGGGTGCGGTCCCTGGGCCTGGCTGGCGATTGAAATGTGAGCTTCTGCGTGGAAGGGCAGGTCCCAGCTGACCTCTGGGCCATGGGCAGCACCTGTGTCCTCGGGCCCCTGAGCGCCCCACTCCTCCTGAGTCATGGCTCCTGAGTCCCCATGCAGTGATGCGGTGAGCATGGCCGGACACCGTGGGCTGGGGCACAGCCTGGGCCTCTGGGCTGTCCAGTGGCGCCACACAGAAGCCAGAAGGGCAGCGTGCTCTCTCCTGGTGGGCCTTGCATGAATCCACAGGGAGCCCGACCACCCCAGTGGTCCCTGCGGCTGCAGCCTGGATCACCTGGAAGAGACTGTGTGGGTGCGGGGTGGGGCTTCCTGGCACCTGGCACCTGAGCATGTGGGGCTTCCCCTGTGTGGAGCCCTGTTGTCCTGGGAGGGGGGGGGGTAGCAAGGGGAGTGAAAGTGAGCTCAGTGGACACTCCATATTCTCACTGCACCTCTGTTCCTGTCACCCCTGCCCCCAGGTAGCTGGCGAGATGTCGCAGCCCCCTGCCCAGGCACCATGGGAGGTTGGTTGCCGTCACCCATCCCCAGTTCCCTGTCCCAGCCCATGGCTGAGCCCTGATCACATGATCAGGTCCTGCTGGCTGCTGGTCGCTGTATGCGGGGCGATCAGCGGGGCAATTAGGCCCCCTCTCGCACTCACCTTGACCTGGCGCCACCTGCTCACCTGCTCCACCATCCCGCTGCAGTCCCCCTCTCATTGGGTCCCATCGGGGCCGGCAGTGCCTACACTGCTGCCTGCTGCCAGCGTTGTGTTGCCAAGGCCCGTCATGTTCCATGCCACCCCCCTGGTGGTCAGCGCACATCATAGTGAGCACTCGAATTCCCCGTTGAATGACTGCCCCAGGGGACAATTTGCATGTTAGGCTTTTATTATATAGCATAAATATCCTTGTTCCCCTTTGTTATCCTGAACCTCGTGGAAGGCACATAGCCCCAGTTTGAAGACCCCCAATCTAGGTATCCCAGGAGAGAAGGGCCAGTACCTTGGACTATATTGGTTTCATCTAATAATAGGAAGCACAACAGCTGGATGTCAGCAGAGGCAGTGCTGCCATGCCCAGGCCAACTTATGCCAGAACTGCTTATATAGGGGCAGTGCCCAGTGTATTGATGTTGTCTTCACAAGATGTTTTTCACAAGGTAATATGTGGTCAGGCAAAACAAAACAAAAACCCTTAACATTAACAGACACTTCACCCAAGAAGATATACAGATGGCTATTGAAGTTTTTCCCCCAGCTTCATTGAAGTATAGTTGAAAAACAAAAATTGTTGCCGAAACTAGTTTGGCTCAGTGGATAGAGCGTTGGCCTGCGGACTGAAAGGTCCCAGGTTCGATTCTGGTCAAGGGCATGTACCTTGCTTGCGGGCACATCCCCAGTGGGAGATGTGCAGGAGGCAGCTGATCGATGTTTCTCTCTCATTGATGTTTCTAACTCTCTATCTCTCTCCCTTCCTCTCTGTAAAAAATCAATAAAAAAAAAATTGTATCTATTTAAGGTGTATGACATCATTTGATGGGTATGCACATCTTTAACTCACAAGACATTGTCAGATTGCTTTCCAAAGTATTAGTACTAAATAAGAGTATAGTCCCTGCCCCCAACCACCCAAGTATGTATACAAATGACATTTCTCCATGTATTTTCAATTCTTAAAATTGTGAGGTTTTAAAAGTGTTGTCAATTTTTGGTTAATGAAATGAATCGCATTGTGGTTTTAATTTGCTACATTTCCCTGATTTCAGGCGAGGTTGAAATATTTTTATATGTTTATTGGCCGTTTTGGTTTCCTCTTTTATAAATTGCCTAGTTATATTCTTGACTTTTTTTTTTCATTATAAGGTTCTTTGTGTTTTTTTTTTCATTGATTTCTTGGCCATCTATGTATATTCAGGATCTGCATTCTTTCTGTTTGGCTTGCACATAAGCTTTTTCAGTCTCGCATTTACTTAAAATATATATTTTTATTTTACTTAAATATTTTTTATAATGTCTCTCAATAAGTAGAAGTTTAACATTTAATTTGGTTAAGTTTTTTTCTTTATGGTCTGTGCTTTTTAAATCCAGCTTAGGAAATTCTTTCTTACTGGAAATTCATAGATATATTCTCAATTTCCTTCTAAAAGTATTAAAAGTTCTTTTTTTTGACATTTTATTCTTTAATCCACCAGGAAGGGATTTTTGTTGATGGAGTAAAGCTGGGATACCATTGTATATATGTATATTTTTCCTATTGGCTATTCTTATTTGATTTTTCCTCATTTATTTCAATTCTGTTTGGTCACATGGCAAGTTTCTATGTATGTATATATTTGGGTCTGTTTCTGGGCTTTCTGCCTGGTTTCGGTAGTCTGTTTATTCCTGTTTCAATTCATACTAGAGGCCTGATGCACGAAATTCGTGCAAGAGTAGGCCTTCGCAGCCCCGGCTGCCTCAGCCACCCTCGCCACCCCAGCTTCATCCGGAAGGTCATCCAGGAGGTCGTTCCGCTGTTCAGTCATTTGATCGATTTGCATATTACACTTTTATTATTAGAGATTGTCTTAAATACTATGGTTTAGTCACTATTCTTAATATCGTAGGGCAAACTCTCCTAATTTAAAATGATCTTAGCTATTCATGCAGGCTCTTCTACAAAATTTGATATCATTTTGGCAATTTTCATGAAAAGATATATTTTCATTTTGATTGGAATTGTTTTGAATTTATAGATTAATTTTGGAGATAATTAATAATGCTATTAGATTTTATCTATTAGAAAATTTTTACTTAGGATATTTTTTGCTTTATTTACATGATGTTTGGTCTATAACTTCATTTGATCTATATTTTTAAAATGTTGTTTATATATTGCTTTCCATTCTTATATGTTTGGAGCAGATGTAGTTAACTGGTGGGTTTATGCCTTCATTTGAAACTTCTGTTCTTTCTTTACATATTCTTCAGAGATCTCATTGGCTTTTAGAGTCCAACATTTCACCTCCATGGAAATGAATCTTTAGCCTCTTCATATTTTATCCAGTCCTGCTCTTAATTCTCTAGGTCATCATTATAGGCACTTACTGTCCATTCCCATTTTCAATGACAAATAACATTACATTCTAAAACGTATTACCAATGCTTTTTAGATGAGCTGAAGTTTTTCCATGCTTCTCTTCATTAGTGTGGATTATTTCTATAAAATAAACATGCAATAGATCTTTAGCAAATGCTAATGACTTAAGATCGACTATACTTTAAAGCCTCTTAGACTAAAGTTGATACAGTTACAAGATTTATTATCAAGGGAAATAAAACAAATTTGACATAAAATGTTGTTGGCCATTTTGCCTTTATGTTGGTTTTGGAAAGGGTGTTTGGTTATTACGCATCATACACAGATTAGACTTTCAGACCCATCTCTGAATTTTTGTATTAAGGAAAAATACAAACAATATACTTAAGACTATAATTTGTATGTCTATTCCTCAAGATGATAGAACTTCTTTTGTGTTCTTTTCAAGGCAGCTGTGGCTTATCTAAGTGGATGGCACTGCTGCATTTCTCTGTAAGGACTTGAGAGCAATCTTGCCAAGAAAAATCTAAATGATTTAAAACACACTCTCACTCCAGAATGTTAACACACATTTTCTAATAATGGATGGAGGGGCATTAAAAACCATGCCACATCTTTTAATATATTGAGCTTTTTGTTCTGGCAATACTCTACCAGGAGAATAATCTATAATAATAAAAGCGTAATATGCTAATTAGACCAGACGTCCTTCCCGATGTCCTTCCAGATGAAGCCGGGGCTGCGAGGGAAGCCTGAGTCCTGGGTGCCAGAGGGAAGCTGGTGCCAGCAGTGGGAGGAAGGAAGGCCTAATCTTGCACAAATTTCGTGCATCGGGCCTCTAGTCTACACTAATAAAAGAGAAACATGGTAATTGGCGTACGACCGCTACCCTTCCCATTGGCTAATCAGCGTATCCTTATGCAAATTAACTGTCAGCCAAGATGGCGGCCGGCAGCCAGGCAGCTGGAAGCGAACATGAGGCTTGCTTGCTGCAGGGACTGCAGACTCCAACGTTCCCCGCCTGACTTGACTTGCCGACCTCTGAGCTGGCAGTTTGAAACATTCTAACAAATATAGAAGGCCGGGATCTCAGAGCTGAAGTTATACATTGTTTCGATTGTAGAACCGAAACAAACCAGCAGCAGAAGCCTCAGAGCTAGAGCCAGAGCTAAAGCTGGCCCAGAAGAAAAAAAGAAAAAGAAAAAAAGGAGCGGTTGGGAGCTTCAGTCAACTGCCAAACTGAAAGCAGCCCTCAGCCCCTCACCCAGACTGGCCAGGCACCCCAGTGGGGACCCCCACCCTGATCCAGGACACCCTTCAGGGCAAACCAGCCGGCCCCCAGGCCTCTATCCTATATAGTAAAAGGGTAATATGCCTCCCAGCACCGGGATCAGCAGAGCTGAGAGGTCTCCTGGCACCGGATCAGCGTGACAGGGGGCAGCGCCCAAACCCCCTGATCCGCCCTGCTCTGTGTGTGACAGGAGGCGGTGCCCTAACTCCACTATCAGCCCTACTCTGTGCGTGACGGGGGAGCTCCCCAACCCCCTGATGGGCCCTGCTCTGTGCATGAGAGGGGGGAGCTCCCCCAACCCCCTGATGGGCCCTGCTCTGTGCGTGACGGGGGGGGGGGGGAGGGCGGGCAGTGCTCCAACCCCCTGATTGGCCCTGCTCTGTGAGTGACAGGGGGCAGCGCCCCAACCCCCTGATTGGCCCTGCTCTGTGCGTGACAGGGGGTGGTGCCGCAACCTCCCCATTGACCCTGCCTTGAGTGTGATAGGGGGCAGTGCCTCAACCCCCCAATCAGCCCTACCCTGAGCGTGACTGAGGGTGGCATCACAACCTCCCAATCCGCCCTGCTCTGTGCATGACAGGGGGCGGTGCCCCAACTCCCCAATCAGCCCTGCTCTGAGCAGGACCAGGGGCTGCACCAAAGGATTGGGCCTGCCCTCTGCCACCCAGGAGCAGGCCTAAGCCAGCATGTCATTATCTCCCGAGGGGTCCCAGACTGCGAGAGGGCACAGGCTGGGCTGAGGGGCCCCCCCTTCCCCCCCGAGTGCACAAATTTTTGTGCACCGGGCCTCTATCTGATTAATAAAAGCTTAATGTGCTAAGTGTCCAGTCGTCCTGTCATCCATTCAGCCAATCAAAGTGTAATATGCTAATGATATGCTAAGGCTGCTCAACCACTTGCTATGGCATGCACTGACCACCAGGGGGCAGATGCTCTGACTGGTAGGTTAGCTTGCTGCTGGGGTCCGGCTGATTGGGACTGAGTAAGATAGGCCGGACATGCCCTGGAGCCCTTCCTTGGTCCCTACCTGGCTGGCCAACCTCCCGCATCCCTCCCCGGCCCTGATCGTGGGTGGGTGGGTGGGTCGGTGGGAGGTAATTAACCAAAGACCATCCTATGTAATAAAAGGCTAATATGCAAATCGACTGAACAGAGAAAGGACTGGTTGCTATGATGCGCCCTGACCATCAGGGGGCAGACGCTCAATGCAGGAGCTTCCCCCTGGTGGTCAATGTGCTCCCACAGAGGGAGCGCCGCTCAGCCAGAAGCCTGGTTCATGGCTGGCGAGTGCAGCCGTGGTGGCGGGAGCCTCTCCCACCTTCGCTGCAGCGCTAGGGATGTCGAACTGACAGCTTAGGCCTGCTCCCTGGACTGTGAGAGGGCACAGGCCGGGCTGAGGGATGCCCCCACCCCCAGTGCACTAATTTCGTGCATCGGGCCTCTAGTAGTATAATAAAGTGGATGAGTCTTAACCAACCATGAAGATTATCATATTTTTCAAACTGCTTCCCTCTGTTCCAAGAGAGTGATTGCTAGTTCTCTCTCTCCTTTTTATTTTTTAAATCAGTTTCAAATTTAAGTACTCTCTTTATTTAATACTTTTTTATTTTTTGCTGTGTCCATGACTGCACGCTTATTTTAACCCCGCATCATGGCTTGATACATAGTTCTGTTGGTTAGCATTGACTACACAAACACACAAGCAAAAATAATTCAGGTCACATAACTTAAATATATTCATAGGGAATTAGGGTATTTCCATGAATGTTAAAGAGAAAGTCTATCTGAGATAAGTGTGTCACTTTTCGTTTTTCGTAATGAAAGCAGTGTCTCTGTGACTGCAGTGACATGGGACCAGAAGACCTGGCAGGCAGTTCTGGGTTGGCCACTTTTATTCTTTGAGCCTCAAGATGTTACTTTGGAAAATAAGGCTGGTACTTATGGAAACTACATAAAGAAATGACTGTAAAAGAGTTTGGAAAAGAATAAAGGAAGGCAGTCTGGTAGATTTTGCCCTTTATAAATTCCAAATGCACTTCTGATAGCTTTCTGGCTTTTAAGGTGAAGTTGGGAAAAGGCACACTGTGTGTTTCTAAAAGGAAACCCCGCTTGTGAAATATCTTCAGAGTGAAATTCAGGAGCATGTTTCTATCTCATCCTCCCTTTTGGGGATAAGGACAGATGGTAAGGGTGATATTGTTGCAAGTAGCCCCCCTTTAATTACCCAGTTTTATGCTGTTGTTTTGGCTTCTCCTACTACTCTGTCCTTGCCAAAAAGGCCTGTGCTTGGTTCCATGAAGTAGGAACTACTTATTCCCTTTTTGTAGATGAGAACACTGAGGCATGGAGAGATGAACATTCTGCCCCAGAAAGTGGTGGAGCCAGAATTCCAACCAGGAAGTCTGAGCCCAGAATTCTGGCTCTTAAACACTGCCCCCTACTGTGTCTTATCAATAGGGAAGATGAGTTCAGTTTTGATCATGCTTAGTTTGAGGCACCTTCAAGACATGCAATTGAAGAGATGTAGTGGTTTGAGATTTAGAAAAGAACTACAGGCACAGACATAGATTTGGGACACATATTCCTGTACTTGGAAAATGAACTGTGAAAGGAAGTGGAGGTTGAGTAAGAAGAGAAGGAGAAGGTCTCTTGGGAATACCATTTCTAGAAAACTGAGATTAGGCAAGAATAGAGTTAAGAAGAAAACCAGGAGAATATGGGCTAGATATGTAGTGACTTCTTCAGCGGGGTAACTGGCTTTAAAAGGATGTCAGTACCCCTTCACACTCCTTCCACGACTCGGAGCCACTGGCCATGCTAGCACTTACTGCCTTGAGGACACGCTCATCTTCTACTGTGCTGTACCATTTCTACTCAGGCCGCATTACTGGAATCTTTCATCTCAAAGTTTGATGTCTGCCCTGTCCCATGCATCACTTTGGGTATGTTAGCATGCGTGCAGACTGTGGCACTCATTCATCAGTTCATTGCTCTCCCTGGTTGTATAATGCAAAGACTGTGGTTTGTTTTTGCATGTGTGTGTGTGTGTGTGTGTGTGTGCGCGCGCGCGCGCAGGGGGGGTGGTGGGTTGGATTTTATTTTATTTCATTATTTTATATACATATATTTTAGAGAGAGAAGGAGAGAGAGAGAGAGAAACATATGTGAGAGAGAAACATCAATCAGTTGCCTCCCACACATACCCCTACTAGGGATCGAACCTGCAACCTGGGTATGTGCCCTGACCAGGAATTGAACCCATGACCTTTTAGTGCACAGGACGACCCTCAACCAACTGAGCCACATGGCTGGTGCTGTATTTTAACTCTACTAGTATATCAGGCTGGGGACTCTGAAGTCCCTACCTGGAACACCCTCCTTACCAACTATCTCTCCTGGTTCCCAAACCCTGTGCTCTGATCTCTACCCTTGCTTTTCAGTTCAACTTGTTTTCTGTGATCAGCCACCCAACCCTTTAAAACCCAGTCTTTAGACTCTATCCTCTCATTAACTTACTTCCATATCCGAGTCCCAACACTGGGGTAGGCCAGTGGCTGGCTTATTCCTTTATTTTCTTGTTCTGGACCTCAGACTTTATGGGGGAAAAACACAGAACATTGATTCAACCTCCCAAAAACCTTTTTTATATATATGAAACTTTGAAATCCTAATCATGTCTTTAATTTTGTTTTAATATTCAATGATCCATAAATGAATAATTTACACAAATATCGAATAAAGCAGAATACAAACAGTAAATGTTTGTTAGTAGCCTGATAGCATTACTCATGATAGCTTTTGTAGATTTAGTTTAGCAATAATGTTGAATATATATTCTAGTAAATGAGGCATTTTGTAAATTAAATATTTTTAAATATATATTTTTTTAATTCCAAGGAGAAGAAAGCCACATTCAGTGTTTAAGCTACATAATAAGATGTTTTGTGCTCTGCTTAAATATATCTTCTATGTATACTTAGGCACAGTGGTTCTAAGGCTATTCTGGACATTCTCATTTTTATTCTTCTGACTCAATGTTTTGAAATTTTGCCCACTAGATTGTTTCTTACATAATCATCTGTTTTCCCATTTTTTCTCCATGATAAAGTCAGTATAACTGTCGGCATAAGATATCTTGTTTCACTAAGCTGCCAATTTAATACACACAAAAGCCTTATCAATTTACTTTCCTGTTAGGTTCTGCCACCTTAATATACTTTAAAATACAATTTCTTCATGGCTTTTGAAATATTAAAACGAACTCTCAGAGCTCTTTGTGTTGATGGAGAGTAAGAAATTATTCTGCAGTGACATTGCTTTTTTCTCAGTATGTGCTTTCCATCACTTGTTCTCCATCTGGGAGGAGAAAACCACTGGCTCCCAGATAACCGCCTCATTTCCATTTCTTTGCTAACTTAGTGTGGTCAAGTACTGTCTGTAAGTAGGGCAGTCGGGGTGGGTTTGGGCAGCTGGGATGCAATCTAGCTTCTGTGACAAAGGACCAGTAGAAGTCTAGCAGAGCCTGGCATTTGGAAGGAGTATTGTGCTTCATCGTGTAAGGAAAAACTAGTAGTGTTTTGTGTCTTTTTTTTTTTTTTTCGGTAGCTGGGAAAGGATTAGTTTGGGAGTCCGTCTCTAGGTGTGGTTGTGAGAAACAGCTTGGAATTTGAGAGACTCTGGAGACCAAACTTAATGCTTGATTGAAAAGACTGATGCTTTCAACCTTCACAAATAATTTCAAATCCTCCATAACTATTCCCAAACCTGAGGCATTCAGATATTCCAAATATACTTTTTCCTTGAACACTGAAATGGTAAGGTTACAACTTGGTAAGCTGCTTATTTGAATAGGACAACAAAATAATATTTACAGTTAGGTTTTAAAACTTATTTCACTGCAGCCTCCAAACCAAAGATTTTCTTTGCTTGGTAAATTTTAAACATTTAAATGACACGATGTGTACCAATGTCTTTGGACAGTAACGTGTACTGATTTAAGTCTAGAGGTGATCTTTTTACTCCCATATAACTAGAAATACATATAGTCTCTCTCTTCTTTTTTGTCTTAGCTTCTCCTCCACGTGAATGCCTCACTGTGTGTGTCTTATTATACAGGGTGGGGCAAAGTAGGTTTATAGTTGTTCAAACAGAAAATAATACAATAATTAATACTGACATTACAAGATTAAACTCTGTGTTGTGTACTCACAACTGCAAACCCACTGTCCCCCCCGCCAGGTAATGGAGTAAATTCTTTGAAGGAACAGGACAGAACGCTGCTGCTTCTTTGATCTAATCTGTTTAGGAGATTTGCAGATCATTTTCTCTGGACTATTTAGCTTTCCCATTACACGCAGGGCTCCTGGTCTCAGCCAGCCTCTGCCCTGGGAACCTGTCCTCAGCCGTGAGGAAGCATCACAGTGGCACCACTTAATCTGCAGACACTTTTGAATGGATAAAGAATTACAGGGCTTGTATTAGTCACCTTTAGTTCTCAACATTTTGTACACTCTCTAGCTATTCCTCTTTCAACACGACACTGACAGAAACATCCTCATTAATGATTCTATAATATATGTTGTAGCTTGAAATTTGAAATTTATCTTAGTGTTTCATAACTGATGAGTATTATTTTTACGGTAGAAATACAGAGATGGATTCTACAACAAATAACGATGACTTGTTGCTATGTGTCATGAGCATAGGTTACGGAAAATAAGTATTCTAGAAGTGAATTTATAACTGTTAGCATGTATACCTGTAGTGATCTGAAGAAAATGTAAACTAATAAGCTTGTATTTGACAGTGATGGTCTAATCCATATTTTAAAATTTAATAAGCTTTGAACACACATTCGTTTAAGCTGATTTCTATTACTTTCATTCCGTTTTATTGATAAAGGATAAAATATTTTTAAATTGCTTGTAAGAATTATCTGCTGTTAGTTTAATTTTTTAAAAAAAGTTTTATTTTAAAATTGAACAGCAGTCCTAGCCGGTTTGGCTCAGTGGATAGAGAATTGGCCCTTGGACTGAAGGGTCCTGGGTTTGATTCTGGTCAAGGGCACATACCTCCGTTGCAGGCTTGATCCCTGGCTCCGGTCAGGGATGCGTGCAGGAGGCAACCAATTGTCGTGTCCCTCTCACATCAATGTTTTTCTCTCTCTGTCTCTTCCCCTCTCTTCCACTCTCTCTAAAAATTAATGGGTAAATATCCTTGGATGAGGATTAACAACAACAAAAAATTGAACACCCACTATTTTGTTTTGCTATAGCATTTTCACTTATTTTATTGGTTCTTTTATGATATTCTTTATCAAAATTAAATAATCCTTACTTTTTAAAATATATATATTTTTATTGATTTCAGAGAGGAAGAGAGAGATAGAAACATCAATAATGAGAGAGAATCATTGATTGGCTGCCTCCTGCACACTCCCCACTGGGGACCGAGCCTGCAACCCAGGAATGTGCCCTTAACTGGAATTGAAACTGGGACCCTTTAATTCACAGGTTGATGCTCTATTCACTGAGCCAAACCGGCTAGGGCTAACTAATCCTTACTTTCTGTGTTAGTCATATTTTTTAATTTCCAGTGTACAGATGAAGTAAAAAAAAAAGAAGAAATATTTTGATTTTTATTTGCACCTATGTTTAGATATATAAATGGTGCAATTTAACTTTTATATTACTGTTTCAAATATGGACTCTGTCTTACCAATCTCTCCCCCCCCTCCCCCTCCCCATTATCTCAATGTTTCAACTTTTTTGTTGGCTGTGTTCACGGGCGTGTTGACCGCAAATGTATAGAGAAATGTGATAGCTAATTGACCTTTCATATCCTTATGATTTCTTACCATTTTTTTGGGGACTGGAGTTTCATTTGATATCTAAAGAAAGCTATGGACCTTTTCTTGAGAAAAATACATATTTATAAACAAAATTTAATATACATTTCTAGACATTTTATACAATCTGGCTTAAGAACTGCTGTCTAACTTCAGAAATTAAGTACCCAAATTAGACTATGTTATTTAGTATATGTTATTTCCCCATTTCTACAGACTACTTTGCATTAATTTGAAAAATATTAATTATCAAATTTTTGCATGTTATAGAATTTCCGTGCTGAGAAGAAGCCAGGAATTTAATTATCAAGGAAACAAAAATTTATATTGTCTGCTGTACAAATTTAGAGAAGGACAAATTGTGTGGGCTGAAATGTTTTTGGGTACATTGGGTTGAATTAGGCTTATGAAGTTAGGGAACACAGGTGGAAGAAAATGGGTCATGCTATCTGTAGACTAAAGCAGTGTTTTTTCAAACTCAAGCAATGTAATGACTCATTTTAAAAGAAAAAATAATTATTGTGGCCTGTCAGTGTTGACTTATTTTTTGAAATGTGATATTACTTAAATATGCAAAAAGCACAAAACTTGACTTGAACACTTTCTTCTTATGATTCTAACGCAACTGTCAAACCCAGAGCTGTTCTACACATCCCACACAAACAAAATGACATAAACAATGATAAGGATATGTTGCTGCTGAATTGCCTATTCCAACATAAATGTGGAACTGGAAACCAGCCATTATGGCGTAGGTTCTTTTGAATTCAACGTGCCCATGCTACTAGGACTTAAAGGTATGGTTTATGCTTTTTTAAAAAATTAGCTCAAAAATAGTTGAAGTAGTACTCTCTGATGTCAGCTTGATTGTGAACATAAAATGCGCATAGTATTCAGTTATGAGACAGTTATTCAGATGATTCAGAAGGTCTTTGTATTAATTTTTAAAAGATTGTAATTGGTATGGTGATTTGAAACAGGCAAACAGACATTTCTGGGATGGTAGAAACTTCTTCTATCTCGATTTGGGTATTATTTTCATGGGTGCACACATTTATCAAAACTCATCAAATTGTAATTCACTCTATGTAAATTTTACCTTGATAAACAACAATTTATAATTGGAATAAAAACAAAATTACAAAATTTTTACAAGAATTCTCATATTCTGAGAAAAGGTCCATGGACTTGGACTTTGGGACCCACCATCAAGGAAGACTCTCCTGGTCACCAAACAGTATTTATGGCTATGTACCACTTTGGTCCAGACCCCTATGCTGTTTTCTACTAGGTGAATAGAATTTGCCCGTGCATAAGCAGTGAAGACACTGTGTGCCCAGAGTAGACAGTCTCAGCAGTGTGACTTATACCAACAAGTCCCGTCAGTCATCTTGATTCCAACTTAGCCTTCGAATTCTCTAATACTCCTCTGAGAAGTCCTCATTCCACCTTTGTAGCACATGGGAGAAGTGAGAGGAGGGTAACCTGAATAATACAGAAGGAAAGGGAACCAAGAGAGTAACAATCTGAAGAAGGTTAGAGTTTGTTACATGCTTTTGTCTTCAAAATTTTTATTTTCACATTGAACACTTGTGTGAGAAGTCAACATTTTTAAAGTTTTCTGAGCAGACATCAAAATTAGTTTGACCCCTGATCCTGTGAGTTATTTCCTGTTCTTGTGATTTTTCAGCTTGTGGAGGAGGAGGATTGTGACCTTATAGTCTCTCATGAGTGCCTTTTTCTTCTATGTCTATTAATTTTTTTTTTTTTAGAGCGAAACATGCTTGCAGCACAAGTTTTAAAAATTTCAAGTTATTTTACCATCCTATCACATGAGCTCTTCCAAGTGTTTAGATAGGCAGTCCTCAGCAAAAGCCAGGGTGATCTAAGACCCAAGCTTCTATTGACTCATTCCTGAAGGTTGCATCATGGTCTCATATGGCTGCTACAGCTCTAGCATTATATCCTTGCTCTAGAAAAGAAGAAGAAGGAAAGCCAAGGACAAAATAGGGACCTCATCCCAGCTACTCAGTTTCTTAAATAGCCATCCTAGAAGTCCCACACAACACTCCACATAGACCCCGTTGTCCGGAACTGAGTCTTACAGACTTCCATAAAGAGTGTAAACTTTTATTTTGGCTGAAGAACATCCAACTAAATATCATGCCCCTCGATTGGTGGAAGGAAAAATGGATTTTGAGTCAGACAGCCAACAACCTGTGTGACAAATGGAAAGCCACCAAAGGATTTAAAACCAGGGAACAACATGATGCTTTATAAAAGAATACTCTGAGCATGTTTTCATATGCCTCTTGGCCTTTTTTATGTCTTCTTTCGAAAAGTATCGATTTAGGTCTGTTGCCCATTTTTTGATTGGGTTGTTTATCTTCCTTTTGTTAAGTTGTATGAATTCCCTGTAAATGTTGGAGATTAAACCCTTATCGGTGACAACACTGGCAAATATGTTCTCCCATGCAGTGGGCTTTCTTGTTTTGTTGATGGTTTCTTTTGCTGTGCAGAAGCTTTTTATTTTGATGAAGTCCCATTTGTTTATTTTCTCTTTATTTCCATTGCCCTAGGAGCTGTATCGGTGAAGATACTGTTTCCGCATATGTCTGAGATTTTGCTGCCCGTGGATTCCTCTAAGATTGTTATGATTTCCCATCTTACGTTTAAGTCCTTTATCCATTTGGAGTTTGTTTTTGTGTATGGTGTAAGTTGGTGGTCTAGTTTCATTTTTTTGCATGTATCTGTCCAAATTTCCCAACACCATTTATTGAAGAGACTGTCTTCACTCCATTGTATGCTCTTACCTCCTTTGTCAAATATTAATTGAGCATAGTGGTTTGGGTCGATTTCTGGGTTCTCTATTCCATTCCATTGGTCTAGCTGTCTGTTCTTGTGCCAGTACTATGCAGTTTTGAGAACAGTGCCTTTGTAATACAGCTTGCTATCTGGTATTGAGATCCCTCCTACTTTGTTCTTCTTTCTCGGGATCGATGTAGCTACTCGGAGTCTTTTTTTATTCCAGGTGATTTTTTGAAGAGTTCGTTCTAGGTCTGTGAAATATCTGTTGGTATTTTAATGAGGAGTGCATTGAATCTATAGATTGCTTTGGGTAGTATGGACATTTTAATGATGTTGGTTCTGCTCAAAGTCACTAATTATCTGAGAGATGCAAATCAAATAGACAATAAGGTACCATCTCACAACTGTCAGAATGGCTATCATCAACAAATCAACAAATGACAAATGTTGGCGAGGATGCGGATAAAAAGGAACCCTCGTGCACTGCTGGTGGGAATGCAGACTGGTGCAGCCACTGTGGAGAACAGTATGGAGTTTCCTCAAAAAACTAAAAATGGAACTCCCATTTGACCCAGTGATTTCACTTCTAGGAATATATCCCAAGAAACCAGAAACACCAATCAGAAAGGATATATGCACCCCTATGTTCATAGCAGCACAATTTACAGTAGCTAAGATTTGGAAACAGCCTAAGTGCCCATCAGCAGATGAGTGGATTAAAAAACGGTGGTACATCTACACAATGGAATACTATGCTGCTGTAAAAAGAAGGAAACTCCTACCATTTGCAACAGCATGGATGGACCTGGAGAGTATTATGCTAAGTGAAATATGCCTGTCAGAGAAAGATAAATATCACATGATCTCACTCATTTGTGGAATATAATGAACAACATAAACTGATGAACAAAAACAGATCCAGAGACAGAGCATTGATCAGATCGTCAAACCTCAGAGGGAAGGTAGGGGAGGGTGGGGGGAAGGGGAAGAGATCAACCAAAGGACTTGTATGCATGCATATAAGCATAACCAATGGACACAGACACCAGGGGGGTGAGGGCATGAGCTAGGGCAGGGGGAGGTGGTGGTGGGGGGCAAGAGAGGGATAAGGACATATATGTAATACCTTAATCAATAAAGAAAAAAAAAAGAATACTCTGGCCCTGGTGGAAAATTGCTTCTGAGAGGGAAACAGTGGAAGCAGGGAGTCCAGTAAGGAGTCTGTTGAGGAGTTCAAGGACTAGATAATGGGCTTGGACTAGGTGGGTGGCAGTAGTGGTAGAGTGGATTGATCTAGGCTGGATGTCAGAGTTCAGGTCTACAGGTCTTGGTTACAAGGGAGGTGTGAAGGAAGAGGAGGATTCAAGAATGAACCCCAGGTTTTCTAGTTGAGTAACTCTGAGGATGATGGTGCAATTTATGGAGATGAGGAAGACCAGTAGGGAATGAGCTTGTAGGGAAAATTAGGAGGTTAGTTCTAGATATGTTAAGGTTGCGATATCTATGGAAGGTTTCGAGTAAGCAGTTCCATATATATTTCAGGAGTTCAGAGAGGAGGTTAGAGTCTATCCATTGGGTTTGTAGTTCTAGGGATGTTTACAGTCACCCAGGGAAGGTTTAGAGAGGGAAGGGGCTCCCAAGGGGCACTAACATTTAGAGTTTTTTAGGGAAGAAGATGTCAACAGAAGAAAGTGCAGAGAGGCCAGGGAAAACCAAGGGGTGCCGTATTTTGGAAACCTGGAAAGGCAGGGCTTCAGGATGACATGCTCTAATGGCCCAAGATTGCTGAGAGGCTGAATAAAGTACAGCCAGGAAGATATCCAGTAGCCCTGGAAATCTAGAGGATGCTGTGCCCTTTGTACAAATGTTTCAGTGGAGTGGTGGGGATGGATGCAGGAGTGGAGTGGGGACCAGTAGCACCCACCTGCTGTATATAGGCTTCGAGCCTCTGAAAGATGAAGCGCAGTTCAGGAAAACCAAAATCCTCAGTGGATAGTTGGAGGAGGCAGGATGGAGCCCATACAATGAGTTTAAGCTGCTGCCTACCTGTGTGGCTGCAGGATAGCTTTGGGGACAAAAGAACAGTTTGTCAACTTACTGAACATTCGTCAGGAGTGGACATGATGGTGGGGAAACTGTTCTAGAAAAGTGTCCTTCTCTGCTCGAAGCTCACAAGTACAACAGATTCTACCAGGACCTGGAAGGAGAAAAGCCTGTTTGTTTGACATGCATGTGGCAACAACACAAATCTGATCCGTTAGGCTCCTTGAAACCAGGAAATCATAAGCAAAAACATTGTTGACCCTCCCTCCCCCCGAAGATATAGCAACATCATTTCTTGTGTTTAAAGAGTTTTTAAAGAATCTTGGACCAAACTTTACTGATGGGAACGAGCTGAGCCTGGCGGATGTGCCTCTGCTTTGAAACCGTGGGTTATAGCCAAAGGTCCTCAGTGTTCTCCTCACATGTCTTCTCTGGAGCAGGAGTGAGTAATATCCCTGTAATTAAAAAGTGTCTGGCACCTGGAAGCCAGAAGTGCCCACCCCCTGATGTCAATGATGTAAAAACAGTCCGCCAGCTCTTTATATTGTGACGCTCATACTTATTTAAATCTGTGAGTTGGTCGGCCTCTGTGGGTTGCTGTGTCCCTTAAGTACTATAATCAATGCCACACTGCAGTGGTCCCCAGTCCTATGAATAGTTGCTTCCTAAGTAATTCTTACATTTCAGGGACACCTTGTCTGCTCAGGATCTTAATTTTGTTATGAGTAATTGGGCGAGGAGGCAGGCCAGACTTTACGTTAAACCCTTCATCTGATGAGTTATTTCTGGCTTCTGGGACAGTCCATCGTGCTGGGAAGAAGAGTGAGAATTTATGTTCCTTGAGCTTCCTTCTTCCTCTTCTACAAAGTGAAGTAGGGTTATATTACAGGCCACGGAGCAGGACGGCACATATTCCCTAATGCAGGGGTCTTCAAAGTGTGATCCCTAAAGCATCATCAGTGCTACCTGGGAATTCATTAGAAATGCAGTTTTATTCACTAACCCAAACCTATTGTATTCAAACTGGGAGGTGGTTCCCAGCAGCCTGGCTTTAACAAGCCCTCTAGGTGATTCTGCCACAAGCTTAACACTGAGAAGCACTCCCCTATCAGGAAGGAGAGAGATCCAGGGCCATTCCAGAATAGAAGAAAAATACAAATTAATGGGGGTAACACTGGACCTGTGGTTGACTATGTTACGTAGCGGTACAAATCTATAGGTTTGAACTCACTCTCTAAGGCCTTGGTGATGTCCCGTCTACCCATGTACTCACTGGAAAGGAGGGAAGGGAAAAGGGAGGGAGTCATGATGGGAACATGAATTGGAGTGGAAGAAATAGAGGCAGCTTGAGTAAGACGTTAGATTGTAATAGGCAACAGAAAAATGACAGGGGTGTAAAGCATAAAAATATACATAAAAGGTGTTTCCAGGAGAAGGTCCACTTTCCTATATCTAAAACTTTGAGGTGTCTTTACAGATTGAAGGCTTTAATTTTTATGACATTCTTTTTTCGTATTACTGCTTTGGTTTCCTTTTTTAAAACTCAAAAAATGATAAGAATCATTCTTTGCAGCAAAAATTTGCTTTGAACATGCTAATGTGTTATGGAATTCAACCATATCTGTAACATTTATTTTAAATGTGTGGTTAAGAACATTCTTGTTTGACTATAAATGCTCAGGAGGGGACCTTGCTACATCCTCTTAGTAGGAAATGGAATTCCTTTTTATCTCTGACATCTGGCTCATCCTTGTTGGGGTGGTCTTCCCTCCCCTCATCCATAATGGTAACCACACGATGTGTGTCCTGTTTCCATGGCTGTGACCAGATCTGAACCCCACTGCAATTCTGCAGGGACATATAACAAATGGTGCTGCAGCGTTTTTTGGCTTTTTTTTTTGGTTGGAAGGAGAGGAAGGATGCATATCCTAACAGCATCTTCAAAGTGCATAGGTAATGACATGAGGTCTTGAAAGATCTTAATAACCTATCAAAGGAAAAATAAATAGGCATATGTACATTTAAAAAATTTTGAAAGTGGACTTTGATTTTTATACCCAGAAATTCAGTCCACAGCTAATAACATATGTGAAGAATATGCCTTCTTAAACAATATGCAAAAGCAAACTTGTTTTATTGCTAAAATAATATGGCATTTTATATCTCTGCATCTTAGTGTGAGTAGTGTTATTGCACCCTCACCTTCCTGCCTTGGATTTCCTGAGTGTAACTCTTGTGTTAAAAATACATCTGTCACTTTCATGTGCAGCATAGATGATTTAACTTTTTTCTATTTTTTTCTTTTTCAAATTTTTGTAAAATTAAGAAGAAATTGGGGGAGGTTTGCCAGATTTAGCAAATAAGAATACAGATTGCCCAGTTAAATCAGTTAAATAATACTTTTTGTTTATTTGTTTGTGTTTGTTTTTTTAGTATAACTATGTCCCAGGTGATATTTGGGACATATTTTCATTAAAAATTTATTCATTGTTTATCTGAGATTTAAGTTTAACATGGTGCACTGTGTTTTATCTGACAGCCCTAAATTGGTAGTAACTCCAAAATTATAGCTTCTAAGCATTATAGTCATTCAAAATTGCCCCAGCTATTAACTAAATTGCCTCAGATAAGGATATCTATACCTGGATATTCTTGGGTTATATCTTATGGCTGTGGGCTATGTACACTTTTAAGTCACTCTGGAGGAAATTCTACCCTTCTCACTCCTCAAGAAATCACATCAGAATGCAGTGAATGTGAGCGATTGTTTTATAGGGATAATCTTCAAGACATCCTACATTTTTTTCCAGTGTAATTTTTAAATAGGTCATACACACACATTTCTTTTTCCTCTCATAGGTTTTCTAAATTTATAATAAGTGACCTTTGGTGCATTAAAAAAATTGTGATGAAATGCACATAAATTTTGTCACCTTAACTATTTTTTTATAGTCTTCAAACATTATTGCATTTTAACCTTCATCCTGTGACAATGCATTCAAGAAACGATCTGCAGACTAGTTTTAACAAATCAAAGAACACTTTTAAGCAGACATGACTGTCCTAAATTGTGTCTTAGGTAAGAATTTTACAAACATTGCTTATATTAGCGGTAACGCTGGAGCTGCAGAGCATTGCACCTTCTCCAAGCTGCACATAGAGAACCACCAATAGTGTGGTGGGACCTGTGGCCCTTCCCGCGGGCCTGCAGATCTGAGCCCTCGCATCTCCCTGTGCTTGTGGACTGGTTTGGTGGCCCATTGGGTGTCGGGATTTCTTCTGATAGCCTTATGGAACGGATCAATGAGGGTAACCTCAAAGAATTTGTACGTGGAATCTTGACCAACCCAGTAAGAAGTCAGGACTCTCAGAGCCCTACAGCGGCATCCAGCTTGCTTCTCGGCAACAGACTGAAGGCTTCAGGCAAACTTTAGTGGTTAACTCCATGATGGACAGGCTTGCCTTAGGTCGCACCCGTAGGAACAGCGTATGCGGCCACCACGGTGCACACGAATCTGATATATGACATAGCCTTGCTTGGCCTAATATGCCAGCCTGCTCGCTTTGACAGAGCAGATGTGGAGCATAGACAGCTGGCGGTACTGCCAGCAGCGCAGCCTAAGAAGGAAGCGCATTACGTCCGACTGCTTCTTCCTCCATAGCTCCTGGATGTACTTGCAAGCGCCCATCTTGGTTTACCTGATGTTTGCGGCCCGGCGGAAAGGGAGAGCCTTTCTCCCACCTCATCTGAACTATTTTCAGGTGTATAGTTCCAGACAATAAGTAGTTTTACATTCTTTTTTTTTTTTTTAAGATTCTTTTTTTTTTTTTAATATATTTTATTGATTTTTTACAGAGAGGAAGGGAGAGAGATAGAGAGTTAGAAACATCGATGAGAGAGAAACATCGATCAGCTGCCTCCTGCACATCTCCCACTGGGGATGTGCCCGCAACCCAGGTACATGCCCTTGACCGGAATCAAACCTGGGACCCTTCAGTCCGCAGGCCGACGCTCTATCCACTGAGCCAAACCGGTTTCGGCAGTTTTACATTCTTGTACAAATATCATCAACATTCATGTTCAGACCTCTTTTTATATTGCAAAATGGAAACTCTACCCAGTAAATAGTAGCTCTATTCCCCACTCCCTCGAGTCACTGACTCCACCTCCTCTAGTCAGTGATCTCTGTTCCCAGGTTTGACTGGCAGCAAGCACCTTCCCTGCATCACCCGGATTTCCTGCCCCTGTGCCCATCTTTCCTGTTGTCCGGTCCCTTCTCCCAGTGATCTGCAGGGAATGGACCGGGGGTTCCCTGGGGAGTGTAAAGTTGCAGCTTCCTGGTGAAGCTGCCCAGATGGCCATGCTTACAATGTTTGGTCTCACTTTTGCACCTTTCCTATTATTAATAACCAGCTAATTACAACTGTATCACTATGATTGTCTTAAGGCTTATTATTTTTTAAGTGAATTGCACATTGGTTATAAAAGTAATTTAAATTCCTCATACTCAGTTCTCTTGTTATTCTGCTCATCAGCATTTGGCCTTTGTGGACTTGGAAAATATTTCAGCTTCTTGAACGTTATCATATATGTGGCATGAAACAAATATCTCTGCAACACCATTTGGAAATATTTATAGGTACCTTATTCATGGAGGTCATTGTTGGAATTTTGAGTTTTAGGCTTTTAAGTGGATCCTGGAGTCAATGATTTTTTAGATCTTAGGTCTGTCTGAATTCCTGAGCATGCTACTAACCATTTGGCCTGCAGGGGTTACTTTTAAGCTAATTTATTCTGGTTTCTCTCTGTGTTTTGAGACCTTAAATGGCTAACTTTGCATGAAACAAGCTTACACTAGGACCATCTGGTCTATCAAGGTGACCGATTCTCAACTCATTTGATTAAATGTTTCCCTCTCGAATGCTGTCTGCTAAATATGTACACACCTGGATATCTTGGGTTGTATCTTAGATTTAACACAAGTTCATTGTTTCACAGTTGTTGGCTCCTTATCTCACAAAAGGTGATGACAACTGTTTCAGGTACAATTATTAAATTATGCCAAAATAAAACCTCTTTTGTACTTTGCCCTAACTTGCCAGTATTAATACAGGAAATTTGACACGAAATTCTTCAAATTTATTTATTTATTTATTTCTAAAAATATATTTTATTGATTTTTTACAGAGAGGAAGGGGAAGGGATAGAGAGTTAGAAACATTGATGAGAGAGAAACATCAATCAGCTGCCTCCTGCACACCCCCTACTGGGTATATGCCTGCAACCAAGGTACATGCCCTTGACCAGAATCGAATCTGGGACCCTTGAGTCCGCAGGCTGATGCTCTATCCACTGAGCCAAACCGGTTAGGACTCTTCTAATTTATTAACCCCAAACATCAAGGTCCAAAATCCTTGGAAGTGCTGGATTGGATTTTAGGCTTAGTTCCTGTCAGGGTTTGTGCTGCTTCATTCCTATGGCTGCCCTCCTCCCTGATGGTGCCATGGGGAGCTGGGTGAGTGAGCGTTAGTCTGCACTTCTGTTCCTAGCAGGGCGGTTTGTTTGACCTCATGAGCCAGGCAGGGTCAGGGTACAGTGGGGGAAGAGCACTACGTTAAAAGGCAGAGGACCCAAGATACATTTGGTTTTGAGTAGGCCCCTCAATTTCTCTTCATTGCCTTATTTTAAATAGTAGTGTTTGCCTGTTCCAGCTACCTCACTGCTTACTGTTGCAAGGATAAATAAGGTATGATTTGTGAAGGCTCTTTGTAAATTCAAAAGCCCTCTACAAAAATAAATTTTATTTATCCCTTTGGGTAAATGGGTTCATGTACCATGGACTTACATTGAAAGAATTAAAATAATTTACGTTCAATAGGATTTTTACTGCTTCAAGGTGTTTTTACAGATAGGTCCCACTTGATCAGTTTCACACCTTGTGACGTAGGAAGAACTGCTGATAAATTCAGACATATACTGGCAGAAAGGACACTGGAAGGGTTGGTCCCCTTGCTGAAGTCAGGACACCCAGGGTTAAAGCCTCGTGGTTTCTCTCCAGCCCTGGACCACTGTCACCACCTGCACTTTCCCTTCATGCTCCTGGACAGGAGTAATAAATTCACAACTTGGCAGCCTCATGTTATCCCCTTTCAGCTGAGCCCCGTGACACAGGTGAAGGTAGAGCTGTGTGGTTTGAAGCCAGAGACAAGGAGCTCAGGGACCAGTAGGTTCAAATCAGGAGCCATTAGAGTGGGCTCTGTCTCTGCTTCTCCCGGTGACCGTACTAGGGAAATCAGTAGCCCAGTAATTTCTTGAGTCAGAATTTTAAACTTCCCAGTGGCTAAGAATATAAATGTAGGAAGGACTTAATGGCAACAATCTGATTTGGGCCGGGGAGCATGTGTGTTATTTGCAAAGCAAACACATTATTTTTGGGTTGCTCATTTATCTTGGGGTGACTTGCTGGGGGGAGTTGCTGGAAGGAGGAGGGGAACAGGAAGGCTTGGCATTTCCACACACTCTTACATCTAGAGTGTCCTTCAGGGCGTTTCAAGGACCTTATGTCAGGCTTATTTGCATATCTCATGAGGTTCTGCACAGGTGTTCTATAAACACCCGAGTGACCAAATGAATAAAACATGGAGGAGGAAAAGTCCTGCAATAGTTTATCTGAAGGGCCGGTTTAGTAGTGGGATGTATTCTAAATATGTTCATTCATTTAACAAATATTATTTTGAGCACCAGCTATACGCTAGAGGCTCAGGATAATGTAGAAATAAAACAGGCCCCTATCTTCTTGGAGCTTGCATTTATGTTTTAGGTTAGAAAACATCGATGGAAACATTTGGAGGGAATTAATTAGCTGAGGTGTATATTCTAATTACAACTTGCTTGAGGAGATTGTCAGTACACTTTATATATGTATGTCAGTCAATGAATTAAAGTATGTTATGAAGTGATGACAGTCATGAGTGTGTGTATATAATTACACATGTGTATTTGCCAGTAACATAGATTGCTAAGATTTGGTTCTAGGAACAATTCAGCTTTTATTTTTTTTCAAAATTTGCAGAATTTTGTGTCAGAAAGATTGATAAAGGATGTATTGTGTTTTTCTATGATCTTGTGTCTTAAAAATTTTTTTTAAAAAAGTTTCATTTTTTAGAGTAAAAAATCTTTTTACTGCATAACAAATATATTCATCAGATGTGAATTAAGCAGACACTAATTTAATTGAATATTTCAATATATCATTGGGATAGTTAAAAAAATTTTGCATTCCTTCTCATTGCAGGGCAATCCCACAATTAAAATGGTCTAGCATGTCATAACTTTTCTCAATCTTTTATTTTCTTCTTCATTTTTCTCAAAATAAACTAAAAAAACCCAACAATAAAAAAGGAGGTGAAAAGAATGTTCATAATTTCCCAAATTTGTTTATAATTCATATTCTTTTAGAATATCTTCTAATTGATTTCATACAAAAAGTCCACAGGATTGATATAAGATAGTCTCTTTGGCCTTGGTTCCTACTCTTTTTTTTTTTTTTTAAGATTTTAAATTGATTTTTAGAAAGAGAGAGAAACATTGACATTAGAGCGAAGCATCAATTGGCTGCCTCCTGCACACTCCACACTGGGAATTGAGCCTGCAACCTAGGCATATACCCGGATCAGGAATCGAAACCTCAACCTTTTGGTGGATGGGATGACACTCCAACCAATTGAGCAACCCAGCCAGGCCCCCCCAACGTTTATTTTTGGCTCATACTTTCTGAGTAGTCTGACAGGAGATTTCTACTCATTCTAGACCCTGAGGGACCCAGGTTGATGGGACTTTATCTGGATATGTGCTTCCATGCAGGAAAGGAAGGGAAGGTGACAGATCATGAACTGTCCCTTAAAGCTCCCACCTGAAGGTGACACATTACAGTGGCTGAAACAAGTCCTATAGCCACACCTAACTTCAAAGGGAACAGGATGATGCAATCCTACCAAGAAACTAGATGGAAGATAAATGGAATATTTGTGAACAGCTCAAGAAATCTCATGTGGGTTAGATCAGATAAAACACGAAACAGCATGAACACATATAAACTCCAGTTGTTCAGTTTGAAGCTGGGATGGGGTGGCTAGAAACCCTCCCTGAAGGCACCCCGGGGGTCTCCCAGAGCTCCATAGGTTACAGTTGGAAAGCCTCTGCTCTAAAGAAAACCACCAGCCTAACAATTGGGAAACCTGGTCCTCGGTTTCAAAGGTGTGCACCAAAAGTGGATCGAGCTGAATGGGTTGCACATCACATTCTCATTTTGGGAGCAAGTCATTGACCTTGTTGGACTCTCATATGAATTACTAGAGGCCGTGTGCACAAATTCGTGCATGGGTGAGGTCCAGCCAGCCCCACCCCCGGGTCAAACTCCCGGTCCAGGGGACAATTTGCATATTAGCCTTTTATTATATAGGATTACCCTTGGTATTTAATCTTTAGAAACTTTCCTAGGGTATTATGGAAAATACTATTACTATAAAAATATTGATATTATCTGTGCTTTAGTAGGTTAAATGAGTACTATGGTAAAAAGGTTACACTGTTAAAAGAACTTTGGGTAGTGCTCTTAAAATATATTTTTTGTTTTATTTTTCACCAGTGCATTTTTTATAGCTTTACTTAGATTTAAAAAAGGTATATAAAATGCATATAATTAATGTACACATTTTGGTGAATTTGGATATAGGTGTACACTCATGTTGCCATCACCACAATTCAGGGAATTAATATATACATCACCTCCAAAAGTTTTTTTGTGTGTTCTCTGTTATTGCTGTTGTTTGTGGTAAGAGCATTTAACATGAGACCTAGCCTATTCACAAAAGTTTAACTGCAAGTAATTTATTGTTAAGTAGAGGCAGTATGTTGTACATTGGATCTCTAGAACTCACTCCTCTTGTGTCACTGTAACTCTGTGCTTCTTGATCTATATATTGGGGTTGGTGGTGACATGGATGGCATTTTGATGGCAGGGCTCACCCATGCCCCAGTTCTGGCTTGCTCTGTGCTCTTCTTCCCCGTGGAGTTCCTGGGATAGCCTATGTCAGAACGCTGACAATCTGAGATGCAAGGATCCATCTCCTAATAACGGGGAGACTGTGTTGGGACTAGCTTGAATCTGTGCCTTGGGACCAGCAGGGTTAGTTGGTAGTTCGGCATAGAAAGTTAACCAGGAATGTCCATTCTCAAGAAGAACGCTGAGTCCCATTGTACTCGCCGATGCACAGGACCAAGAAGAGGGACGTGGGAACATGGCTTTGTACCTTGTTCAGGTACACTCCCCTACATGGTTGGTTATGATTACCCTGAGCTAATATGATTAGCAAGTTCTCCTGGGATGGGGGAAGCCGGGTCAGGTTGAGCTTGGAAATGAGGATGGAAGGTATATGGGGGTAGGGGGGGGGGGGAGAGAGGGGAAGGAGCAGGAGTACCTCCCAACAAGAACTTTAAGAAACTCTTCCCCAAAGGCAAACTTTCTTTCTTTCTTTTAAATTCCTAAAATCTGCTTTCAATGAAATGGGGAAAGCGTTTCCTTTACCTGTGATATGTAATGAACTTGGCATATTTTTTGTCCCATAATTTGTTACCTTGTGCAATTGATCATTATGACAGTAGTAGAGAGAGATTTTTTCCTCCTTTCAGAGTCCACATAGTACTGCTATAAACTTCTGATGACAAGCAGGGTTTGTTGTTTTTTTTAACTCTCACCAAGGATATGTTCATTGATTTTAGAGAGAGAGGAAGGGGAAGAGAGAGAGAGAGAGAGAGAGAAACATCCATGTGAGAGAGAAACATCAATCAATTGCCTTATATATGCACCTCCACTGGGGATCAAACCCACAACCTAGGTATGTGCCCTGACTGAGAATTGAACCACAAACCTATTTGGTGCACTAGACAACCCACAGAACCTGGGTGGTTTTTTTTTATTCTTTTTAAAAAAATATTATAATAAGTATTACAAAGGGTATTACATATGTGTCCTTCCCCCACCCCCCGCCCTTGACAATCCCCTGCCCTCCCTTACCCCCCAGTGTCTTATGTCCATTAGTTATGCTTATATGCATGCATACAAATCCTTCGGTTGATCTCTTACTCCCCTCCCTTCTGCCCTCCAACCCTCTCTGGCCTTCCCGCTGCAGTTTGACAATCAGTTTGAGGCAGCTGTGCCTCTGTATCTACTATTGTTCAAAAGTTTGTAATGGTCTTTATTATCCATGAATGAGTGAGATCATGTGGTGTTTTTCCTTCATTGACTGGCTTATTTCACTTAGCATAATGCTCTCCAGTTCCATCCATGCTGTTGCAAATGGTAAGAGTTCCTTCTTTTTTACAGAAGCATAGTATTCCATTGTGTAGATGTACCACAGTTTTCTAATCCATTCATCTACTGATGGGCACTTAGGCTGTTTCCAGATCTTAGCTATGGTGAATTGTGCTGCTATGAACATATGGGTGCACATATCCTTTCTGATTGGTGTTTCTGATTTCTTGGGATATATTCCTAGAAGTGGGATCACAGGGTCAAATGGGAGTTCCATTTCCAGCTTTTTGAGGAAACTCCATACTGTCTTCCATAGTGGCTGCAACAGTCTGCATTCCCACCAGCAGTGCACAAGTGTTCCTTTTTCTCCACATCCTCTCCAGCACTTGTCGTTTGTTGATTTGTTGATGATAGCCATTCTGACAGGTGTGAGATGGTACCTCATTGTTGTTTTGATTTGCATCTCTCGGATGATTAGTGACTTTGAGCATGTTTTCATATGTCTCTTGGCTTTCTGAATGTCCTCTTTTGAAAGGTGTCTATTTAGATCCTTTGCCCATTTTTTTATTGGATTCTTTATCTTCTTTTTGTTAAGTTGTATGAGTTCCCTATAAATTTTGGAGATTAGGCCCTTATCAGATATGACTTTGGCAAATATGTTTTCCCATGCAGTGGGTTTTCTTGTTGTTTTGTTGATGGTTTCTTTTGCTGTGCAGAAGCTTTTTATTTTGATGTAGTCCCATTTGTTCATTTTCTCTTTAGTTTCAAGTGCCCTAGGAGCTGTATCAGTGAAGAAATTGCTTTGGCATATGTCTGAGATTTTGTTGCCTTTGGATTCTTTTAGAATTTTTATCGTTTCCTATTGTATATTTAAGTCCTTTATCCATTTTGAGTTTATTCTTGTGTATGGTGTAAGTTGGTGGTCTAGTTTCATTTTCTTGCATATATCTGTCCAATTTTCCCAACACCATTTATTGAAGAGACTATCTTGGCTCCATTGTATGTTCTTGCCTCCTTTGTCAAATATTAATTGAGCATATTGGGTCGGGCTAATTTCTGGACTCTCTATTCTATTCCACTGATCTATATGTCTGTTCTTGTGCCAGTACCAGGCAGTTTTGAGAACAATGGCTTTGTAATACAGCTTGATATCTGGCATTGAGATCCCACCTACTTTGTTCCTTCTCAGGATCGCCACAGATATTCAGGGTCTTTTTTTATTCCAGATGAATTTTTGGAGAGTTTGTTCTAGATCTTTGGAGTAGGCCATTGGTATTTTAATGGGAAGTGCGTTGAATTTATAGATTGCTTTGGGTAGTATGGACATTTTAATGATGTTGATTCTACCAATCCAAGAACATGGTATGTTCTTCCATCTCTTAATGTCTTCCTCTATCTCTTTTTCAAATGTCCTGTAGTTTTCTGAGTAGAGGTCTTTTACCTCTTTAGTTAAGTTTATTCCTAGGTATATTAATTTTTTTGGTGCAATGGTAAATGGGATTGTTTTTATAATCTCTCTTTCTGAAAGTTCACTATTGGTGTATAGAAATGCCTCAGATTTCTTGGGGTTAATTTTGTATCCTGCTACATTGCCAAATTCATGTATTAAGTCTAGTAGTTTTTTGATGGAGTCTCTAGGGTTTTGTATGTATAATATCATGTCGTCTGCAAATAAGGACAGTTTTACTTCCTCTTTTCCAATTTGGATGCCTTTTATTTCTTCTTCTTGTCTAATTGCAATGGCTAATACTTCCAGGACTATGTTGAACAGGAGTGGTGAGAGTGGGCATCCCTGTCTTGTTCCTGTTCTTAGGGGAAATGGTGTTAGTTTTTGTCCATTGAGTATGATGTTGGCTGTGGGCCTGTCATATATGGCTTTTATTATGTTGAGGTATGATCCTTCTATTCCCACCTTGCTGAGAGTTTTTATCAAAAATGGGTGTTGGATTTTGTCAAATGCTTTTTCTGCATCAATTGATATGACCATGTGGTTTTTTTCTTTCAATTTGTTTATGTGATGTATCACGTTTATTGATTTACGGATGTTGTACCATCCTTGCATTCCTGGGATAAATCCTACTTGGTCATGGTGTATGATCCTTCTGATGTACTGTTGGATCCGATTTGCTAAGATTTTGTTGAGGATTTTGGCATCTGTGTTCATGAGGGATATTGGCTTGTAATTCTCTTTCATTGTGTTGTCTTTACCTGGTTTTGGTATTAGGGTGATGCTGGCTTCATAGAATGAGCTTGGAAGTGTTCCTTCCTCTTGAATTTTTTGTAGTAGTCTGAAGAGGATAGGTTTTAGTTCTTCCTTGAAAGTTTGGTAAAACTCCCATGAGAAGCCATCTGGTCCTGGGCTTTTGTTTGCTGGGAGCTTTTTGATGTCTGCTTCAATTTCTTCCATAGTTATTGGCCTATTGAGGTTTTTAGATTCTTCCTGATTGAGTTTTGGAATGTTGTATTTTTCTAGGAATTTGTCCATTTCCTCCAGGTTGTCTAGTTTGTGGAGTAGAGTTGTCCGTAGTATTAACAATCATTTGTATTTCTGTGGGGTCTGTTGTTATTTCGCCTCTATCGTTTCTGATTTGGTTTATTTGGGACCTCTCTCTTTGCTTCTTGGTGAGCCTGGCTAGGGGTTTGTAATCTTGTTTATCCTTTCAAAGAACCAGCTCTTGGTTTCATTGATTTTCTGTATTGTTTTTTTGGTCTCTATGTCATTTATTTCTGTTCTAATCTTTATTATCTCCTTCCTTCTGCTCACTCTGGGGTTTTCTTGTTGCTCTCTTTCTAATTCTTTGAGTTGAAGAGTTAGATGATTTACTACCATTTTTTCTTGTTTTTTGAGATAGGCCTGCAGAGCTATAAGCTTCCCTCTCAGGACTGCTTTCATTGTGTCCCATAGGTTTTGGATTGTTGTGTTTTCATTGTCATTAGTGTCCAGGATGTTTTTAATTTCTTCTTTGATGTCATTGGTAACCCAATCAATATTTAATAACATACTATTCAGCTTCCAAGTGTTTGAGTATTTTGGGTTGTTTTTATTGTAGTTTATTTCTAACATTATGCCATCGTGGTCTGAGAAGAAGCTTTTTATGATTTCAATCTTCTTGAATTTGTGGAGACTTTGCTTGTGACCCAATATGTGGTCTATTTTTGAATATGTCCCATGAACACCTGAGAGGAATGTATATTCCATGGCTTTGGGGTGAAGTGTTCTGAAGATGTCAATTAAGTCCATCTGATCTAGTGAGTCATTTAGGATTGCTGTTTCTTTGCTGATTGTTTGTCTAGCGGACTTATCCAGTGATGTCAGTGGTGTATTAAAGTCCCCTACTATGATTATATTGTTGTCGATCTCTCCTTTGATATCTTCCAGGAGTTTTTTTATGAATTTGGGTGCTCCTACATTGGGTGCATATATGTTTACCAGGGTTATATCTTCTTGTTGTATTGATCCCTTTAGTATTATGAAGTGGCCTTCCTTATCCTTTGTTATGGCCTTCACTTTGAGATGTATTTTGTGCGATATAAGTATTGCTACCCCAGCTTTCTTTTCCTTTCCATTTGCGTGAAAGATTTTTTTCCATCCCTTCACTTTCAGTCTGTCTGAGTTCCTTCTAATGAGGTGGGTCTCTTGTAGACAGCAGATGTATGGGTCATGTTTTTTTATCCATTCAGCCACTCTATGTCTTTTGGTTGGAGCATTTAGTCCGTTTACATTTAAAGTTATTATTGAAAGGTACTTGTTTGTAGCCATTTCTTTTTTTGTGTGTGGCTGTTTTCTTTCTGAGCTTGTTATTTCTTCTTTTTACACCAGTTCCTTTAGCATTTCTTGCATTGCTGGCTTGGTGGTGATAAACTCCCTTAGCCTTTTTTTGTCTGTGAAGCTTCTTATTTCCCCTTCAATTTTGAATGATAGCCTTGCTGGATAGAGTATTCTTGGATTCAGTCCTTTGCTTTGCATCACTTTGTAGATTTCCGTCCATTTTTTTCTGGCCTGATGTGTTTCTGTTGAGAAATCATTTGATAATCTAATGGGAGATCCCTTGTATGTAACTTTCTGTCCCTCTCTTGCAGCCTGTAAGATTCTCTCTTTGTCCTGAACATTTGCCATGGTAATTATGATGTGTCTTGGTGTGGGTCTTTTCGGATTCACCTTGTTTGGGACTCTCTGGGCTTGTGTGACTTTTTTCTTCCCCACCTCAGGGAGTTTTCTGATATTATTTCTTCGAATAGGTTTTCTAATCCATGTTCATCTTTCTGTTGTCCTGGCACCCCTATTATTCGTATGTTGTTTCGTTTCATGTTGTCCCAAAGCTCCCTTAGGGTCTCCTCCTGTCTTTTAATTTTTTTCTCCAGTTGCAGTACAGTTTGAGTGTGTTTTGCTTCCTTGTCTTCTAATTCACTAATTCGGTCCTCCGCCTCTCCCAGTCTACTGTTGATACTTTCAATGGTGTTTTTTATTGCAGCTATGTCGCTCTTCATTTCTTCTTGGGACTTACTTAAGTTGTTGAGTTTTTCATCTGTTTCTTCTAGCTTCTTGCATAAGTAGTTGATTTTTTCATCTGTTTCTTCTTGCTTCTTGCACATCCGGTGCATGTACTCTAGGACCCTTATTCTGAATTCTTTTTCCATCATGTTGCATGCCTCTGTCTCACTTAGCTGCTTTTCTGGCGAGTCCTCCTTTTCTTTCCTTTGGGGGTTTCTTTGTCTACCCATGTTTGATCTCACTGACATATCTAGTTGTTGAGTCGTTCAGTGGATGCTCCCTGGGTGGCAGTGGCTCCTTGGGCTGTGGTTGCTCCTTGGGTGGTTGTGGTAGCAGCGGCGCCTCCGTTGATAGCAGGGCCTCTGGTGGGTGCTGTTCACAGCTGTGGTGGCTCTTCTGGCTGGTGGAGGGAGGCTTCACACACAGCAACTGTTTCCCAGACAGAGCGTGTGGTGATCAGGAGGCCGCTGTTGCTTAAATCTGCTTTGGGGGAAGTCTAACCTTTTCATGGAGGGAAGCAGGTCTCCTCTGAGTTCATGTAGTTTCGCTGCTTGAGAGCCATTACCTCCGGGTTAGTAGCCGATCTCTGGATGAGGATAACAGCTACTCAAGATGGCGCGGTCTCGCCGCTGAGCTGGCACCCAGGGTGAGGTTTCAGCCTCAATCTCTAACCATCCCCATTTTCTAGGAGTTCTCTGTCTTTCCTGGCTGCAGACTGTCTCTCAGCTGAATCTCCTCTGCTTGTTCGGGCTGTATGTTACCCGTTTCAGCTGCTCGCCCTTATCTGCTCCGGGACAAAGCACCAACATGTCCGTCTAAGTCTCCGCCATTTTTTCTTCCCCAAACCTGGGTGTTTTTTGTTAACTTTTTGTAACTGTTTTTGGACAGTATGAATTTGGAAATTTATTAAAACTGAGCTTCTTTTGTAACCTATACATGTTTGTATTATTTTTAAATTTTGTTACATGACATTTATCAGATATTTTACTGTCCCAATTATTAGGCAATGGAGTTGTCTTGTGATAAGTCTAAAAAATTGTTTAAAAAATTCAGAGAACAGCCAGTAGATGGCAGCAAGGCGTTGTCTTTGAAATCGCTGCAAAAGGCATTGTATTGCAGCTGCAATTTGGCATTAAGGGAAAATGACTTCATACTTCCTTTAGAAAAACTACACTTTTAAAAAACTTCACCAGATGTTATGTTTTTATTGACTTTAGAGAAAGAGAGAGAGAGAGAGAGAGAGAGAGAGAGGAAATATCAATCAAGCGCCTCTTGTATCTCCTGTATGTACCCTGACTGGGGATGAATCCACCATCCGGGTGTGTGCCCTGACCAGGACTCAAACACTCATCCTTTTGCAATATGAAATGATGCTCCAACCACTGAGCCACCTGGTCAGGGCTAGAAAAACTACATTTTAATCAACAAGCAAAGAGCTTCTAAGTGAGTTCTGAGCAGGCAATTTCTTTCTCACTTATGATCTGTATGACATTATTTTAGGTATATGTATTAGGTATGTGCTGCATTCTGAGGCTAGGAATAACATCCTCTACCTTTATCTCTTTTATCTCTTTCCACAATTCTCAGCACAGTAGTGTTAGGCATGTAATTGTGCAACTACCTGATCAGGAGTGTGTTAACTCAAAAATGATTATAAAGTTTTACTCGTATGCTTTCTATTAAAAATATAACCCTACAACATCCCATTTAGTCTGTAAAGACTCACGTACGTGCAGCACATACAGATGCACCCCGTGTCCATGCTGCATCATGTCATTGGATGTTGAAAACTTCAATGTGTGAGCTTTTCATGCTCTGCTTCTACCTCATGTCTCCTCAGCCAAACTCACTATGCTTCTTACCTCCACTGACTCTGCCATCAGTTTGGCTTTTGCCCTCATCCTGTCTTCAGAGCTGCTCTTGCTAAGGTTACCAGGGATCTCCATGGTGCTAAATCCAAGGGACACACTCTCTTGCTCTCAGCAACTTCCCACACGGAGTCCCTGCTCCTACATTTTCCTATTTGCCATTCCTCCTCCAGCAGCAAGTGCTTAGTGTTCATTAAATTCCTCCTCCTCTCTGTCTGAGCTAAATGTTGAGGTTCCTGAGGTCACAGCCAACTCTGACATTCTTCCCTCATGTTCCTCAATCAAACCACCTACCTCTCTTGTCACTATGGCTCCCACCCGAGGCCAAGACACAAGGCCTCTGTGTCTGCATCACCCAGCCTCCTTGACTCATTTTCTGATGTCCAGACTGACTTCCCTCCAATCCCTTCTCATTTCTTCAGCAAGCTTTCAAAAGCAATCTCACTCCCCCTAGTGGAAACACTCCCAAGGCTCTTCATTGCTTTTAAAAATAAAGGCTCAAACCCTATCACCTCACTGTGTAGTCTCACCCCACCTATCTTTTCAGCTCATTCCTGAGCCATTCTTCTTTGCTCGGTGCGCTCCAGCCGCAATAGCCTGCCCATGTCCACCCAAGCCTTGGCTACCTGCCTGCAGACACCGGGCGTGTTCTGTTCTCTGCCAGGTTCTCTTTGTGGGGCCCCAGCCCAGTGTGAGTTTAAATGCCTTTTCCTCAAGAACTCCTCCCTCTTCCCACAGATCACATCAGGCCTTCCACCTGTGACAAGTTCACATTTCATGTGGCATTTATTTCAGGACCTTTATCGCAACTCTGTTCATGAAATTTTATATAATCACGTGTTCCTTCCTAGACATCAGGCTGTTGTTACCTGGTTCTCTGTTGTATCCTGGTTCTTAGCTGAGTTCCTGGAACAGACTGGGCTAGTATAAACATGATAAGCATGTAATAAATGCTCCGGGAACTTCGGAAACGTTTCACTTTTAATTTCTAAAGCTCAGCTTTCCATTGTCATAGATTACATATCCACTTATTAGACCGATAAGGTTGGTAAGAATGTTGTTACTAGAAACTTGTTTAAAATTATTCATGTCAAAATGAGCTTTTTAGAATACCAAGTGTATTATTAAGAAGTAGTACAGTGAGTTTTTATTGGGGGTGGGTGTTATATATCAATATTTTAAAAATAGAAGACATACCACAAAATTTTATTTTGTTTTGTGTTTTTTTGTAATTGTCCACAACTGTGGGCAGTATAAATTAGGTAACAAAAGATTTCAAATTGCATCAAGAAAAACCTCATTAGAAGAAGGGCTATTTTAATTGTATTTAATATATATGACAACCCTATACATCCTGGCTACATTTCCAGGTATATTCTAAAATAAAATGAAAAAGGCGTCAAGATATTTATATAAAAGCCCCACCATTTTAAAAGTAAATACAATTTTAGTCCTAATCAATCTTGTGGACCACAATTACTTCTAAAAATATGCCCACGTTTTATGTCTAAATTTGAACACCAAGGAAAAGAGGCAATGACTCATCCTTATTACTTAAAACACACACACACAAACCCCCTAATACCAGCAGTAATTCAGGCCTGAATCTGAGAGCACTTTCCCCCCTAAATCAGCTTCCTTGGATAGCTTTCTCACTGATTTTAAAATGGTCTTTCAGTGTAATAAGTATAGAGTACCTCCCTGCCGCATTACTCACAATTATATTTTTCTGTCGGATACATGATCTCTTCTACTTCCTAATCTAGTAGAAGAGGATCTTTGTGTGGCTCAAGGAGAATTATTTGCCAAGAATAAGAACCCTGTTCTGATGATTGCACTCACAAATCTCTGCTACATTCCCCCCTCCCACAGGGGACATGTGGTACTTTTAAAGATAATTATTGCTTCATTTGGTGCAGAGAATAATTCCAAACCCCCTGGCTTCTGTTGAGTAGCATATTTAGTATTCACTTAAAAATCTCTATAATCTAGAGAAAAAAATATCATCATGGCTCCATAAAGGAAATTTAAAAAAAAAACTTGTTTCGTGCTACATGAAAGCATTTTAATGATGAGTAGAAATATATTTTAGAGGTTGAAATAACATTTAAAAGAATCTACCTTGTCTGTTTATTGGTTTTTGGAAGATACTTGTGCTCTCCTTACATAAATGCCGTTGTGCACATCGTAGAGATGGTTTATTTCCTCTGGGACCTTATTTCAAGAGATTGGCCAGGCCTGGTAATCCAGTGCCAGCATGCTGGGCACAGACAAAACCGAGAAAAGGGCAGTCATTTTATATTTATTACTCTTTTCTCAAAAGGAAAACACAGAGAAGCAAAACAGAAGTTAGTAGAAGTAACTCTTTATATGATTTTGTGTTAGTCAGGGTTCTTTTGGTTTCCTCTGGCAGAATCGAGGGGTGGAGGACACTGACGACTCTGCCAGAGTGGTGGGCCCTCCAGTTGAAGGCTGGACCACCTGAGGAAGGATGGTTTCCAGAGGGAACATGGGGGCTCTCTTCCCAGCTCCAGGCAGGACTGAGAGACAGAAGCAAGCGGGAGCCAAACCGGCTAGGGCTGCTCTCACATTTTTATTGACTGTTTTTAATATGATTTGTGCGGGGTCTCCAGTTCCTGCAATTTATTCAAATTCCAGGAAAATCAGGAGATGATAGAATCTGAGGACGTCTCAGAAAGACCACCCTCTCTGATGGGTGAACAGAATTGGCATAACCACCATTTTGAACGATGAGAGGTGTTTCTACCAAGACAGTACCTGTGGGTGTGGAATAGAGTGGAGAGGTGAAGAGAATGGCACAGGCCTCATGTGTGAGCCCTGGGTTATTTTTACTTAGTGAAGCCTGAGCTCCCCAAATTATAAATCTTTGTTAATATTCAAATGATCACATTTGTTACTGGTTGATTTTTCTAGTCAGGGAGTAAATCACTAATTAAAATTGTGTGTAGGTTGTTTGTTTTTTGAAGGAATTCGGAATACTTGATAATCCTGTACTATTTTCCTCTTTTTGTTGAATCATGTACTTTTAGAAATTTTAACCCAACAAAACAAATCCCAAACAAAAACAGCCAAAGTAATTTCAAACAAATTTTCAAAGTAATTTCAAAGATTCTATATTATTCTTTAGTTGTAAAGAATTATAGCTTGGTATACAAAATGAGTGAATAAATTGCAGATAACCACTCCTCATTAAAGTAGTTATAATTGAACTTGATACAGATACACATCTCTTATTTGGATTGGAACACTAGAGTGTATTCAAGTTCCATGAGACTCATGTTCTATTTCTTTGCTCATTTTATGTTGAATTATGTTCTCCTTTGTATTTGACCCCCAGGCAGGAAGCATTGGCAACATTTGTTAGGCAAACACAATAGCCAACCATTAGTGAAAAGCATGGGTGATTCAACTTAAGAGAAAATGAACACTTGAAAGTTAAAAAAAGGTAGAATCAGATCTGGATGCTTCAGGTGGTATGGACTTTTAAGATATTGGTCTGCCTATGAGTTTTTATACCATACTAGAGGCCTAGTGCACGAAATACGTGCACGGGTAGGGTCTCTAGCAGCTGCCTGCTGCCGCCGCCGGCCGGGGCTTCCCTTCCCCTGGATGCTGCCCAGGGCCTCCCTTTGTACCCGCCTTGGCCTGGCACCACACGCTCACCTGCTCCACCATCCTGCCACAGTCCTGCTCTCGTCAGGGCCCAACGGGGCTGGCAGCGCCTCCACTGCCGCCTGCTGCCAGTGCTGTGTCACCAATGCCAACCATGTTCCGTGCCGCCCTCTGGTGGTCAGCGCACGTCTAACTCCCGGTCAGTCGAACGCCCACCCGTAGGGACAATTTGCATGTTAGCCTTTTATTATATAGGATTGTATGTTTATAAATATCACCCACAGTTCCCCAGAAAAGCACAGAGCTAGAGCATCATTGCCTATCCCCATCCTAGCTCAATTACTTTTTCCTTGTTCCAGTTCATTGGATTGGCCAGCTAAAATTTAAAGCAATAGATTATGACAATGTTTTGAGTTGTATCCAGATTTGTACATTTGTTTTGATTTGCTTAAATGTTTATGCCCATTTCATAAGTTTACATGCTTTGAACTTCTCTAGTCACTAGTATTTCCTTTGCATTAATAAGTTTTTTATTTTAACATTTTATGTGATTCATTGTATTTGCAAAAAAATACACATACTCAACAAAAAACAACCCCCCCAACAAAACAAAACAAAACCAACAACCTCCAGCAATCTATCATTAGAAAATAAATTATTCCTAGCCATAGGATAGAACTTAAAAATACTTTTGAGTCTTTGTGACTTACATTTTTTTTCTGTTTGGGAGAATATATTATCAGCATTTGTTTTATATGCAGTTATTGCATGAAATAAAATAGCTTAAGCTTTGTTGTATTTGGTTCTTTTGCTAGTCATACTAATGATTATTTCTAAATGATGTTATTATGACTGCATTCTTTTGCATACCTGTTAAAACTGGATTTAATCCATGTAGAAATCTCATTCGATTTTGTTGTTGTTGATAAACCCAATGTGAATAATATTAAACTTCTAAATATAATTTTTATTTAAACTTATTAAATTGATCTTGGTGTTGAATCTATATACACTATTTTGTCTGGAAATACGTAATAAAGATTATAATCTCAAAATTCCCATAGCTTAATTTTATATAATTCAATTTAACTATCACAGCAACATTATATAGCCTTTAATGAAAAATAACTGTCTTAAACATTATCCTCTTCTAAGCCTTTTATTATCTTTTCCTTTTGTTAACAGTAGAGGTTTTTAAAAATCAAATGGTTTGAACTCTATTGAATTGTAATATAGAATTTTAAATACTATATGTAAATGTTGTCTTATAAATAAATTAGAAGAGATTAAAATAAATTGAAGGGTTAACATCTGGTTGTAAGAACAATTTGGCTTTCATCTAAATGAATATGCAGAGTATGAATATAAAGAAATATAACACAGTTTAAGTAGTGTTTTAAAAAAGGAAAGCTCGCCTTATTTGAGCTGAACATCTAATCTTGTAGATACAGAGTTTGAAGGTGGCAGTTGGTGGTGGGGACTGGCTGTGGGGAAGCCTGACATCACTGAAAGCTGGCCCAACCCTCCCTCAGGATCTGTTCCATCATAATGTTTGCAATTAGATTCATGGCCCAAACTAGGCTCTGAAGCACTTGATGATACATAGGTATGAATGTGCTATTACCCCATTAATTTAAACAGTTTTGAAATGTATATGTTAATTTTCAATAGCTTTATCAAAAACCAAACACCAAAAGATAAAAAATTAGTCCCCAAAATATTAACAGGATTTATCTCTGACTGGTAGACTTAGAGGTAATTGTAATTTTCTCTAAACTTTTCTTTATTTTCCAAAATGTCTGCAGTGAATCTGTATTAGTTTTTATAACAGGAAAGATAATTACTTCAAAGTGTATTTATTTAGATATATTTTTTTCTTTTTTCTCTCAATATCATATAGGTACAATTAGCCTAAATCCACTTTTTTAAAAAAAAGATATTTTTTTATTAATTTCAGAAAGGAAGGGAGAGGGAGATAGAAACATCAATGATGAGAGAGAATCAATGATTGGCTGCCACCTGCATGCCCCCTACTGGGAATTGAGCCCACAACCCAGGCATGTGCCCTTGACCGGAATTGAACCCAGGACCCTTCAGTCCACAGGCCTGATGCTCTTTTCACTGAGCCAAACTGCCTAGGGCCTAAATCCACTTTTACAGTTTTGATCTATATAATGATTTTACATTTTGGGGGGTATAATTGTGATGTATGTTTTGAAAGAAGACCTTATGTTTGGAGTTTTATAAGTTCTGTATTAATGGTCACCAATTAATGAAATAGTCTTAAGTATTTATAAGGAAATCTCTGACTGTGGATGGGGAAACTGTTTAATGGGCAAATCAGTACAAAAATAGAGCCCTGACTCCTGCCCACCACTTCCCACCACCTTAAACCTTTCCATCCCCTCAAATTTTCTATAGTAGATGATGGTATGTATCATCTGTTACCCAGTTGTTTGTATCAGAAATTTAGGAGTCATAATCGATTTCCTCTCGTCCTTATATCCTATACTAAATCAGCAAATCCTGTGCTCTCTTGTTTAAAATATATTTTTATTAATTTTTAGAGAGAAAGAAAGGGAGAGGGATAGAGAGAGAGAAACATCAATGAGAGAGAAACATCATGGATCAGCTGCCTACTGCACACGCCCTACTGGGGTTCGAGCCTGCAACCAGGCATATGGCCTGACCGGGAATCAAACTGTGACCTCTTGGTTGCTAGGTCAATGCTTAACCACTGAGTCACACTGGCCGGGCTCCTTGTGTTCTCTTTCTTCAAAATATAGCTTGTATATGTCCATTCTTGCTGTCATATACAAATCCTGTGTTCTCTTGTTTAAAATATGTTTTTATTGATTTTTAGAGAAAGGGAGCGGGATAGAGAGATAGAAACATCAATTAGTTCTCTATTCTTTAGCCCCACTAACCTCTGTGCTATTTTGCCAATACATTAACCACTTTCCTACTCTGAGGTCTTATGATAGCTGTTCCCTATACTTGACTGTCCCTGTCTTTCCATAGCTGGCTCTTTCTCGCCCTAGAAGTCTCACTTCTTAGTCCATCCTTCCTCTGGGACTGCTGACCTACACCTTGACATAAACTAGCCCATCTCTTCTCACAAATCCTTTGCAATCACTGCACTCTGATTATTTCCTCTGTGACACTTTCACAGTTCTGAGTCATCTTTATTTCTTTTCTTCTTTTTTTTAATTTTAAAAGCTTTATTGTTGAAAGTATTGCATATGTCCCCTCCCCCCACCAACCCCCTGCCACCCACCCCAGGCCCTCACCACCCCATTGTCTGCGCCCATGGGTTAGGCATATATGCATACAAGGTCTTTGGTTGATTGCCTCCCACCCACCCTCTCTCCCCTGCCTTCCCTCTGCTAGAGCATAAGTTCTGTGAATGCAGGGATCTATCTGTCTTGCTCTTTACTAACATCAGCAACTGGCAGCATAGTAGATGCCCAGTTAATAATTGTATATCAAAATAGTTTGCAATGTGCATGGATTTTTATGTGGATCTTTATATGAACTCCTATGTTTTTAAATAAAAATGTAAAGAGGAACATTTTAGTTTTTTCTTTAGCTAAGACAATAAGTTAAATCCTCCCCCCCCCCCCCCCCCCCCCCCCCCGAGTGCTGCTATATATCTAGTACATTTTGTGGCAAATCAGTAATGAGGAGGAGGCAGATCTCATGCCCTTTGACACTGGCACTCAGATGAAATGTTTTGTGCACCTTCATATGCTGCTAAATGCTAGAACAGAAATCATAGAAGCTTCAGTGCGCCTTAACTAGAGCATTCCTTTGGGAAGGAGAACCCAAGGCTCCCCTAGGTCAAGTGATCAAGGTTCCAGCTGGAAGTCTTGAGAAAGAGTAAGGAAAGAGTGAGATCTAAGCAACATGCTCCTTAGTTACTTCTAGGGTTCACTTTACGTTTAACACATAAGTCTTCTGCAACTGGGAAAATTATATCCATTTTTATAAAAGTGTTGTGATTCAGTATTTTAAAAATATGTTACATATTTTCACATTTCATAGTACATTAATGTGAATTCTTTAAATAACCACAGGCATTAGTTTTGTTCCAGAAAATATTTCAGATATGCCTTTTATATTTTCTAGCTAATATATCTTTAAACACAGATATTGTTTATAAAATACATGAAGGCATCCAAAGCGTTTGTAATAAATGTAACATGAACTTTTTGGTTTCCAGACATAACCTCTTTAACTCTGTTGCTATGGATTTTCATTAGTATTCCATGGGGCCTGGGTTGCCATAGAAAATGTGTAGTTGTAGAAGAGTTACCATGGCAACAGTCTGCCATTATGTATTTTTCAGTATTAGCTAGCTAGAGACGATAGTAAATACGAATGATATTTGTTTGTGAGTCCAATATTGAAAACCAAACAGAATATTTTAATTTCCTAGTTATTTCCAGCAGATATTTTAAATATGATGCCTGCTATCCTTTATACAAATAAATCATAGAAATGAGAACTGCTCTAAAAACTTGGTTTTAGCAGCCATTTAATGTGATCTCTGGAGATACTAAAAATTTAAATTGCCTTAAATGTTTGATGTGCATGTAAACTCCCATATTACAACGCTCCTTGCCAAATAAACAGGTTTCGTTTTAACCGAGGCTCTGTCATGACCTTGAACAATAGCAGCTCAGGTACATGTGAGAAGACAAAGAGGAGGAAGAATCTTTTTTCAGTCTTTGAAATGGAACTCAGAAATAAAGGAAATCACCTGGTGACTCATTGCTCAGGGTAGCTTTACAAAAGCAAGAAAAAAGCAGAGGAACTATTTTCAGTAAATGGCAAATCCCTAGTTTGAAAAAAGGTTTTAAAAATACTGTTAAAAAACATTTAGGTATTTCCAACCCTTTAGCAATCATTTGGAAATTTCTAACCTGTTAGAAATGTTAGGCATATTATGTCCAATGTCTACAAATAGCCTACATTGTTTTTACCATGATAGAGTGACATATCGTTATTTTGTTGCAGGGACAAGCAAAAAAAGTGTTATGATAATAATTAGGCAAATTGGATCTATCTATGTATTTGAGATTAAAAAAAGAATGAACTTCAACTTTTATAATTTTAATTTTGCCATCTGCCTATTTTTTTAAATTGCTACTGTAGTTTGAATTTTATATCCCCTCCAAATTCATATGTTGAAACCTAACATCCAGTGTAATGCTATTAGGAGGTGAGACTTTTGGAAGGTGATTAGTTTCCTTGTAAAAGATTAATGCCCTTATAGAGACCCCAGAGAGCTCCCTTGCTCCTTCCACCAGGTGAGGACTTATGAACACACTGTCATCAGACATCAAATCGGCCGTTGAAATTGACCTTCACTTCCCAGCCCCCAGGCCTGTGGGAGATAAGAGGTTGTGCTATACAAGCCATGCGGTCTAGAGTATTGTTATAGCAGCCTCGATGGACTAGGACAATTGCCAGCCCCCTCCGAAGTGGTGGAAGATGCTGGGACTCCTTGTTTTTGTTTTCTGGAAGCGGTGTCAGATGGGAGCTCTCCAGCAAGCTTCCCCTGCAGCTTTTCCGGGGGGGGGGGGGGGGGGGGGGGGGGGTTGTGCCGCTGGCCCCTTCTCCAGCAGAGTAGAGGCCCAGGATAGAATCACGGGGCCACAATTCACAACTTCAGACAATTGGCAAGTATATGACTTGCTCCTGGATAACCGTGGGGCACCTGAGAGAAAAATGTAAAACCAAACATTGTTTCACCAAGTGCAGGTGCATAGAGGAAGCCTGTAGAGTTTCGTAGAAACATTTAAAGAGCTGATCTTCTAATCCTTGATGTTACTGTATCAAGTAAGCCCCTTGCAAGGAGCCGCTTCAAGTGAAATTGGAAGTAAAATACTCTGAATAGCCAAGCTGTAGAGTTCTCAAACAGTGATGTTCATTTATAAATCGTATTTGCCACATAGTCCTTATATTTTTACAGATGAGGGAGTGAACAATCTAGGAGGGAGTATTGGGCTTAGGAAAAGAATACAATTAAATATTTGGCATTTAGTGAAATCATGTTTATTGTTGAGAATGCATTCACAATATTATTGTGTGCACCTCTTTTCTCTGCCACAGCATATTGTAGAGCAGTGGGCAACAGAATGCCGTGATTAAAAGAATGGACTGTGGAGTTAGACTGCCTGCATCGGATTCCTGGCTGGATCAGCTACCAGCTCTGGGGTATTCAACAAGCTAATTAATCTCTTGAGCCTCAGTTTCTTCATACATATAATGGGGCTAATATACTTATGTTATAGGTTGTTATGATTATTAAATGGACTTATATTTGTAAAGTGCTTGGGACAGGACCTAGTACATCGAAAGTGTGATTGTGATGTATGTTAATTAAAGTAGAAAAATGTAGGAAGGTCGGGGTTCAGGGTCACCCAGATGATGACAGCTGATCAGAGACAAACTCCAAACCAAATCCAAGATGAGTTCATGTTAAAGAAGTCAGATAAGCAATGCCACAAATAACGAGCTTGTTTTCTTATTTTCAGATTTAAAATAACATGGAAGACATTGGCATAACATTACTAGCCTTTACACTGTAAGCCAAAGTTCCATTTGCTAGCAAGCCCACTCAGGCTCAGCAGGGATTTATTAACCTTAATCTTTACAATCTTCAGTCCTTCAGTCACTGTATAGAGGTATTCGGCAGCACAGAATAGGTGTCTTTTTTTTTTTTTTTAATGGCAGATGATAAGGAGGTTCAGTAGAGTTTTTTTTTTTAATCATGATATATTACCCTCCTTTACCTGCTTTTTCCCCCTTTAATGGATTTTGAGTCAATACAGAAAACTTAAGCTGTAGATAATACAGTTTTTTCTAGAGGTTGCAGAAAAATTTTTTATTAAAAAATTTCTTGCTATATGTAGTTAAATTCCTTTTATGGTAGTAGATAAGGCTCTGTATTTAAAATGAGGATCATAGCTAATCCATAGCCTTGATTCCAACTCTCTTGTTTCCATATATATAATTGATTTCAGTGAGGAAGGGAGAGGGAGAGAGAGATAGAGAGAAAAACATCACTGATGAGAGAGAATCATTGACGGGCTGCCTCCTGCAGGCCCCCCCACTGGGGTTCCAGCCTGCAACCCGGGCATGTGCCCTTGACTGGAATTGAACTTGGGACCCTTCAGTCCACAGGCCAACAGACTGTCCACTGAGCCAAACCAGCTAGGCCTTAGGCCCTAGTGCAACTCTCTTGTTTCTTATCTCCCATGGCCCTGGACTCCATGAGTGAACCATTTACTATTTCTCATTCATTGCTTTCAAACTTTTCTTTCTTCATTCCTTCACCTTTCCCCATACATTTGGTAAATCTCAAGGCTCTGATATTCTCCTATCATTTTAGCTTTTTAACTTCCCTCATCCAAACTGATGGCCCCACTTTTACTTCTGTTTGTATGTCTTGAAAATCATCTAGTCATTATTCTGGTCTCTTTCTAGCCTGTGCTCAGTCTGACTGGACGCTAGTGTTTACACTTGAAGACCCTGCTTTCAACTCCAAAGGCCATGTGACCCAAACCCTTTGTACCTCTTAACCCTGCCCACTTGACCCCTTAACCGTATTTCCAGTGTCTTACCTTTGAAAATGCGAAGGTTACCAGTGTCTCAAACGCCAAGGCTCAGTGTTTGGGAAGCTCTGTTAAATTAGTAGTGTAATTAACAATAGGCATGCCCAATGCTTTACTGCCAGGGATTTTAACCAACTGGCCGGGGAGGAAAACTTTCAAGGCCCCAATTTTGATGGGAAAAAATTACTTCATTTCAATAATCTCTTAAGTCAAAATTTGGCTTTTCCTCTAATTATAAATATAGGTAAAAAACCGCAGTAGCATCAATAGTACCTGCTGACAATTAAGATTAATTGTCAGCCATATGAATTATGAACATTTTCATATTATGGTATAATTGTTGAAATATCATTTCTATTCATAACTACTTCAAAATTACAGTGGTTGTTAGACCTGCCACTAGATTGTACAATTTAATGCATAAATATAGAAGCACTTATTTTATCATACATTTGTTTTTAAAAACATTTTGGTAACTGCATTTCACTATGTTTGGTTTCTTTTGCAATCCTATTTTATTTTATGCCTTTAAAAGCCTTATTTCGAGATGGGTTCCAGAGACATTATCAGTCTGCTAAGGAGTCCATGTTCCAAAACATGGTTATTTTTCTATAACGTGCTCATACAAAATCTGACAGTTGTTATAAACTTTGAATGGTTCTGCTTTAGTTTCTTACATCTAATTATGTCTCCATCCATTTTTGTTTGTTTTTCTCTGTAGAGCTCTGGCATTCATGGCTCTTCAATGCCACCACTGTTTTCTAGGCTACCATAACTTCCTCCTGCACTGCTATGGACAGTGTTTTTTTAAGTATATTATTTTAAATATATATATTTATTTGCTGATTTCAGAGAGGAAGGGAGAGGGAGAGAGAGATAGAAATATCAATGATGACAGAGAATCATTGATCTGCTGCCTCCTGCACGGCCCCCACTGGGGATCTACCCACAACTTGGGCATGTGCCCTGACCAGGAACCAAACTGTGACCTCCTGGTTCATGGGTCAAAGCTCAACCACTGAGCCATGCCAGCTTGGCTGGACAGCATTCTTACTGGTTATTTTAGAGTTTTGAACTCCCTAAGACCACTCTCACTTCTGCAACCCACTGCAAGTTTGGGTTCCCAAGATCACCCACTGGAAAGACTCCCAGAACTCTGAGAGCTATCAAACACAGAGTTAGGGTTTGTTACAGTGAAAGGACACAGATTCAAAACAGTGGAGGGAAGAGGCGCATAGATCGGGGTCAGAAATAGTTCCACATGCTGCGCTTCCATTGTCCTCTCCCAGGGAAGCCATGCAGATAATGTTTACTTTCCCAGTTATAACAAACGAGGATTGCCAACCAGTTCAGCCAGAGTTTTCACTGAAGCTAGGTCACCCTGACTTGGTCGGTCACAAAGACACTGTTGGCTGCTCCTGTGGATTTTAATTAGTTATACTTAGTCTGCACTCCCTCATGAAATTGAGCTAAGAAAACGGGGATACATGCACCCCCCATTATTCACATTAGCGTAGCCTCTGTGTTTAGACCCAAAGCCCCAGTGATAAACAGTCACTCTTAACAGGCAGGGTAGTCAAGGTCTTAGAAGGTCACTTCCCAGGAGTGAGGGCAAAAGCTAGACCTCTATTAGGCAAGGTTAAATTTTACTGTGGAGTTACTTTATATCTTTCCTTCTCCATTCTATCTAACATGCTCTTGCCAGATAAATCTTTCTAACAAATAGCCTTAGTCATGTCACTTTCCTGCTCAACAACCTATGATGTCTTCTTCTTATACTTTCCTCCCTATGTTCTAGATGTTACAGGTGGTTTTGATTATAAATATTCTCTTTTCTTGGCCACGTAAACCAGTAAAATATTAAAGTGATCCCCAATTACATAATCCCCCTATGTTTCCCCAACTGGCTTTTCCTTGCTGTCTTCTCAATCTAAAATTCCCTTATCTATTCAAAATCCTTGTGGTCTCATCCAGTGCCCCAGTATCACAAAGCCTTAGTTCCTTGAAATAGATTTATTTCATTCCTCATTGCATCTCTGTGACACTTGCTGTGATCTGCTTTGCATTGAAGTTATTTTTGTTCATGTCTCATTCTCTTTTATAGACAGCAACCTCCCTAAGAGTAAGGATTGTGCCTTATTCCTCTTCATATGCCCTGTAGAGGCTAAGATAATGCCTAAAGCTGGCAGGGACAGAATACATGCAGAATGTGATTACAGTCTTTTGGGGGAAGATCCAGTAAACTTTTCACATCACAAGAACAAACACGTTGAAGTGGTGGCTTGTCTACTGGACTTAAATGCCAAGTGAACATTGTGGGTCATAGGTGCTCTTAGGATCCATAGTGCACTGGGATGGTCAGGGAACTTCTTTTTAGGATTTAGTTGTGTCTTAAAGAACTGAATTCACGTGAGCAGATAAACATTCGTATCGTGTTTCTTGGTCAGGTCTGTAACACTTAGCACCGTGCATAGATCAGTGATTTCGGGGAATCTAACCTAAAGGATCGGATTGGGTCTTGTGGTTCCAGTGTCAAAAATAATCTTATAGAATCCATTAATTTATCTTCAGTTCTGTGCTCTCTCTTTTCTCTCATATTAAACCTTCTTTCTCCACCCTGCCAAGATTCTAGTATGCCTTACACTGAGAGACAACTCTTTTAATGTATTCATTCATATAATCACTCAATATGGATTTACCGGGCACCATATCAGGTGTTGGGGATATAGTGAACAAGACAGAAATAGCCTTTATCCTTATTTTCTACTTTAGAAAAGATATTAAAAGCCTAAGACTCATTTTCGGTTAGTTTAGGTAACCTCTCACTCAGTTATTTTCCTACTGTGTCTGTGAAACAGGAGAGCTAAGTGGATAACATCTGCAGCAGCTAATATTTATTGGGCATTTACTATGTGCTAAACACTCTACATGCATTGCCTTATTTAATCTCAACAGTCCTTTGAGTAGCAACATAATCATCATTCTGTTGTAGATGAGGAAACTAAGGCTATGTGTCAAGATTGCCTACCCTAGAATTTGTACTTTTCAGCACTGTATGATAGATTACTACTAAATTGAATAAGTCTTTCCACCTTTTGCTGTAGTTGACTTTGAGCTTGCATTTTACTCTAGCCTAGCGATCAAACTGCTCTTGCCTGACTGTGTTAAAATTTACACTTTAAGTTGCCACAGCGTTATCATCTAAATAAATGGATCAAATCTGTTACCTGTCCATAGCAGTAGTACTTGTCTTTGTTCTTTACTGAGCCTTCCTATATTGGTTGACTAGTATCTTGGAGAAAAAAAGAAAGAATGGATGGTGTTAGAAATATTTTTTAAACTAGCTTCAAGTTGCTAACAATAATAAGTACATTAGTTGGTCTGAATTCAACAAGTGAATTAGTATTCTTCTCAGCAAGTTGGTTGACAGCCTTCTCAAACCTGCAATGAATCACATGACTCCAGGAAGGTCTGGGATGTTGGTTTGTCAGTGATAAATTGTTTCCCTACTCTCTAATGCAAGAATATTACGAATGTTGAATGTCTTATGCAATTATATTTGAACTGATGTATTTGGAGGGCTGTACTTTTTGAGGTTTATAACAGGCTTATTTCCTGAAGGCAATAAAAATAAAATTTTAAATTCAAGACAAAATAATCTAGAATTTTCATTATCTGAGGGAGTAAGGGAGATGGCATTGCTGTTTAGAAAATTCTTACTGTTCCAGCACTTCTCTCCCTAAAGATCTTTGGATTGCTTTATTTCATTAAGCACTTCTCTTGAACACATTACATTGTGTGGTCTTGCATGATTGCAGTGGAGAAATATTTGTTTAACTTGATTGTTTTTCTTACTTAACCAGTGCTATTTTAATAGAACAGGTTGAGGGCAAGTGAATAGAATGGCTAAGAGTAGGGCTCTGATGACAGAATTGGGTTTGAATACTGCGTTTGTTATGTGTAAGCCATGTAACTTTGGGCAATTTAATATCTCCAAGTGTCACATTCTTCATCTGCAAAATGAGAAAAATAATAATTCCTACCTCATATTGTTTAAAGGATTACACATGTTTTGTCCTGGGCATATATTAAATGCCCAATAGGCTAGTTGTTGTTTTATATATTTTTATTTTTGAAAGTATCAGTGTCCTTTCTTTTTATTTATTAAAACAAATCACTACTTGACAACAAGAACTGGTCTCAGTGATTAGCATTATTGGTAAATATAAAACAGCTACTGCCAGGAAGAACAAAAAGTAATAACACAGATAATGTTCTCCTGTCAGGGTTATTATCAAGATGTCATACTTGATTCCAGTGGTCAACATTGAAGAATTTTGAAATCATACCTAGTTCTTAGTATCAAATTAATATCTTTTGGAAACTATAAGTTATGGAAATTCTGTGGACAATGGAGCCACACAACCTGGGTTAAAACTAAGTTCATTTATTTATTTACTGTGTTTGGGCAAATTAAGTGCTCTCTCTGGGCCTCAGTCCCTTATATGTAATGGAGATAATAAAAGTACCAACTTCATAGGGTTGTTGGATGAGGATCAAATGAAATGATACTTGTAAAGCTTTTAGAACAGCACATAGTGAGTATTATACAAGGATTAACTCCTTATTTTATATCAGTAACTTTCAACCCATGTGCTGCAAGTATTTTTAAAACATGCAATACTTGACTCTTTAGTCAGGGGCACTGACCTCTTTTCCCTTCGATTGTCAAATAAAAAACAATAACAACAGCCAACACAATAGCCATCCAGTGTGAATGAATCAAAATTATACCTATTTTTGGTCAGATATATAATAAGAAATATGTCAGTTTTGGAAAAGTCACAAATTCAAGATCTTCTTGGAAATAGGGCCATTATTTAAAAGAAACTATTCATAAGGTTGTATACAGTTATTATAAATGATGGTTAATCTATTTTATTTAGCATTTGTAGCAATATAATAACCTCTAATTCTGCCTTTATAAGCTCAGGTATGATGTGACCTACATTTTCTTGCTTGTTACCTTAAGAGATTGTTCAGTCAAGGAAGAACCAAGAATTGTGTGGGACAGTCTTGAAGTAATTGCCCTGGGTTTGAGAATTGTCTTGTTGGAGAACAATTGCTGAGAAATAAAGCATGATTGACTCTGTGGTTCTAATAGAATTATACAAGTTTAGTAACCAATGGTTCCGGAGTCAGTATCAGGGAACAGGAAGAATTTTGGATTTGACAACAAAAGTTCTGGGTTCAAGTCCTCTTGCTGCCTAATTGAGCATATAACTCGAGGTACTTTGCTTGTTTCTTTGCTCATCAGTTTCTTCTTTTATAAAATAACAATTTTAATGTCATCTCTGCTGTTTTCACAGGATTATTTTGTAGGACCAATAATATAAGATGTGAAGCCCACGGACATGTGATTGTACCTTTCATTTTTATTACTGTCAAGACAAGAGTGAACAACTAAGCCTTTTTGTTTCTCAATGGAGCTATGGACACATGGTTAGGTTGTAAGAAGAGAAAAGGAGCTAGGATATTTTGTGTTTAAGTTCTATTCTACTCAATTTAATTATGATTAATTTAATTCTATTTAATTTACTCTAGCTGTATTTAAATATACCACTTTTCTTCACTGCATATGGTTTTGACTTGTCTGGCAGAATTAAAACAGGGGAGGAGGAGCCTGGTTAGGAGCTGGGTTAAGGGAGAGGAAGGGTCTTGGTGTGAAGCTGGTCACCAGAAAAAGGCGTGAAGGTGTGTGTGGATGAGTTTGGTCAAACCTTTGTCATCCAGATGAGGTCTTAGCAAGACTCGCAGAGGTTTTCTGGAGAGAATAGGGGAAAAGGTGGTAGGACCAGTATGTATGTGTTTTTTCCCAGTACAGAGAAGTTTGGGAGGGGCATCTGGGGTTCCTGTTAGAGAGAAGGGATAAAATGGGCTCTTACAGAAGCTCTCTGAGAAGGGCAGCACTAATGACCAAGAGAAAGATGGGTAATTCCATCCTGGGAAACACTAGGGCCACCTTTGATGGAAATTTCTAGAAACGGAAACTGTCTTTAGATGTACAATTTCCTGTCAGTTTTTCAGCAATTGCTAAATTCAAGCTATCCTAGAGCAGCAGAGAAAGACATGCATTTATTTAGGTTTGGGCCCAAAGAAGAGAAATTTGCCTTTCCAAAATGACAAGTTCATGGTCAGCGGGAGGGGGAACCTTTGAAGGAAAGCAGATGGGGCAATCTTATTTCTAGTTAGTGTTTGCTCTAACAGGCCCTCTCAATCCTAATGGGCCTATGGAGAAGAAGGAGGTCAGGAGCTGCCACTTAAACCCGCTAACCTGGCTTGATCTACCCTACTTTTTACCACCATCTCCATCTCCCCTGCTAACTTCCTTCAAGAGTTTCTGTTTAGCTTCAAAGTCCTGCCCTTTTCTACCTCAGGGGTTGTGCCCTCAGTGGCCCAACTGTTGTGGAAGCTCTTTGTTCTCTCTGCCTGGAGGGGATGACTAGGGGGGGTCCCAGCAATGTCTTTGGTATCTCCTACTAAGTTATTTCTCTCAATAAACATTGATAAACACAGAGATATTTCTGCAGATTGTAATGGATGATCTACATTTCTTCAGATCAGCTGGGAAGTTAGCCATTCTTTGTCATATCAGTTTTATAAGGAGATGCTTTATAAGCTTAATGAATTCCTATGGTTACATTTGGGACAAAGCATATCGCTGGGTTGGAGATGGAATGTTCTACAGGGTGGTATCGCGGTTGCATTGGAAAATAAAAAGGCATTGAAACCAGACAACTTGTGTGTGCTTCTAGGCCCCACTATGTACTGGCTGTATGATTTTGGGTAACTTACATTATCTCTAAAATTTAGTTTCCTCTGTGAGGTGGAGATAAATTGAAAAACTAAGAATAAAAGGATGCTTTTTTTAGTATTCTAAAGACTACCTGCTTTAAAACTATAGCCAACTCAAACTTAATGATGAGATCCTAGAATCTTTAATATTTTAATCAGTTAAAAGGTATCACTTTTAAATATTGTTTTGGAAGATTGGGGCTATGTAATTAGGCATGCCAAAAAGAGAGAGAGAAAGAGATAATTGTGGGAGAAAAGAAGCATCCTAAGAATAACTGAAATGAAAAGTGATTTGGGCTCTTGTAAAGAACAAACAGGTGAGAATTGCCAGGAAATTTCTGAAAAAGTGGTTGGAGATATCTCTCCTACCAAATATTATATGTTCTATCCAGTTCGCACTATGAGTACAAGGATTAACAGGTGGCTCAAAGGGAAGAAATAGAGAGCCGTAACTCTGGTATTCAGTCCTTGACTTACTGAGCACATGCACTGTGCTAGGCATAAAGGAAGTGCTTACTGTAAATTATCTTGTTTAATCCTTACAACAAAACTGCTCAGATTGTACCTCAAAGCAACTGCTCTCAAAGAGAACCTTCTACAGATGAACCATGAAGGAATATATATGTGATTTTACCAATTGTTTTGGGAAAAGGCCTGAGAGAGGGATTATCAGAAATTGCATTAAGTACTCACCTCATTCCATGCATACAAAGGGTTCTTTCTATACCGATTGAAAAAAAAAACTGGATCCAAGGGTAAACGATTGTGGCAAGAGTTGGAGGGCAAGTAAAAGAAAATACAAGTAGCTATTTAATTGAAATTGCACAGGGGAAGAACTTTCTAAGCATAGAAGCCATAGAAGAAACAAAATAAATTATTGATATGTTTACATAAAATTTAACTTCTGTGCATCAAAAACCATGAAAAACTAAACCTAAATGCAAATACAGACTGGGAAGGCAAATGAAGATATTTATACAATTATGATTCATGCATTACTAATATCTATATTATAAAGAGCTTTTACAGATTAATAAGAAAATCACAAATTTCCTAAGCAAAATGGTCAAAATCAATGATAATCACCATAAATTAAAAAATTATTCAGAAGTAATAATAAGAAAAATAATGAAAATTAAAAGTAGACACCATTTTTACTATGAAATAAAAAGTATTTTATAAAAATGTTAAGATACATTTATGAATATTTGAGAAATAGGAACCAAGCTACCCTGCTAATTGTCTGTTTCGTGGGCAGACTATAAACAGATGCCATGGAAAAAGTTTATGCCTTTTCTTTTCTTTTCTTTTTTTTTGTGTCTATTTGTATTTATTTATTTTTTTAAATTTTTTTTTATTTATGCCTTTTCTTCTAAGTTTTATTTTGGTGAATTTCATTTAAGGATAAAATGTCAAGATTTTGTACACAGATATAATTATGATGTTAGATATACTAGACAAAAAGAAAAACAACTTAAATAATAAATATTAGTAAATGTTTAAACAGATGTTTCCCTTGTGAATATGAAGATTGGGATGCAATGATTACGATTGTGTTTTTGAAGTCTGTTATGTGTAAAGATGATTTAATGTTAAGAGAAAAAGACAGTATATACTGCATATGTGATATAATCCTAATCTTGTTTAAAACACCATGTGTGTGTGACTGTATATTGAAAGGGAACAACAGAAGATACTAATTTTGTTTTAAGTGGTGTGATCATGATTGGCTTTTATTTTCTATATGTTCCATATTTTGTACAATGAATACATATTGCTTTTATGGTTAGAAGCATTATTAAAGTTACCATTTTAGAAGTTGTTATGAAGGTTAAATAAGAAAATATGGCTGAATACTAAGAATAAAGTAAGGTTTTAGAAATGTTTATTTTCTTTATCAGAACCTCAACTAGAAACTTCAAATTTCAGATTTAATTTTTTATTATTTGATAATGGATTTATAAAAGCTCGCAGAATCAAACAATTTTTGTGGTGTCAATTTATATAGCTTTGGTTGAGTTGAATTAACTAATGGAAGCATCGTTAGAGCTAAAGGTACAAAGTAGAATTTTCCTTTCTTCACATTCTACATATTTAAAGTTTGATACCAGTTTGAATAATTTACACTTGCACATATTACTGTGTCTTAGTAAACATTGAGCTAAATCCATTTCCCCCAAAATATAATAAAGTTAGCACTTTATAAAAGCAGAAAGTCAGCCCTAACCTTCATTGTGGTCCTTAGTTTCTCATATTCGTTCCTTAATAAAATAATAGGTACCAGATCATCTCTTACATAATCAGGTTTTTGGCTTTTACATGCCTTGTTTTTCTGGACCTTGCTAAGCAATATTTAGGGTAATGAAGTTTGAGAGAGAAAATGGGCTTCTCATAATAACTGTGAAGGAGAATGGCTTGGGAAAGTGTTTTTCTATGCCAGCATTTTCACCCAGAGGAAAATTGGTTTTGCATTATCTATACTAATAAAAGGGTGATATGCTAATTAGACTGGGAGACCTTCCAGACGTTCTTCTGGACAAAGCCATGGTGGAGGGGACGAGGTAGAGGCGGTTAGAGGCCAAGAAGGGAGGGCAGTTGTGGGTGATCAGGCCAGGATGGGATGGCAGTTGTGGGTGATCAGGCTGATGGGGGGTGGGGCCGTTGGGGGTAAGCAGACCAGCAAGGGGGCCAGTTGGGGTGAGCAGGCCAACAGTGGGGGTCAGTTCAAGTGATCAGGACAGCAGGGGGAACAATTTAAATGAGCAGGCCAGCAGGGGGGCAGTTGGGGGCAAGCAGGCCAGTGGGGAGGGAAGTGGGGGCGAGCAGGCCAGCAGGGGGGCAGTTGGGGGCGAGCACACTGGCACGGGGGGCAGTTGGGGGTGATCAGGCTGGCGGGGGGCATTTGGGGGCAAGCAGGCCGGTGGGGAGGGGCAGAGTGGTTAGGAGCAATCAGGCAGGCAGACAGGCAGATGAGTAGTTAGGAGCCAGCAGTCCCGGATTGTGAGAGGGATGTCCGACTGCCAGTTTAGGCCCAATCCCTGTAAACCGGCAGTAGGACATCCTTCGAGGGGTCCCAGATTGGAGAGGGTGCAGGCCGGGCCGAGGGACACCCCCCCCACCCCCCCGCACGAATTTTGTGCACGAATTTCGGGCCACTAGTCTTTATTATAATGATTAGAGTTGTATGTCATGGACATATTCATTTTAAGCTCAGGGTTATATTTTTTATGTATTTGGCACAACTTCATTTTTAAAAATTTTATCCAGATTATCAGTGCCATTTCTTTATTGTGTAGTTATCTAAGCATTTTCTGCAGACTTCTTTTACTATGACCCATTGTACTTACTGTTTTTCTTTGTGGTCCCCTTTAAGGCACTTTTTAAGTCCATTAATAATAAGCATTAGTAAACTGTCATGCTAAATATAAGACATTCTTTCAGGTTTGCTAAATGTTTGTTTCTTTGTTTTTAGGGTGACCATGGATCCTACTACTATTCACGAAGCTCTATAAAGGTAAAGGAAATTTACTCTGAATGAATCACATATGTTATTTTTGGTTTCCCTTCTTTGTAGTAATTATAAACATGAATTCCAATGAATTTTTATATGTGGTGCTACTTTTTGACCAGTTTATTCTTTTAAATCAATTTAGAAAACAATTTGAAAGCTTTTATAGTTTTGCCTAGAGGGGCCACCTGAACATGTGCTCATGGTAGGACGGTACCTTGAGGGTGTTCACTATATGCCACATTTGGTCCTCAGCTGTGCAGTTTGTGGCTTGATCTTATGGCAGGTGAGGGTAGCCATGTCCCTTGGAGACGGATAGAGCATCAATTTTTCCATTTATAATGCCATGGAAACAGAATGTTTGGTTTAAAACATTAGTACATTCTCTTTCTTGAAAAGCCTACATGGAAGTCCAATTGTGATCAGTCATTTGCTTTGGATCTGGAATTAGAACAAGGAGAGCCAGTTTGATGATTGTAATAGTGGGATACTTTGTAGCCATGATAAGCTGATGTGTCTGTCTCACCTTGAGGGGATTCTGCTCAGTGAGCTGTGCAGGTGCCTTTCTCTAAACAGTGATGAGTAAATGCTACAACTCTCCCTCTCAGTTTCCCATTTTCTGGGCGTCTCCACCGTTCACCTTTCCATATGTTCATAACATCCACTACTCCTTGTGCTTTTAGTGGTAGCCATTCTTCTCAACTGGGAGGCCAAGGTCAGGCTTAGGGCAGACTGCATTTGAATGTCAATTCAGCTGGACTTCGTGTTCTTGGTACTGAACTGTATTATGCTTCATTTTTCTCATTTGAAATGTATTAGTATTAGTACCTACCACATCAGTTTGCTGTGAGATAAAACATTTAGCTCAGTGACAAGAGTGATAAAATAATACAGATCATGTTTTTATGGCTTAGTGTTTTTTCTAAGGTGACTTCTGCATTCGTATATATAGATTCATATGCAGAAATATGATGGGAATCATATTATCAAATATAAGAAGTCTATATGTGAAATTGCCATTTTGGTATGGCAAACATATTCAAATACCAGCTATTTCATATGACCAAACCCAATAATAATTAACTTATAATTCCATTTACTATGTTTGAAAAATTTTATTATTTTTCTTCTTTAATACATATCATTACTGTAATTCTTTGAAATATAAGTGCACTTTATTTTTCTATAAGGATGTTACTTTTAAATTGTTATTCAGTGAAATGGTAGAGTAATACTGATTTTTTTTTTGTCATGAGCTACTAATAAGAATGATATTGTAATCTTATTGAGATTTTCACATCAGTTCAATATAGGCATTTCTCATCGTGTCATCAGCAGGATCCAAGCTCTGTAGTGTGTTTAATGTTGCTGGTCAGTGTTATTTGTGTTATTAGTGATAAACAAAAACCAGATTCATCTGAGTTCTACACTTAATCCCATCTTACCCATGTATAATAAGTCTGACCTCTAAAGAATGTTTGCATTTTTAGAGTATATTCTCTTTTCCAATAATTTTAAGAGGTTAAAGCATAATTATCTTTATTTTTTAAAGTTAAAATTGAATCATATGTTAAATTATTGGACCAAGACCGGAAAACTAGTTAGTGGCTACACAGAGTTCAGCAGAGGTCTTCAAAATTCAAAGCTAAGATGGACTTTTATATGTCTGACCCCAAACTCTCATTTTATATAGTTGAGTAAATACAAATCTTAAGAGGTTGTCTGAAATAATAATGACAGAATTGCAAGAGAGATGGGTATGTTCCAGCCATTCCCATTCCTTACTGTGTTTCTAGGGTTCTATGGCTGCTCAAAAGCATTTTCTGACCACATTTTAGAATTTTTAATCCAGTATAGTTAATCATTGATACCATTTTTAAAATGAGTGAAAGATGGATTTTACCAATACTCCGTTGAAGAACAAAAATATATATTATCACAAGATTGAAGTATTTATTTTTTAATGTGATTTACTTTTTAAAAAATTTAAATTATTTATTGTTCCAAGTATTGCATATGTCTCTTTTTTCCCCATTTACCTCTCCCCAGCCACTCCCGCCCCCAGCACATGCCCTTGCCTCCCTGCTGTCTGTGTCCATTGGTTATGCTTATATGCATGCATACAAGTCCTTTGGTTGATCACTTACCCGCCCCCCCCCCCCCCCCCCGACACACACACACACACACTCCCAACTCCCACCCTTCCCTGCCTTCCCTGAGGTTTGACAGTCTGTTCGATGCTTTTATGTCACTGGATCTACTTATGTTCATCAGTTTATGTTGTTCATTATATTCCACAAATGATTGAGATCATGTGATATGTATCTTTCTCGGATTGGCTTATTTCACCTAGCATAATGCTCTCCAGGTCCATCCATGTTGCAAATGGTAGGAGTTCTGTATTTATTTTTTTTAAAACCTTATGCAAGAATGAAACAACTCTTCATGTGTGGATTTTGGACTTTCTTGTTCTGTTCTGATCATGAATTTGTGTATTTTTAAAAATATATTTTTTGTTGCTTTCAGAGTGGAAGGGATAGGGAGAGAGAGATAGAAACATCAATGAGAGAGAATAATTGCTTGGCTCTGCCTCCTGCGTGCCCCACACGGGGGATCGAGTGAGCCTGCAACCTGGGCTGGGACGGGGAATCAAACTGTGACCTCCTGGTTCATAGGTTGATGCTCAACCACTGAACCAAGCCAGCCAGGCTGTATTTGTGTATTTGGCCAACCTTCTTTATCTTGCCTGCAGCCAAAGAGCTTCTGCAATGAATGTGTGCTTATGCCACCTCCTGTAGCGATCTTCTAGTGGTTTAAGTGCTGTTTTTCCCGAAGTGCTGACTTGGTGCCCATGGTGGGAAGACATGAGACAGCTACTGGGATGCAGGCTGCAATGATTTCTCTGGGCTCTGCCACCACCATTCATTCAGGTGAATGGTTGAAACTGACTGGGGCAAGAAGAGGCTGGGAGTTGATGCCTTTTATCCCCAATGTGAAGCGTTTCTTCTCTTTTACACTTTTGGCGTCTTGGGAGCATCTCTTCTGGCCTCTGTCTGGTTTTGTGTATAAACCCAACTGCCTTGGTGCTTTGGAAAGCTGGACGGTTGGCTCAGTTTGCCTTCTTTCTTTCTTGTCACAGTTTCAAAGAAGTCAGAGATCTGAACTCTAACGAGGTCCCTCATTGCTTGGCATCCACCCCTGCTCCTCTAGCTCCAGCACCGTCATCACTTTGCCAGCAAAATTATGTTTGGGGCCTCAGGAGGCAACACAGAACCCTTGTTATTGAATCCTCTCACCCAGTTAAAATATTAAAGTGCTCCTGGGAGGAGAGATGAGGAGATATGACATCATAGTGCACAAATGGAAGGGGTAGCTTAGATGAATTCTGAGTTTAACGAGGTAAGAAGAGTGTCAATAAAAGTGAAAGGATATCCATTTATGATGCCTGGTATCTGATTCTTCATCCACCCCCCACCCCACTACTTTGATTATGTGTTTTTATAGAATGTGAGTCAAGTGGCAGCATTTAAGAAACCGAGTTCACGTTTAAACTCTTGTACGCCAAAGCCAAGCCTGTGATTGAGATGTTGGTGAATGCGAGCTGACATTTCAAGATGCATGTGCTGTCAGAACTTTCGATTGACTTAACATAAAGGATGAGGGAAAGCGTGAGCCTCTCAGATAGAATTCCTTTGTCTTTGAACTCTGGAATATGAGTAATCAGGAACAATGCTGCCTCGTGTGAGGCGCAGCCTGAATCCTAATGACACAATTCTAAGAACTGTCAGAATTGACTCATGCCCAATTGAAGGGTATAGGTTACAATGAGGCTGACTAAAAATACCTGATAATTCCTGCTGCTGGCAAAGGTTTGTTTTCACTTTACATCCAGAACAAGCACAATGCAGACACAATGCCCTAAAGGTCTTTGTGTGGAGACACTGGTTTATATCGGGTTGAGATGTGGGAATGCGCTGGCTGGCAGCATTCGCTGTCATTCATTTTGCTTCGCCTCAGGTTGGATCTGACAGCTCAGATGTGTCTTTCTTTCCTCTTGGCTGCTTCACGTGGGATCTTCTTGAATGTGTGTGGTCAGTAGGAAGAAGACTCCCATTGTCTTTGGAATATCAGTTCCAAAACAATTTTCTCTGACATTCAAAGAAGACATGTTTGCTTTTTGTTCTAAAGAGAATAATGTTATTTTCGGCTCTTTAAAAAATGTGTTAGGAATGTGTGTGTGTGTGTGTGTGTGTGTGTGTGTGTGTGTGTTTAGAATCCTGGCTCAGCAGACCAAAAGATCTATAACCAGAAATTGTAAATCTCATGCTCTCACAAAATGATCATTGTTGTTCTGCTTATGAGAAAATCTAATTTCTCAACTGCTCCTCCTGTGTTTTCCAGAGCCACACGAAGTTGCTAAAGGTTTCAGAAATGAAGTTTAGCATTTTCGCCCAGACAGCCAATGCTGGTGTTTACTGTCTCCCTGAAGGTGGAGGGATAATCTATTTTATTTTTTCCTATAAAAATACATTTGGAAACCAACAATGGAAATTGTGCTCCGCAAAAAAATCTGTCTATATAAGGGTTCCATCCATCCTTACATGTCTTTGATCACTAATGAGATAGAACATTTTCCCCATGCTCAGTAAACATATAACATTTTTGGTGTGAATTGTCTATCTATGTCTTTGGGTATTATTTTATTAGAGTATTAATGTTTTCTCATCAATTTATATGAGCTTTTTATGTATTAAGATTATTAGTCTTTTAGCTCCGTGGGTGGCAAATATTTTTCTAGATTTCCTTTACCTCTTAATTCTTTTTATTCTGTTTAACTTGCAAAGTTTAATTTAAAAATCCCACTTATTTTTTAACTATGTTGGAACTGTGAACTGTAGAATTATTTTAAAATGTTTAATTTTTAGAAAATATGTTTGGGCACAATTTCAGATCACATTTTTTATTCAAAAACCAAAAAGGTGGTAAATATGGCTGAAAATGTAGGCTAGAGTCTTGCCAGGAGCTTTGAATTCTCTGCCAAGGAGATAAATCTAGTATAGCCATGCTTCATACCACTTTGGATGCAGTTGTGGATGACGATATGCTAAGGTATCAGGGCATGTTAATCTCTGAAGTAGTGGGGGAGATGCCAAGCTTCCTGGACAGTGTCCTATTATTTCACCTTATCTTTTTAAATTCTCATGGAAGTCCCCTTTGTGGCAGACCTTTTAATAGCTTTATCCATATCACATCTGAACCCATGCTCATACTTATATGTGAGCATCTCTTAACTGAGTCTGTAGAACTCAAATTAGTACCCTGACATTATAAGGTAAATTCATGTCTCCAGCACTCATATTTTTGATGAAAAGTGTTGTCCTAGCTTGGTAATGTTATGGTTCCTGATCACAAATGATCTCCTTTTGGAGGGCAGGATGGTGCAGTAGTTGGAGTCTGGCCCAATAGTTGCTGGTTAGGAATTGTGAGCAAGTTGCCTGAACACTTTAGCCCTCCATTTCCTCGCTTCTAATGGGGGGTACTTAGCTCATGGAGTTATTGTGAAAATGAAATGAATGCACCTTTCTCAAAAATGTTTTGGTCTAGCTCTGGCTGGGTGGCTCAGTCAATTGCAGTGTCATCCCGTACATCAAAAGGTTGCGGGTTGGATTCCAGGCCAGGGCATGTACTTAGATTGTGGGTTCAATTCCCAGTCAGGACACCTGTGGGAGGCAACCAGTCTATGTTTCTCTCTCTGTCTGTCCCTTTCTCTCTCTTTAAAATCAATATAAAGCATATCCGTGGGTGAGTGAGGATTAAAAAAAAAGTTGTGGTCCATTATATGTGTTTGGTAAGTGTTAAATATCACATCATTAACATGCAGATGCCCCTTGCTTTTTCCTTTTCCTCAGTGGATGACATTCTAAGCCCATCTTCCATGTAGTAAGTTTCAAGAGAATGTTGAAACCCAGAAAATTATGAGAACTTAAAACTCTTACTAGTGTAGTAATGAAGCAGTAGACAAGCAGTTGGTGGTGGGTCCAGGAAATGGTGTTTTAAAGTCCCTTTTCAAAATGGTCAAAGTTTCTTGCCATGGACAGTTCCCTGCCCCACATGCCACATAGCTCCATATCCATTGGTGATATTCTAAATGTTGGATCAAAATAGGTGAAACAGGATTGGGGAATGGTAATCTCATTTTGGTTTTTAATGCTACGTGTTTGTTTATTTAGCTAATGTGTGTATTATCACTATGTGTATAGATATTACTGTATATAACATATGTATATACATATGTGTATGCGTAGTATATATAATGATAGAAGTTAGAACTCTAAAAATATCTCAATAATTCCAGATCCCTACTGAGCCTCTTTAAAAAAATATTTTATTGATTTCAGAGAGAGGAAGGGAGATGGAGAGATAGAAACATCCATGATGAGAGATAATTATTGACCAACTGCCTCCTACATGCCCCCGACTGGGGATGGAGCCTGCAACCCAGGCATGTGCCCTGACTGCGAATGGAACAGTGACCTCCTATTCATAGGTTGATGCTCATCCACTGAGCCACACCGACCGGGCCCTACTGACCCTCTTGATAGGAGTGACTCTGCTAATTCTTCCCCAGGGGAGGAGCTTCAGTGTGACGAATGCTGGCCAAGCTACAATAATGGCTTTCTTCCTTCAGGATAGAGTAGAATGGATATCATCTACTGCTCAGTCTCTAACTCCCAACTCAAGAGGTTATTGAAATAAAAAGTGCTTCTCTCTCAGGCCATAAAGAAAATAGGCCACATAAATATTCTTTCTTAGATGCAGGAAAGAGAAAATGACTTCCTGAGGTAACTGATTATGATTTGTCTCTTGAGCCTATAACTAGATGACTGATACTTATGGCGCAGTAAAAGAAAGGAGCTAACATTTATTGAGTGGGCTTTATGCGCAACATGATGTTAACTCATTTGATTCTCCAGTGACTTTGTGAGGCTGGTTTAATTACCCCAATTTATAGATGGGAACTGAGAGGTGAAATAGTTGATAAATAGGAGAACTTGGATTTGAACCCAGATCCAAACAGTCGCCAGAATCATGCTCTTTCCAGGGCTATGCTGTCTGCTGACATATTGGATTCTGAGTCACGGAGACAGGAAAATTGCTCAGAGAATTTCAGGTGTGACCTTTCAAGTACTGGCTGTGGCTGGCCACTCCCAGGGAATTCAGCTGTCGCTGCTGCTAACAATAAGAACTGTGTGGCTGGTTTCCCCTCAGCTGTAAGTCCCCCCTCTCTCTGTTCTCTGCACCTGTTCCCCAGCTTTAGGGTACTCATTGCTCTTTACCTCTGCTCTCTGACCTCTGATCCCTCCTACCTTCCACTAATGTTTTAACATTCACTTAAGTTGCTTCATAGCTACTAAAGCCATGTTGGTGACAGTTATTACCTCACTTATTTATTTCAACTTTGATCCAGTGTGTTGAATATCCAGCTGTAATTGGAGGCATGTATAACTTCCTGAGAAAAGAGTCAGCAATTAAGATGTCAGCCTTGTCAGGATTCCTGGGCACTGTGCTGATAGGTACTTGGAAATAATATAGATGGAACATATGCTAAACCTTCTGGCATATAAATATGTTGCTCTTTAACAGAAAGTTTCCAGGATTCAATAGGCAGCCTTTTGCAATGGTTGAGGTATTCAAGGTTGGATTCTGCCTTTCTTGGTAAGATTAAAAAAAATTAGAAATAGAGGACATGTGTGGTGTAAGGAAAGTAGGTGAGCCTGAGAGTCAGTTATGGACACTCACAGTTTAGTCCCATCCTCACTGCCTGAATGTCACACAGCAAGACACTCTTCTTCTTGGAGCTCTGGTTACTCATCTCTGAAGTAGATAAGGTGTCTACTTCATGGGAATTTTAGTAACATCCGGTACGGTGCCTAGCACAGGGCATCACTGAGAAAATATGAGTTCTTTGTATGTAGACCTGGAAGGGGATGCTTTTTTATTAGTTCTTGCCTTAGGAAATGCATGCATACAGGGGAAAGACTGATTACATTGCCTTTCCTCATATAAAGACTGTATTTCCTTTACAGTGCTATAGCTGTTCCATTTCAAAGAAAGGTTTAAGCTCTCTTGTTTCCCCGATACCTCTGCATGAGCTGAGACTTTGAACTCAATACACAACAGCTTGTTGGGTGCATTCCATACATCTGTTCTGTACAAGTTTTCTTCCTGCCCGATCGGGGGTGCAGTGTGTTGAGAGTCACATTCTGCTGGTAGACTTAGCTATTGATGATTCCAGCACATTTATCATGACGTAGGTGATGCTTCTGAAATTGTGGAGGAGGCCGAAATGACTAATGTGGCAGGTCAAGGCTTCTCAGCTGGATAGGGACAGTGTTCCATCTCAGATTCTGCCCCTTTTCTCTCTCTCTCTCTCTCTCTCTCTCTCTCTCTCTCTCTTCTGTGCTCCCTTATAAAGACTGGCCTCTTTTACCCACCGGCTTTCTTAAGTAAACTCAACGGTTTCTGAAAACGATGTTATATATGCTTAAACAAAGGTTGACAGTTCATGGGTACAAGCCTAGCAAGGTTTTACCTTAATCGGCTACTAGACACTCTGCGGTATCTAAAATTAAAATCAACAACTATTACTTCACTTTTAATTCAACAGATATATGAGTGCTTTTATATACAAGGTATACTTTTTAATGAAAAAGTAAATATTTTTAATCAGCAAATGAGGGAAGGCTTTTCTCTCTATAAAAATACATGTTTTAGAAACATTGAAGTCTACTTTTTCTAAATCATCTCATCAAAGCAATTAACTTGATTAGTAAAAAGGTTTTAAATGGTTTATAGTATTGTACTGTTATCAATATTACAAAAGAAAATGTTCCCTGGGCCAATTTATAATTGTGTTTATTTTTGTCCTAATTCAACCATTGAAAAACCTAAGAAATGTATCATTTTAAAAAATCAGGAATATAGGGAACAGAAGAATGACTACCTTTCATTTTCTATGTTCCTTTTCTAATTATCAATATTGCTACCCATCAGCAGCTGGCACTAAATTTTCTACTGGTTTAAGATCTAATGATAGGGTTGCATTTTCTCAAGCACTTCTATTTAGACAGAAATAAGCTGAAATATGTTACTCTCCACTAATAATTTGGAGCTATGGAGATAATCAGTAGCAGTATGACAGCCCTACAGTATGACTTGTGGAATCAAGAAGTGGGCAAAATCTATCCAGCCAGCGTGGCTCAGTGGTTGAGTGTTGACTTATGAACTAGGAGGTCAGGGTTCGATTCCTGGTCAGGGCATATGCCTGGGTTGTGGCTTCTATCCTGAGAGTTCTGTTTCTATCTCTCTCTCTCTCTCTCCCTTCCTCTCTGAAATCAACAAAATATATTCTTTAAAAATGTGGGTAAAATCCAAAAGAATATTTGGATAGAACTTTGTATATGTTTTCTGTTACTTTATTTGACATTATTTGATTTGTGGACCATTCTTGTGAAATGGGCAGGAAAGCTCTTCTGAATTTAACTTGAGAGATCAAGAAACAGAAGTTGAGTTTCTACAACTTACACAACATCCCATGATTGACCTACCTGGGACTGGAACCCGGACCTTGGTCCCACTTGGTTCTCTTGTCCCACTATTCAACTCACTTACTTAAGAGACCACATGACCTATTTATATAATTTCCCTGGGAGAAGCAGGCAAGCCCTGTTCCTGGGTGGCCTGGACATAAAACATCAAAGGTTAGAATCTGTAACTAAGTATAGAGAAACGAACACCAGTCCACCAAGGCATGTAGGCCTCTACTTTTCCCTTGTTTAAGAGCAAAAGCTATGGTACATTTACACTGTGGAGTACTATACAGGAGTAAAAAAGGACTGATGATCCTTTGAGACAGCATGGAAGGACCTGGAGAGTATTATGCTAAGCGAAATAAATCAGTCAGAGAAAGACAAAGTATCACATGATCTCACTCATATGTGGAATCTAATGAACAAAATATACTGATGAACAAAATAGATAGAGACATAGAAACACAGAACAGACTATTGAATCTCAGAGGGAAGGCAGGAGTAGGTGGGAAGAGATCACTCAAGAAACTTACATGGATATATGAATAACCTATGGACATAGACCAGGGGTGGTCAAACTTTTTGACTCGAAGGCCACAATGGGTTCTTAAACTGGACCGGAGGGCCGGAACAAAAGCATGGATGGAGTGTTTGTGTGAACTAATATAAAGTCAAAGTAAACATCATTACATAAAAGGGTACGGTCTTTTTTTTTTTTTTAGTTTTATTCATTTCAAACGGCCCGCGGGCCTAGTTTGCCCAGGGCTGACATAGACAATAGGGTGGTGAAGGCCTGGGGCGGGGACAGGTGCAGGCTATAAGAGGTCTGTGAGGATAGGGACATCTGTAATACTTTCAACAATAAAGATCCTTTTTTTTTTTTTAAAAAAAGAGCATTTGGGTCTGGACTCATCACACCTGGTAAAGTGTGTTTATTTCTTCCTCTGTGTAACCTGGATGGAGACAGACTAAAAGCTGGTCTGTCCTCTGTCCATTTTGCTGATGCCGGTCAGTTTACTGATTATGTTCACCAGGCTCTAGCTTTTAAGATGAGTCTCCATGGGAATCAATCACTCTTTTTATGGACTTGTCAGTGCTGTGGTCAGCCATATTCAAGGATCATGAAAGATGCTACAAGAATAAGTTATAATAATGTGTTTATTGGAAAACTATGACAGCAAAACCTAAAATAAATCTTGTTCTGTTCAATAGCGATCCCGGGAACAGCATGGAGAGTGGACTGTGAATGGTGGTACTTTTGGAGTGAAGGCACTGTTTACCTTCTAACTCTTGAATGTAGTGATTTACTTTTATGGAGCGTGGTTATTTAGTTTCAATACAGTGTAGTTCCTGTGCATGTTAGAGCCCTTCTTTTCCATTTGGGAGTTGTCTACGTAGAGTAGAGGTGGTGAGGAATTATTGTAGAGGGGCTCAACCCACCAGAGACTTTCCTTCCGGACTTTTGGTTCTAGAAACCCCAAGGAAATTAGTCCATCTCCCTTTTTTCTTTTGCGTATACAGGTAACCTTGAAAAATATACTGAGTAGTTGAGCTTCTGTTCCACAGCTCTCCCATGGAAATTTCTCACAGGCTAGAACTGCTGCTTAGATGGTTGCTATGCAACCGGGAGAGGCGGTCACAAGCTTTGTCACAAGCCAGCAATCAAACAAGAGACATTATTTCCTTTGGATTATGTATTTTTAACATCGGCTCTTGCGTTTTGTATTGTGTACTTACATCAGTTGGGGAGTTTTTATTTGTAGAAATGCCTTTTCCAGAAAAACTATTTTTGGTTTGATCTTGCTAGAAGATTAAAAACAAAAGCAAAAAAGGACAGGCCCACCTTATAGCCAGTAGGTGTTGCAATTAGGCCTTGAGGAAGATAAAATAGTTCTGATAAAAACATGACCGAGTCAAATACTGCTTTAGCCACTCTTTTATTAAGAAAACATGCATGTAGCTTTGCATTCTCCTACTTCTCTGACATACGTCGGTGGCTTTGACCCTGCATTAGCTTCCCCTCTTTTGTCCTAGAAAGTCATCTCTGAACAGAAGATCAGAAACCTTTGTCATTGGGATTTATTCTGACTGAATTCTTTGGAGCCATCTTTTATGCAAATCCTCTTGACCTTCACAGATTTTGTCTTTCAAACACCAATCAACCAGCTTTTAAACAAACGCTTGGGCAAAAGCTTGTAACCAGTGTATATATTTTCAGTGATCCAGTTTTAATTCTCTGTTGGTGTTTATTGAGTGAAACTGAGGTGTGCCTCAGAACGCTTCAGGGTTCTCTTACAGGTGGAGCAGAGGGTAGGGGAGGGGTAAAATGATACAGATTTCTGCCAGGTCCCACAGGAGAAAGCGATGGATTGTAGCGTCTGTGTATCAGCGAGCTTGATATTGCTATCTGGCAATATTGCAGTCTAGGTTATTGAACGAATAGCTTGTGATGAGTCAGAGGAAGTGGTGATAATTAGTTGCCAACATGATTTCACTAGGAAAATCTCATGTGAAATTAAACCTGTTTTCTTTCTGATGATTTAACTATGCTGGTTATTCATGCAATTCTATAGCCACTGGATATGGATTTTAGTAACACATTTGATGGAATTTCTTATGATAATCAACATTTCATCATTGCAATCCTTAACTTTTATGCCTTAAAATAGCACTTAGCATGTTTTTTTTTTTTCCCCCTGCAACGGGCTCTCTATGTAAATTATTTGAAGATAGAAGTGTTTTTGAAATTCAGGGATATGATATAACATTTGCATGTACACATTATCATTTGCATTTCCCCTCATAATTTGGCCTACTGTGAGAAAAACATTTGCTTTTTATCGTTTGAAGTCACTGTTTTGCATTGTATTGCATGAGGCCATGCTTGCATTTTAGGACAGAGCTACTGGAAGCATTTGGGATGAGCTTATACCATGTGTCCTTCCCAAGCAGGTAGGGGTCCAGTGCTGGCCTTGGTCATTGCTGGGGTTTTGTTTATGAGGTGTCAGTGTGTCAGTGACTATTGGAAAAAGGCCCAATACCTTCTCTCCAATTCCACATTCCGTTTGAGTTCTTTGTAGAAAATGGAGAGTGGACTGTTTATACATAAAACATTCGTTAGGAAAGCTGGCTTCTTTCATTTCGTCAGTGGACAGACATCTGCTGAGTAGGGTCCTCATTGGTTTGAAGACAAGTGGGGCAGGTGCATTCCTGTTGCATGCTAACCTCTGCCTTGACCTTTTTGAGAATATTTGGCACACTGATGAGGCCTGGGAACCCCTTCTCGGAAGACAATTTTAAGTCTGTAAAATAAAATGGTGGATAAGTTAATTATGTTGAAATAGTTATCTAAAGGTTAAGAATTGTGATAAAGTAATAGGCATACTTAATGCATTAGGTAATAAAGGCTAGCAGAGGGTTTAATATCAGCTGTACTTTTTAAGTCATGATGAATTTAAGCAATATCATGAGATATTTGCTGAACTGTAGTGTGATAAGAAAGTAATGTTTATTTCTACTGGTGTCAAAGTCACAGGTACTGCAAATGCTCTGTGTCTTGTGTCATGCCTATATTTGTAATCCAAGGCGATGCTAGATTTCAGTTAGATGTTAGTGAAAATAAAGATGCACTTTCCCCCATCCAGGATCTATCCACAGACCCATGGAGGGGGGTGGTGTCCGTATACCCCAATTTTAGAACACCAATTCTCAAAAGTAATTGTTTTAAAAACAAAAAGAAAAATACCATATTAATATAAGGATATGATATATTCTTTCCAGATGGTAAACCCTCTGGAGTTAGAGTCCTTGGGGATATTCCAATTTATATATATATCTTGAACTATATTAAATATATGTGATAGCAGAGACAAGTGAGTTTCAGACATGTATATTGTTCATTTGGCCTAATTATCAATAGAATGAAATGATAAATCTTTATAGAAGGTATTAAATGGCTGGGCCCTTTGCCACACTTTCATTATATTATTGAAGAAGCATAAGAAGTAAAACCACAGTTTAAATGGAGAAATTTCATCTGAACAGCCTCTAAGAGGCCAAGGGGAAATGCCCAACTCATTCGTGAATAATGCCAGTAATATTGAAAATCTTTTATACAAATAATAGCACTGATTTCATAGGTAATTGCGAGTTGGTACATGTGTAATACTCAGAGTCATGCCTGACACATAGTAAGCCCTTTGTTAGTGCTATTATGATTGTTCCAGCATGTTATTGCTACTAAGTTCTACAAATATGTTGTGAAGGCCATGAAGCTTTATCTCTCATTTCAAAGAACCATGTTTACATATAAAACAGTAATACTGTCCTTATCAGCTCCTGATTGTGGGATGATATCAGGGACATATTTAACTTTTTAAAAATAGGTAATAGGTGAACATTACATAAAATCTTAAAGCTCTAAAAGTGTAGATATAAGAAAAATAAGTCTTGGCTTCTTTTTACCTCAGGCATCCAGTCACCCTTCCCAGAGATAATGCTTTACGTAAAAAATAATAGATTTATCTTTACAGGAAGATTTTATGCATATAGAGTTTTATACACACATGCATAGTCTTTTTAATACGGAAAAGAAAATGATTTCATGCTATATGTATTCTACTTCACCCTGAGTATATCAATAAATAACATGTCCTTGAGGTCATTCCATGTAGAGTTGCCTTCTTTTAAATACACTTTTTATGTCAGAATAATTTTAGACTTACTTTGAACAGTTGCAAAGATAGTTCAGAGTCCCTATACTCCATTCCCAGTTCCCTAATGTAGCTGTCTTACATTACCATGGTACAAAACTGAGCAGCATTGGTACATCACTATTTACTAAATGACACACTTTATGTGGATTTCACTAGTTTTACCCTTCTGTCCTGTTTTCTGTTCCCAGCTCCATATTACATTTAGTCATCTGTCTCCTAGAGCCTTCTCCAGCCTGAGGTAGTTTCTCAGGTTTTGACGACCTTGACAGTTTTGAGGAATGCTGGCGAGGTATTTTGTAGAATGTCCCTTTATTTGAGTTTGTCTCCTGGTTAGACTGGCTATGGCTCTGGGGGAACATGGCCACAGAGGTGAAGTCCCCTTCTCATCACCACATCAAGAGTACATGCTGTCAACCTCGCTGGTTTGGCTCAGTGGATAGAGCGTCGGCCTGTGGACTGAAGGGTCTTGGGTTCAGTTCTGGTCAAGGGCACATACCTGGGTTGCAGGCTGGTCAGGGCATGTGCAGGAGGCAGCCAATCGATGTGTCTCTCTCATGGAGCCACAATGTTTCTCTCTCTCTGGCTTTCCCCCTCCCTTCTACTCTCTCTAAAAATCAATGGAAAAATATCGTTGGGTGAGGATTATCCAAAAAAAAAAAAAAAAAAAGAGTACATGATGTCAACATGGCTTATCACAGGTGATGCTGACCTCAGTCTCCTGCACAAGGCAGTGTCTGCCAGGTTTTGCACTAAAAAGTTACTTTTTCTTCCCTTTCCATATTCCTCTTTTTGGAAATAAGTTACCAAATGCAGTCCACACTTAAGGAGTGGGGACTGAAGTTCCACTTCTTTGAGAGGAGGATGCCGCACGCGCGTGTGTGTGTGTTGTGTGAGTGTGTGTTTAATGGCTTTGTCATATTCCATTAGAGTTTATGTGACATGTGAAAAGTCTATTTTGACTTCTATTAATTTTCCCCACAATAAAAAGCAGATTTAGAGCCCTTTAAGCTGCTCCCCCCAATCTAACCATTCTCTTTATTTTTTATTTTGGGGAATCTCCCTTTAGCTGCCCAGGCACCTCTTTTTTTTTTTTTTTATAATGTTTTTGTTTATACTTTCCTAATTTTGGTTAGGCTTGTGTAAAGAGCTGAATTAAAAATAAACAACATACTGCTTTGTTGGCCTCATTGATATTCACAGACAATAATTGCTAAGCTTCTTACCTGACAGCATATTATTTGCTTCAGGTGACCACATAAGCAGTTCTTCATGGAGCCATAGTGGTGAAATTCTTCATACGTAGGATGCTTCTGTCTTATCAAAGGCTACATATAACTCTGCAACATGAAACTTCTGTAGGTACTCATATCTTTCTGGGCTCTTTATTCAGCTAACAGGTATTTATTGAGCTTTTGCCATGTTTCAGCTATGATTTGGTGGTAAAGTAAATGAGGTGCCTGGCATGAGACAGATCGTGTCTATAATGGGAGACACAGACAATACACACGTTAAAGATGAATGGAAAAGATCATTTTAGAGAGTGGTAAGTGCTGTGGAGAAAATAACCAGGGTGAAGTGCTAGCGAATTGCTTGGTCTTGATGGTTGTATAGGGGATGCCTTTGGTTCTGCGGCCAGTGAAGTCCTTGGGAAGCAGACACTGAGTATTCCAGCAAAATCTGGAGTTGGAAGTGGGCTTGGTGAGTGCCAAGAATAAAGAGGAAGACAGAACAGCAGGGAGGGGCTGTGGAGGGAGGGCGCCAGGCCTGGTCCATGCTGGGCTTCCCAGGCAGTGTTACATTTAATCCAGATGGTTTTAAGCGGGGTGATGTGTTGTAGTTGCTGTGTGGAAAATGGATTGTAGGGGACAGAAGAGGAAGCAATAACACCAGTTAGGAGACCATCATAACAGTCCATGTGAAAGAAAGATGATGGCTTGCACCAGGGAAGTAGCAAGAGATGGATAAACGTGGACAGATTGGGATATATGTATTTTAGGGATAGAGCTGCCTACATTTGTAGATGAATCTGATTAAATTATTACACAGAGGGGGAATCAACAAGTAAGATAAAGTGATAATGCCATAGAAGCTGCCTCAAATATAGATCATCTTTCATGCAATTCTAATGCTAGAAAATTTGGCATAAGAAGAGTGTCATCAGCATTCTATTCTTCACGATGTTTTATAAGAACACAGCTATCAAATATTGACATGAACACTCTAGGAATGTTAAAAAGTCATGTCCACTATAATCTACACATCGTGACGGGAGAGGAAACTTGTTTATCAAGTTAATGAGCTCTTAATTTTTATTATCTTATAAGTCTACCATAATTACCAAGACCACAGTAGTAAGAATTTGTCTTTAGGGGTTATTAACAAATTAGGGGAGTTCATCATCATTTATTTGATCATTACTACTCCAGAAATTCTCATCTTAGTAATAATATTTTTTATGTGAATTACTTTTATGTCATAATGATTGTAATATTCAGCAAAACAGAGCAAGTTTACATAAGACATTGATATTTAACTGTGAAATCACTGAGAAAACATTTCATTTCGGAGCTGTTACTTTCATGAAAAATGCTTTTTGATAAAGGAATTTCTTTGGAATGAATAAATGTAGTCACAGTTTTGATATTTTGAATTTGATATCCTAAACAACACTTTATTTTATGAGAAATTAGAATTTAATTTTATGAGAATTGGTTTTAAGTTTCCAAGGAATTATTTTCTTTTCTGTGTGAAGAAACATTGCTATCCTATATAATAAAAGGCTAATATGCAAATCGACCAAACAGTAGAATGACCAGTCACTATGATGCACACTGACCACCAGGGGACAGACGCTCAATGCAAGAGCTGCCCCCTGGTGGTTAGTGCACTCCCACAGGGGGAGCGCCACTCAGCCAGAAGCTGGGCTCATGGCTGATGAGCGCAGCGGAGGTGGCAGGAGCCTAAGCCGTCAGTCGGACATCCCCCGAGGGCTCCTGGACTGTGAGAGGGTGCAGGCCGGGCTGAGGGACCCCCCTACCCCTGAGTGCATGAATTTCATGCACCAGGCCTCTAGTTAAATATAAAAAACCTTAGTTGGGCTCAATTTAATATTTTTGAGTTATGTAGTCAAGACAGGGACAATTTATTTTTGCATTCTAGAAGTAAGGGTTTGCTAAGGAACTGATTAGGTATATAGAGAAGGGAAATATTTGCCTCTAGTAAAGTTTAAGAAGTATCACATAAATAGATGAATATCACAAATGGGTGTTGTAGATGTATTAACTTTACATGGTTCTTTTCTGTTTATTAGGGTGGCTATAGCTATAATAGTTTAATATAACAGCTAATTTGTGTCCAGTGTACCAGGTATGTCTGCATCACTGTTTTTGTGTTCTTTTTTTAAGAATAATATGCTATATGTTGAAATGGGCTTCCCTATCAGCATATAAGTTAGTTTCAAACAAAGAACTCTGCCCAAATGTGTCATTTGGAGTATACTTAACTCAAATGCTGAATCTTCTTTAGTATCATTTCACCAAAAGTTTTAGGAGGATTTCAGTTAAGTCAAGTCTAGAGATAGGAACCAAACTTTGTGAACCACTTAAAAACATACACTTTAAGAATTATGACAATAAAGAAAAAAAAAATTAAATTTCTTTAGTCCTTATAAGGAATGCTTTGCTATTTTATTTTGTTACTCATTTTTAAAATATATTTTTATTGATTTCAGAGAGGAAGGGAAAGGGAGAGAGAGAGATGGAAACATCAATGATGAGAATCATTGATCGGCTGCTTCCTGCACACCCACTACTGGGGATCGAGCCTGCAACCGGGCATTTGCCCTTGACTGGAATCGAACGTGGCACCTTTCAGTCCACAAGCCGATGCTCTATCCACTGAGCCAAATAGGCTAGGGCTTTTGTTATTCTTAAGAAAGAATTGTGGTTCTCATAGTCCAAGGAGACTCTTTCTCAAAGCAGCACAAACCAGAAGTTGCCATTATGAATTAGGTTGCTCCTTTGATGAATTTTACTTGGACAAGGAGGAGCTCTGTAGAAAGCGGCATGATAGATACAGCAATGACATCGAAGCAGTCCTTTTCTAAAGAATTTCTGTCTAGTTGCAGAAATTACATGGACACATTTTGTAAAAGTCCCGCTCATGTTCTATCTTGAATTCTTTCTGTGAATGCCCAGGAGGATGAAGACAGCATGCTAGGCCAGCTTATAGTAGGACAAAGTCCAGCCAGACACAAGAAATTCCATGGAATGTGGCCTTTAATCTGATTCTTGAGGGAGATGCAGAATTTAAACAGGTGAAGAGTGGTAGAGGTGGGAAATGACCACACTTATTCTGGCTCTTCTGTTGTAGCCAGGGGTTATACCTGTCACTACTGGTCATTGGGCAGCTTACAAAGTGCTCTGATCAGAGAGGCTACTGAACGAATACAATGGCATGGATGGATATCATATTTGTACACTGACAGTACACAGATGACTAATGTGTGTTTAAGTCAATTAATTAAACAAGGTAACATCTACACTAATAAAAGACAAACATGCAAATTGACCATACCTTCGCTACACCTTAAGCCACGCTTACCAGCCAATCAGAGTATCTATATGTAAATCAACCCAACCAAGATGGCGTCTGGCAGCCACGGAGCTGGAGCAAGCAGGAGGCTTGGTTGCCCCAGTGATGGAGGAAGCCAAGCTTCCCACCTGCTCTGGCCGGCTCTGAGCTCCACTCAAGGCTACAAAGTTTCAAGTATAGAAGGTAAATAAATCCCAGAATAAAAAAAAAAAAAAAGGAGAGGCTGGGAGCTTCTGTCGCTGGGGGGCTTGGCCAGCCTGAAAACGGCCCTCAGCCCCTCACCCAGACTGGCCAGGCACCCCAGTGGGGACCCCCACCCTAAAGCGGGTTTGGCCAGCCTGAAAACAGCCATCATCCCCTCACCCAGGCTGACCAGGCACCCCAGTGGGGACCCCCACCCTGAAGGGGGTGTGACCAACCTGCAAACAGCCATCAGCCCCTCACCCAGGCTGGCCGGCATCCCTGTGGGGACCCCCACCCTGAAGGGGTGAGACCAGCCTGCAAACACCCATCAAACCCTCACCCAGGCTGGCCAGGCAACCAAGCGGGACCCCCAACCTGATCTGGGACACCCTTCAGAGCAAACCATCCGGCCCCCACCTGTGCACCTATATAGTAAAAGGGTAATATGCAAATTGACCCTAACAGCAGAATGACTGGGAATGACTGGTCACTATGACACACAGTGACCACCAGGGGGCAGATGCTCAATGCAGGAGCTGTCCCCCAGTGGATAGTGCGCTCCCACAGGGGGAGCTCTGCTCAGCCACAAGCCAGGCTGATGGCTGCCAGCACAGCAGTGGTGGTGGGAGCCTCTTCTGCCTCCTCACCAGCACTAAGGATGTCCGACTGCAGCTTAGGTCTGCTCCCTGCTGGTAAGTGGACATCCCCTGAGGGCTGCCGGGCTTCCCGAGGGATGTCTGACTGCCAGCTTGGGCCCGATCCCCCAGGGCGCGGGCCTAAGCCAGCAGGTGGACATCCTCCGAGGGGTTCCAGACTGCAAGAGGGCATAGGCCGGGCTGAGGGACCCCCCCCCCCCCCGCACAAATTTTTGTGCACCGGGCCTCTAGTAATCCTATAACCTTTATTCACATAATGATATCTTGGCAGTCTGTTTTATTCGCTTCTGTTCTGATTTGCAATTCCTGATTTGATTGCTACAAAATCAGAAGGAGAAAAAAACGTCTTTGGTAGGAAACATAATTCATAAGGATTTCTCTGGATAAATGTTGATAGACATCTCTGAGATGAGTTTTTGGGTTTCTAGTCTCCTGGTCTAGAAGTCTCTAAAGAGACAATTGTTTTAATGTTTCTATTTTCCAACATTTGGAGGTCCACTTTAGTGGAGGGGAATGCTAAGAATGTTAAATGGACACATTTTTTAAAAATTTAAATTGATCTTTATTGTTGAAAGTATTACAGATGTTTCCCCTTTCCCCCATTAAAATGGACACATTTAAAATAGCTGTATTTTTTTTAATCAGAAAAATTTCCTATTCAGAGTGAATCCTTTATATAATATAGAGTAAATTTTTAATGTAAATAGTCTTTTTTTGTAATTTACTTGCTTATATCTTATCTAAGTTTTGGGTTTCTAGTCTCCTAGTCTGCTAGGACTCTAAATGAATAGTTGATTTAATGATTCAGTTTTCTTCTATTTGGAGCTCATTTTGTGATAGGAATCCTAATAAGATTTTTAAAGAATACATTTAAATGGCTTTATTTTTGAAAGGAAGAATTGCATACTTACAGTGAATTCTTTTATATGATTCAGATACATTTTTCAACTTAGTCTTCCTGTAATTTACTGATTTCAAAATTTGTATATTGCATTTGATTAAAGTGAGGCATGTTCTGTATCCTGTTGACTTTATATTAAGACCATTAAAGCATCCAATAGAAAAACCTGTGGGTACCTGTCATCATTTTGTTCAAAGACCCTACCAGGTTTGGAAGATAGAGAATCTGGAAAATTATTTTTGACACAGTATAAAAATATGAGTTTGCTTGGCTTCCACAATAAGCTAATCACTGTGAAAGAGTCTGTTTCCATGTGTGATTAGAGCAAGCATTTTTGACATATAAAATATTGTTCTGATTAATGATCATAAGAATGGATTTTTGGGGGCAGATTTTAATTTCAGTTTTGATGTTCCATTATGTTGAGTGTTCAGCCATTTCACAGCCTGTTAAAGATCTATTTCAAGCATTGTTTTCCCCTTCTGAACATTTTCACACTATCTAATTATTAAGAGAACACACAGTATGTAGGACAAAGCCACATGTGCAAAACTGACAATCCCAGAAGTGTTATTATTCTTATTTGCATTACCATCTTATTCATGTTGGGTAAAATCCATGTATTTCTCTCACATTTCTCTTCTTTTCCTCACTGAGCATCATAGCAGGGATGCTGAACATGATATTGCAGGCATGGTGTTAGGAATATTAAAAAGGCTAAGCACCTCACGCCGAAGAATTGCGTGGAAGGAAAAGATTCAGCATGAACTGTCAATCTGTCCTCTCTCCCCTTTTAATTTCTCTGACTTTCTTCTTGGCAGTATCTTGGGGGAAATATGGAGCTTTCACCTGTCGTTTAAAATTTTTGATCTTCTAAGTATTTGAATTGACAGGCCCTATGCTTAATATCCAGGTCTGGACATTTTATTTTTTTCTCTAGAATGTTCCAGTCCCTCAGGCCCCAGAGCTTGTTGGAAGAGGTAACAATCTAAAGTAGTGGTTCTCAACCTTCCTAATGCCGTGACCCTTTAATACAGTTCCTCATGTTGTGGTGACCCCCCAACCATAAAATTATTTTCATTGCTACTTCTTAACTGTAATTTTGCTACTGTTATGAATTGTAATGTAAATATCTGATATGCAGGATGTATTTTCATTGTTACAAATTGAACATAATTAAAGCATAGTGATTAATCACAAAAACAATATGTAATTATATATGTGTTTTCTGATGGTCTTAGGAGACCCCTGTGAAAGGGTCATTCGACCCCCAAAGGGGTCGCGACCCACAGGTTGAGAACCGCTGATCTAAAGGATGCCATTCAGCCAGAATCAGTCTATGATTGAAATGATTACCTAAGAGGAGCAATTACCATTCTCTGTAAGGTGATTGCAAAGAGGCCAGAGAGCATGTGTTTCTCAGGCAAAATCAAGGACTAATCCTGTAAGCTTCTAAGACCTGTTCATAGTGAACCTATTGCTATGCCATCCTAGTCCAAACAAAGTTATAAAAATAGGTTTGCTATGAATATAAATTTTCTGCAGATTAAACACAGGCTGCGTAATGCCAAAGATCTGTAAAAATTTTGTGTGTTTACATATTATTATTATAGATATACCTGTGTCAGAAAAAAGAGAGAAATTATATATATAATATATATATGTGTGTGTATGTGTATATGTGTGTATATATCTATATCTATATCTATATCTATATATCTCCTTGTAGGTAAAATGCAAAAGGTATGATCATGATTATGTTAATAATATTGGTTTATAATAACATTGCAAAATGTATGATAACAAATGTCTTAATAACATATGTTTGAAACACAAGAGACTGAAGAAAATCAGATACATGTTGTGAGCCAGTCTCTTAGAAGAAGTTAGTTTTTAACTGACAAAGAGATTTATTTTTAAAGAAAGCGTCAAAAGAACCAAATCGAATACATTGAATTATTAAATGGTGCCTCATTTGATAGAAGTGAAAGGTGTAGCCCAGGACTTGGTCTTAGATTGTATGTCTTTCCATGGCTGTAGCTCCCGCTTTAACTATTTCCATGTAGAAAGATAGAGAGGATTATAGGGAAAGAGACAGAAAGGGAAGTTCAAATCTTTATATAGGTAGATGGGCAGGTTAGAGAGAGACAGGGGAGAGAGGAAAAGAAACTGTTTATTTTAGATTGTTCTCATGCTTCATATACATTTAAAGTGGATAATTTCTTGATAATTTTGTGTTATATAAACTTCCTCTATGGATATTTGTCATTTACCCAATACCAGGGTGTAGGGAAGAAAGCCTCTACAGGTGACTTAAACCACATTTGTTTTTTTAGAGCACATGGAAAGTAGATGTTGGTTCCAGGTCATCTATCTTTAATGTATAAGTAAGTGCTTTCACTGTAATAGCTTTTGAGTCAAAGGTTAAAGGCGTTTCACTCACAGAGATGCATGTAGACACCTTCATTTCTTTCATTTCTAGGTTTTTTGTTAGCAGAAAAATAAAGGGATAAATAAAACTTGAGTGAGAAATTCACCACAATTCCTTTGAATAGGAGTATTTTTCTTAAAATATTTTAATGAAAATTATCTTTAAGACATACTTAATTTTATTGTAGAAAAACCCCAATTTGGCCAGCCAGCCGTAAAGATCCTGAAGGAAATGAATAAATACTTGTGTAAATATTGAGAATGCCCAGAAAACACACTTGATCTTAGCCAAAAGGCCGAGAAGCAATCCAGAAAGCAATGGAAACCTTAAAAATTATGATTTTTATATCACTATCCTTTTCCTGATTGTGGATTAAAGACTTTTACTTGCTACATGAAAAGGATTTGGAGCTGCCATGTCCCCTAAAGCTGCCTTTCACACTTACTTCTACAGTACCCTCAAGTACTTACTCTCTTTCCAGTGAGTTCTTGGAGATCTAGGAAAGACATCCTGGGAAGGAAATCGAGGAATAGCATCTTATATAAGGCAATACTTCATATGTTTTGAATGAAACACATTTTGTTTTTCACCTGCAGGCTGCTGAATAGGCATAAAATGTTTTAAAAGGGTAAGAAAAAAATTATCATCAATTCCTTAGGTTTGGGCATAACTATAATGGTGAGAGTTAAGTAATGAGTGCATAAAACTCCCAAGGATTAATTGTGTTTTCTTAAAGTATCAGTTATCTTGCTTGGCATTGCTGTGGTCTTTGACAACTTTAAAATTTTCTATATGGTGTTGATCTCGGCAAAGACATGGGGTTCGTTCATCCTGCTTGACTAATAGAAATGCTATGTAGGTTCCAAAGAGAGGGAAGCAAACGGAAAAGAGCCCCTCATTTTCTTTCTACCCCTTCTTGCCACCAGGATGCTGTCAGAAAGGAGGTTGGGGAGCATTTTCCCTGAATTACTGTAGTTGTGGAATGTTACTTTAAGCCAGTGGTTCTCAACCTTCTGGCCCTTTAAATACAGTTCCTCATGTTGTGACCCAACCATGAAATTATTTTCGTTGCTACTTCATAACTGTAATGTTGCTACTGTTATGAATTGTAATGTAAATCTCTGATATGCAGGATTGTCTTAGGTGACCCCTGTGAAAGGGTCGTTCAACTGCCAAAGGGGTCGCGACCCACAGGTTGAAAACTGCTGCCTTAAGCTGTAGCTTCTTGTAGCATCTAGGGCGCAGTAAACAGCCCAGATAGCCTACCAGAACTGTTGGAAGGAATATTTGAGGGGGACACACTCAGACTCTTATCTGTCTCGAAGTAGTTTAGTCCAAATTTTGAGTAACTCAGCCACTCGATTATTCACTTGACTCCTCTCCAACCTCGCTCTGTGCCTGACTTTGCATGCTGACTGAACATGGTGTGCGCTGAGGCTCCGTAATACACAGTGATCTTTGTGCTTCTCTTTAGTTCATTGCCCCATAAATCCTATAACCTAAAATCATTTAGTATATCATTCTTGTTTGCAAACAACAAGCCGCTTCTAGCTAACTTATGCGGAAAAAGAATCTATCAAGGGCTATCAGTCAGCTGGCAGAACTGAAAGGAAGCCTGAAGAGCAAAGCTTGGAGTTATGGCAGAAATGGAGCAATGTGGGCAAGCAGATTGCCAAAATCATGCCACAGAAAATGCCTGGTTAGGAGTTTACCAATGGCACTTGTCATGGTCACTGCCAGGCACTAAACCCTATCACCATTTCTGTGAATAACCTGCTATTGCCCCTTTGCGTTGTATCTCTTGCTCTCTGGCACACATGTTTTGTGAAGCATCGGGTAACTGCTGGATCTTTAGCATCTGTCAGTATGATGTCACCAATCTCCTAACTTGTTGTGATAGCCTGTGGCTTTGCAAGATGGTCAGCGTTCTTGCAGACTAAGTGGTGGAACACGGCCAAAGAGTAGATGAGATCCTAAGGCAAGACATGGAAGAAAGTGTTAGAGCCATCCTTGCTGGGTAAAGTGGACTGTTGCTGGTGTTTCTGCTTTATAGAATCCAGTATTGGTACAGTCAGGGGTTGCAAAGTGGGTTCCAGGAGCTGAATCAACTTGTTCTTGAAGCTGACCATGTCCGGAATGGCAGGTGGACATCCGTTCACCCTTGATTAAGCATATAATAATTTGCTGCTATTCTTTAAGATCCATTTGTCCTATGCACATATTAGAAATTACCATGTCTGCATCTCTCAGGTCTTTTATGCTGTTGTTAACTTCTGCCATTCCTTCAGGGATGTTGTAGTACTTTGATTATGACTTTGATCACAAGGAAAAGAAGCTCAAAGAGCTTCCGGTTGGCTGGTTCTACCAAAATAACCTTGTCTCATAGTGCAGTGGGATTTTTTTCTTAGAATTAGCTCTAATTCTGCAATCGAGAACTGCGGAAATATCACAGCGTGAGTTTCAGGGGCCACTGGGATTAATGTGAAGTAACTTCACTTATAACTTGGCCTCCAGAAACTCTACCCTGACTGTTAGACTGCAGTGTTATGTGCTCAGAATTAATTTTGGTTCACAGCCAGTGCCCAATGCCGGGTGTCCTCCCAAAAATGTATACATACTTTGAATAGTTATAAAGGCAGTGTTTATTAAAATACATTTCATTTTCAAAATGTAATAGTATCAGCTGTTAAAGTGTGTATACATTTTTTGGGACACCTGTATTTTCCTTCCTCCAATGCCCATATCTGCTAAATGGCCCCAAAGTCTTCTGATGAAGGCTAGACAGAGACTTGTGAACTGTACTTATGATGTTACTGAAGATAAATGTAACTTTTATTAATGTCATTTGTCACTTTAAAGTTGATCTTAAAATATAGTAAGATAGAACCATTAAATGTGTAATTCTCAGCTCATTCTTATTTGTGTGAATTGACCAACATTTTCAATTATCTACCCGTGGTCGGCAAACCACGGCTCGCGAGCCACATGCGGCTCTTTGGCCCCTTCAGTGTGGCTCTTCCACAAGTATCACGTGCGGGCGCGTACGTACAGTGTGATTGAAATTTTGTGGCCCATGCGCAGAAGTCGGTATTTTGTGGAAGAGCCAGTATTTTGTGGAAGAGCCACACTGAAGGGGCCAAAGAGCCGCATGTGGCTCGTGAGCCGCGGTTTGCTAAGCCGCAGTTTGTCGACCACTGATCTAGGCCAATTTTCTTTTCACGTAGTTCTTAACAAGGGAATCTACTTTCATGCTATCCTAGAAGAGGCTGGAAATTATACACTTAGTCTTTCCTTTCCCTCTTCTAAATAGGTTGATGCACATTATGTTCAGAGGAGGTGGTGCTTTCCATTCCTGGCAAACAAATAAGAAACCAGGATGAAAGATGGAAAACTGCCTTGCTGTTTATGTTAATTTTTTGAGTTGCATCTACACAATGATGATTTATCATTACTTATTATCAGCATACTCTAGCCTTAGATTTGAGAGGCAGGATTGCATGTGGCTAAGAACTAGGCCAGACTGCCTGGCTTTGAACACCAGTTCTGTTGCTTCCTTTTCGTGTGACTTTAGAGAAGTCATTCAATGCCTCTAAACCCTGTGGCTTCATCTCTAAAATGGGAGGAATAGTGCATGTCTTGGAGGCTTGTTCTATGGATGTAATCAGAAAATAATTGTAACACAGAGAGAGCATTAAATAATATACTTTTAAAAGCTTATAAATTTTAAATTATAGAAACAAAGACTAAGTAACACCAGATGTAAATGCTTTTATCTTCCATGTTAGATCATCTTTGCTGCTCATTTTCTTAAGAGCACATTTATCCTGCATACATTTCTTAAATACCTTCTCTGAGCAAGGCCCCATACTGATTTTTACAGGACATGCTGTCCCTGCCCTCAGGGTGTTAGCTGGCCATTGTTAGAGGACACAGAGTAGTGGAGAGCTTTGTTGGTAAAATGCTGGGCACATACTAGTAGAAATTGTTCCTTTTTTTTTCTTATATGGGTTCCCTCCTATCCTAACTTCCTCAGTGCACTAAAATTTCACCTGTATAAAATCTTCTTATACTAAACTAGAGGCTTGGTGCATGAAATTCGTGCATGGGGGGAGGGGGTGTCCCTCAGCCCAGCCTGCACCCTCTCCAATCTGGGATCCCTTAAGGGACATCCCTCTCAAAATCCAGGACTGCTGGTTCTCAACCACTTGCCTGCCTGCCTGATTGCCCCTAACCGCTTCTGCCTGCCAGCCTGATAACCCCCTAACTACTCCCCTCCTAGATGGATTGATGCCTAACTGTTCCCCTGCCGACCCAATTGCCCCTAACTGCCCTCCCCTGCCAGCCTGGTTGGTCACCCCTAACTGCCCTCCCCTGCCAGCCTGGTCACCCCTAACTGCCCTCCCCTGCCAGCCTGGTCATCCCTAACTGCCCTCCCCTGCTGACCTGGTCACCCCTAACTGCCCTCCCTTGCCAGCCTGGTTGCCCCTAACTACCCTCCCCTGTAGGCCTTGTCCCTCCCAACTACCCTCCCCTGCTGACCTGGTCATCCCTAACTGTCCTCCCTTGCCAGCCTGGTCGCCCTTAACTGCCCTCCCCTTCTGGCCTGGTTGCCCCCAACTGCCCTCCCCTCAGGCCTTGTCCCTCCCAACTACCTTCCCCTGCTGACCTGGTCACCCCTAACTGTCCTCCTTTGCCAGCCTGGTCACCCCTAACTGCCCTCCCCTGCAGGCCTTGTCACCCGCAACTGTCCTCCCCTGCAGGCCTGGTCCCCCCCAATTTCCCTCCCCTGAAGGCCTGGTCCCCCCCAACTGCCCTCCCCTGAAGGCCTGGTCCCCCCCAACTGCCCTCCCCTGCAGGTCTGATCGCCCACAACTGCCCTCCCCTGCCGGCCATCTTGTGTCCACATGGGGGCGGCCATCTTGTGTGTTGGAGCAACGGTCAATTTGCATATTATTCTTTTATTAGATAGGATCAGCATTGTTCAATCAAAATAGAATGTAGGCCTGGCCGGTGTTGCTCAGTGGTTGAACTTCAACCTATGAACCAGGAGGTTATGGCACATGATGAGGCTGCAAGCTTGATTCCAAGTAGGGGTCATGCAGGAGGCAGCCGATCAATGATTCTCTCTTACACTGATATTTTTATCTCTCTCCCTTCCTCTCTGAAATCAATTTAAAAAATAAAAAAGTATTTTAAAAAATAAAATATTTTTTAAAGGAAATAGAATGTAGACCACAAATGTTACATATATAATTTTACATTTTCTAGTAGCTTCATAAAGGAGTAAAGTGAATAAGATGAGATTAATTTTAATGTATTTGATTTCATTTAATATAGCTAAAGTAATATCATTTATTTCAACCTATCATAAGCATAAATAATTATTGACAAGGAATTTTATACCCTGTTTCACACTCAGTGTTTGGAGCCCAGTATGTATTTTACCCTCACAGCACATCTCTATTCACAATCACCGCAGTCCAGGTGCGCAGCCACCACAGGTGGCTGGTGGCTGCTGTAGTGGACAGGGCAGGGCTGGACTATGTTACTGGATTCCAAGAGTTAGCCATGAATTATTCCTTCAACAGCTTTGGACTATGCTCAGTTCCTCCCTTGGAAGTAGAAATATGGAAAGAGAAGGAATGAATTGAAGTTATCTGTATGTGCATTTTTAATATGTGCTTTTTATAAAGTTCATCCAGGGTAAACATAAAAAGAGTTTGTGGATCAAAGACCACTTTGGCTATTTTCAGAAATCCAAATAGCAGTTAATAATTGTTAGGGAAGAGCTAAATTGCAGAAAATTAAAGGAAGTTTTTATCTTTAGTTATTATTGGTTGGGAGGAAAATCAACAGCTCTTTAGACATGCTGAAAGAAAGCCAGTTGAAATACTAAATTTTACAAGATGACTGTGGTAAATTATAATTGCCAGTGAAATCTGAGACCTTTTAGTTAGAACATGATATTTGTCAAAAGGCAGAAATTACAGGATTTTTTCCTGTCTGAATAGTAGTGCCTATCTCTTTTTTCCTTTAAAACAGTTATATGGTCTACATTGGAACGAAGTCAGCTGTATGGAGATAAGGGCATTCTCTTTCATGCCATCTGTTTCCAGAGTTTTTATCATGCTTAATGCCACAGTCTGTGACTTCAGTTGTTATCCTATGGTTAATGATACAAGTCAACGTGCTACCTGAAACATTAAAAAAGTCTATTAACAACTTAGTTTATTATAGAAATCACACAGACCACAATTGTGTGATGCTATTACATATAGAAGCACAAACATTTAATTTATTAGGCATTTGAGGTTTTTAAAAATTTATTGTTGAAAATGTTACAGATGTTCCCTTTCCTCCCCCCACCCCTCACTAACCCCTCCCCCTCCTCACATACCCCCTAGGACTTCAAAACACTATTGTCTGTGTCCCTGGGTTATGCATATAAGTTCTTTGGTTAATCTTTCCCCACCCACCCTCCTCAAACCCTGCTTTCCCTCTGAGAATCATCAGTCTATTTCATGCTTCTTTGTCTCTGGATCTAATTTGTTTATAACAGTGATTCCCAAAGTGGGCGCTACCGCCCCCTGGTGGGCGCTGCAGCAATCCAGGGGGAAGGTGATGGCCACAGGTGCATTTGTTTTAACTTTTTTTGTATTACCTTTCTATTCTGAGTTCAATAAATAGTTTCATAATTTCAAACTTCAGTGTTTCTAATTTACACCTTTCTTTACTATATTTTACGAAAAAGGTAGAAACATTAATACATATATCTTTCTGTTTAATTGCTATTAAAATTTAAAAAAAATTAATTTCCAGGGGGCGCTGAGTAATATTTTTTCTGGAAAGGGGGCGGTAGGCCAAATAAGTTTGGGAACCACTGGTTTATAAGTTTATTTTGTTCATTAGATTCCACATATGAGTGACATCTCGCACTACTTGTCTTTCTCTGACTGGTTTATTTCATTTAGCATAATACTCTTCAGGTACTTCCCTGCTGTCTCGAAGGGTAAGAGATCCTTCTTTTTCACAGCTGCATAGTATTCCATGGTATAAATGTATTACATCTTTTTTATCGACTCACATACTGATGGCCATTTGGGCTGCTTCCAGATCTTAGCTATTTTTTTCGGGGGCGGGGGTAGACTCATTAAGGATTTACATGAGATTCATATCATATTGTTATTTGGCCTGGATTTTTTAAAAATAAAAATTTATATATATGCAAAATTAGAGAAAACAGGATGATGAATTCTACCCCCAATTACCTGGAAGCACCATTTCAGAATCATTGACAATCCACCAGTAATTCTAATAGCTTCAGTAAAATATCATGTCATGCCTAAAATTTAATAATTTTAATATCTGCAAACACCCAGTCAATGTTCATATTTCCGCAATTGTCATTTTTAATAGTAAGCTTATTTAGATCAGTATATAGTCAAGATATATATAGTATCCCCAAAAATTTAGACACACTTGAACAACTGTTAGCTATTAAATGAAAATCAAATGTATTTTAGTAAATACTGCCCTTATAATTATTCAAAGTGAGTGTATACATTTTTGGGACATCCTATATATTGCATTTGGTTGATAGGATTAATCCATAAGCTTCTTCCTCTCTTTCTCCCCTCACCCCCTTAAATATGTTTATTTATATAAGTTCCATGTGCACTTGGAAAGAATATGTAATCTGCTGCTTTGGGTTGAAATGTTCTGAAGCTATTAAATCCATCTGCTCTAGTGTGCCGTTTAAGGCCACTGTTTTCTTGTTGATTTTCTATCTCTCCCTTTATATTCATCAAGATTTGCTTTACATATTTAGGTGCGTTTATGTTGGATGCATAAATGTTTACAAAGGTTATGTCATCTTGTTGCATTGATCCCTTTATCATTATGTGGTGTCCTTCTTTGTCTCTTATTATAGCCTTTGTTTTAAGGTCTATTTTGTCTGATATAAGTATTGCTACCCCACCTTCATAAAAAAATTCCATTTGCATGAAAAATCTTTTTTTCATCCCTTTACTTTTAGTTTGTGTGGGTCTCTTATTTTGAAGTGGGTCACTATAGACAACATATTATGGGACTTGTTTTCTTATCCATTCAGCTACCCTGTATTTTTTTTAATTGGACCATTTAAGCCATTTACATTTAAAGTAACTATTGATAAGTATGTACTTATTGCTATTTTATTCTTTATAACTATGTTTTCCTGTTTTTTTCTTTCTCTTCTTCCTCTACTTTCTCCTCCTCCTCCTCCTTTTTCTTTTACAAGAAGACCCTCTAACATTTCTTTTAATGCTGATTTGGTGGTAATAAACATTTTAGCTTTATCTTGTCTGGGAAGCTCTTTATTTCTCCTTCAATTTTAAGTAACAACCTTGCTGGACAAAGTAGTGTTGTTTGTATATCCTTGCTTTTCACTACTTTGAATATTTCATGGCAATCCCTATTGCCCTTAAATGTTTCTGTTGAGAAATCAGGTGTCTGTGGTGTGGAATGACTCAGCACAGGGATCCTAGCAGCTGTCCCTTCAGCTGTCTCCCCCAAACCACAAACCCCAGTCTCTCCTCACAGAACTCTAGTCCGTTCCACCATCCCTTTTGCTGGAGCCCAGGGTGAGTGGCTGCGAATGAGATTTTGTGCATTGGCCCTTTAAGAGGGTGCCTGCCTCTCTAACAGATTCTCCTCTCCCTGGGGAACAGTCCCTCTGCTGATTTTCACAGCCAGGTGTTATGTGGGCATCTCTTCCTGGCTCTTGTGCTCTGGGCAGGGAAGCCCTGTGGGAACTGTTGCAGCTCATCTGTCCCTCCGGAATCTCAGCTGAGGGAAACTGCAGCTGAGCTACCCCTCTGGAATCTTAACCACCGCCCTTCGCCCTTTGGAGTGAGACCAGCTCTTTTGCATCCCTGCCCTTCCTACCAGTGTCCATGTGGCTTCTTCTATAAACCCTTGGTTGTAAGGCTTCTGTTCAGCTAGTCTTCAGTTAGTTACTTGGGTAGATTGTTCTGTTTTATAGTTGTAATTCCAGTTTGGTTCTGGGAGGAGTGAGTGGAACACTCACCTACTCCACTGCCATCTTGCATTCTTAAAGCCTGGAGTTTGATAAATTTTGCCAAGTCTGGGTTGGCATCAACTTACTACTTCTGCATGAATTTTTTTTATCTTACTAGACTTGAATTCTACTTTCAGTTGCTGTAAGCAATTCCCTGTTCATTGCTTTCTAAGAGCCCGTCCCTGTATTCTCTGGATGGTTAGTTCTTATTCATTTTCATACCTGTCCACATTTGAAGTGGCTGTTGAATACTATGCCATCCTTGGGAGCTATAAAATGTTTGCAGTCCACTTCCTATTCTTGCAAATTGGAAGGTAACTTTGGAGATTCAAAGTTTTTTTTTTTTTAAGTTTCAAATGCTGTAAGTCTTTTTTTAAAAAGAAAACAACAATACAGTTCTTTCAAAACCTTGGCAGGGTCATGATCTATATCCTTCCAGTTAGTTCCATATGCCAGTAACCTCATCCAAAGGTCTGTCAGGGTATAACATAGTTTTCTTTGCTCCTCGAGTCCTTCGGCTATATCTCTCATTTAGGAAGCGCTATTATTAAGAGGCCACTGGCAATAGTCAGATCTTTACCCTAAGGCTGAGTCTTAATGGGACTTTAGCCCTCCAAGTCTTTCTCAGTCTTCTCTCCTACTGTTTGGGGTTTTGAGACACTTGGCTTTTCCATCCTTTCAGGTCCCCAAATTTCTGGACTTCCTCCTCTATCCCATTTTATTTTCCCCCAAATTTTTACCTAAGCTCATCTCATTCTTCTATAACTTTGCTAAATGCTGCTAATAATAACCAACACATGTAAGACATACAGGCTTAGCAAGTCTGCTTTTCAAGTTACCATGGGTGAGATTTACCAAGTGTTTCATTCACTGCATGTACCAACAGTCTCCAGCTTTACTGCCTCCAGCATCAGTTTCCTGGTTACCTGCTGCCTGACTGCCGGGCCAATTTTAGATATCTGTTATGGCAGCCCCTCACTTGAAGCTACTCATTTCTCTATTCGTTAGGGCAATGCTAGCTTCTGTAATAGAGACTGTCACAGAATTAGAGAATTTTAGAACTTAAAAAGATTTTAGATGTCATTCAGTACATCCAACTCCTCTTCGTTGTAGGAATCGGCAACCCAGACAGGAAACAGCTGAGGCTTTCCCGGAGCCACACCGTGACCTGGAGGCCATACAGGCCTGACTGGGTTATGGCAGTCTTTGGCCCTCCAGCCATTCGTGTAGCATACTCAAGGCTTACTGAATATTTTAAAGCTAAATTGGGACCAAAGATCAACTCTCACTCTATGATGGCATCATTGAGGCTCAGACAAAAAGAGAAAAATTCAGGAAACAATTGGAACTTCAGTAAAAATGTCTCAAAAAAAGATATAGGTTAGAAAAACCTATATTGTTAGGTATCTTTTGTACATTTTCCTGCTTTAAATCAAAATGCTAAGAACATATCGATGGCATAGTTTTGAGGTAGTGGTTTTGATATTGTCTTAGTAATAAGCCATTTACTATTTAGCTTAAAACTTCTACCAAATAATTGCCCCCTGCCTGGTCCCTAGTCTTCCTCTCACCATCTCTGAGCTGCAGCGGTTCTCAACCTGTGGGTCGCGAACAATGAAAATACATCCTGCATATCAGATATTTACATTATGATTCATAACAGTAGCAAAATTACAGTTATGAAGTAGCAACGAAAATAATTTTATGGTTGGGGGTCACCACAACGTGAGGAACTGTATTAAAGGGCCACGGCATTAGGAAAGTTGAGAACCACTGTTAGTGAGTGGTAGGGGGTTGGTGGGGTCATTTTTGGAGAGAGAGGGGTCAAAGTTAAGGAAAGAGGTGAGCTGAGGAAAATAAAAACCATTTTCTTTGTATTTTGATGCTGTGTGGGAAGTAGCCTGCTGAGGTTTCTATCAACGCCCTCTCCTCACCACATCAAAATGTAAAGACAGGCCTGCAAATTTTAGGTAGCGCAACACTGTAAGTATAGGACAATGTCCTGCACGCTGCAGGGCTCCATCATTCTGTCACTCGTTAATCCAGGTGGTATTTATGAAGCACCTGTTCTGTCCCAGTCCCTGTGCTGGCACTTGGGAGACACACACAACATGATATAAGCATTGTGCCAGGATCTTAGAGAGGTGATGTAATTTATTAAGTTTCAGAATGTCGTACTGGACTATAATATTGGGTGTAACATTTTTGAAGGTGATAAAAGTTTTCCTGGACATAGATGTGATCCTCTTGAATACTCACTCTATATTCTGCCACAGAGGCAGGGGAGACGAGCTTGGAGTCAATTTCTTTTGGGAATTTTTCTCACCCTCAAGCCTGATCCGATGGGCTAGGCCACATTCACTGTGAAGGTGTTCAGTATTTGGGGATTTTTTTTGGTTGAGCATATCTTTAGTTTTTAAAGTCAAAGTTAGTGTAAAAGTTGAATCTGCTCTTGTGGAAATTGTTTTACAGATTGTTACAAGAGCTGAATAATAAAGAACGCCTGCGCCCTGGCTGGTAGCTCGGTTGGTTAGAGCATCATCCTGATACACCAAGGCTGTGGGTTCCATACCCTGTCAGGGCACATACAAGAATCAACTAATGACTGCATAAATGAGGGAAACAACAAATTGATGTTTCTCTCTCTCTCTTCTTTTCTTTATTTCTCTCTAACAAAAAAAATCAATAATAATAATAATAAAAAGAATGCATGCACACCAAGATTAATTATTTGGAATGCTTTCGTAATAACTTTCTAAGATGTGGTGAGTAATCCCAGAGAACATAAGTTCTTATGCAGAATCATACTATGAAGATGAATTGTGTCACCATAACCTTAATTTATATGGGAAAATTCTTGATTCTTGTTCTTTTAAAAATTTTTTATAGAGGGGGTTAGGAAGGAACAGAACTTGGACATGTTGATTATTGCAAGGCTGGGTTTCAGTTAAGTAAAGATGGCATGCCAAAAAATGGTGTGTGCGCCGGCAGTCATCTGAATAGGACTTTTTGGAAACTGATGTAGATGTCTTGTTTTGATTTAGAGTAGAGGCTATGTGTTTCTCTGATTCTTAGACCTAGAAAGAAACTCACCTCTATTATTATCCTGATAGACTTGAGTACAGCCATGAAAAGAAAATTCACAGAATGAGAAATGAAAGGGATTAGTAAACATGAAGAGATTCAGCATTTCTACCAAGCAGGGAAATGTGAATTAAAACCCAGCATGATAATATTTTTCCTTTGTCAATTTGGCAAATATTACAAAAGACCGACGCTGACTTAAGTTGATGAAGGTGCGAGTAAACATCCTTAAACACTGCTGAGGAATGACTAGACTGATAATGAGTGATAAATTCTGGAGGAATGTCATCCTTATGGCTTGTCTTGAATGTACAAACCCTTTAAAATTAGAGGTGTATTTTTATGCCAAAAGCATCAGTACAAAAATAATATGAGGAGGATTCTGACAGGATGGACATTCCCCGGGATCCCTCACTTCAAGAGGCATTTGTGGTCTCACATATTTGGTTGGAGGAATGGGGTAAGGGAACATGGCAGACCCAGAGTATGTGTGGCAACCAATAAAAACTTAAAATTAAGAATATATTTTATAATTTTTTACTTCCAAGTAATCTGGGGATTCATCATGCTCTGATGAAAACATCATTGGCTGGAGCCTAGGCCTGGCTTTAATTCCAATATGGTCATGATCATGGGGCTCAATGAGGCAACATCCTGGTGAGGCAGGAGGCTCCTAGAACAGCTGTCATGATCTTTATCCCACAAACTCTCTGCTTCAACAACCAATTCCTCTTTTACTGTAGTTTCTCCTTTATTATTATTATTTTTTATTTCGCTGCTAGAGACATCTCTCAAGTCTATTCCTTCTTTCCATGAACAGATGATTCCAGGCATTGGTGCCAATAATTATTAAGCAAAATAAGGTAATAAGTAGAATGCATACAGACATATTTGCCACTATGTGGTTTTAATCAAGGCAGCATTAACATTAATATAAAATTCTAATATACTCTGAGATCTAGCTTAAGGTAAAAGGTTTTAAAATCTACTTTTTTCCTTACCCCTTTGTTTTAGTAGCTGAAAAAATAAGGGTCTCAATATTACTATAGTGATTGAATGTGGAGAGTTGAGAAACAGCTGTTTTTGTGGACATTTGATGAAAAGGAACACCAATAAAGCTGTATCTGACCACTTTTTGCATAGTATTTTCACAACAATAAAAGAAAACCCAGCCCTAGCTGGTCTGGCTCAGTGGATAGAGTGTCAGCCAAAGGACAGGTTTCCAGGTTTGGTTCTGGTCAAAGGCATGTACATGGGTTGTAGGCCAGATAGTGCGGGAGGCAACCAATGGATGTGTCTCTCACGTCAATGTTTCTCTCTCTGTGTCTCTCCCGCTTCCTTCCACTCTCTCTAAAAATAAGTGGAAAAATATCCTTGGTGAGGATTAACAAAAAAAAAAAAAGAAAGAAAAAGAAAAGAAAGAAAACCCAGCAGAACTACTAATGCCATTTGGGTGTGGATCCTAACATAAGCATCATACTTCTTAATCCTTTTAATATTGATAGAGATTATCTTTTACAAAGCAAGGGAATGTCTTTAGAAACTGTCTCCATAGTTTTATGATTTAAAAAAAAATCATTTAGGATCTCTATTGTTATTATGTAAAACACATGGATTTGAGGAAGATCAAAAGAATGACTCATAGAAGGATGGGTATCTGGCCTGTAAATATCTCTAAGCCTCTAAAGAGAATTGTTATCCTAGCGAAAGAAATGACCCTGCTCAGAAAATCATACTGATGAACATGCAAAGATTCAGGGAAGAAAATAAACAAAAAACACGTCACCCATTTACAGGCTCTATCTTTTTGAACATTTGTCTCTCTGTTTCACTAATCTACTGTGATTATATCATTACATTTTAATGGGCACATGGCTGAATAATCAGGAAAGAAAGAACACCCAGAACAAAGCAGGAAAATCCTGCTAGGGACCCGCCTGAAGCATTGTCAGAATGGAACTAGCTCATCAGACCTGTAATTTCACAGATAATGTTGCTTAGAGCAAATCTAGGCTTAAGGAATTCTATTAAAAATATTAATGAGTAGTACCGATAGCCATTATACATCACTAAAATCATGTGGGTATTTGAGAAGGGGCTGAAAACTGAGTCGATTCCTGGTCTTATTTTACTTCACCTCATTCCCACACTTAGCTGAATTTTGAGTTGCTCTAAGCAGATGTGCAAATGTTACTGCATGTCATTTTTCAATCTGCAGACTCAAAGAAGACTAGAAGCTTGAATACATAGAGTGTGTTTATTCAGATGTTTTCACTCACATTAGAAATAGCAATACATTGTGTAAAACGTAATGGCTTTGATACATAAAACTACATTATGATATGTTTCATATTTATAAATCATCAACTAGGGATGGCCCAGGAGTTTAGGAGCTCCTGGACATCACTTGAAGTAGTGGGCAAGCAGGAGGATAAAACAATAGTGGTGCTGATGGTGGAAGAAACCCAAGGATCAGCTCTAGCCTAAGGCAACCCCAATTCTGTGGGATGAAGATTGACTGTGGGCTCCTGAAGCAACCAGCTGTTTCCTGTCATACTCTTCCTCTTGTTTCCTTCTTCTGTCCCAGCATTCACACAAAATAGGGCAAGGTAAATACCGGAACCCCACAGTGAAGGTTCCATGAGATACACCCAGTGAACCCTAGTTGTATATATTTTTCTAATTTAAGGCAAATGCATAACTATTGAACACAAGTTTGCTTGCCATTGATTATTATCTCAAACCTCCCTGTGGGTTGGTGTTCCCCTCTCTGGGAGTTCCCGGTGTAGGGGAAAGAAAGCCCTTCTGAGGAGGGGTCAGTAGAACTGCTCCTGGTCCCAGCTCTGCTATTAACTAGCTGGGTGACCTCAGGGAAGACCTGTCAAGGCCACAGGTGGACGAAGAGAGAACAAGGCCTCAATGTTTCACTCAGCTCTCTGAAGAGATTTGTGGAAAAGCAGCTTGCTCGCCTCTAGTTTTGTCTTTAACTTTACAAGTATTTTAAACATTAAAGACTAAGGAATGGTGTCAAGGGAATGATTTAGATTTAGCAATTACTTTAGCTTGCCAACTAGCCGTGTAACTTACAGTAAGTACATGACGTCCCAACCTTAAAAATAAAATTTGCCTATTCATATGGGCATTTCTGCTGAACTTACATGGAAACTGTTTTCCTTTTATCACTAGTGTTGTACTTTAATTTTTGTCAAGGAATTATATTCAGTGATAGGGTTTTCAAGTGAATTTTATGCAGAATATATATTTTTAAATTTGCTTCCTGATAATCCTAGACCAGTTATTTGTCCTATGGTAAGCTACTTTCATTTTAAAAATAGATCTGTTCTACGAGACTTAACTTGGCACTGGTTGTTGTCCTCTTATCCGAGTTATTTAATTTAAAAATAGAACTGTCTCAGTAGATCTGTATCAACTAGTTTATGATCGTTTCTATCTGGGGTAAACTCTAATTAGGCAGTCAGTTCTACGGAGTCTTGCTTGGGAGCAGTATAATCCAGTTATCTTTCCTTTCTGGCATCTTGACCGAATAGAGTTTTGTTTCCAGGTTGGTAATTTCAGTGTATTTACCATGTAAGTTTTTTCTTAGGCTAAATTTAAGTTCCTCAAGGGCGGAGGGAATTTTATAATTTGGATAAAAAAGAGATTGCCATTGAAAAGTAGTTAACATTTAACATTTTGAGAACAAGTAATCAGCCCTAGTCTGTTTTTAGATCAATCCAATTACTCTTTACCCAGAGCAGTTTTAATTTGAAATGCTTTGCTACACCTTTGGGTATTAAAAACAATCAGTATTTCTGTGATTGCATATTTCTAGAGTACAAGTGTTAGAAAGACCATTAAACAATAATAAGGAATAGGTTTTCTATTGTCTGAATTGTTTTAATTTTCATCCTTTAAATGAAATTTGATGTTAAGTTTTACAAAGTGAAAATGTTTCATATTTTTAGAAATTAAATGAATATTGATTTTGTGATGTCTTAAGCCCTCAATTTTAACGCAGAAATTCTTTTAGCCTTCTAGATTCGTAGAATGTAATAATTTATTCACTCTAAAAAGTCTAGAACTTAACAAGTTATTGGTACAGAAAATAAAATATCTTATACATCACATACTTTTATTATTAAAATAGCTTATATATTTTGCTACTTAAATATACTATTTGATAATTTAAAATTAATTTTTAGCCCTAACCGGTTTGGCTCAGTGGATAGAGCGTCAGCTTGTGGACTGAGAGGTCCCAGGTTCGATTCCGGTCAAGGGCATGTACCTTGGTTGCGGTCACATCCCCAGTTGGGGGTGTGCAGAAGGCAGCTGATCGATGTTTCTCTCTCATCTATGTTTCTAACTCTCTATCCCAGTCCCTTCCTCTCTGTGAATAATCAATAAAATATATTAAAAAATAAAAATAAAATTAATTTTCAAAACTGGGCTTTCTACCAGGTCCGATTATATAATGTGACACCTTGAAGTATATTCGATCAGATTTATGAGTTCCTCATCAGTAAGAATAATTCCTTCTTAAAATGATCATTTGTAGAATTTTGCCATCTAATTCTTTCTTTAAATCTCCTGGGCTTTTTTCCATCCAACCAGCAGAGAGCACTTTAGCTTATAATAAACGCATTGTATATATAAGTAAATAGAGTCAGGTTCATGCTTTATCAATGAAATGGACAGATAAGCATCTTCAGTCATAATCTCATTCATATCCTGCCAATTCGTTTACTTCACCAATTTCCTAAAGTTTTCATCAATTTAAACACTTTTATAGTTTAAAAGTTACTATAATGATATTTTCCCCAAACACATTCTTTGCTGTGTACTCGGCCAGACATTTTCCTGTTGGTTTTACTTTGTAGATCTAAAATCCTAATTAATTAAAAAATTTGTACATGAATAAACTAAATTTAGTTTCAATTTTATGCACATTTGATTTAAAAAAAAGAAAAGAAAATAGGCTCACACTCTATGGCTTCTCAGTAAAGAGCTGCCAAAGACTTTTCTGGGGAGGTGATTCAACTTAGTAATTCTTTAGACACTAGGAATCAAAATATCAAAACTCTTCTATAGTTGGAGGCACTATCTCTGTTGCTTGACTAATGAATAATGCAAAGATTTAGATAGTCTGACTCTGTCCACCTGCTTATATCCTTTACCTTATACAGAATTTTTATCCTTGTGCCTCAGAAGGTCCACCACTAACAAACCCAGGTTTATCTGATGGAAGTAAACGAATGATAGAGGTGGTACAAGTACTGCTGGTCCCCTATATTTCCCCGTATTTTGAATATGAGGGAGAATTGAATCCTGGAGGAAGTTGAAAGGTTTCTTCTGCCACATTCTGATTTTCTATCTTTTATTGCAAGACAAGAGGAACATTGTGGAACAGTAGCAGAAAATGGGAACTGTGGGTGGGTAGCAGTTTAAAGTCTAAACCGAAACTTGGAAGGTGAGAGTAGATGCCTGACACCATTTAGAATTCTGGCCACACCAGACATACTGTGGTGTGGAGATGTATGTCATTGTCATTAAGTAGTGTGGAATCTCACAGTGGAAAAGAAGCTCTAGTAGCTAACCCACAGTTCATAAAAACCATGTAGCTTTTTGTGGGGTCGTTCGCACCCCTGTCCCTGGCCTGCTGGGCTGTGGGGAAGCCATCTCAAGGATCTCTCATACTCAGGCCTTTCTGGGGGACTGGTGGTTCGAAGGGTAGGGAAAGGAGTGTTAGTTGCTTATACTGTAGAGACAACCCCCCTTTGTATATAATAGGTAAAGAATGGGGAATCTTTTAGCATAAACATCTGTCCTTTTGGCTCAATATTATAAGCATTGTTTCCCCCAAACAGTGTCAAATCCTTTGGCACACAGCACTGAATATTAGCCCTTGTTATGTCCTTTTTCCCTGTAAGGCTGTGCTTTATATTATTTTAACCCAATTTCTCCCGAATGCAAATGTTAGCATTGATTTTAACCCAGTACCTCCTGAGTACAAATGTTAGAGTGAGGAAAGAATATGATTTTCCCCCTGAATTCTGGGCCCCCAAGGGTGGACCTGACCCTTTTCTCCATGTTCTTCCCACTTTTTCTTCCTTGCCACATGTTCCTGTCGTCCTTCTCTACACCTGTGTTAATCACCTGCTCAGAGAGACTTGTTTTGATCTTAGTGGTTGCCTGTGGCAGCTCGTGCAACCTTGCTCCTCCCTGAATCAGAATGTACCTGGCACTCTTTAAGAGATGCTTAAATGACAGCTTCTGAGGGTAATTCAGCTATGTTTAAATGGATAGAAGGCCCGGGGAGGGAGTTTCCACCAAGGTGTGAATGCCCCCTCCTCCCAACGCGCGCACACACACACACACACACACACACATGCACCACACACAGCACACACACACATACACACAGCACACACACACAGCACACACACACACATACACGCACACACACAGCACACACACAGCACACACACATACATGCATACATGCACACACGTGTACACACACACACACACACACACACTCAGAAAACATCCTGAAGCCTGGGTCTCAGGATGGCATGAAGCATGGAGTGTATACCTAGACCTGAGAGTGGCACTGCCCTAAACATGGTCGGGAAGCACAGAACGTTCCTTCCGCTTGCTCTTAGCATTTCCTGAATATTCTGGATGGCTTCTGGTTTGTTGGGGGATTGGTTGGTTGGTATATTCATGGGAGGAAGCCAGTGATTAAAAATGATAGCAAATTAGATATGGGGCCTTCTGTAATTAGCCCTTCCTTAGAAATCTTGAGCTGAAAATTGGCCATTTGCCTATTGCTTAGCTCATAAAAAAAGTAATGGAGAAAGTGGAATCTTGGGTTTCTCTAGTTGTAGTAAGGCTCTTTATTGTTTGAATCACGGAGTGTTTTTTTTACCAACCAGTAACCTGATCTTTTATCACTCTCTGGACTGCCTCCTCCTCTGGTATGCCCTGATGTATTCACCACATGTGTTCATATGGGAGGCTCACAGCACTGAGAGCAATTTACATTCGGCTTCTCAGCCTGCGCGAAGCAGCAGATCAGCCTCTGGGAAGGCTTCGGAGACCTGTCAGCAGTCTGTGGCTTATTTCTGTGTGTGTGAGGGTGTGTGCGTGCGTGTGTGTGTCTCTTGTCTCTCTCTCTCACCATTTGCAGGCTGGAATCACTGTGGAGGAACAAGCAACAAAGTCTTGTCAAGATTTTATCTCAGGGTAATGATGAGTCAAAAATGAGAGACTAAAATATTGATTTTCGTTAGAGGAATTATTGACTGTTTGATGTAGAGAACACTCAGTTTCTGCCGGAGGAAAGCTGAACAGGCTACATTAGCCGCCCGCGGCTCTGACAGCAGCAGGGCTGGGTGTAAGCAGAGGCGGCTTCCCTGGGAGCCCCGTAAATGGACTTTGGTCTAAATGCTTTGACTCTTTGTCGTGGTTTTGGATGTTGGAATACGGGCAGTGATCTCCTGTCTTTGATCAACTCACCTGATTTAAAGGAAAGATGAGTGAAGAACCAAAGGAGAAAAGTGCAAAACCTGCTCATAGGAAAAGGAAAGGAAAAAAGGTAAGAAATGAATAAGCAACATGTTCTCTGTATTGTTCTCTGGCTCTGGGAGGAAGTGATCTTCTAGCTGGATTGTGAAGGGACTGGATTGGAAGAAGCTGCTAGAATCAGAATGCTTTTGTTTTTCTGGTCTATTAATGGGTGTGTTCTGTGTTGGAGAAAAACATCACAACTCGGATACATTGCTAAAATATTTAAACTATTTAAATATAGTCATTTAGATTCACTGAAGTGGTGTGTTTTTCATACTGATATTCAGGATTATTAAGTAAACACATGTCCTAATTATGTGGGTGGATGTGTTTTTCTACCCCTTAAATTTTTCCAGAATGCTTGTTAATCAACAGGGCATAATTACTAATGAATATTATTATGCTATAGATGTTTAGCTTGAACACATATTTTAGGCAAACTTAGGGAAACCTGTAGTTACACTTTAAGATTATGGTATGGAGGTGAACTCCATTTTAATTATTGATCAGCTTATGGCTTACAAATTTGCAATTGACTCTGCAGTTGTACAGCCATATGCCTAATTTGTTTATTATAATTTGTGAAATTAATTTTCTTCTCCATGTAAATGAAAGAATCTTCAAAATATAAATAGATGATTATTATAAACCTGTATGTTCATTTTGATTTTCTTGAATGTGTGTGTCTTAAAATGTGCTCCTAACTTTTTAATGCATTTTGAAATGGGGGAGGTAATTCCCTAGGTCTAGCATTTGCTTTTTATTCATTGTGGTGTATACTGGCTTTCACAGGGCGTGCCACCAATGGAAAAGACAGTTGTGTATCTGTAAAACAAAGAAAAACAAATCCTTAAAATAGGATTATATTTCATAGCTACGTAAGGAAAATGTGTACTATATGTTTAATCTATAATCAAAATATTCAGATACTATATTTTAATTACTAGGGCTGTTATATGTCATTGTGGCCCTTTAAAAATGCTTCCTTGACCCAATGTGATGTATGCTCTGTCAATGGACACGTAGAGAATGGATGGTTGTAGTAGAGAAGATAAAGATTTCAACCATTCATTGAATTGTCAGGCACTTAAAATATTTTCACAATCTGTTTATTATTTATGAAAGATTCATTTGAATATGGTGTTCTTAAAGGAGCTACTATCAGCAGACCCTGAGGATACGTTTATGAATATGCCAGCATTCTAGGGCAATGATTCAACATCCTACAGATGGGGAGGCTGTGCAGACTGGCTTTAAGTCAGTCTTGACTTCTTGAATATTGTCTCAGCAGGGGTTGATGATGTTGTAAAGGTGCTATTCAGATTTCCCAAGGGGGCAGGCCACAGCTGCACAGCAGGAACCATTTGTTTAATGCCTGGCGTAGTGGTACTAGTCTCAAGGAAAGCTGTCAGCTTTGCTCATGTTTATGAGATATGGCCTGAAGTGTCTGACAGGCTCCACCATGATTCTGCACACAGTGTCATGGGGAGCCCAGGCAGACATCATGAGCCACGACAGTGCAATCCAGATTAAAGTGAGCAGTGGCTGGGCCGGTTGTAAATCATTGAGCTTTTATGTGGAATCCTTTAACATGGACATCTTTTCCTCTCTTCTTTGAAATTTCCCCAGCTGTGTTCCATTTCTCCTCATATAAAGTTATCCTACTCAGAGCACAATATTAAGTCAGTTGCTTTGAATCCTTCTCCCTTCCATTCCCAATGGCTGCCAGGGTACTCTTTATGAAAACCTTCATCATCACACTGTGCCCCATTACCTTCCACACTCCCTGCTGCCTGCTCAGTGAGGTCCAAATTCGTGACCACTGAGCTTGAGGCCCTTCATTCCCACATTCCAGGCTTTCCCCCCTTCACCATCTACTTCATTCACATCTGACTCCATCCAAAGTAGATTCTTATCAGTCCTTGAGTTAATCTCTTTCTCCAGATGCTTGTTCCTTGTCCCTGGAGAAGGCGTTTCTATGCCAGCCTGCTTGGTGGAATCCTACCAAGCCCTGAAGGTCCAACTCAGATCTTGCCACCTTGACATCTTCTCTGGTTAGAATTCAGTCAGTCTTCTGCGTTGACACAGCGCCTTGTACTGTCAGGACACTTGACACATTCTGATTCTTTCTCACGTTATCATGTACCTGCTCTATTCCCTTGTTCATGTTGAACCTATGATATTCACATCAGGAGGCACTCAGCATGCCCTCTGTATGCAGTTGACACTAAATAAGTGTCTCGTTGATTTATCTATGCCTTTTACTGACCAGAATACACCAATAATTTTCAGTGTTAGAGCAGATATATCAAGGAGATATCTTTTAACTTAATAGGCCTTTTTTCCTCACATTTATTGGATAAAGCATATCTTATTTTTGGATATACACACACACACATATATACCTCTCTCTCTCCATCTCTCTCTCTCTCTGTCTCTCTCTCTCTCTCTCTGTGTGTGTGTGTGTGTGTGTGTGTGTATTCCTTGTCTTTCTGAAGCAAATATTTCAGAAGGACTCTGGGTGTTCCAGATGACCTACACTTTATGCAGCATTGGTGGTGTGGTCAAATGAAAGCATTTCATGTGGGAAATTTATGCAACCTGCCAAATTTTATGCCAACAAGCTCCCTAAGTATTTTAAATATTTCCTAGTTATTTATGGAATTATTGATTTAACATTAAGTGTGGAATTCTTTTTGCATAGGAATATATCTCAAAATTGCCTTAAAATTATGCATTGGTATTGAGTGTTTTCAGAACAGATCACATGCTTAGGTATTTGGGTATAAAGTCTCTCATGAGGCATATTTAGTATTGGAGTCAGTGAGATAAATGTGATGGAACCATTACTAGTATGTTACTTCTTTGTTAACACACAGTTAATATTAGTATTTTGCTCAGAAATATAAGGATTCAAATTGATGTTAGGAAATGTTTTTCTTCTAATAATTTCTAGATCTTATTCTGGAATGTGAAAAGAGTATGTGTGTATGTCCACATCTTGTAGCTATTTATCTCTCCTTATTCTGTTTACAAGAAAGGACTTACTAAAAGTCAGGTGACTTTAGTTCTACCCTAGTCCTGCTTCTAACTTGCTATCTTGTCTTTGGAAGGACAATCAAACTATCTGTAAATGGGGATCATGTATCTGGTACTGCTATTAGGGATATTATGAGAGTAAAATAAAAATCACTAATAAGACTATATTTTCAAAAGAGGTTTTAAAATGATTACTCCTAACCTCAAAGGTGTTGTCGTCATGGAATTTTAAACTTACTATAGAGTGACTGATTCTCTAGTAGACAAATGAGGACATATTGTCCACCTGGTATTATAATGCCAGAAGTGCTGGTCTACCTAACCACTAAAAATTAAGGGTAAAAAGTGACATTTACTGATTTTATTTATTTTGCATCTGGATTCATAGCTAAGGATGTGTGGCTTAAAAAGCCATGATTGGGTAGCTTAAACAATAGAAATTTCTTTCTTTATCTGGAGGCTGGAATTTTGAGACTAGGGTGCCAGCCTGGTTGGGCTCCAGCGAGAGCTCTTCCTGGCTTGCAGATGGCTGCCTTCTTGCAGTGGCTGTGTGCTAACATAGCCTTTTCTTGGCATAGGCAAGTGGAGAGAGAAAAATAACTCTTTCTCTTCTTCTTCTTCTAAGGCCACTGATCCTGTTGGAGTAGGATCTCACCCATATGACCTCATCAAATTCTACTCCCCAAACCCCCATTTCTAAATACAGTCATGATGGGGTTAGGGCTTCATCATATGAATTGGGAGAGGGATGCAATTCAGTCCATAGGAGCATCTAAAAAAGGCCGTGTTGTCCAGGTTCCCAACTTAAAGATGCTTAATTAAACATGTGATGGTGATTGAATTGCTTTCAATTAATTTAATTATTCAGTGGGTGCTATGTAGTGGAGAGCCTTCATTTCCTGGGCCAGAGCCAGCTATGCTAAACCAATTCATGCAGAAAGCATGAAAGGTACCAAACAAAGGTGAATTCAAGTTCCATCAGTGACAGAAAGAAGGGAGTGGTAAATGCCATTTGAGGATGATGTTAGGAAGGATAAACAGAGGGAGGCATGCTTGCATTGATGTTAAAAGGATGTGTGTTTCCCAAGTGTCCCCCAGAGGGTCAGATGCTTCCAGAGAGTGTGGGATGAAAGAGGGAGGAAGACTTGAAGCAGCCTGGTTTGTTCAGGAATCTAAACATTTTTTGTGTGGTTGGAGTGTAGAGTACAGAGTTGTATTATTGCCAAGATGCAAAGCATGGAGAAAAGACAAGGACCATCTCAAAAGTCTCTTTTTAGTCCTGGCATTCACCAAAATGCTTTGAGGAGATGAATAGCCAAGTCAGATTTGCTTTTGAGAAAAACATCCCTAGTATGTGGTAGGGATACAAGGTCATTATTTCACATAATTATTCCATCTGGTAGGAATATATGTCATATAGTTTCATTGCCAGTGATTACTGTAGACTTGGTCCCTTGAGTGTTTCATTCAGTGATTTTTTTTTTTTTTTAGTGACAGATTGGAGAAAAATACTCAGATATTTATACCCCGATAGATAATGAGCCCCATAGCAGTGAATTTGCTTTTTTCTAGGGAACTTCAGTAAAGGCATTTTCACCATTTCAGTTCAGTTTCCTTTTTCATCTTAATAATTAAAAAATAATGTACTTTACTTAAGTTGGTTTTTATAGTTTGTGTTTTTGTGGGGTTTTTTTGAGGGCGGATTTTACAACTTTCTCTCTTCCCTTCCTTCCTCCATCCTTCCCTCTCTCCTTCATTCCCGCGCTCCCTCCCTCTTTTCTTGTTTATCTCTCCCAGTCTCTCTCTTCCCATGTGCTTGCCTTATGTGTGAGAGCTGTGCTTGTTTATGCTCTGATGAAGCTTAAATTACCCAAATGTATATTGGTTTTTTAAGGGAGAGTCAAATGAATGCCTATTTCTGATTTTCATTCATTATTTCTAATGATGCTGCTGTTCCTTTTTTCTTTTTTAAATTAAATGTATTGGGGTGGCATTGACTAATACGTGCTGGGGTTTCATTGTTGGGTTCTTCTTTGGCTCTAGGCGCTTTGATGAGGGTGCCTGGAGTATGTGGTGTCCTCTTGTAAAATGATGGTGTGCTTGAGCGCCCATCACATGCGTTCCCTCTAGTTTTCATTTGTGTGTTTGGCCCCCACTCACATTGCTCACTTTGTTCTACAAGCAAATAACCCCTCAAAGTCTTTCCTTGATGAGCAGGCTGAGTTATTTAAATGATCCTTCACTGAGCATGGTCACATGTCCAGTGCACTGTGACTTCTGAGGGGCTAATGGTACCCTGCAGGTCCAGTGCCTTTTATATACTTTCCGTTTCACTGTATGTATCACTGTCAGATGTTTTTTCTCTTAATCTTAGGTAGCTAGAAATTTAAAGATTTTAAAATTCTCTATTATCTTTCCTCTTGATTGTTATCTTACTTTTACAAATGCTATTAACTTTATAGTTTAAATATCCATGAAGCAGTAATTTTGACTCCTGCAAAGAATTAACTTGAAATGGTATTTTCTTGAATTTCGTATTGGAATTTGCTCATTTTCATATGTGGATTTCCATGTCGTCTCTGCACAGGGTGTCTGTGGGTTTGGAACTTCCTTTTTGTAGGGAGAGATCGAATGGATTAAGGGAGATTACTTCTTGATTTCAGAATTTCATAAAATAATAGACTCTCAACATAATATTGCCTTTTACTAGTCAAAATCTAATTGAATGAGGTAGATTTACCCTGAGATTTTCTTTAAATTATTTATTAAAAAGAGAACAGAAGAAACTTGATAAAAATTTATTTAATGTAAAACAGCCTTGGGGCACAGACTCCAAAGGTGGCTTTTAAAGCGAGGCACTGATATTCCACGGTTTTGAAATCCCTTCTCCATAATTCCGTAATCCAAACGAAAATCTGATTATTTTTCCCAACTTCTTTGACCCGACCTGAACTCATTTGGCAGCAAAACCTGTTCCAACCTTATGTCTATTTATAGTCCTTATTTATCTTACTTGGTGTGAATATTTGTATGTTTTGTTGCAGAAGTAAACATTCTTTGCTCCTGGAGCGCTGTCCCAGGGCACTTCTGGGGAAGTCCAAAATATCGTTATATCCCTTTCTACATCTGAAAAGTTCTGAGTTCCAAAGCTTTTCTGGCTGCAAGGATTTAAGATAATGATTGAGAATCTATATTGAGTTCTTAGCTGGGACTGGTGATGAGCTAGTATGACGAAAGGTTAGCTTGGGGTGAGAGGGCTTATATTTGCCCTTAATAAATTCCAGGTACAGTGGTTCTCTGTAATGTCAGGCGCTATATCAAAGGTTTGTATGCAGTTCTCTGGAAAAATTATTTCCAGAAGCTTTCTAACAGCTATCAGTTTGCTTGGTAATAAATCTGAACATTTGGACAGGGTGGTTTTGAAGATGATATTTATAAAGCCTGGCTTTCCGGTTTGTTTGTTTTAAAGGAATGAATTATGGCTTATCTTAATTTTTGTTGTTCATTTGATGAAGTTACAAAAAAATAACTCAGGTTTATATTTTTTGAAAGAAGACATAGAGACCTTGGGGAAATCATCATTTGATTAAATCATTGTGCCTACATGTCAAGAAAGTGTTAATCATATGAAGGGTAATTAATTTTCCATAATTAGCACATAAAATTACTTTCTCTGTCATCCATCTTCAGTAAAAATTCCTATTTATTTTTAAAACTTATTTTATTTTATTTATTTTTTTAAAATATATTTTATTGATTTCTTTCACAGAGAGAAAGGGAGAGGAACAGAGAGTTAGAAACATTGATGAGAGAGAAACATCGATCAGCTGCCTCCTGCACATCTCCCACTGGGGATGTGCCCGCAACCCAGGCACACGCCCTTGACCGGAGTCGAACCTGGGACCCTGCAGTCCGCAGGCTGACGCTCTATCCACTGAGCCAAACCGGTTTCAGCTTTAAAACTTATTTTAAAAAATTGTTTTATTATATTTTTCTCTCTGTTACACAAAATTGTAAATATAGAGAAAAACATTACATGGCTATTTAATAGCTTAAAATCTGGAAATTTCTCTCAACTACTTATTCCTTTATTAATTTTATAACTTTAGTCATTGAAATCCATTGTCCCTGCCACCCGCCACCAGGGAAGTAACAGGAACAAAGCATATTAAATCCTGCTGTTTAAGACGTCTCATTAATATTATTAGATACCAAGTGATATACTGGTTCCTTAAAAACAAAACTCTAAATCATTTATGAAGTGTTAATACTGAAGTGGGGTTTAGATTGTGAAACTCAGAACATAATGAAGCAGTTAAATGATGGCTGTCTATAGACAGCCTCACAATTTTCATCCTTCACTCCCAACTCACTAGTCGTTTAAATTATATATTTTACAGCACACCGGATATGTTGGTTTGTCATTTCTACCGCATGCACGTGTGTTTGTGTGTGCGTGTGTTTGTGAGTATATTTTAAAGTAAAGTATAATCTTGCAAAGTTATTTAATCGATCTAGTTCATCATTTTGGTTCTGCCTCAATTCCATACCATTTATTCTTTCGACAAATATTTTTGAGCACTTACTTTTCTAGGTGCAAGGGATTTATCAAGGACCAAAACAGACAATAGAAATACAAAGTGGATAACTAGCAATAAGCCAGCATAAAAATTACACAAGAGACTGCTGTAATAGAGAAAGATTAGAGAAGGGGCAACCCCTAGAACTAGGGTGGCAGGGAAGGCCTTCCTGAAAAGGTTACCTTTGAGGTGAGCTTGGGCACAACAAGGACTTGGCCGGCTCTGGAAAGACGACATTTTAAACGGGAGAAAGCCATGTGATGTTTGGGTCCTAAGGAAGTGACATCACTTTAATAGATTCTCCCATTTGGCATGAACTTTGACCATTTCTACACAGAGATCTCAAATGTCTGTTTCCTCTTAGAATTCAATCAATATTTGTGAGTTTTAAGGGTAGGAAACAATATTTTAGGGAGTCAGTTGGGGATACATGGTATCTGAACAGTCTAGTACCCAGTGAACTTGTGAGAATAGCGAACTTTTATTCTGCTTTTCACTGTCCCTTCAGTGCTACTCAGTGTTAAGTGTAGTGAGGAGTTTAAAAACTTCTTGCAGAAACCCTCATCTCTGAAGCCTCCAATTAGCAATTACTTTCCCCCTTGGAACACCGTCTACTCCACAAATTAGAAATACAAAATGAAGGCACGCCAGAAACTGAAGGATTCTGCACAATAACTTTTGTAAATAAAATATATGTAGCCTATGAAATATACATTGTCTTAAAATATAGGCTCAACAATTCCATGCATTTGTGTCATATTTGATGTCAGTCAGCATTTTGTGAGTACTTAATGAAAAATTAAACAATAATTATAGCAAACCAAGCTAACTCATTGACACAGAGCTTAACCTCTAGATAATTTATCTGTGAACACGGTGTAATTTTCCTGATACTGGTGTATTCAGTCTTTACATGCAGTGATTTCATCACTAGATAATTTGCCTTGGCATTTTACAAAATTGAAAAATATCTTTGGGACATTATCATGTTATATAACTGGTGGTTGCACCATTTTTAACCTAGTTCATTTTAACACAGAAGAAACATCCAGACACAGAAGTTGTACCACGATCATCTGAACAGTAATGCAAAAGATTTGGTGTGTAATTATAGGTAATTTACAGAATCATGTATACCAGTAAATGCAGGGTGGGGCAAACGTAGCTTTACAGTTGTGACTATGTAAAACAGAGTTTATTCTTGTATTGTTATTTATTAGTTATTGTATTACTTTACAACTGAACAACTACTTTTGCCCCACCTTGTATTTATGAATAACTTCAAAGTTTCTTCTTTTCTTTCTTTAAAAAAATATATTTCTTTATTGGTTTCAGAGAGGAAGGGAGAAGGAGACAGAGACAGAAACATCAATGAGGAGAGAGAACGATTGATCGGCTGCCTCCTGCACGCCCCCCACTGGGGATTGAGCCCGCAACCCAGGCATATGCCCTTGGCCGGAATCGAACGTGGGACTCTTCAGTCCGCAGGCTGACGCTCCATCCACTGAGCCAAGCCGGCCAGGGCTCAAAGTTTCTTCTTAAATACAAAAGCAGCCATAGTTATGACTTTATAGATTCCCACCCACTTGCCCCCACAGAGATGTTTATCAGAAATTTAATGGATTGCCTCCTCCTGTACATGTGGGGTTATTTCATTCAATCTGTTGTTTTGGACAAAGAGAGAAGCACAGGAAACAGCTTGGCTTCAGATATTCCAAGTTCCCTGTTCTGACCTATTAAGCGGGGCTCATCCTCCTCAACTATTTTTTATGTCTAAAACTTGAAAAAAAAAAAAGCACAGGGAATTCATGAAATTAGAATAGCAATAGCAGGTTCCATGATTCTTTCCTTTCTTTTGTAAAATTTGCTAGATATGGTTTTTGATGAATTCACTTATGTGAGTGTGAATGAATAGGTGTTGGTAACTTGCAGCCATGCATTAGTACTTAGGAAGTTTTCACTATATTTCACAGAATTTTGCTATTTCAGGGGATTTTGAAAGCAAAGCTCTAAAAATGAAGGGAAATCCTCTGTATTATCAGTGTAACAACTACAAAACATTCATTTTAATTACTTAAATTAATGACTGGTTTTCTCTAATAGTCCATTTGATGAAATGCTTTTAAACTCATCTCCTATCTCTCTATAAAAAGTCTTTTAGGAGGCAAACTTTAGGCCCTATGCTACAGTACTTTGTGTAAATGATACATATAGCAATTATAGTTTTGTCTTTAGAAAATAGACACAGGTACTAACTAGAGGCCCGATGCACAAAATTCATGCAAGGGGCTTGGCGCCCCCAGACATGGCTGCTGGGGCCTGGCCCTCGCAACCCTGGCTTCGTCCGGAAGGTTGTCCGGACGGTCTTTCCGCTGTTTGGTCTAATTAGCATATTAGCTCTTTATTATATAGGATGTAGCTGAATTGAATTAATGGGTCAACATGTGCTTCTACTTTTAAAACTTTTCTGTAATATTTAAAGTGGAGGTTCTCCTAAAATATTATGCTCATGGGCTTTGTTCAAAGGAAGGTTGTCTGCATGGTGAAATGGCAGGAGCAGAGAATGGAATCTTATACACCAAGGTTTGAATCCTTGTTCATTCAAAATTCGTCAAGTTACTTACATTTTCTAAGCCCATGTTTCCCAGGCTGTAAAGTGGGGATAATTTGCTTATGTAGAGGTTTAGTGTGAGGATTAGAAATAGTATGTGTCAAGTGGCTACACAGCTCTTGGCCAAAAGTGGGCATAAGGTGTAGAGTATCCATTAAAATTGTTGAAAGCATAAGATTAGTTTGGGTACTACTTATTACCTATGAAGAAAAGCAAAATTTGAAGGACATAATTATAATTCACTGTCTGCCTGAATCAGAATTTTGCATATCATTTTACTATGACACTTGTTCTCTTTCCTTCTTTACAAATCAGACTAACTCGTTTCATGATGGTAACATGAATGTATAATGTTGATTTCCTTCCTCTTTAATTAGAAAATTAAAAATTCATATTCCAAATATAACAGTCTGTTAAAGTAACTTTTGAATTGTTTTAGAAAATTACATATTTACTCTGTCTCTAGTAAAATTTTGATTTAGAAACAGATTTATGGAACATACTGCATTACAATCATGAAAATTGGCAGATAGCTTACTATATATATTTGTGGAATGTCAACTTCTGAAAGTACTTGCCAGATAGGATTTGGACTGTTAACATTAGTATATTAGCATAATAGTGCATGTTTCACTGTTGTATTTGTGCTCTAAAAGTTCCTTGTACTCTGTATTTTATTTAACTTTGTAGGATGAGATGGAACAGAGTGCTACATAAACAATGCATTATGGGTTTTCTTCTTGGCTCTGATGTACAGGCAACAAGAAGTGGTGTGGTGGAAGGAACATAAGATTCAAAATCAGCTGATATTTACAATGAAGACATTTAAGACAATATAGATAAAAGTTGTTACAATGTTTAGTGAGTTTACCTGTGTGATATTGAGCTGAAACTCCACAGCTTCTAATCTCTAAGATGTAGCTGAACCAGTTGATACTTATGACATTTAGGGATTTTAAGACACTACTTTCTACCGACAATATTGAATTCACATTTTCAAAGCAATAGTGCAGTAGGTGAGAGTTGGGGCAATGCTGTGTGTTTGCTGAAGGGGAACAAAGGCCTAGAGAGCCTCCTCTGTGTAGCTGTCATCTTCTGTTCAACATTGCTGACAATATTTTGTCTCTAATAATACAGCCACCTTATTTACTAATTTGCATCCTAGTTGTTATCTATAATAATAAAAGCGTAATATGCTAGTTAGACCGGACATCCTTCCAGAAGTCCTTCCGGATAACCTTCTGGATGAAGCCAGGGCTGTGAGGGAAGCCTGGGTCCCGGGTGCCTGAGGGAAGCCAGTGCTGGCAGCCAGGGGAAGGAAGGCCTACTCTTGCACGAATTTCGTGCATCAGGCCTCTAGTATTTTTATAATTGAAGTGTAAAGTAAACAAGTAAATTTATAATTGAAATGTAAAGAAAACAAGAAATGTTTCTCTAATATTTTCCCTTTCAAGTAGAATCTCAGTGGTCATCCTATTATTATATTAACAATACCACCACATGAAACATTCTGAATTTAAAGTGTGGGATCCAAAGTACTTTAGAAAGAACACCTTATTTAATGGCAAAGTAAGTCATTGGTCTCTCACTTCTGGGCATTTCATAGAAGTCCTTTCAGAAAAAAATTGTGCATTATTTACATCTAGATTATGAACTATTTGCCACTTTGACTTTTTTTATTACTACAGTAGCATAAAATTTAGCGCTGTAACCATTTTAAAGTGCAATTCAGTGGCATTAACTACATTTACAATGTTGTGCAACCATCACCACTATCTAGTTGCAGAGCTCTTCATCATCCCAAATGGAAACCCTATACCCATTAAGCCATCACTCCATTTCTCTCCTCCCCCCAGCCCCTGACAACCTTTAATGTGTTTTCTTTCTTTACTGATTTGCCTATTCTGAATATTTCATTAGAATGGTTTATGGTTTAATAGAGTATGAGTGGTTTTTTGTGTCTGGTTTCTTTCACTTGGTATATTTCCAATGTTTATCCATGTTGTTACATGCAGGAGTACTTTATTCCCTTTTTTCCACTGAATAATATTCTATGGTATGGATATTCCTCATTTTGTCTATCCAATCTTCTGTTGAGAGGATTGGGGATAGTTCTACCTTTGGGCTATTGTGAATAGACTGCGACAAACATTTGTGAACAAGTTTTTGTTTGAACATCTGTTTCCATTTCTTTGGGGTTTATACCTAGGAGTGGAATTGTTTGGTCATATAGTAATTCGATGTAACATTATAAAACCTTTTGAGAAACTGTCAGAAAGTTTTCTTCTGATTGGTTTTTATAGTGTGATTTTTGTTGTATTTCTATTTCGATGTCTTATTATCCAGTCACATGATACATTATTCCTTGGGAGCTTTCTAAGTAAAATATAGTGAAAATTTGTATATTCATCATAAAGAGATGGAGATGATGGGAGTGGGTTTGTGGAGAAAGACAGTGACTTTGGCCTAATACAAATAGAGAGAAGAGCCACTTGTGAGCTTTCAGTAAATGGCAGCAGCTCTATCCTAGCACATAGGAGAAAATTGAAATTATTGTGGTAACATTCCTGATGAGGACTTTTATTTGAAATATGAACTTCAAACAGTGGCTGAAATGAGAAGACTTTTCAATGCGTGTTATATCCTTCAACACAAGTCATTGACTAACCCAGAACAGAGTGGGTGAAATGGACTCCTGTCTTTTCACCAGGCCAGGAAAATAGATGGTGCATTTAGCCACATCTGGCTTAAGGTTTCTCCCAGAGAGAAGTGATTTAGAGGCTTACAATATCAGACACCTTCTGTGTTGCATATGTGTGTGGTTAACTGTGGAGCAAATAGCATATAATTCTCATTTCATAGTGTAACTTCAGTCATTCTCAGCTGTTTCTCTTTTAATATCTAGAGTGAGAGGATGCCCTTGGGCAATGTTACAGAGAGGTTTCTGAACCAGGTGGGCTGTGACTGACAATTGTAGCCACTATTTTGGTCAACTTTTTTGGGCAAAACCAGGTGAGCTGCACCGCTGAGAGTTTCCTGTAAGAGCTACTGAATATGGGATTGTAATAAGAAGGTTGACATTCGAATAAACAAGTGTTAACTGCTTTGCTCTGTGGTAGACACTGCAGGAAAGAAAAAAGTATTGGAAAGGTATTTGCCGATGGGTCACGTGATCTTTCCAGAAAAGGCAGGGAAATTCCAGAGGTATTCAGCTCCTCTATCTCTTGTAGTGGGGTAGAGTTTTCATAAATTATAATAAGATCCTTAACAAAAACATGTGTGTACTATGTCATTATACATAAAACATTAAAGCTGGCGATGTTTATATTTATTGTTGTAATAAAAGCGTTTTGTTGAAACCTAACAGATGCATATTTTAGTTGGCTGTGAATGCTCAAAGATATTTAAAAAGTGTCATGTATTCAATCTTATTAAATTCTTAGTTGAGAGCACAAAAATTATCTTAGATTTTATAATTATAGGATAGGAGATGCATAAAGACTCCTATTTCTAATTGCAGATTAGCAAGAAACGAATATGAGTGTTGTATTTCCTCAGTTCTAGCAACAACATGTCTTACACTTTTTAATGTCTCTGCAGTTGGGCTGCATCTTACAGTCCATGACGTCTTACCCTTGCTGTTGTCCAGACAGCAGCTCTGATGTAATTGTCATTGCCTGCGTGTGCACACTTGGTTGTTATTCTGGATGACATGGCAGCAGTGTCTCCGATGTTCAGTCAACAAATTATTTAAGATTCCTTTGGGGGAGGAATTTGCAGAAAGGGTGACTGGGTTGGGAGAAAATCTTGGAGCAATTTGAGAAATGCTGCATCAACTACCACCTTGATGGCGCAGAGGTTGATCTTGCATGTGAAAACGCATTGATGACTTAACTTCAAAGCATTGGCAAAACAGACTTGTAAGACTGTGAATGTGCCAAAGTTTTAAGACTACCGTAACTAGTTTATTTCACTTGTATCTTCTTGTTTTGGTGTGCATAAGGGTTATACGTGATAAAAAAAAGTGTATGTATCAATGTGTGTACTAAATTTTTCAAGAATTAATTTGATAATGCATTGTCTTATAACTTAATTTTCTTTATCTGACATTAAAAATGGTACATCTCATAATTAATGGAATCTTAGATTGTGAAATACAATTGTAAATAATTAACTTTTCAAATTAAAATCCAAAGCCCAGAAAAAGTTTGTATTTTTATATCTGTAATTAGAAACTTAATGGTGCTAAACTTCTGCCATATCCTATAATAATATTGTGGTTCTAAATTATAATTTTAAGGGTCTTTTTTAGTTTTCAAAGATAACATTTTTCTTTAAGGTTAAACCAAAGTCAAAATAAATATATGAACTATATATATCTTCTTTCCAAGTTCTTTTACTTTACTTTGTAAATGGCAGCCCAGGTGTCTGCAGTGTACACCAACTTAAACTGGTAAAGAAGATGAAATCAAATGTAAAAATGTAATTGAATGGCTTGGAAGTTAGTTGGCTCTCAATTAAGTTCTTTCAGTAAATACTAGTATGATTTCATCAATAATAGCCCTATCTTTTTCATTAAATCTAATTCTTTTTTAAAAAATATATTTTATTGATTTTTTACAGAGAGGAAGGGAGAGAGATAGAGAGTTAGAAAGCTATGGCAGACTACTAAATGGTTCTGTTTTAATAATTATAGTTCATGTCAACACAAATAAAATTTCTTTATTAAAGCAAAGCAAGTACTCTTGCTTATTTCTTTTTAAAAATATGTATTTTTATTTATCTCAGAGAGGAAGGGAAAGGGAGAGATAAAAACATCAATGATAAGAGAGAATCGCTGATTGGCTGCCTCCTGCATGCCCCCCACTGGGGATCAAGCCTGCAACCAGGACATATGCCCTTGACCAGGATCAAGGGCCCAGTACCCTTCAGTCTGCAGGTCGATGCTCTATCCACCGAGCCAAACCAGCTGGGGCTCTTGCTTATTTCTTTAAAGGCATTCCCTGTCCTCTACCTTGATAACAGGTACCTGTGCAGACACCCAGAGAAACATGCCACCTAGTGACCCCATAAAGAATTCCTTTTTCACTGAACAATCTAGCTTGCCTTGAAGCCATTTCATGGTGTAAATCTTTATCAAAGTGCTTCTGAGTGACACCTGTATATGTATGAAAATAATGTCAACATATAATTTCATTCTGACCTAATAATAAAAGTGATAGTTCTCACTTGAATCCAAGTGAAATGGCCAAATTGCCCAGAATTCTGGACAGGTTAATCTCCTGTGTCCTTGGAATAAAGTTTAAATGAGTCAAAAATGCGCTGTATGCATTAATTCAACTAATTATGTACCATAGGGAGAAGTATTAGGTCTCTTCCCCAATGGAGAAATAGGAGTTTTGGTTTTAGACTGACACATCAGTGATAAGAAAAAGATGTTGTTTTTATAATAGTTGCACTCTTGAAGAGCAAGAATAAAATAATAAACCATAGTATATCAATAGTGAGAACAACATTTGAATGATACTCCAGAACATGATGACATCATTGAATCATAAGTAATTTTAATGATATTCCAGAACATGATGTTATTATTGAATAATGAGTAAGCCAATTATTAGTTATTAATGTTTTAACTACAGTTTTTAAATCTATTTCCAAAGTTTATTAAATATTTTTAAATCATGGTGTGTAACATCTCTTGGAAAAAAATGGTGTTTCTGTCTACACACCAGTCACCATAGTGGTATATAGGTGCGCATGTGTGTGCGTGTGTGTGTGTGTGTGTGTGTGTGTATGCACATGCTTTTGAATGAACCCTTCTCTGTTGATCATATGTGTGGCAGTATTTGACTAGCTGATTTTCTAAAGAATTTTATTATTCAGAAAAACTAATAATAAAGACTTGGTTTCTTATTTATTTTGGAATTGGAATACCCATGAACTTGTAATTAGCAAATTTGACAAATATACTTCCTGTTATGTGTGTGATTTGCCTTTCAGTATGATGGGTGGATTAGAGGAACAGAACTATAAATTCTGATGATAGAATGTCCTGAACTCTCCCAGCTTTAATTTCCTCATCCGTAAAAAAAGCAGGGAGAAGATGAAGTATCATCTGCCTCATGAAACTGTTATAGGAATTAAATGAGATTATGAATATGCTCTATGGTTTATAAGCATAGAACAATAGTATAAAATATGAATTACCATAATAATCCTATAGTATAGTATTTTAAGAATCAGAGACATGAGAAATGGAGTGATAAAAACATTACAATCAATGGGAACTAGTACAATATGTTTAACTACTTAAGTCTGTAAGGGAAGGATGTTAATAAATCCTTTTGAGCTATCAGACTTCACGTTGTTTGGGAGATATGTAAAAGTGGGTTTAGACTTGGTTTTGAGACTCACAGATTATATAAAACAGGTGGAGTGATATTACCTAAAACTCTGTATTATTGTCAGAGTTTGTGAAATGTACTCTGTGAATATTTTCAAATACTTATTTGGGGAAGTTTTCCTCTTGGGAGAAAATAATAAGAACCTGTCCATAGGGCAAATGGTGCTCATTGTGCCAATTCAAACTCGTGTGTTCCCTTTACAGTGCTTTGTAATTTTACTAACATTTTCTTTTTCTATATTATTTTTTCCCTTAGAAATTAAATGAAATCCAGGGTTGTGGTGTTGACATGGTTCTACCCTATTCTATTGACTGTGGTTCCTAAAATAGAGTTTTATAGTATTTCCTAAAATTTGAATAGATAAAAGCCTGCCTTTTGTGCTGTCCTGTTCTTTTTAAAAGTATTTTAAAATAAAACATTAAAATTTTTTAAAATATTACATTCAATATTATTTTGTATTAGTTTCAGGTGTACAGCATAGTGATTAAACATTTATATACTTTACAAAGTGCTCCCCCTGATATTTTCAGTACCCACCTGGCACTATACATAATTATCACAATATTACTGACTATATTCCCTATGTTGTACTTTACATCCTCATGACTATTTTGTAATTATCAATGTTTACTTCTTAATATCTTCACCGTTTTTGCTCTATCTTGTTTTTAAATACATTGTTAATCTACTAATAAGGACAATCCTATATATATATGTATTCTTTACTTGTCTTGATGACTGCTTCCCGCTAAATCTGGTGCACTTCCACACACACACACACACACACACACACACACACACATTTCTGGTTAACTGCAAAAGTTGTTTCAATAATTTAATTGAAGGAACGGGTAAAGACTATAACAAAGAAAAGGCAGCATATGGGTGAGAGGGTCAAAAGGTACAAACTTGCAGTAATAAAATAAGTCCTGGGGATGTAATGTGAAGCATGGTAACTATAGTTAAACAATACTATATTCTATATTTGAAAGTCGCTGAGAGAGTAGATCTTAAAAAATTCTCATCACAAGAAAAAAAAGTATCTATGTGTGGGTGATGGATGTTAATTATACTTATTCTGATCATCATTTTGCAATATACAGTATACATGTATCAAATTATCATGTTATACACTTTAAACTAATACAATGTCATATGTTGGTTATATCTCAATTTTTTAAAAACTCATTAAAAAGGCAGTATATGCATGTACTAGTAAGTGCTTAAAAGTATGCCTATTTTTACATCTAGGCTCTGGCATTTACCAGCTGTGTGATTTTGGACCAATTACTTCCCCCCTCTTTGTGACTCAACTTTATCTTCTGTAAAATGGGGATAATATTATCTACCTTATAAAGTTGTTACCAGTTATAACATCACCTAGCACAGGAAAGCACTATATGAGGGTCTGTCAAGTAAAGTGGCTGTATATTGTACCATTTCTTGATCTTTTCTCTGATGTGATTGTTTACATGGTTTCAGTTTTGAAATTATTGTTTTTCCTGTTTTGTATGTGTTCTACTTCTTGCATTGCTACAGTTAAGTTCAGTTGCTTGCTACAGGAGTGGCCATGTGTCTAAAGGCGATGAAGATAATGCATGAATAAATAGGCAGCCGAGTAGAAGAGAATGTTAATTATTGCAAAGTGACAGCCAGTACAGGACATACTCGGATATGATAGTTTACCCTGAAGGAACACACAGCTCCTTGTGTGTGTCTTACATTTTAAATGGGCAGTCATTTCTGTGGATCCTTATGTTCAGGGAGAAGCTCTAAACACAATTGCTTCCAGGGGGATAGAAATGGGATCGAGGATTGCAATGATATTGCGCGGTAACTAAATTTATGAATGTGGAACTACTATCAAGATGTTAGTTACTCTATCTGTTATCCCTGTCACCTTCTGCAGCGAAGCCTTGCTTTCTTCATCACAGGCTCAGCTATTGGTTTGCAGAGCCTGTTTTCTCTGTCTCTCTAGGCTGAGGCCTCCTAATGGAAACTCACTATAACATCACTTTATAAGTGGATGGAAGCGCAGACCAAGGCTTGTGCCATTTGTATAATTTTAATGATATAAACTGAGGCGATATTGCTATTGTGCAATGTCCTTAATTTGAAGAAGTCTAAATATCATATACCTAGTTCTTAATCAACAGTGCTCCCCTATGTCTGTCCTGATCTTTGACCTTGTGAGTTCGCTCTGATACACAGTATCCTTTACTTGTCTTGATGACGGCTTCTCCCTAAATCTGGTGCACTTTCTTCCATTTTCAAAAAGATTATCTACTTCCTATAAAGGTGAATTCTCTAGAAAACCAGACAGTTGCACATTGATCACAGAATTCCTTGAGGATTTTAAATGAAGTTGTGTTAAAATATTGCGTGTTGAGACCAAGCAATATGGAACTTTGTGCATCTGTAATGAATATTTAGACTTCTTCAAATGCCCTAGGATAAGCAGTACTATAGATTAAAACAAACTGGTCAAGACAGCCTTATAAATGAGAAAAAATGGTCACAATGCACTTATTTCACATTATATTGGTATTTGCAATGTGTTTTAGATTAAAATCTAAGTCTGTTGGTTTAGAGTGAATTGTCTAATAATATTTTTATATTTGTAACTGCCATTTAGAGATAACTTGAAGTTCAGTGTAGAGTCATTTATTTTTGAAAGGAGGAACTTGTTAACCTGTCAGAGTTGAAGATTATTAATAGTGACTAAATATGAGAGAAAAATGGAGAGCAATATTTCAGTTGAAGTTCTGAAAGAAGCAGGAATGTGGTAAGTGTGGCAAATGAGAATGTTATATTCTTAGTTTTTACATTTAGGATTTAGTACTCATCTTCTCATTACTTATTTCTCTTTCAGAAATTGTAATAATATTCTAATTTTAAATTCTAATATAATGGTATTGAAATCAGTCTGTTGAGTTAACGGGTAATATTTCAAAAAGGGTTGAAATATACAAGGCTAATATTTCATGCCAGGACATGTTGAGTGGGCTCTTCGAATAAAGTATATGGATATTTATTAATGTTTCCCCATACTCTGGGTTGCCTTTCAGATATTGCCTTTTACCCAATATAGTTTGCTTTCTGTAAACCTCCGGGCATACAACTTGCACATGTCTAGAGTATACCTGTATGTTTTGCACTGAAGTAAGCCACAAAGAGAGGTATAGACAAAGCCTTCCCCCCAGCCCATTGCCCTTCCCCTCAAGGAGTGTCCATTCTCATTAAGAGGATGAGAAATTAAGCAGCAATAACAACAGACCTAGTTGTATATGAAGCATAATGGAGGCATAGACTCTATGTCCTATAGAAATTTAGAAAAAATGAGAACTGAGTCTGGGTAGAGTGGCCAGGGGAGAGCTCAGTGCTGAAGCTGGGATTTGAACTGAACCTTGAGGGTTTAATAGTTCTAATGAAGTAGGTGTTAAAAAGTAGACATTGTGAGAAAATGGAATTTGTATTAACAATTAATTAACAACTGAATATTGTTGAATTCATGATGGGAAATTTTAGATAAAAATTTATGAGATTAAAATAAGACATTTATTTAAGAACTAGAGGCCCGATGCATGAATTCGTGCATGGGTGGGGTCCCTTGGCCTGGCCAGACCGCAGCAGCAAGCTAACCTATCGGTTGGAACATCTGCCCCCTGGTGGTCAGTGCACATCATAGTGACTGGTCTCGGTCGGACACTTAGAATATTATGTTTTTATTATATAGGACTAGAGGCCCGGTGCACAAAATTTGTGCATGGGTAGGGTCCCTAGGCCTGGCCAGTGATCAGGGCTGATCGGTCCTTCCAGCTGCCAGCTGGGGCCTTCCTTCATTCTGCACTGACCCCTGGTGGTCAGCACACGTCATAGCAAGTGATCAAACTCCCAGTCTCTTAGTCGAACACCCAAGGGGACTTTGCATATTAGGCTTTTATATATATAGATAACTAATACATGTACCTGATATGAAAATTTTAATTGTATAAATAATGGGTACACACACAGTGATAAGAATATTTCTCCCTCAAGGGACACTGTTAGCAGTTTCCTTCCAGAGACAGTCTATGTATACTCAAATGTGTGCATGTGTGTGTCTACTTGTCTGTCAATGTCTGTATTTTCTCCTGGACCTGTGTTTTTCACAGAGATACCTTATTCTTTGCTACAGCTCATCTCATTATATGAAAGTTGCCTACTTCAAGTACTTTAATTGTTCACCCATTGATGACTCAGTTTTACTCTTTAGCTTTTACAAATAGTGCTTCATTAAATATCTTGTTCATTTATCTTTTCTAGAAGCTGCTCTGCTTGGGTATTTTTTTCTACCTTGTCTTCTAGCTCACTGATGTGGTCCTCTGCTTCTTCTAGTCTACTGTTGATGCTTTCTTTTCTTTCTTTCTTTTTTTAAATTGAAAAGACTTTTATTTATTTATTTATTTTTATTAAATCTTTATTGTTCAGATTACATTTGTTCCTCTTTTTTCCCCCCCCATAACTCCCCTCCTCCCAGTTCCCGCCCCACCCTCCCCGCTCACTCCCCACCCACTGTACTCATCCATAGGTGCACAATTTTTGTCCAGTCTCTTTCTGCATCTCCCATTCCCCTTTCCCCCCCAAGAATAGTCAGTCCATTCCCTTTCTATGTCCCTGATTCATTATAATCACCAGATCATTCTGTACATCAGATTATTTATTCACTTGATTCTTAGATTCACTTGTTGATAGATGCATGTTTGTTGTTCACAATTTGTATCTTTACCTTTTTCTTCTTCCTCTTCTTAAAGGATACCGTTCAGCATTTCGTATAATACTGGTTTAGTGGTGATGAACTCCTTTAGCTTTTCCTTATCTGTGAAGCTCTTTATCTGACCTTCAATTCTGAATGATAGCTTTGCTGGATAAAGTAGTCTTGGTTGTAGGTTCTTGGTATTCATCACTTTGAATATTTCTTGCCATTCCCTTCTGGCCTGCAAAGTTTCTGTTGAGAAATCAGCTGACAGTCGTATGGGTATTCCCTTGTAGGTAATTGAGTCTCTTTCTCTTGCTGCTTTTAAGATTCTCTCTTTGTCTTTTGCTCTTGGCATTTTAATTATGATGTGTCTTGGTGTGGTCCTCTTTGGATTCCTTTTGTTTGGGGTTCTCTGTGCTTCCTGGACTTGGAAGTCCATTTCTTTCACCAGGTGGGGGAAGTTTTCTGCCATTATTTCTTCAAATAGGTTTTCAATATCTTGCTGTCTCTCAGCTTCTGGCACCCCTATAATACTGATATTTGTACGCTTGAAGCTGTCCCAGAGGCTCCTTACACTATCTTCATATTTTTGGATTCTTTTTTCATTTTGCTTTTCCTGTTGGGTGTTTTTTGCTTCTTCGCATTTCAAATCTTTGACTTGATTCTTGCGCTCCTCTGGTCTGCTATTGGGTGTCTGTATAATATTCTTTATTTCAGTCAGTGTATGCTTAATTTCTAGTTGGTTCTTTATCATAGCATCGAGGGTCTCATTAGTTTTCGTGAGGCTCTCATCAAGTTTATTGGCTGCTTCTAGCACATTATTGCAAGCCCTCAAAATTGCGTTTTTTAGCTCTATATCCTCCATTTCTGTCATGTTTTTTTGTCTCCGCATTTTTTATGCTTTCTTGGTGCACCCCCTTTTGGTCTTTGTGCGCAGTCTTGTTCTAGTTGAGCCTTGATTGTTGTAGTTAATACTACAGGGATTTGACCACCAGGCCGACTGGCTGTGAGAGTCAGTTGTGGGAAAACTTCTGTCCTCTGGAGAGGTGCTAATCTAGCCTTTGCCTGAGGCGATCCGGCACATGGCTCTACGCTGGGCTTGGGTGGGGCGGGATCAACAGGGTGGGCGGAGGGAGCAGTTATGGCTGCTCTCAGTCCCGTTCCCAGAGGCTCTGCTTCTCAGAACCCCAGCAAAGGCTGCAAACCTCGGAGAGAAAGCTGCCCTCACGTTTCAACTGATGCCAGACAATCCCGCTTCTCCCGTTTGAATCTGAGTCCCTAGAGACTCGCCCGGATCTGGAGCTCAGAGTCTGAGACTCCCTCTTGATTGAAAATGACAACCGCGCCCTCAGCCACCAGCCCGCTTTGCGCACGCACCTTGGTACCTTTATATTTTCCACACTGCGCCTCCTCTGAGCTTCGGTATGCTGTTCTCTTTCCTTCTAGTTGAAGAGTCTCTCCTCAGCCAGCTTTCCTGTGGTTCTGTTCCGTCTTTTAGTTGTATTTTTGAAGTGGTTGTTTGCGGCAGCAATCTCAGGTGTTTACCTATCCCGCCATCTTGGTCTCCCCTGATGCTTTCTAATGAGTTCTTTATAGCAGTGATGTCATTTTTCATTTCTTCTTGGTTCTTCTTCATTTCCTCTTGGTTCTTACACATATTGTTGAATTTGTCTTCCATTCTTTTCATCCACCTTATGACCATTTCTCTGTATTCTTTCTCTGACAGGTTGCTTGCCTCCATTTCATTTACTTCCTTTTCTGGTGATGCCTGTTTTTCTTTCATATGCGGGCTGTTTCTTGGTCTCCCCATGATCTCTCTTCTCTGGGTGTCTGGTTATGTAGTTCTCTCTCTCCTTATCCTAGGCAAAATCTTTTTTTTAAAATATATATATTTTATTGATTTTTTACAGAGAGGAAGGAAGAGGGATAGAGAGTTAGAAACATCGATGAGAGAGAAACATCAATCAGCTGCCTCCTGCACACTCCCCACTGGGGATGTGCCTGCAACCAAGGCACATGCCCCTGACCAGAATCGAACCTGGGACCCTTGAGTCCACAGGCTGACGCTCTATCAACTGAGCCAAACCGGTCAGGGCTCCCAGGCAAAATCTTACCTTTCCATGAGGGGGTGCAGAGCTCCTCCGAATCCGCCTGCTCGCACTGCTTGGAAACCGGTGCTCCCAGGTTTGCAGCTGTTCGCTATGTGTCATTGTTGTAGATTCCCGGGATTTTCAGGCTTCTGACAACATCCACTCTCCCCTTCAATATTTCTTGTTCATTTATCTTTACACAAATGTGTCAATGTGTCTGTGGAATACATTCCTAGAAATGGAATTCCGGGAGCAAAAGAGGTATGCATTGTCAACTTATAGATATTGTCAAATTTCTCCCCACAGAGCTCCTCCCATTTTATCCCATATTTTCCTATCAATAATGTTATGGGGTGTTTCCTCTCTCCCCAGAGCTGTGCCATTACACAGTGTTGTTAGACTTTTTTATATTGTCCACGTAAAAGGTGAAAAATGTATGTGACTATAGGTATATTTCTTAGTTTCACAAGATTTTAAGTTAAACAGCGCAGTTCTTCATGGACTATTTAAAACAGGATATTTTAAAAAATGTGTTGTCAATTTTTCACTAGAAGGATTACTCATTGGATAAAGTTTCAGTAATAGCTAAAAGGTCATACTGAGGGCAAACTGAATCATGTTGGGTAGATGGGGTGCAAATTACATCTACATTTTTCTGGCTTCCATAGTTTAAACCCCATTAACATCAACAAAAGGGAATGTATGTAGTATTTCACACTTCAACCTGGCTCTGACTGGGCTCTCAACTCCATGAAGGAACCACCCAGGGAATTAATGAAAACCTTAACCTTTAGAAAGATGAGATTTCAGAGGTTGAAAAGACAAATCTTCTGTTCAAGTTTTATTCTCTAGTCATTTAAGTATTTCCATGCTCCCCACCTGAAGACTAGTTAAGGATAAAATGAAGGAACTTGCATTATATTACCCTTGGTGTCCTGAAATCATAAGTAACCTGCTTTATTGATAAAATGACTCTGGGTTTCTTTGTGTGACTTCCCCCTCTCCCCCCTCCGCCCCCCCCCCCCCCCCCACACACACACTTTATACCCACAACTGCTACGAAGTATTTTGTAACTTAATAAAATGGTGGGGCTTATCTTATTAGTGGAAGGAAAGAAGGAAGGAAGGAAGGAAGGAAGGAAGGAAGGAAGGAAGGAAGGAAGGGAGGGAGGAAATACTGCTGTGAGGGAGAATATAGCCAATCCAAATATTCTTAGTATTGTTTCCATGTCCTGCCCGGTGTATTGAAGGAAATGCTGTCCCCAAAGTTAGTGAGGTTAAGGTAGGATTTTAAGGTAAATTTCTGCTGTTGTATCAGCGATATGGACCTCAGACACAAGAAAGGAACAAGACAATTGCTGGGGTGGGTGGGAGACTGCTTGTATTTTTTTTCTAAGCACCATCAGAGTCCAAAATTCATAGGAAGGGGAGAAAAGAAATTTTTTAAACATTTCAGCCAAACAGTTGGATTGGGATGTGGGGTTCAAGTGTACGAGGGGAAGTGAGAGGACGTTTCTTGGCACGATTGTCATATTCCTAAATAAACCACACGTATGTTTACAAATTAAGAGCACATTGGCCTCTGGTAGCTCGGTTCCAAGGCCATGGATTTGGTGGTGCGTGCTCACAGGTGGGAAGCTCCTGCATGGAGCTCTGCCTGCTGGGCCAGACAAAGGCATTCCCACAAATGAGGCACCACTCCAGTCACCTGTTCCTGAAGAAGAGTCTCTGCTTTATTTTTAACCTGAGTACAGGGATCTCCCAATTTAGCCTTTTGGGAAAGCCTGGCAGGGGCTTTGACAACCCCATTTTTCCTTCCCCAGAGGAGCTCCCTCCTTTGCCAACGCCAGATTCTAGTCTAGAAATCAGTGTGACTTCCTCTCCAGCCACTGTCAGGAGTACGCTAGAGTGCAGGGGTGTTATTCTTAAGATATTTATAGCAAAGGGAGTTAAATGAAAGCTGGGCGCTGTGGTGGTGCAGGGGTTATTTTTAGCAATTTCCACACTTTTTGCCTTTCTAAAACTGCCAGCTTCTGTGAGCAAGATGTAAAATCACTAGATTTTTTCTTCTTTTTTTACTGGACTATAGTACAGTTTAAAAAAAAAGAGAGAAAGAAAGAAAGAAAAAACTTATATTCTCTCACATTTCTAAGTCTGTGTGTTTGCTTACCATTTTCATATAGTTGAAATATCTTTTGTTTTCTGCACAGGCATGGATTGAGTGTAATGTGTTTATTGGGTCATTAATTAGAAGAGTGATGCCAACTTGTGAAAATCTTAACAATGTAGAAAACAACAAATCAGCCCTAGCCGGTTTGGCTCAGTGGATAGAGCGTCGGCCTGCGGACTCAAGGGTCCCAGGTTCGATTCCGGTCAAGGGCATGTACCTTGGTTGCGAGCACATCCCCAGTGGGGAGTGTGCAGGAGGCAGCTGATCAGTGTTTCTCTCTTATCGATGTTTCTAACTCTCTATCCCTCTCCCTTCCTCTCTGTAAAAAATCAATAAAATGTATTTTTTTAAAAAGTCAAAAAAAAAAAAAAAAGAAAACAACAAATCAGAAAATGAGAATCTCCCTGTAATCCCAATCTCATAAATCTCCTCAGTGAAGAGTTTGGAGGAGAGCCTGACAGATTTTTCTTTGCATATTCTGGTTACATGTGTAAGGGGACACACATATATGCTTATATTTCTAAACCTAGGATAATACTATATGTTCTTTCCTGAAGCTTTCTTTTTTCTATTTGTCATTATAATTTGATTAACATGGCAAGTCAATACAGGTAGAGTAAGCTCATTACTTTTTAACTATTTGATGTTTCATTATGACTATACCATACTTTAGTAAATCAATTGTCTTTTCAAATATATGTATGCTATTCCCAATTTTTCACTATTAGAGCTGCTGCAGTAAATATCCTTGTACAGGTAAGAATGCATACTCATGCAAATATTTCTGTAATATGTTTGGAGTGAAATTTTGATAAGCACGTTAAAAAACTGAAGACTTTAAAATGAGAAAATGGGCACTGTTATGATGTGTTTTTCAAAAGTAGAGTTACTTTAGGAAACCAGGTTGAGCCTAAAGCCAATGGCCGCATTGGTGATAAGTCCTGTCGACTCTTCATTCAGGGGTCCATGATGCAGGAGTGTGCTCCATCTTCTGAGCTTTAGAGAAATTCTGAGCTGTACTTTGGATATCTATGTGGTGTTCTCACCATGGTGTCCCTTCAACTCACTGTCATCCATCTCCCTCTCACGTACCTTGCATTCTCTTAGCTGACAGTGTTTAGGACTACTTTGATAAATGGATACCAAATGTGCTTCCAGATGGAGCTAGGATAGCAATTTAACCCAGTTGTAATAACCCAATTTCAGAAAGATAAACCCATTCGGACTACTTCAAGCAAAAGAAGGGAATTTATCTGAAGGCTCCAGATGGACCTCATGGCATTAAAACACAGCTGTACCTCAATAGAGACTAGAGCCAAGAACTGGGAAGCCATACAGAACGGAGATCACTCCATCGCCGCAGGAACATGTGGTTTCTCATTTTTACTTGTGCTCATCTTCTTCATTCTTTGGATGGTCAATGGTCTTGGCCCATCAAGTAGAAACAAGCTACCCAGGCCATCTTTACAACACTGCCTGGGTCAAGCCCTTTAATAGTCTTGACATCCTGATTCCAAATTACTAGGCCAATACTTTGTTGTTTGGCTCTGTCATGTGTCCACTACTGGGATAGGGAATTAAGGTGAAGGAGCATCAACATACCTGAAGGTTTCTTCTTATCATTCACTTCCTCAATCTCAGATGTTTCCATCTGGGAGCACTTTCCCACCCACTCAAATGGGCCCCCTAGGCATGACTTTCCCTCTCATGATCATGCCTTATTATTTCATGACACTTGATATTGAGCTACTTTTTCTTTTTCTCCCATTAGAATGTTAGCTTTGTGGAATAATGTATTCATTGCTATAATCCCAGGGCTTAAAATAGTGCTCAGTTCACAGTAGGCACTTTGCATACTTTTTGCAATGCCAAACACTGAGTAGATAATGGATCTCATTTGGGAACCCAGGTCTTCTAGTTCCTATGCTAGGGCCAATCTCAATATTTCCGAGCTCCTGGGATTAATTATTGGGAGTTAACAAGAAATTTTTAGTTCAGACCCAAAGGTGCTGTTTTTTAGTAAGGCAAAACCATATTTAAAAAGCACGCACTTAAAAAAAAATTCCTGTGGAGTCATTTTGTATACATAAAATTTCTAATAGTAAATGTCACATTTTCATAAATTTCTATTTTAACATACTGTCAGTATAATTACATTTCAATTGTTAAGTGTTAGTTTTATGTTTGTATTGATCACCTGTTTTATGCTTCCCTTGGTTATGGATCTCTGAAGATGTATTACCAGAGGACAAATGCTGTAATACTGGCATTTTCTTTCATTTAGCTTTTGCCATGACTCATTCACTCACTGTTAACAGAGAGATTACTGTGTTGTGTATCAGGAACTTTAGGGACATAACTTGGGTCCGTGAAATGTATAAAACCAACAATAAACAGCAGATTGAAATGTATGTGTTAAATGTTTCTATTAGAAATTACTGTTTTGATGACAACACGGAGATTATAGTTGTAAATATACCATTTCTTTTGAAAAGGTAGGAAAGTAGTTCTGTGGACACTCTTGGTATGTATGTGTCTTGTCCAGCAGTAAATATATATTTATTACTTTCTATATGGAAGAGGATAGTCCCTGCCTTTGGGAGTATTAAGTATGGAAAGAAACATTATATTAAAAAAACAACTGAAGAACCACACTGTATGTTAAAGGTGTATGAACATTTCCTCTTCGTATTTGCCCCAGGTCTAGTAGATTTTATAGCCTATAGAATAGACTATGTAGATGTTTGTTGAATGACTAAATAAACGAATGAATGAATGAACAAACTTCCAAATGGAGTGGTCAAAGTAAAAGGCTTGATGAAGAAAGAGGAAGTCTTTTACGAGTCAATGCAGGGGCCAGAAAGGGAGTATTTTGTTCACAGGGAACTAATGAGTAATGATTTCCTCTTCCAAGAAAAAAATGATATTGTATTGTGGCATAAAATCTGCTGACAAACACATCACTATGGGGTGCTGGCCATTAAGACTCCTTTACACTAGATAATAGGATAAGTATAGTTTACAAGATTTTTCTTAAGTGATAGACAATAGGTTGTTTTAAGTTGGAATTCTATAGAGTAAATTTCCCCTTATCTGTTATCGTTGTTCACCATTAGTTCTTTTTTTTTTTTTTTTTTGCCGTACTTAATTCAATCATCATCCTGAAATATCTACTCTATTTTTAAAAACAACCATCAAAGGACATGTGACCCAACCCAAATATGACACTATGGTTGGTGGCCTCATAGTTAAAGAATAACATAAATTAAGTGTAATCCCATTTGTCCTGTTCACAGTGAAATAGCATTTATCTGAAAGTATTTTTGATCAGTGCAGATTCCTTATCATTTTTAAAGTTTAAATTTATTTATTACGCTAATACATTTAAAATTCCATTATAAGAATGACTCATCATGAATCATACATTATAGGAGCATCTTAGTCATTATACACAAATGAAATGATGACACACAAAAAAATGAAACGTCACCTTGTTTGTTCTATGATGTTAGTGTGGCTTACAATTCAGATTTTATTTGAGATTATAGCATGTAGCTAATGTACTTACAATTTCATCATATTTTTGAAAATAAATATGAATTTTTTATTTCTGTAAAATAAGGTTGCTCAATAATATTATTTATTCCATTTAAGCAATACTTTATTTTCACAATATAGACAGTCATAAGTACATTTTGTTTCCATAACCTTTATTGATTTCCATTTTCTTTTGCAAATTTCAAACGTAAACTATTTAGGCCAGTGACTTGGGGCATTATGACTATAATACAGCAGTATATATTAAGAGTGACTGTTTAATTTGGTGGTATCTACGGTAGAAATTCTATTTACTGACATTACTTCCTCTATTTTCTGTGCATGGGATGGTTCTTGGTTCTCGGTAGAAGATTATCTCCATTGATCTCTTCAAAAGTACTTTCATATCATAATCTGAAAATAATTAATATGTCCAAGAAATAAATGAACAATTTAAAACTAGATGTGCATCACATCAATTTTCTGAATTGTTTAACACATGAATTTTTAATTTCTCCCCCCAAATCTTATATCAACCATGAAAATGCCAAATAGCTATAACATGGTATTTCAGAAAGTAAAATACCTGTTTCTAATCTACAAAATGACAGTCCTCTAATGAAAACAAACTCTCATTTATGTAAATGTGGAATTTAAAGTCTTTCCCCCCAATTTTATTTCTTACAAGTCCTTCCATTTATATGTGATTTTTGTGTGTGTGTGCCATTTTTTTTCTGTATAATTCTTCTTGGAGCTGGATATCAACATTAGCATTCTGGCTCTTGCTGAAGCAGACATTTAGGTTAATGCTTCTGCTGGCTTTGTTTCAGCCAACTGAAGACCTTTGATTGTAATTATTGGGATTACTTTAATTTAGAAGAGTGCCAGTCCTTTTTTGTGAGCATGATTTATTCTTGCATAAATCAAATTAGAAGTTTTTATGGCCAGCAGGCCTGTCTTCATATTCTCAGATGGACTGTGACTTCAAGAGAACAAACTGGAAGGAAGGAGACATGACTTGTCTTTAGAAACGAGACAGATTCAGTTGTGGAAGTCCCTGTCACCAACTGACACACAATTAGCTGGTTGGAAGCTTTTCACTCACCCCTATGTTCAGTGGCAGAAGTAGCTATTTTTTCTTTATATAATTCATCCTTTCTGAAATAGCATGAGGAAATTCCAGAAAATGGAATTTTGTGCATACATTCATTTTGGGTATGTTTCAGGATATTAAAAAATGAATATCCTTCTCCTTGAATATGAAATGCTTGAGAAACTTACCCTGTAATTCATATTTTTAATGAGGGAAATACATTTATGATTAGCATATAGAATTTTGTTTGAAACAGTTTTTTGGGAGGAAGCATAGTTGCAGGTGGCATTGTCTCATTTTTGCTATTACATCATTTTAACAGTACACAGCTTGTTCAGTTTTTCACGCATGCTTTTGCAATTTGTGCATTATTCTGCAAAATGAGCTTTCTGGAGTTTAACGAAAGGGATGCATATTACTACATCTTTAAAATGTACTAAGATTTTCCTCAGCAATTATAAAATTATCTGTGATTCAGATTTTGACAGAAGATAATTACATATATTTTGTGATAGGTTTAATAAGAGAGAGAAATAGTTTGTGAATTCCTGAAAAATGACATGATCAACTTGTTGAAAGCACTTTTCAGTCATTCCTAACAAGATCATACTCATTTTGTAAAATATTTGTAACCCTATAGAATTCTTTTCTGTTTTGTTGCGATTTACAATGGCTTTCCTCAAAAAGAAAATAATTTCATTGTTATTGAAAGCTTGAACTTAAACAACAAATTGTTACTTTCAAAATAATAATTGTGATTGTTCTGGCCGGAGGTTTCAAACAGTTGCTTTGCCAACATCTACAGCAGTGTTTTCCAACCCTTATTTCATTGCCCACTCAAGGAGCCTCTTAGACAGTCTTTTTTCCTAATTGCCCCACCCATGAAATTTTAATCTGAGAAATACACTATATCTCTCTTTACATGCTGTACGTATATCTGAGCTTTATATTCTAACATAAAGTGTGATATCTAAGAACCAGTATTTTCCCTGTGGGGGCAATACTGCCCCACTAAGAATGCCAGGGTCTAGAGCAGATTCCACTCAGCCCTCACTGAGGTCAGATCAATATCAAACCAAGAAAGTATGGCTCCTTTGTTGACATGCTATGTGGAGACTACCTACTCTTCTTACTTAAAACAAAAGGCTTCCTTGTCATGTGACTCCATTACATATAGCTAATCAGTATTTACAACTTATGATTCCAAGTGAAAATAATGATGGTCTCCTCAGATCAAGGGGCCTTTTGAGCCTTCTGGAGTAAAGGAAGTCTGTACCCAGGGAGGACAAACTAGGATGGATATCACTGAATCAGAAATTTTGGATGACCTTATTGTCTTCTGCTAATAAACTAGAGAAATCAAAAGTAAGGAATTCCCAGTCTGGGTTTAGTTCACATACTTTACTCATTTAATATCTGGGCTAAATCTAAAAGCCCACGGAAACCCAGTGATTGTGAAACGGCAAACATCAGAGCCCAACAAGGGTTTTGTCACTTTTAAAACTACACATGTTATGATTTAAGGTCAGCAGCCTACAGGGACCTATATTTCTAACGGTAATGCTCAGAGGTTTGACAGGAAGAGGCGTGTGTGCAAGGTAGCAGCGCTGCTGCCCTAGCCAGTGAGCACAGCCAGTCTCCAGCTGTCCTGTGGATAGTCACCCAACTGTGATGAAACTGGGTTTGGTTTTGAGGATCTATGAAGGCTTAACAGTTGGGGCTGATTGACACTGGTTGATCCCGCTGAGGTTATTTGCTGAATTTGTTTCATTGCGGAAAGACTAGGGAAGTGTTTTTCCATCCTACCGCATTGGGACTTTTGTCACAAACCAGTAGTTCACCAATTGCAGTAATAAGACACATGCATTTTCTCCATACTTGAAGACAGGAAGTTGCCATTTTAACTGTTATGACTGGCTTATGGCTATGATTTCAGACTAATGATAGTTTTCTCAATATACTATTAGAATTTTTTAAAATAATCACACTCCCAGGTGGAACTGACAGGCGTCTGAGAAATGGAAGCTTTGTATATGCCCTGGAGCACATTTAGGTTGTTGCACATTTAATGCCCTGACCTACTATCATGAGCTGTATTATTTTTCTTGAGTGCTTCTATATTTTATCTATAGGACTCTTTGAACAAATTTCAAGCAGGAAAAAAATATACATCTTGAAGACTCCTTTGACTTGTCATTGCAATTTAAAACACTCATTTATCTTTCACTGTATAGTTGACCGTTGACCTTTGCAGATTTCACAGCATAGTCCCAGCCTTTCCCAAGGGCTCCAAAGTCATCTGGAATTTTGCTGAGACATTGTGCTGGGAGTTCTGGAAGGCTGGTGTGCAGAAGCAAGTGAGTTGGTGAGCAAGTCCATCCATCCACTCGGGGCCTACTGCCCATTGCACCCTAATTGTCCTTTATTCTTTGTTAGTTACACATGTGGAGGAGATTACATGCAGGGGGATACAGAATTCAGGGAGCCACAGATGTCTTGCTTTTCCAGTTATATGTATCAACACTCCATTGTAATCATTGTTCCTTTGGAATATTCGAGCTTCGACGTTTCTTACCAACTGGAGATTCTAATATGACTCTCCTGAGAATCACTTCCATAGTGATAGGGTGTGTCATAAAACCCTAGGGAGATCAGGGCAGGAAAGAGAAGTTGAAGAAAGAAACCAATTTGAATGAGGCTTGACATATAACAAATAAAAACTCAATTTCTGCCCTAGCTGGTTTTGCTCAGTGGGTAGAGCATCGGCTCTCAGACTGAAGGGTCTCAGGTCTGATTCCAGTCAAGGGCCCTGAATGACTCACATGGAGGCAACCAATCAATGTGTCTCTCTCACATCAGTGTTTCTCTCTGGCCCTCCCTCTCCCTTCCACTCTCTCTAAAAATCAATGGAAAAATATCCTCCAGTGAGGATTACCAACAATAACAAAAAAGCAACAACTCAATTTCTTATTAAATATTTTCATATATCTAGTGTTATTATATTACAAGAAGAAAACTTGTTGATATTTGAATGGATAATAGAATGTTTTTTTAAAATAATTCTTTGAATTGTCAATGAATTATTAAGAATCTAATTCTTAATTGGATAAAAGAACAGTGTAAAGGGGGCCTGTGAACAATTTAGCTCCTCCTCTCCAATTTTCTCCTCCACCAGCTATTATAACATTATACATTTACCTTTGGAATATAAAACAACCACAACCATTTCCTAAACATAATTCAGCCCAACTCATAAAAAATAACATGCATTACAAATAATGGGGTCAGAAGCTAACTCAGATTTTTTTCTGTACTTGGTTCCCCCCTCACTGCCCACTCCTGGTTGCTTACTACAGTGTCAATGATACTTCCCCCAGAACCCACAGAACTTTCTTCTTAACTCCACCTCCTGGGATACTACTTGGCCATAACAGCCTCTAGCTGTGACTTTAGTCCCAAGAAGCACTTGCTGAGATGTGTGAGTGTTTGAGAGGATGAGACAAGGAGAGCACCTGCCCCGAGCTGCAGAGAGCCCAGCATGGAGAGAAATGGGCTCTCCCCATGGGGAGTTGCTGAGCTCCTCACCTGCTGTGGGTTTTAGCTTCCTCGTTGTAAAACGTTACCTTAATAAATTCCATCTATCACAGCCGCTCCTTCATTTACACGGCCAGGGAGCCCCTGTGTGACCAGGGTCTGCTGCCGTCCCCATTTGGTCTTGTCACCCAGTTCAGATTAGGCAGCAAGGTCATTGGCCAGGACGGGTGGGAGCTGTGCGGATGAGAGTGGTGGATTTCAACCTTTGGAGTTCAAGGATCAATTTCACATAGGATAAATGTTGGAGGAACAACTTCAGGGATTAAATTGCATTCCTACGAGTTACACTCTGTTTAATGACTTTTCTGCTGGATAAGAAGAATTGTTTGTAGCCCTCATATACCCCCGAGGGTGTCTGTTAAATGTTTAGCTACACCTCTTAGAGCTACAACTCTCATTACGTACCCTCAGCAGGTGCACCCTCCCCGACACTGGACAGCACACGCTGCTCAGCTCAAGTTCGGTCTCACACCTACACCCATCACATTTTGTATCTTTAGTCAGAGCAAAAATTACTCTACGGAGTGATCATATTTGAGAGCATCCTGGTGGAGAAACAGTGGGCTAGCGGGAGAAGTGGTTTTGAAAGTGCTTAGACCCGACAGCATCCCCAGCAATATCAGCTGGAACTTGTTAGAAATGCAAATTATCAGCTTGTTCCTCTCCAGTCTACTGAAGGAGAGACTCTGCAGTTGGGTAATGGAGTTTGCGTTTTAACAAACTCTCCAGGTCATTCTGATGCCTGCCCATGTTTGAGATCCACTTTGCAAAGAGAATTATTGCCGCACTTATATTCAACAGAAAGAACTAACTAATCTGAAGTGGACACGGCACTGGGTCTCTTCAGACTGCATATGCAAATTAATCTCAGTAAGACCTCTGCATTGATCACAGTCACAGTGGACTTTAGTTGTAGGAAGTGATTCTTCAACTCTGGCCGTGTCTCAGATTCAGGCTTTTGAACAATAGACAGCCTTGTGTTTCACCTAGGATATTGTAGAGTCTAGGATAGGGCCCAGGGACCTGTTTTCAATAAACTCTCCAGGAGTCTACAGCCAGTCTGGGAAGTGAGTGTGAATTACTGCTCTAGACCTGTGCTTGTGAGTGAGCATTAGGATCCCCTGGAGGGCTTCTTTGAACAGATTCTTGCCCCCACTGCTAGAGAACCCTCTCCGGTCGGTCTGGGATGGGACCAAGAATCTGCTTTCCTAACAGGCTTCCAAGTGATGTTGGTTTTGGATCCGATAGCACCTGTCTGGACCACTGCAATGGTGATCTCTGAACTCCCAAACAGGGTCACACTTGACTTACATACGTGCACCATAAGTTGTAACAACCACCTCCCAGTCTTCTACTTACTTTTATTTTTCTTATTTTTGAAATAGATATATTGACATATATCAAAATAAAGATTTTTAAAATATAAAAGGATATGTAGTATCCCCCTTTGGACCACAGCCAATTGATGTTTCTCATCAGAGGCAACTAGTATAACTAGGAAGTGGTGTGTCTTTGCATAGATGCTTATGTTTACATGGACATGCATACGTACGTAATGTGTACATACTGAACCTCCTTTTTAATGACAGTGCTGGCACTCACTGCTCTGTACCTTGCTTTTCTACCTAAGGCAGTAATGGCGAACCTATGACACCCGTGTCAGAGGTGACACGCGAACTCATTTTTTTGGTTGATATTTCTTTGTTAAATGGCATTTAAATATATAAAATAAATATCAAAAATATAAGTCTTTGTTTTACTATGGTTGCAAATATCAAAAAATTTCTATATGTGACACGGCACCAGAGTTAAGTTAGGGTTTTTCAAAATGCTGACACGCCGAGCTCAAAAGATTCGCCATCGCGGAAACCGGTTTGGCTCAGTGGATAGAGCGTCGGCCTTCGGACTGGGGGGTCCCAGGTTCGATTCCGGTCAAGGGCATATACCTGGGTTTCGGGCACATCCCCCATAAGAGATGTGCAGGAGGCGGCTGATCGATGGTTCTCTCTCATCAATGTTTCTAACTCTCTATCTCTCTCCCTTCTTCTCTGTAAAAAATCAATAAAATATATTTAAAAAAAAAAAAAAGATTCGCCATCACTGACCTAAGGAATACATCTACACATGTGTGACTCTTTCCATTTCAGTGCGGGAGGGGTCCCCAGTTCCTTGCGTGCAGCTGTGAAGTACTCATAATAGGATTGTCCAATAATCTATTTCCATAGCCTCCTGCTGGTGGGCATAATTTGGTTTCCAGTCAGAAGTCCACAATCAATCCAAAAAGCAGACAGCCAAAGTCCAAGACCCTCATGTCTGAGCAAATTGCCTGCTATTCTCCATTAGCTCCCTAAGAGATCACTTTCTGGCGTCATCCAATAATTATATTCCCATTGATTCTAAATAAACAAGAACAAAGTTTCCTTTTGATCAGTCAAAATGTAATTTTTTAAAATGGCCATTTAAATAGAAAGTGAAGCGTTTTAGTGGGTAAGGAAGGGTGGAGAGTAATATTATTGTGTAGGCCTTGGGGGCCAGGCTTTTTGACTAATGTTCTCATACTTAATTGTCAGGAGGCAACACTTGGGTAGATACCATGTGTGTGTGTTTTTTTTACAGAGGTAGCATCTGGCTCAGAGAACTTAAGGTTTAAAGCTAGTAAATAGTGGATGTAATGTGTTAGGTCATTTCTTACTAACTTCAGCACCCTGTGCTTTCCCTCCTGGCGATCCTTAGGTTAGTGGTGTGCCCAGACCCAGCACTCAATCTCTGAGACCTCCTAGCTTCCTGGGTGAGGTGATTGAGGCATCCAGGGCAGAAAATTTAAGGAGGAGTCATGCACTGAACCTTACATGCTTCCTGGGCCTTACCCTCATCAGACCCCAGGCCCTAGTTTCCTTATATGTAAACTGGGGATAAAAATTGCACCATATAGGGTTTTGTGCATGTGTGTGTGTGTGTGTGTGTATTAATGAAATTAAGGATTAATGGAATTTGCACACATAAAGTATTTAAAACAGTGCCTTATCTGCAGTAAGCTCTAGTTAGAGTTAGTTAAAATTAAAGTTCCGTTTCTTGATTACTCACTTACATAGAGCAGTCAGAATCCTGTTTAAATAACTGGAACTCTGGAAGCTAAAAATTTTTAAAGAACAAAAGAATATTTTTATGGTTTTTAAAATGAGCTTTCTTTCATGATCTAATTTAAATAGGAAAATTCTGACCTCTCCTTTGAAGTCCTCATCTTCTAAGGATCCAGGGGAAAGAAGCCACTGTCTGGGCTCTGAGGGTAGCTTCTGTCTCGGGGGTGGGGGCTGGATGGCAAGGGCTCTGGCGAAGGCTGGTCGGGCCCAGGGTCAGGCCAGGGGCAGGCTTTCTTCTGACTCACGTTTTGTTTTCTTCCCCTTCAGAGGCAAGAGGTGGGATGGGGGAATCCCAACGCCTATTTAATGCCAGCTTTTACTCAGTCCTTTTGAGAATTCCCTCCTTCCCACACTTCCTCCTACTCAATACCCAAAAATATTAATGCCTAAGAAAGAAAGCGAATTCTGAGTCTTTTAAGTAAGTACTTCAAAAATGTCTGTCCCAGATCTGTATGTATCTGCAAATTGTTCAGAATGTCGCCGGCTGGTGTTTGTGTGTAGATGGCAGTTCTGCCTGATGGCCACCAAGGTGAACTGGTCCATGATTAAAAGCTGTTTACCTGATGTTTTTAAGACATTTTTTCTCCTTTAAGAATGAATGTGTCTGCAGGGGCTGGGGGACCCCTATCAACAATAAAAAACATATTTTTAAAAAAGAATGACTGTGCCTTCAGCCCACATGAGTAAATGACCATGTTTGAACGTTGCCCTTTTTGCTTTGGACAGGAGGAAAGGGAACTCAGTGAACCCTGGGTGTATATACATACATACCCTGGAGTGTGTGCACTTGAGCCCATATGTCATCAATCTTAATTTTCAAAAATCACTTGTATTGATTAAACCTCTCTCCGTGTGTGGGGGTGGCACATGGAAGATCAGTGTGTGAATAACAGCCTCTTCCACCGTGTGCATCTGGGAAGTCAGTACTTTGGCTCCTGATTGCAACCTCATCGTGTTTGTGACTAAGCATTTGGGAACATTTTGTGATCCAGTGTTAAGAGCCTTCTGAAAGCCTTTGCTTGGAAGGCTGCATGCTAGTCTGGTCTATCGGTGACTGCTGCTTCCGGGGTTTCACGGATGTGTTTTCTCTCACCCTTATTGTCTGTCCCCAGTTTCGCCAGGAGAACAGCTGCTTCTGCTTTTCCTTGTGAATGGGCCTTTGCACATGCCTTCTGTCCCCGGCAGGTGCTGTCATGGGTATCCTCAGTGGTAGAACGCAGCATTCACGCTGATGAGGGCCCTGTCTTAGCTTTAACTGGAGGCTCAAATGTGAAACTCAGAAAAATGTCCATATTGGGTTAGCATCTAGGCATTGTTATAAATGCTGATGGCAACCATTCCTGTTCTCTAGGCCACTGGTGTCCATACTATTTTGATTATTCACTCTATTAGTGAAAACATCAGCACATATATATTCAATATATAGCACTGATTGTCAACAGGAGATGATTTTTACCTCCCTGGGAACAGTCGACGATGTCTGGGGACATTGTGTTACAACTGGAGAAGGGGGAGGTGTGTATTGACATCTGGTGAGTAAAAGCCAGGGATGCTGGTAAACATACTGAATGCATAAGACGTCCCACCAAAACAAAGAACTGTCTGGCCTAAACTGTTGATCATGTTGAGGTTGAGCAACTCAGATCTACAGGTAGAACCACATGAAATTGCACACAATTTTTAATTATACATATTGGGTTGAACCATAGACAGCTGCTGATATTCCATCAATTTTTATTTACAAAAGTGGCATTTCCACACATTTCAACATAATACGTATAATTATAAATGTCTGAATGAACTACACTACCAATAAATTATTTACATTATATAATTCACAAAATACATAGCCTCTTTTGAAGAGGCTATTAATGCAAGTCTATAGAGAGCTCTAGCATTTTCTTCTCGTGTCCCTGTGGATCATTTTATATGTATCCGCTATGGAGAGTCCTCCTCTAGACTTTAGTTTAACCTGGAGTTTGAGGTGACTGCATTGATTTACCAGGCTAATCTGTATTATACTGTGCACTTTGGTACAGTTTGGGGTTCACTGGTGGTATCTGGGGTGACTGGCTGCTGCTTGTAGGGCAGACCTGTCGGAATCTGGGCTCTAATCCTGTTTGCCACCTCCATCAGCGCATCTCTTCCCAGCAAAGGCTTAGATATCCAGCTTCCATTTAGATTGCATTTGAAGAGAGAGTTCAGCAGGCAAAATTACACTTTAAAACCCACTGCACTGGACAATGACCTTCTGAAGTGCGAGGACTATCACCTTTGTCTATCCTCAGTATGAACCACATGGTAGCTGCTCAATAATTGCTCTTGGGAATGAATTTCAGAGGACCTTCTGCTTAACTTGAGGAGGACTTTGAATTGAGGAGAGAGTTTTCTCTTAATAACAACTTCTGAGATAATCTGATTTCCCCAAGGTTCTTTAGGGAGGATTATATACTATCATTTGCTTTGTTGCTTTAGCAGATGGTATTTATTAAGAATTCATGTGGTTTGGGTGTTTCTGAATACCGCCCCCCCTTCTCTTTTGTATTCTTTACTTTCTTTTTGCAATGAATGTGGGTTACTAACAACAAAAACTTCTCCTGTATATGGTTGCATAGTGCATTGATCTTATAAGGAAAGCTTGTTGAAGAGATTCAGTGCTTATCATCTTAGCACATGAGCAATAAACGTTGGCCTTACCTAGGGAGCCTTTAAAAATTCAGATACTTGATCTGCAGTAGGCCTAACATCAGTATATTTTAAATGGTCCTTAGGTGATTCTAGCTTTCAGTCAGAGCTGAGTGCGACTGATTTAGAAGTTAAGTATAATTTGTTTCCTGAAACTTCTTTTTAAATATAATTGCTTATCTAACACTTTATGCAATATGTATTTTTAGATGCTCTCAATAAGAAAGATTGAAGTATGCAATATCTATTTAAATGAAAAAATGAGATATTGATATATGTTATATGCATAATAGAGGTCCAGAGCATGTATCGTGCACCGGTGGGGTCCCTTAACTTGGCCTGTGCCCTCTCACAATCCGGGACCCCTCGGGGGATGTCGGACTGCCTGTTTCAGCCCAATCCCCACAGGCCAGGCCAAGGGATCCCATCAGTGCATGAATTCGTGCACCAGGCCTCTAGTATGCATATAAGATCTTTGGTTAATCTCTTCACGCCCTCTGCCCTTCCCCCTTCCCTCTGAGATTCATCAGTCTGTTCCATGTTGCCATGCCTGTGCTTTGAGCGTCCGCCCCCTGGTGGTCAGTGTGCTTCATAGCTACCAGTCGAATGGTGGAACGGTCACTTAGTTTTTTATATATATAGATAGGTGTATACACACATTCATGCATACATATAGTCATAAAAGTATTTATGGAGATATGTACCAAAATTTTTAGTACTTTTCCCTTGGATGGAATTTGGAGTTTGTGTGGAAAGGAGATTCACTATTTTCCCAGTTTGCATTCTTCCCATGAGCATATTTTAAAACTACAAAAGCAAAAACAATAAATAGCACTTTTAGCAATCTACATTCTTCATTTCTTTATATTAGTCTTTTTCTAAATACTCCACTACAAGCCTCTCATTCCTTTTCCACTTCCTTGACATAATTTCTTTGGAAATCTGTTGAAGAAAACATTAATTCAGCACTGGAAAAAAGCTGGTTACCTGCCTCCTAATAGCCTCTTTAGAAAGATTCAGATGTATTCATATAACAATGCCTTTTTGTTTCAAATTCTTTATGGGTAAGTATGTTATATTAAAGAGCTGTTTTATCGCAATGGTCTGGAATGATCACTACTTTTTATGAGACTTTTTCATGAGTCACCACAAAATTCAAACAATGTCTATTTGATGGAACACACAGTAAAAGGACTCCTGTGTATAGAATCAGTGTCAGGAGTAATGTTATTCTATATAATAAAACCCTAATATGCAAATCAACTGAATGGCAGAACAGCCAGTTGCTATGATGCACACTGACCACCAGGGGGCAGACGCTCAACGTAGGAGCTGCCCTCTGGTGGTCAGTGTGCTCCCACAAGGGGAGTGCCACTCAGCCAGAAGCTGGGCTCATGGCTGGCGAGTGCAGTGGCAGTGGCGGGAGCCTTCCCTGCCTCTGTGGCAGCGCAAAGGAGCAGCAAGCCAAGCCATAAGGAACAGCGAGCTGAGCAGTAAGGAGCAATGAGAAGGTGGGCGGTAAGGAGCGAGGGGACCCGGATTACGAGAGGGATCCCAGACATCCCCCGAAAGGGTCCTGGACTGCAAGAGGGCTCAGGCTGGGCTGAGGGGACACACCCCTCCCCCCCCCCCCCCCCCCCCAGTGCACAAATTTCATGCACTGGGCCTCTAGTATATTATAGTTACCTCAGCTGAGATGGATAGGAATAATGTTATATATTATAGTTGCCTCAGCTGAGATGGATATTGTCTTTAAAATTGCTACAGGTATCACTGTTTTGATAACTTTGATGAAATCATTCTAAGGAATTCACCTTGCAGTTATCTGGGAACAATTGATTAAATCTGTCTATTACAAAGCAAGGAAACTAAGACTTTCAAAAGCCTTGCATACCTTTTTGAAAATGTTTATACATATGTGTGCATATGTTATTTGTTAAGCATCTGGTAGGTTTTATGCACTCTCTTATTACAACTTTTTTTGTTTGTGGTGGTGACAAAACAGTACATGACCACATCTTTTATCAATAGAAAAACATATGGCCCTAGCTGGTTTGGCTCAGAAGATAGAGCGTTGGCCTGTAGACTGAAGAGTCCCAGGTTCGATTCCAGTCAGCACATGCTGGGGGCTCGATCCCTACTAGGGGGCATGCAAGAGGCAGCCAATCAATGATTCTTATCATTGATATTTCTATCTCTCCCTCTCCCTTCCTCTCTGAAATAAAAAAAAAGAAAGAAAAGAAAAACGTATGTCTCAGATAAATTACTTTTGGTAAATAAATTGTTTTTTTAAAAATATATTTTATTAATTTTTTTACAGAGAGGAAGGGAGAGGGATAGAGAGTTAGAAACATCGATGAGAGAGAAACATCGATCAGCTGCCTCCTGCACATCCCCCACTGGGGATGTGCCCGCAACCGAGGTACATGCCCTTGACTGGAATCAAACCCGGGACCCTTGAGTCCACAGGCCGACGCTCTATCCACTGAGCCAAACCGGTCAGGGGGGTAAATAAATGTTTTAATTCACAAAGCTGTTTTGCACAAATTTATTTATGCGTACCCCAGGCAAGATCATAAAAGACTTTGTAATGGGCAAAAAAAAAAAAAAAGACTGCTGTGTGTCCTTTTAGTGGAATACTAGATGATGCCTACTGTATTAATCTGAGTTATCTAATTCTCGAAAGGTGTGTGTCCTCCATTACCTTTAACATGGGTTGCAGAAAACGGATAGTAAGGCAAATGAATTTTGTCGTATGGAGACTCAGTTGACAGCACCCCTCTTCTTTGTGGAAGAGGCTGGTTTAGTATCTGTTCATCCATTTCAGCATTCCAGATTGCTTGTACATGTGTCTGCTCTTTGACCTGGTTATAATATCTCACTGGTTCCTTCATGGATTTAATAACTTTCATGAAATTTTGGAAACATTTATATTCATATTAAGAATCATCACTTTAACCTTTAACAAGATTATCTTTAACTCATTTCATCCTTATAAAGCCTCGAGAGGGTCTATAAAATGGGCGTTATTATTTCCACGTAACAGATGAGAGAACTGATCCGGGAGGTGGGATTCTGAGCCCCCAGTCCTCCAGATGAGATGAACGAGTATTTAGGAGCGACTGGTTATGCTGGACCAGAGTGGAGGCTCAGGCCAGATCCAGACATGGGCAAAAATGCAAAACATGGGCTAAGGATGGGATGTCAGGGGTCAAAGATGTAAACAAACCACAGTTGTGGGATATTGGACAGGTGAGCTGAAAAGTTTGAATCTTGCAAAGGGGCTGGAGCAAGCATGTCAAACTCGTGGCCGGCGGGCCACGTGCCTTGTTTATTTGGCCCGTGTTAGCCTTTGAGTTTGGCATGCTTGGGCCTGTGATCCAAGCAGAAATCTGGCCAAAAAGCATGCGTTGCTTATGAAAAAATATGTCTCGGTAGGGAGCCTTAGCAGACCCTTTGTGTCAGGGCCATTATGGGGTCCTGTGTCAGCAGGAAGCAACCCCAGCCTGGCATTTAAACTGAGCATGAAATTGGAAACACCTGGCCCAGCAGAGGAGCGAGTGGGTGGAGGCGGGGGGGCGACTCCTAGAAACTAGGTAAGGACAATGAATGGCCTTCGGCTGGGCTCAGCTGCAAGGAAGTGCACTGCTTTTTAGCCATGTGGTTTATTTCAGAAAATGGCACACATTCCCCCAAGTCCCCATGGAGCTGACATTTTCTTACCACTCTGATTAATCAAATGGTGTTCAAAGTGAAAAAACCTCTCTGGCAAGCTATTTTTAGTCCTTTTGATGGTAGGTAGCAACGGTTACCTGGTCTTTTTTTCTTCTTCACTTCAAATTATTTCTGAAGTTATGTTTGCTGCCATTCTAATTTGGAAGCAAGGTAGGTATTTTGCTAGCTTTGATTATCCGCTACAGAGAATCAGGACATGGTGATTTTGGAAATGTGGAAATTTTGTAATTACTTTTTGGGGTAGGTCCATCTTTAGATTAAGACAGCCCTTCTCACTGCTTTGATCAATTGCATTACAAAGGAAAAAAGTAATTCCAGATTAGGTCCTGCATGGCTTGTAAGAAACCATGAATGATGGTTTAAAATGTAAGATGTAATAAAGTGATTTTATGCTTTATTCCACACCATATCCAATGATGCAGCCACTGTTTTACATTAATCTCTCATTTTAACTATGAGATCTTGCAAACTTAACTCATCATGATTACAAATGGAGTTTAATCAGACTCGTCATGAATTTGCTAATCATTCCCCCTCTACCCCCCACTCTGGATCTTAACCTCTTCTCAGAATTCCAGGCTTTATTTAAACTCTAAGATACTTAATACAAGCATGATTCCCCCCTCCCACCCCCAGTATTCTCTAATCAGGAACCTAATTAGCTAATGGCTAATTAGTAGAGTACATCTTTATATAGACACATTAGCTTTTTGCATTATATAATGTATAATACATTCCTTTATCTGATAGAAGTCTCTGTTCTAGATATTTTTAAACATTACTTGCAGTATAATCCATTCTTAAAATAATATACTGTGACTTAATGCACAAGGCAGATTCATTAGAACTCAGGAGATGTAAACATATTGGTGGTCTCCTACAAAGAAGAAAAATAATCCTTTTATAGCTGATTTACAAAGAAAATGTTAAGTGCATAATAGTTCACAGGCATGACTTATATTGCCCCAAATAGTTGAAACTCCACTGTACTTGCCAAAGGACTATAACTACATTTACTTTTCAAACAATCGATTTTGTAGAAAAGGATGGCTGGTTTGCTGCTGAAACATAGTACTCACGATACAGTGTTGAGCTGGTTTGTGAATAAAATTTTGAAAAGCTAAATATTTTAAGACAAAATTGCAAAATGGAACAATGATTAGGACTTCTGTGTCTGGTGTGAATTCGGAGAATTTGAAACACGCCACTCTACCTGTAATTAGCCTATTAATATCTAGAAACTGTTTTGGGTTTTTATTTTTGCCAAGGGGCCATGTCATGCAAGTTTCAGGAGGATAAGCTTCCCCTTTGCCGGTCAGTATGATTTAAGTGGCAGCAGTGGGCAGAAACACCATAACAAGTCTGCTGGAAGTAACTTGAAGAATAAGACAACCTGGCCTTCACTGAAGGGTTTTACGACCTAGATGGCAAGGCAGAATACACGGACAAAACACAGAGGAAAAAATATTAAAGGGCTGTTAGGAGACTGGAAATTGTGTATGAATTGGGCAGATTCTTAGATCTCTTGGTTAAAAAATATTTTCCCCTTCATTTGTTTTACTCCTTTGAAATGTCTTTTAATTTCATGATTTCTTTCCATCCCTGTACATGGTCAGGAATGGGATTTGAAATCAATACACCTGGGCTTGAATTGTAGGCCTGCCATTTTCAATTGAGTTATGTGATTGTGTATGGGTGCCTGTGCTCGTATGAACGTTGCTTAAATAGAGGCCCATAATCAGAACAGAACACATACTTCATGACAAAGAAATTTCAGTAATCTCATAACCAATGAGCCCTTTCACCCATCTTCCGGATCCTACACACACCTTCAGCTTAACGTCATCCATTTTTGCCAGTGGTATCTTTATGAGTCTCTGCCTTTGTGCTACCTGTGGCGAGGTATAATAAAATTAACACCAAATTATAAGCTTCTTCAGGGCAGTGATTCAGCCTTTTTTACCCTGTAACCCAGTGCCTAGAACAGTGATGGCGAACCTATGACACACGTGTCAGAGGTGACACGCGAACTCATTTTTTTGGTTGATTTTTCTTTGTTAAATGGCATTTAAATATATAACATAAATATAAAAAATATAAGTCTTTGTTTTACTATGGTTGCAAATATCAAAAAATTTCTATATGTGACACGGCACCAGAGTTAAGTTAGGGTTTTTCAAAATGCTGACACGCCGAGCTCAAAAGGTTGGCCATCACTGGCCTAGAATATAGTAGCTGTTTCATATACATTTGTTGACTTATAATTAGAAAACCGGAGAGGAATGCCCAAGCTTGTTCTTAGCTAATTGTCAAGTCTCTTATCTTTTCTGAAAATCCATGTAGAAACTTCAGAATTTAGAGTGAGATGTAAGAGGAAGGACCAGGGCAAGATCCATTTCTCCGAGATGATTGCAGTTCAGTTAGTAAAAAATGGTTTCTCCCTCCTCCGAACCTCTCTAACACACGTTCACTCATTCTTCCTTTTACTAATGTTTTAGCCGTGGTTGGACCAAGCTCCTTCAGTGCAGGAACGTTGTATGAACATGGATTATATTTCCTATAACCACTGTCTGGAGCCTTAAATATGTAAGGCATTCTGGAAGGTTTTTTTGTTTGTTTTTGGGTTTGTTTTCTTTTTGTTGTTGTTATTGTTGGGGTTTTTTTTGGTGACTAGATAGACAGCAGGACTTGTCTATATTGCAAAAACTGCCCTGAGGCACACAGGCAGCTAGCTTTGTCAGTGTCTTTGCTGGAGTCTGTCATTCTCTGATGCCTCACCCAGGCCCAGGGCGCTGGTATTGCAGTCTTGCTTTTTAAAATGTTCCTTAAGCCTACAACACAGAGGGAAGCAAAGGTAAGGTTCTCCCACTGCCATCTCCACTATAGACAGGAAAGGCTTTTCGGATGAAGACGGGAGAAACCTTAGTTTTCCATCCCTGAGGCAGGAGGGAACCCACTAGAAAGGAGACTGGGAAGTGAGCCAAGGGTGAGATCGGGAAGCCGTCCAGTGCTTCCCAGAAGCTGTGGGATCTTGCTTCCTTTTGGATCAGCTACAAGGTATCAGAATGCCTGCAGGCATTGTATAGGCCCCATTTGCACGTTGGCTTGGATAATGAAAAGCTGTTTTCTTCAGCCAACTTGTATTAAATCCATTGGTAGTCTTCAGGTGAAAATAGTCTTTCTGTCATTAAGGTTAATCGGCATATGTGTTTATCTAGAAAACTGTAGAGAATGCTTTTACAAGAAAGAAGACTGGGGGTTGGAAGGGAGGGGAAAATGGACCCAAATAATGATTTGTTCCTAAATAAATCACTGTGTGTAGCGTATTCCAAACAGCCCTGATCATAAGACTCACTTGGGGTATGCATTCTCAGGGCTGGCCATGGAGATTCAGATTCAGGAATTCGGTGGTAAGGACGGGAATCTGGATTGGCAAGGTGTCCCAGGTGATTCTTATGATGGGTGAGTGAGAAACGCTGCTGGGTGCGTGTGCCTAGGTATTTAAGGAACCCAGTGCCGTGGGAAACGCCGAGCGCACGTGGCCCGAATGGCGCCCAGAGCAGCCCGGCGCAGTCTTTTTAGGCGTCACGCTGAATGTCTCCGCTTTCGGGAAATAGGAGCTTGCTATTTTTTCCCTCTTGACATTTGCCAGTGTGCACCATGTTACTTGAAGACAGGAAAAGTAAGTGAATTTTACATAAATTATTTGATGACGGCACCAGAAACGTCTGGCAATGTGGGTTTGCTTCAGTGGTTTCTTTCTTACTTGAGGCTTTAGATTTAGATTAGGCTCAGGTGCTCTCTAGGGTGGTGGTGTGGCGCTAAGGTATCTTGGGAAGTCGGGCAACTTGCTTGCGGATGCACAGCAGGCCAGTGCGGTGGTTTTCCGGTTCCTGAGTCTTGCCCTTCACCAGTATCCTCTGTTATATGTTGGAGAGTCTCCAATGGTTGGTCCATGTACCCCGGGGGCGGGGGGGGGGGGTCGTCTTAATTGTTGTCTTATCCAGGATGCACTTCTCTTCATTTTTTGTTAAAGGTTTCTTACATTAGTCTATATTTTTCAATTTAGAGAGTACGTTCAAATGTAAAACTTTGTGTGATCTTCACAACAATCCTAAGAGACAAGTTTCACAAATGAGAAAACTGAGTCTTAAAATGGTAGTAACTTGTCTGGGGTGCAAGTGACTTATTTTACTTTTTTGTATTTTTTTAAAAAAAATGAATTAAGCTTTTGGGGCAGGTAGCAAATACAGGTGGGGCAAAATTCACTGGCTACAGAGGGTATGTTAAAAGCCAGCTGCTGTCTACCCGCCTGGATTCCCAGTCACCAGGTTTTCTTCCTGAGGCAAAGCCAGGGCTGGAAGCCAGCTCTGTGGACACCATCCTTTGGTTTCCGCACTGCTCCAGAGCTCTCTTATGTCTATAATTTTCACTGCAAAGTTGGACTTTGATTAGTCGGGTGCATAATATTTTGATAGCCTATAGCAACTTACTCCTATAGATTAAGGTAACACGGTTCCTCTTGCTTAGGCAAATCTTTCGTCACCACCTCCACTCGCCCTCACCAGGCACCAACACGCCAAACATGTAAGTTTAGCTGTCACTAGGTGATCACAAGGCGGAATTTTCCTTTCCTAAAAAAAAGGGGCAGAGGATATGCTGTTCTTATAGCTCTGATAACTGTAGACCCCAGGAAAGTGTATTCAGTGGGAGGATTTTCGAATGGAGCTTCTCCAGGCTTTGAGTCTGTCAGCTGTGAGTGGTCTTGGGCAAGTAATCTGACTGATTCTGATCCCATTTCCTCACCGGTGCAACCGGTAGGACTGAAGAGAAAATGAAATTTACCGATGAACAAGTCCTGACTCTTAATACTTGTCCCGTCCTATGAAATTTTCTTAGGAGTAGTTTTTCTTCCTAGTTCGCCAAAAGGTACATGATACTTTTTTTCCAGAACCACCCTTGTAGACACTTTATGATTTAAGATAAAACGGTGCTCTTACTTCTTCAGTGCTGTGGAATTGAGTCCTTTGACTCCTCAAGTAGGTCCCTCCCTTGTTCCCATTATTCTTGATGACGGTTCCCTGTTTATTACATTACCCCTGCCCTTGTGAATTTCATTCAAAGATTGACCACAGCTGGTACTGATTGGCACATTTATTGGCTTCTTTGCTGGATGTCATCTATCTCCCCCATCAGATTGCAAGTTTTCTGCTGAAGACAGAAGACACACTCCCTTCACTGGTGTTTATCCAAAACCAATGCAGTGCCTGGCACATACCTGGTCCCAAAGATACCAGGAGAACGAATTGTTGTTGCTCATATAATGACCAGTGTTTAGCTTTCAATGTTTGGCAGTTGGTTTGCTCTTAGTCTTTTCTGTTGGGCTGCTTTCTTGGACTTCTAGCCCTAAGCAAGACAGTATAAGGAAAGAGGCATCTCTCACGTTCCAGTGCTGTAGCCATGAATCCTCTAGCCATTTCCTTTGAGAATAGAACGTGGTGTTGATAAGGGACAGTGGTGGTTCCAAAATCTCCTGCTGGTTAGGAGCCACTGGGATACACACAGCCTCATGTAAATCCCAGCCACTGTTACTCTAATAAAACAATTTATAGTTACATTAAAGCACTCTATTAAAATGAACGAGTTAAGCCTATCCTGGACCTTATCTGGCACCGATTTATTTTGAAAAATTATTTCCCTTTTTCCGGTGAGCCAGAAAAGTCCTATGTGAGCATGATAATCCTTTTTTTTTTTTTTTTTTTGATATATCACTTTTGTAAACTCTTAATTTCATCTCCATTTCAAGACGGACCAGACTAGACCAGGCCCTGCTTAACGTGCACGGCTGGAACCACGGGGGAGGATTTACCGTATGGCCAATGCTTCCTACAGTCGCACTTCATTCCCTAAGTAATAAGAAAACTGGAAATAGTTGATTTAATCATTTCTGCCCTTGTTTGGCCTATGATGTCAGCTGCCTTCTGGAAGTATTCATATCTGCATCGTCCCAGAATGTCTAGCGTAATACATGACCTATTGTAGGTGTCTAGTCAAATTATTTTGAACGAATAAATGGTATTTGTCTAGTATTCTTATTATTAAACCTATTATAGTTTTAAGCTCAAATATGCACATTTATCTAACTGTGATAGTCTTTTTTTTTCTTTAAAAAGATTTACCAATCTTATTTTAGAGCCTAGAGTTCTAGTTAGTGTCATCAACCAAGGATACAGCTCTTCACAATAAGTTTTGACATTTTACATGAAATATTTGAGAGAAGCAGCTCACTAGATGCACCTTTCATTTATTTGCTGGGTTTTTAAAAAAATATATTTTATTGATTTTTTACAGAGAAGAAGGGAGAGGGAATAGAGAGTTAGAAACATCGATGAGAGAGAAACATCGATCAGCTGCCTCCTGCACACCCCCCACTGGGGATGTGCCCGAAACCAAGGTACATGCCCTTGACCAGAATCGAACCTGGGACCCTTCAGTCCGCAGGCCGATGCTCTATCCCAGGGGTCCTCAAACTATGGCCCGTGGAACAAATACAAATATTGTATTGTTTTGTTTTTTTACTTCAAAATAAGATATGTGCAGTGTGCATAGGAATTTGTTCACAGTTTTTTTTAAACTCTAGTCCGGCCCTCCAATGGTCTTAGGGACAGTGAACTGGCCCCCTGTTTAAAAAGTTTGAGGACCCCTGCTCTATCCATTGAGCCAAACCGGCTAGGGCATGCTGGGTTTTTATTAAATAAAATTTGTTAAAGAAGAGATTAGGAATGCCTAAAGCCAGAAAGTTACTGGTAGCATCCCAGGCCCACAGCTAAATCATCTTCTTTGCGTTGCCATGAATAATTGATGAGGGAGGCAGACACAGGGTTTCATGAGGAAAAACACTAACGGAAGTATGTTCTTCAGAATTCTGATTTTTTTTTTTGTCTGGAGTTTCATCCCTTATTCCTTGATCTGAGGCAATGCTCTTGTTCTTAACGTTTAAATTGTTTACGATTAGAAAATTCCTCAGGGCAGGTTTTCAATGAAAATTAATAAGTATGAATCATTTAAATTATGGAAATAATTGTTCCTCCTTATTTTCTTTATTTTTTAGTTTAGATGAATTCCTAGGTGGTCGTGCCAATATAGCCTACTATTGCTATTTCCCAACTGTTCCCGCAGTACTTAATTCTACTTGGTCATTAAAAATATATATTCCAGCTGAAACCGGTTTGGCTCAGTGGATAGAGCGCCGGCCTTCGGACTGAAAGGTCCCAGGTTCGATTCTGGTCAAGGGCATGTACCTGGGTTGCGGGCACATCCCCAGTAGGAGATGTGCAGGAGGCAGCTGATCGATATTTCTCTCTCATCGATGTTTCTAACTCTCTATCTCTCTCCCTTCCTCTCTGTAAAAAAATCAATAAAATATATTTAAAAATATATTCCATATAAATAACAGAAAAAATTTTCTTATGCCCAGTAGTTCTCTGTTCCGCATCAAAACCATAGTTAGTAACATTGTCATATAAAATTTTATCCTCTCAAGGACAGTTTTTCCGAGTTGTCAGAAATCTTTGAAAGAAACGTCCTCCCATTAAATTAAGAGACTAAAAATGTCTAAAGCCAGGAAATTATTGATAACATTCTAGGCCCACAGCTAAATTGTTTTCCTTGCCCTGCAATGAATAATTGATTTTGCTTAAGAATTTTCTTTCCTGCTGTGGAAAGATCTTTTTGCTATTTCCTCAGTGTGAAAATAACCCCTGGCCTATACACCATGACACTTTCCCACTTGGTGGTAGTTTAACATTTAAAACCCGTAGGCTTTTTTCACTAATTGGATGAATATTTTCTTTCAGATTCTTTAGCGTAAAAAACATCCTAAGGAATATTTGCATTGCTCGGTGCAGGGGCCATAAAAGAGCTCAAGGTATGAGCGTGTGCTGGTTTTCAGTCGCTGCCTTAAGACAACGGATGCAAAAGGACCCTATTGAATTGTCTTTCATGGTTTTTGTTTTGTTTACTCCCCTGTCTTGGGGGAGGTGAAGATGACCTTTTTACCGCACAGGATAGAAGATCGATGTCTGCATGTTGTGCTTTTTTTTAATTGATGGAAGAGGTTCAAATTCTCTGAAACCAGTGACCTGTATCTTTGCCCAGAAAAGGTGATTTCCCCAGGTGTCAGCCATAGTGAAGCTGTTCACTCTGTACTCTATGGAGAGCAGCCGATGTTTCTAGAATATAGATAATTCCAGGATAGCTATGCCAGTCTTGACTCAGTGGGCCTATGCCTGAGATTTGTTTACATTGCTGGTTGAGATCTTTAAATGTTTCAGAAAATCTGTCATTACCAGGGACATTAGAACCCCTCTTTAGAAAGGAAAATATTCTGTATCCTATCAATCCCCAAAGCCTCTACCATTAAAGAGAATGTGCTTCACCACAGCCCTGCTGATGGTTGAGTGAAGGGCTGGGAAAGTGGGCAGTAAAAGCAGGAAGGCAGTCTGGCCTTGGGGGAGGAGAAGGGGGAGCTAGGTTTACCTCCATATTCTGCAGGAGTGTTGAGGTCTGGTCTTTGAACGAATGTGCATAATATGCTGGCGGCCATATGCAGTCATCTGTAAATGCTTTGAAAATAGTTTTCTGAGACATGTCAATAGCTATTTGTATAAAGTAACTCCTTCATTAAAGAAATTCTCTATACAAGGCATTAAGCAATTATTTTACCATCAGTTGTTAATAGTTTTTATTATGCAATTCTAGAATGGAACTTTATTAGGAGGACAAATCACAGATGTATTAGTGCAATTTTTCTGCCACAACAATTACCTTCTGATCTTGTGGAATTCGCAGGAAAACACACTAACTTCTGGAGCCGCTTTCTCTAGTCTTTAGTCTGACTCCTTGTCTTATTCCCCCTGTAATTCCCCAACAACTAAAAGTTATAACCATGGTAACAAAATGCTCATCCCAGACATATATCAATGGTTAGCATTCTCTTGCTAACAAATGTAAGGCAGGAAAGAAAAGGTTTAGACAATTTCGATCATTTCCGTTTAAACTGAAGTTGGCTTGTATGTGAATATACATGCTTAATTTCCCTCCGGAGTTCAAGTTGTATCCAGAACAGGCAATATGTGCTGGACAGAGATCTAAAATATAAGTCATAAGAAAGAAGGCGACTAAGTCTGATGAATGTTTTCTTCATCTTAAAGAAGAATATTCCCACTCCGCCACATCTCACATTATCCTTGTAAAGAGGTGATGATCAGTGATGTAGTTCTGTGGAAGCAGGTGGTTCAACAATGTCTAGTGTTCTGGAGACCTGGGCCGCAATCCTGGGGACTAGGCATGTTGACTTTGGGCCTGCTCATTTCTGTTTCCTTATTTGTAAAACAGGAATCGTATTTTTTAAAGAGGATTCTTACTAAGGTGAATTCAGCTAACATATGTGAAAATGCATAGCATTGTACTTGGCACATGTTAGGTAATCCGTGACTATTAATAGAATCGGATCCTTTCTACGATTGGCCTCAATGAGAAGGTGATTAGTGGAGGGAAAAAAACAACACACAAGCCGCAACAGAGGAATGTTTTGCCCTTCAGAGTATTCACTCTGGAAAGTACTGTGTGTATTCAGGAGACACTTTCCTTGAGGTAGAGATATATATGTAACCTATATCTAATTATCAGTGTCATCTGTCTACCAACCTGCCTACTTGTGTTAAACTTCATGGCAGCAAATAATCTGCATGGGTAGATTTGGTTCTTGAAAATGTCATTTGGCACTGGGGAAAGGACTACTCCCACCAAGTAATGTTATTTTATTTATTTATTTATTTATTTAGTAATATGGGTTTTATCAAAAATAAAAGGTTTCTATTCAAAAATAAAATGTTATCATAAAGCAATGAGACCGTTGTCTTATTGAACTCCTATATCTGAGTGTCATCCAAGAAAAACGGGTTCCAAGAATAGAGAAATGGCTGCTGCAGTGAAGTAATAAGCACATCACTTTCCGGTCGGATGCATTGAAAGGAGACGAGACACATTAAAGATAAAAGGTTGTGTTCTGTGTATTTACCATATTACATTCTATACACCATGTTTCAGTCCTATGAACAATCAATCCTTGAAGGAACTTTTGTGAAGCCAGTTTTATAGCAACAGCCTTACAGCATCAGCCTACGGACAAAAAATGATTTCATCCTTGCAAACTTTGATACATTGAAGCATCTTAATTCTATCAAGCACTTATTTTTTACTAATTTATTCTAAGGAAATGATGCACTGTCTTAATCCAAAACAGCTGCAAAACCACATTATTGCCATTTTGATTTTTTTAAGTGCACAATTATAGACTTCCTCAGTCTTTCAGTAACATGTCAAAACAAATGCATGAGGAAGTGAACCTGATGTTTTGACTCAGAAATCTGGAATCTAAGTAGGTAATAATAAGAGTACATATCTTTTTTTCCTAGCTTTTTCACTCCTGGTCATGTAGCTTTGAGTGAGTTTCTTAATTTCTGTTTAACTTCCCGATTTGTAGAAGATGAGAATAATACTAGTTGTTGCCTCAAAGAGTTGTTTAAAAAACAAAATGACAAAAACAGACTCATAGAAACAGAGATGAAAGGAATGGTTGCAGAGGTGAGGGGGTGGGGGGATGGGTGAAATGGTGAAGAAGAGTATAGTCAATAATGTGATAAGTTTGCATAGTGACAGATGATTATTAGAATTAGTGGGGTGACCACATTGTAAGGTATAAATATGTCAAATGACTATATTGTACACCTGAAGTTAATTTAATATAACTAATATAATACTATATATCAACTATTTTTAAATTTAAAAACCAAAATGAGTTTGCACATGTCAAATGCTCTGGAACTTGGCACATGAGAAGAGCTAAAAAATATTAGGTGTTGTTATGGTTTTAGGTAGATAGATACAGATATAGAAATATTTCGTTTAATGTTTACTTTTTTTTTTTGCTATTTATGTCCCTGGTGCATCAGTATTTGGATATTTCCTATGCTTTGAGACAAGAGGAATGTTCATGCTAAAACATACCTCTGAGAATGTGAGAAAATGTGCACACTGAAATATATAAGGGCAAATACTCCAGGGTAGCAAACAGTGGTGGTGTTTGCTGCTCTATTTATAGCTCTTGTAGCTGTCAGTTGCCTAGGAGATCGTTGGCAAGATCCCAGCAGTAACTAGCAGCATTTTATCCTATAAAGAAAGAGGTGCAACTGATCTAATGACCATCTTTAGGCACTTTCTGGGGAATCACCCTTAAGATCTTAAGAGATTTCTATTTCTGTCACCTGTTTTATAGTCTGCCCTTCAATATACTGTGAAGGAATTATTTATCAACTCATAAAGAAAATACTGACCTCACTTCTGCATCCAATTAACCTGTACCTGTTAAAGAATTCATAGTTTATCCATGGCAAAAAGGAACTTTTGTTCTTAAACAGTGTTGTGAAAGGCCACAGGGTTATATATGTCCGTTTTCCATGATCACATAATCTGCTTTAAGCCAAAGCTAATTAGTAGAGATGTGAGGTGATTGTGCCCTCATGAACAGAGTGTGTTAAATCTTTGCTTTTCCTTTTGCAGGTAAGTGAACTTGACATTGGGCGGAGTTCATTATGCTTCCTGGGTGGCTCTTACTCGCATTACTATTTTATGGACTAAAACTCAAGAAGGCAGTTAGAAAAATACTGATATGCAGGTACTGTGGATACTGCTGGAGTGTGTGTTCTAAGCGATGGTAAGTGTGTTCATTTTTTCCGTACCTCATGATATCAAGCTGGGTGGCCCCACTTCTGCTCTCCTCCTCCCAGCAAAAATGGCTCTGTTGGTTTAATAAGCATCTCTAGTTGGCACAGCTAAATGATTGAAAAATGAGATTCGCTTTGCAGTCCTGTGGGATGTGCTTTTTGGAGGACAATTTTTACGAAAAACCTGAAATCGTTTGGCATTGTTGGTGTTCTAAGTCAGTGCTTTATATTTCACATCTGGCCAGTTTGGTGTGAAATTTAGAATGTTGTGGTGCTATGGTGATGATCATGAAGTGGTCCTTGTAGCTCAGAGAACAGAACTCTAGGCTGAAAGAGAAGAGTCTAAAGTCCCACCCTGAGTAAAACATTCTAAATTAATAGTTGCCTAAGGACTAGAGTATTATTAGATCTTTTTAGAACTCACAGTTCTAAATCAAAGAAGTGTAATTGGAGTTTCCTATTTAAATATTTGAAGACTGTACTAGTATTTACTATGTAGATGTTCAAATATTAGATCTATATTTAGAAGGAAATCTAAAAGCATTTGAAGCTAAATAGGAATGTGAATCCCTATTGAATTCACTATTGAAGACATAAATGCAATTAAAGACTTTTTAAAGTATTCAGGAGCTTTTGAATATTTTAGGATTGTTATAGCTAAATCCTTTAAATATTTCCATTGTTACTTCTCTAGAAGTTAAAAGTGACAGTTTTGCTTTTTTTTTTTTAATTTAGGGTTCTGTTTACTAGTCGGCTATTTAAGTTAATTATTTTTCTCTTAAAAATTAGACTAGAAATATAAATTGTTGGGGTTCTTTTGGTTGTTTTTGCTTGTTGTTTTCATTTATTTTTATTGAAAAAACATGTTTCATCTGGGATAAATGAGTAGAAATATTGTCATTATCTTTGGAAGTTTTATTGGAGAGGCTCAATGTTAAGAAAATTCCAAATGCTGACCTACTTTAATTTCATTTTTCCTAAGAGGTTATTTTTTGATATTGTGTATTTGAGAATGATTCTTTTAACTATTGTTATATTGCTGTGACACATTAATCTTTGAGGAGGATTATTGTAACAGAAAGCAAATTCCCTCTCAAAGCACCAAGTTTTATACGTTTAGTTTCTAAAGACTGAGTGGCTGTGTGACTAAATTCCATTTTCTGATGGTGGTTGTTTCTCGATGAAGTGTTATCTTTCACATTCACAAAGAGGGGAGCTATGATTTATAAATAGAATGTTATTTACTAATTTATTTGCAATATAACTATTTTTACTGCTAATGGGAAACATCCTTTTTAAAAAAAGGCATAATAGTAGAACTTGTTCAAAATGAGGCCCTTCAGAGAATTGGGCATGAAGCTCAGACCTATAAAACCTTCATGTTACCTTCTTCTGGACTCAAATCTTACATGTCATAAGTTTTATGACTAGTTTATTCATCAGAAATAAAAATCCCTCAATTGGCATGATGCTTTGAGCCAATAAACATCATATCAGACGCTGGTATCTCGGATTGCACTGGGACATTCAAGTGTGAAGAGGTTTCAGTTCTGAAGAAAAGCCAAGTCGTCTCTGCATCACCAAGCTGCTGAAATCCAGAGCCTTTGATCTTGGGGAAATCAGAGGTTCCTTCAGACACTCTGAGAAGCTTGATGGTAACTGAGGGTACTCAGTAAATTGTGTTTATGTTTGGAGTACATGGTTCACACCATATCAGCTTGTTAAGTCTCAGGTGCCACAGCAATAGCTTCCTCTTTAACAGAAGTTCAGTAATAGCCAGTTGTTCATGCCCAGTGCGTTCTCGAGCCACTTTGGAATTTCCTGGAGTGGTTTTGTTTGTCGTGTGTGTCATTTTGCACAGTCCTTTATGTGGTGCTGATGGTGACAGTGCCTGCCTTTATTATTACCATAATTCCACTGTATGGAAAAGCAATAAATACAATTTTTTTGCACGTTTTCCTGTGCTAGTGAGCATTCTCATCAGTTTTATTGTTTCACATTTAAAAACAAATAATCACCTAGTTCCGTGGTGGGCAAACTGCGGCTCGCGAGTCACCTGCGGCTCTTTGGCCTCTTGAGTGTGGCTCTTCCTAAGCCTTAAGAGTACCCTAATTAAGTTAATAACAATGTACCTACCTATATAGTTTAAGTTTAAAAAATTTGGCTCTCAAAAGAAATTTCAATCGTTGTACTGTTGATATTTGGCTCTGTTGACTAATGAGTTTGCCGACCACTGACCTAGTTCCTTTTCTGCTCTGCTGTGCTCTTCTGAGGAAATGGGTCTTGGGGTTGACTATGAATATGAGAAGCTACTTAATTGGATGAGGAAACGTGTTCTAGGTGGCTGTAGAAGCAGGTTGTTTTTGAGGGTTGGTGGTGTAAGTTTGAACTTGCCCCATATGGTGACATTCATCTTTTCATAGTGTGAACCAGAAGGTGGCTTGATCTCTTAAGGCTTATAATATATTTTTTTATTGTCATTGGAAAATACAATGTTGCATCTTTATAAAACCAAAAGAAAGATTATTTTCTAAGACTTCTAACTCACTTCAGAAATTGCTGGTATTGATGCTGGAAATCCGGGGATCCAAAAGATGCTGGAAGATTGTTAATCAGTGGTGGTGGGGAGAATAATTAGGATACTAATTTTTACCGCACCTTGGACCCTGCCTCTACCTGAGCAATTTTCCATCATAAGCAACTGTACATATTGCATGTCAAATAGCTACCAGTCTTGTTGAGAATGTCAGTAAATACAAGACTTAACTCATAATCCTGAAAAGGAAGAACTTTTAGTTCTATTTTCCTAGTAATTTTCCAAGAATAGCTAATGCTTATTTTGAACAATAATTAGCCCTCCACAGTCAAATGTTAAGGACAAGCTAATGAAAAAACTGGTGGACAAAACACAAAGATTAACATTCAACAAACTTTTAATCAAATGACTTGTTTTAGTCTGTAAGTAAAATATTATCTCTTTCAAAAACAATCTTAATCTCTCTTAATTTTTTAAGTTTATTTTTCAAAGATCATGAATTTTATAATTCATGTTCATCCAAAACCTACGTACAGTATTTTGTACATTTAGAATTCTAGATTCTCTTTTTTATTTTTGTTACATTTTTTTACAAACGTATTGACTTGCCGTTAGTTAATAACATTATATAGGTTTCAAGTGTATAATCCAATGTATATCATCTGAATTGCATTGTATATCTACCTTTCAAAGTCAATTCTTCTGTCACCATATATTTGACCCCCTTTATCCATTACTCCCTCCTCCACCCACCTTTTTCTGTGTTCTGTGTCTGAGTTTTTGTGTGTCTTGTTTGTTCATTTGTTTACAACTTACAACACTATATCCCACATGAGTGAAATCATATGATTCTTGATTTTTCCATCTGACTTATTTCCCTTAACTATGGTATTTTCAAGATTCATTCATGTTGTTACAAATGGCAGTATTTGATCTTTTCTTAGTGATGAGTAGTAGTCAATTATATACGTACCACATCTTCTTTATCCAATCATCTATTGAAGGACATTTTGGTTTCCATGTCTTGGCCATGAATAATGTTGCAGTGTACACAAGTGTATATATATATGTCTTTACGAACAAATGTTTTCAAAATTTTGGGGTAGATATCTGAAAGGGGGGCTGCTGGGTCATATGGTAACTCTAAATTTTTTTGAGGAACCTTCATACTGTTTTCCATAATGGCTGTACCAGTTTACATTCCCACCAGCAGTGAATGAAGGTTCCTTTTCTCCCACAACCTCTCCAATACTTGTTCATAATAGCCATTCTAACAGGTGTGAGGTGGTATATCTCATTGTTTTAATTTTCATTTTTCTTATAGCTAGTGAAGTTGAGCATCTTTTCATATATCTTTTGGCCATTTCTATGTCTTCTTGTAGATCTCTTTAAATAACTTTTTACAAATTTCATCATATACAAGAGATAGAATTATCTAATGAATCTTATCAACCCAGATTTAACAATAGCAACCTTTTGGTGTAATTGCTATTCTTTTGGGGGGGGTGGTTGGATGCTGACATATTTTAAACAAATCTTAGATACCATGTCATTTGCTCTCAAATATTTTAATGTGCATGCAAAAAAGGGGTATTTTCTCATATAACCACAATATTATCACACCTAGGGGCTCCCTAATTATCCCTTCATACCCTCTAATACCTAGTTTATATTCAAACTAGTCATATTTAAATTCATTTGTTTAAATCTGGTCCAAACAGGCTTTTAAAATTTAGAACAATTTAGACTCCTCCCTCTTTCCCTCTTTCTAAATATTATTTTAAACCATTGACTTGTTGACAAAACCTGGTCAGGTGTCCTATAAAATAGCCTGCATTCTGTATTTTTTAAATTTCATTCTAGTGGTGTTTTTTATTTGTCCCTCCATCCCTCCTACTTCCTTTAAACTAGAAGTCAGCTCTAAAGGATTAATTGTATTCAGTTTTAAGATTTTCAACAGGAGTATTTCATAGATGAGGCTTTAATAGATTCTCTCAGTATCCCAATCACATTTGTTTAATAACTGTCTTCATTTCACTCTATTATTTAAATGGACTTTTGACTGCAGTATTCAAAAGTATTTCTTTCCAGAAAAAAAAATCTTTTTCTGTCCATTATTTTTTATTGTAATTAAATTCTATAGAGTGCAATAGATGTATGATAGATCAATTAATAGATGCATGAAATAGCAAAAGCAAAATAGATCCTTGGAGATCTCTGCATTTCTGTCTTAAACTTTAAATGACCAACCAGACTGAACCTGCTGCCCCCACACAGTCTTATTATGAGCAGATATTTTCATGAATAGAGAGCTTTTAGTGACCAGACCTGCCATTTGGCTCTTTAATGTCCATCAAGGTTTGGCTCCATCACTATTAAAAGCTCATGTTTGTATGTTTGGGATAAGCATCTAGTACATGTCACTTGGGAATAACATAGATTGCAGGAAAGCATGATGATAAATATTTGGTTTGCTTACATACCTTGCTACATCCATTTTCTTCCCCCTGTATTTTGAGACTTAATTCAACATCCCATCTGCATCCTATCTAATACATCCAATATGTATTAGAATGGAATTCATGTATCACATTCCCCGGGAAGGATCACATAAAAGACTCAACAGTCCTCCAAGCAAGATGATGATGGTTCCACTGGGCACCATCCAAGGAATGTTCTGACCTTGGATGGACAACTCCTGTGGGGGTATTGCCTGGGCTATGGGAACTTGGGGAGCAGCTGGTGGAGGCTTAGTCCCCTTGTAGAAGTGGAGGGATTTCCGAGGAGAGAGTGAGACGCATGGGATTGACTGTTACTGCTGATAAACTGAATTATACTGGTGATGCCTATGTCAGTCTCCATGGCACATGGAAGGTACAGTGGGTTAGGGTAAAGAGATGCTAATATTCTGTCTTGTATTTCAGGCAGTGTAAGCTGGTGAGCCAGAGAAAAAGCTCCAGATTCAATATGACATAAATCCTCATAACGACTCTATACGGCCAAAGACTTTTATGGCAGGGAAAAATATTTATAAAGTGCACTCTCTGTAATAAATGATGTTTATTTCATTTTAAAAATTGCTCTTTGTATGCCAAAGTCCTTTAATGATAAAACTAAATTTTAAAAGTTTAAAGTCCAAAATGTCAACAGAAGCGCAATCAACCTGCTTGCTGATTTATATTCATACTTAAATATGAATATAAATTTCAAAAAAAATATATATATATATACGGTCACATATATCAGGCTACATATTTAAGTATGCATATGCAATTGCTTTTCCTCTTTTCTAACAAATTCATATGATAAACCATTGAAGTTGTAGTTGTTAACAGTTAACCAGAGAGTTTTCAAATATTTTGCCAAGTGTTTTATGTAGGTATTTAATCTGTATAACAATTATGTAGTTTGTGCCATTATTACCCCATTTTACAGATGTAGAAACTAAGCCCAAGGCCTTACTCCTAGAAATGGAATATCCAGGGTATGGCTCTGATCCCTGTGACTCGGAGCCGTGTGTTATCTATATGCACTCTCTAATTTTGGAGCCTATAATTAGTCAAGGGGCCTCTTGTTGGTTTCTGTTTGCTAATGTGCTGTGTGATCAGGCATGAACAGTAGTGTCTGCATCTTGTGTTCTGAGAGTTTCAGCTAGGGCTGTGACATCCTGAACCGTCACTGCAGCTCTGGTACCTTGGTTACTGTCGGCTCATCCTTGAGGCTTCAGACAGCTTTGTCACCTTAGGTAAGACTTTTCTCGCTAGTAGAAACTTCTAGATAAAGCATTTTCCCATAGTCTGTCATCATTGAGGAGGACATTTGAAACGTGTTCTCTTTCAAGGACTGCTTTCACTTCTAAGTGCTTCTGCTTATATGAAGAAATATATTCTCTTCTGGTAGCACCGTGGTTTGCAATATGAAAAAAAAGTACTCTGCTAGAGAAAGTGAGTTCCCTGGTATGTAGTTTGCATGCTACTGGGATGCAAACGAGAATGGGTGTTCAGCCCTACTATCTAACTCTGTCCTCCCTACAACTCCTGTCTGCTCTCAGCCCCTTGTCCTTCCACCCCCTTCCTCCTTGGCTTGTTAAAATGATTAGAAATGCATGATTTGGGCTTGCAGAGAACTCCTCCTGGTAAAATACCTATGAATATAAAAGGCTCTCTTCTTACCATTTAAAAGTTTTATTTAACTTTTTATTTTTCAGTTAGAGTTGACATTCACTATTATATTAGTTTCAAGTATACAGCATAGTGGTTAGACATTTATATAACTTATGAAGCGATCCCTCCCCACCTGGCACTGTACATGGTTATTATATTATTGGAAGTCTTTGTTTTTTGGTGTTCCTTTTTTCTACCTTTTAATGATACAATGTATAATGATTGCATAATTGAAACTGTACAATCCTGGAAGGCAGAATACTTATATCCTTATTTGCATCTCTCAAGGTAGGTAGTATTTTTCAATTAGTAATATATGTTTATTTGAGGGATAAAACTACCATAATCAATTATCTAATTGAGAAGTGCTGTTTGCTATGCATATATGACAGAAGATTTCATGGTGAGAATTGAGTCCTTCAAGGAAAGGTGTTAAAACCCTGGGAATCACTTGAGCTACTTGTTATAAAATGCAGATTCCTAGATCTCACCCATAAAAATTCTGATTGAGTGGGTGGGTATAAGGCAGGGCCCAGGAATCTGTATTTAAATCATCCCAGTTGCTTTTTGTGCTCTTTGTCTGTTTCAGATATAGCATTCCCAATTTCTTCTACTGGTAGAAACTCTGTTTCTTCATCGTGTCTAGCTTGCTGTCTCCAATAAAAACCAAAACACTAATTTGATGTTGGATATTCATGATTGGCAGCTGCTCATTGTGTTACCCACTCCCAAAGTGCAGTCCACAAAACCCAGATGAACCACCCTGGTGGTGACAATTAGTTAAAGAGACATACAGGTTGGCAGAAATGATTGCATCATTCTAGAAACTACTACAGGCACACCACACGTCAACCTTATTCATAATGCTCTATATTATTAGTAAGTTAACCAAACTAATATATTTTTTTCTGGTCAATAAGGTGTGCAGCAATATATACAAATATCAAATCATTATGTTGTATACCCGAAACTAATATGTTCTATCTAAAAAAAAATAGTGGTGCAGCAGCAACTCGGGTACTTTTGTCAAACTTTCTGGTTTTTGATAAGTATCACAGCTGTCTACTTTATAATGGAAGGCCTTTAGTCAGCGTAAATGTTTCCAAAAGATGTTTCTGAATTCTTTAAAATTAAATTGTAGCTATGTGAGTGGGAAGGATTGCGAGCAGTCTGGCTGAAACCAGCTTGTCCTTACACTGATAATCAGTAAAGCTAGGTAATGGGTACAGGGTGGTTAATGATACAAATCTTTAGATGTCATGTGTGTTTGAGATATCTTGTGACAAGACGGTAAATTGAAATGAACTTAAAACTTTCACTAAGCTTGGCCAAGCTCTTCTTTTTGCTGTCTTTGAACTAGTCCCTTGGAAATGTTCTGATGTTTTCAGGGTCTACCCCTCTGTAGGCCTTGCCTTCACACTGCAGACTGAGAGTACGAGGGTCGGATGTACCAGCGTTAGGGGAACATTTTGCTTCAAGCAACCTTCCTAAAGGTGGTGTTTTCCCTCCATGTCTCTCATAGTTTAATAGGGACAGAAAAGGTCAAACCAAACTGATGTGTTTTGGATATTTGTTTGACTACTTGATTTTGGCATTTTAGAATGTCTCATGAATTGTGTATAGTTTCCAAAAGGGCTGAACATTGTTGGTTTTTTTCCTTTTGACTGTTTATGAAAATGTGTTGCATATATACCTAGCACTACCAATCATACACTTTATGGGGGATTGTTAATTGCTACTCACAGGTGCCCAAATGCAGCTGAATAGAAGCTATCTAAATTTGTGTTGCATGGCATACTGTGCCACGCCAGCACGACCAAGGGTGATCCCGAGGGGTGGGGGTGAAAGGATTAAGGAAAGACAGACAAGAGAATGAAAGCTGGATCTCGGTGGGACGCTGCTCCCTGATGAGGAGACAGCGCCAGCGCCCACAAGCCGTGTCTTTATTTTATAGCAGATGCCACGAGGCAAAGTAGGGGCGTGATCAAGTTGTTTACAGCATTCTCCTGAGTTTCATCCCCACTCAACTACATGCGCCTGAACTCTAGCACTAGGCACGTGGGGCTACGTGTTCGGACCATAGGTTCAAGCTTACAACCATAGCTGTTGGCTATAATTGTGCTGGGAGGGCCCTGCCCTCCAGCTGGGACTTGCACGTGGCAATGAGAGGACCCTGTCCTTTCATTAGTCCGAGGCTTGAACCTGGCCAAAACACCATAACCGCACCCCACAGCATACTATGAATAAGATTTTTTTTTTTTTCAGAAAAGATTTGTGTGGTTTTATTCATGACCTTTTTGAGAGAGACTTTATTTTTATGAAGTAACCAGGATACTAATTAATTTGTATGCAGGCTGCTAGATCCTAGTGAGGACAGGAATATAACTTAATCTGCCTTTTCTCCCCTGCAACATCCTGGGTGACAATGTAACAGGGGCTTTGACTATAACAAAATGAATAAGTGAACAGTGCTTAAAAGAACTGCCACTTTACCATACTCTGATTAAGAAGATAATGTGACTGGGTTGTTTTAATTAATCGCTTGGTATGACAAGTGTATGTTCACTAAAATCAATCATTTTCATTGGGTTAGTGTGAAACTTCTGATATCGTTATTCTTAACCTGGCCATAGTGGTCTTTTTACACATATATTTTATTGGACATTCTGCAATTTGGTATTTTGATGGCACACAATGATAACTAGCTTTTTAAATGATAGTCTACCTGTCAATCAGTCAAAGATGATGGAATGGGAAAGAATGTTGAACAAAAGAGTTGATGCCTACATTGCAAAACTTACTGCTAAATGCGAAAGGAAGCTAATTTACATGTTTTAGTTCCATTCCAAAACATTCTTTTTTAAGCAGTATTATACCCAGATTCAACATATTTAAAGAACTGCACATCACAGAGAAACGGTGCTTTTAAATGGGAGTTTATTTTTGTATAAAATTTTCTGAGCTACAAAAGCTCAAGAGTGTGTGAGGAGCAATTGTTCTAATCCCACATGGAAGGCGAAATACTCCCTGTAGTTCAAAGAGAAGAAAAGAGAAACAGGCCTGGGTACAGAGAGGTGGACATGGGAAAGAGGCAGAGGAAGAAACGGGCAGGGGGTCGGGGGGGGGGGGTACGGGGGGGGGGGGGAGAAGGAGGAGAGGCACTTTGGAGGTGTAGGGTTGTGGGTGGATTGTCAGGAGTCTGATGGGGAAATGGATGTTCTTCCCACAAGGGGAAGACACAACTGCAGGTAAAAATCTGAAAGTATTCTCTTTTCCTGAGAGATGCTGAAATTCTGTGGTCTGAGATACAGGGGTGGAATTTTATTGGTTGATAGCACCCATATTTTGTCTGAGTTTGTTGTACTTCACATGTTAGTCCTTGTATTATCATTTAGGACAGTGCTTTTCCAACTTTGCTGTGCATCTGAATCACTGGGGCAGTTCGTTTAAAGCTGTGAAGGGGACCTGAGCCTCTGATTTAACTCTATGGCTGCCATGCCAATCAACTGAACAGTCTCAGTAGGTTAATATTATGCCCCAAATCCCAAGCCAGGGAGCCTTCTCAGAAGCCTGCGTTGTATTAAAAGAAAACTAAATTCTTCCTGCGATAAGTCCTTTCTCAGAGAGAGTTGAATGGGAAGTGGTAGTCTATCTAAATGTTTGCAGGCCTGACCTGCATGGCTCACTGGTTGAGTGTCGACCTGCGAACCAGGAGGTCACGGGTTCAATTCCCAGTCGGGGCTCATGCCCAGGTTGCAGGCTCAATCCCCAGTGAGGAGCGTGCAGGAGGGAGCCAATCAATGATTCTCTTTCATTATTTATGTTTCTATCTCTCTCTCCCTCTCCCTTCCTCTCTGAAATCAATAAAAAAATAAATGTTGGCAGATTATTAGGAGGTAAAGATGTGCTACAAATGGGTGAGAAATAGGAGATTGGTTCCCATTCCTTCACCTGCCTCTGAAGTACCTCCCAGCCAAGCAGTTTAACCTGACCTTGCCTTGTACCTTTCTTCTTTGATTTGTTATGTTTTTTGGTCTCAAAAGATTTTATAAGTAATACCAAATGGGAGTCTCTTCTTTTGGAAGGAAGGCTCTCTTGCCTTTGAAAGTAATTAAAGTTGAATAAATTGAGCCATAATAATAAAAAGGGAAGCTAATGTTTACATGGTAAATGTCCTTCTTAAAGTCATTTTGGAGAAAAGTGAGCAGATTAGACTTCCCTAGAGATGGAATACTGTGCAGGTTTCTAATTATGAAGAAATAATTATGGAGAAAAGAGCCTTGCTTATTTTAAAAATGGTGTTTCAGGCTTGTGTTTGGTTAAGTTGTAGTAATCCAATTGCTCAGAACATGCACATTCATGATTCTGCCATATGTGTGTAATGGAGTCTGGAGTATGTTGGTTTCATACATGAAGAGCTGGAAGTCAATGCTGATGTCCCAGTACTCATTGCACTGTTTGGTATTATTAGTTTCTCAGGGACACTCTTGGGCTCAGTGGTTGACTAGAGAGTACAGCAAGAAGAGTTCCAGATGGAACCTTGGTGTTGCTAGTGGTCCCTACACGAAGAATACACCACTGATCAAGGGAAGCAAAGATTAATTGTTTGCATGCGTTCATTCAGTATTGAGCTCCTGTATGTGCCAGTCCCTATGCGTAACCTGGACATACTAGTACAAATAGGAGCGGGCAGGTTTGCCAGTTCTGAAATCTGGGGGCAGTGGGATGGGGCAAAGCAAAGAAGAAAAATAAAAATGAAACATGCACTCACCATGGATCTGCCCTTCATTTAGATTACGTCAGTTTATAAAACCACCTATTAAGTGCCTTTTGGAATAGGGATTTGCAAAGACCAGTTAATTATTAAAGACAAGCCTCTGGGAGCCATCTAAAGAATTCATAACTAACGGCTGCCTCTCTGCTTGAGGCTTGATGTCTTTTAACTCTCTTTGCCTCCCTTCATGTTATAATTATGTAATTGCAAATTTATCTTTTTCTTCCTCTCCCTCCACCCCTTCTGTTGGAATTTGCAGTAAGATCATAGAAATTTTCTCTCAAATCTAAGTATTAAAAATTACATCCAGTGCTTTTCACAGTACTTAATAAAAAGGCAGCTCTCGTGTCATTGTTTGGTTTTGAATTGGACTGTTGGCCTTCTGCTTTTTGCTGGAGCCCTATGTGCCCAAGGAACAATTTAAGTGCTGCATTAGGATTCTGAGATTGACTGTCATGAGTCATGGTCTCCCAGTTTCTCTCTCTTTTTTTTAAAGCAAACAAAAAGAACCAACTTTATTTGCTTCAGCTGAAGCCTCCTTAGGGCATGTTAGGATATTGATTAAAAAGTTGTGTGAAAGACTTCAGATCTTGGATGCAGGGAACCTTCTTTTTAACTGTTAGGTGGGACCATCCCTCAGTGCTGACTGACAAGTTGACTGTTCAGAGGGAGATTTCCCATAGCAAATGCGGTTGTAAAATGGTATTATGTACAGTAGGGAGCTGTTTCAAGTGGTAGTAAGTCATTTTGTTCAAACTGCATGCCTGGGGCAGGTTAGCAGGAGGTTTAACGGGAGAAAACAGACTGTCCAGGGGGATTAGGACATTCTTTTTTTTTTTTATCTTTATTGTTGAAAGTATTACATATGTCCCCTCTTTACTCCTCATTGCCCTCTCTTGGGCTCTCAATTTCAATGGAGAACTTAAGTGTGCTTCTCAAACTTCAGTGGGTCTGGGTGGAGTCTACAAATCTGCTTTTCAACTCACTCCCAGGTGATGGCATTGGTGCTGGCCCATGGAACGCGCCTTGAGCAGTAAGGTTCTACAACTATGGCATGAGCCTTAACCTCAGGTCTTAGTATAGTTTTATTGGATACTGACCTTGAAGTAAAGCTTTGGATAGGGCTTTGGATAGGACATCTAAAATTGCCCCATTCGTCTACACCAGTGATGGCTAACCTATGACATGCGTGTCAGAGGTGATACGCAAACTCATTTTTTTGGTTGATTTTTCTTTGTTAAATGGCATTTAAATATATAAAATAAATATCAAAAATATAAATCTTTGTTCTACTATTGTTGCAAATATCAAAAAATTTCTATATGTGACACAGCACCAGAGTTAAGTTAGGGTTTTTCAAAATGCTGACACGCCAAACTCAAAAGGTTCGCCATCACTGCTCTACACTATAGGACAATTGCCATTTGTTATTATCTGAATGTTTTGCTACTTTGTGAACATTTCTTATAAAACATAGTAATTTATCTTTTGCAGAAGACGGAGAAATGAGGATTTCCATGTTTCTTCTTGCCTTCAGCTGTTAATCTGGTCCTTGATGGAGAAGGCATTGTTAGATTTCTCAGTTGCTTTGAAAGCTAGAGTTATCCAGACTTAAAGATATTTTTACTAATCCCTGTACAATTCATCTTATTCTCTGGCAGTATTTTAGAATGATAAAGTCACTGTTTGCACTAGGGGGTATCCATATCTTTATGTTTATGCCATCAAATCTATATTATATCGTGCACAAATTTAAGTGCCAATATTTAAAAAATTTCTGTCCTTACAGGTGTCAAGATTTCTACATTTTAAAGTGTGTATTTATTGAATGTAATTGTAAATAATTTGAAAATCATATTGATCGCCCTAACCGGTTTGGCTCAGTGGATAGAGCGTCGGCCTGCGGACTCAAGGGTCCCAGGTTCGATTCCGGTCGAGGGCATGTACCTTGGTTGCGGGCACATCCCCAGTGGGGAGTGTGCAGCAGGCAGCTGACTGATGTTTCTCTCTCATCGATGTTTCTAACTCTCTATCCCTCTCCCTTCCTCTCTATAAAAAATCAATAAAATATATTTTTAAAAAATCACATTGATCAAGGTTTTAAAAAGAAGCCTGAAAACATTTAACTTTATTGCAACCAGTTTTCATTCATCCTACAGATATTTATTTTACTGCAAACTATATGCCAGGCATCAGGTTAGACTTTGGAGAGAGAACAGGTAAATATTTAGTATTTTAATTGTGAATCATGCATTTTTAATGCAGTGTTGGAGAGAACCTATGTTGAGATAAATAGAAATATATATCAATGTAAAGACTGTTCCTATATGTATATACACATGTATTCATGGATCACATAATATATCTCTTACGCTTGTCTTTCCATATTGAAGTCTTCTTTCTCTTGATTTCAATAATAGCACTCTCTTTCCATTTCCACTCTAATGACTTCCTTCCATCCCAGCGTGGATACCTTTTATCAGTCAGGGTGTTTTCTACTTCAGGTGATAGAAATCCTGAGTCATCGGGCTCACACATTAAAGTTATTTTCTCACACAAAGGAAAGTCCAGAGTAGGACAGACTTCACAGATCTGATTGATACATTAGTTCAGCAATTTCACAAAGGTCATGTTCTTTCTTCTCCTATAAAGAATTTCTCACAATTCTCCCACTGTGCTTCTCTTTGGCCTTGGTTAGGTCCATGCCTATTCTAGATATTAGCAGGGAACATGAAGTTATGATTGACATGCTCTGATCAATTATACCAAGGGAGAATGAATGTTGGAATTCTATATCCTCTTTTTCTGCCAACTGTAAAATACTATATTCCCAGGGGTGGGGGAAGGGCTGGAAAAATCTTACATTTCTAAGGACTGTGTTTGAGAATCTCTTCCATTCTTTTTATATACTTGTAATTTTATCCACTCCTATGGCTGAACTCCCACCTTTGTGTGTCATAGTTTCCACACTGTATATTGAACCCAAAATATTTGTAGAATTTTCTATCTATACATCTAGTTCCTCCCTGAAAAAGTCAACTTGAAACTGCCAATAAAATCTCAGACTCGATGTAGAGAGAGAGAGGAAGGGAGGGAATAGGGGGAGAGAGAGAAAACATCCATGTGAGAGAGACACATCAATTGGTTGTCTCCTGCACAAGCCCCAAGGGGGTGGAGGATGGGGAAGTGGCAGAGATCAAACCTGAAGCCCAGACACATGTCCTTGACCAGCAATTGCACCTGAGGCCCTTTGGTGCATGGGAAACACTCTAATCAGTGAGCCACATCAGCCGGAAAGAGGTCCTCCTGCATGTTTCTGAGTGTGAAACATTAAGAACAGGTCATTTATTCAGGACACGTAACCCAGGTTTCTCACTGTATATGCTTCTTTATCAAAAGCAAATCAGTCTACAAAATGACTTATATACACCACCGTTCATTGTAGCCCTTATCATAATGTAAAGAACTATAACCAATCAAACACCACCAGCAGGTGAATGGGTAAACATAGAATAGTGTATTCATATAATGGAATGCTGCTCAGCAATGAAAAATAAAAAGGAGTAAACAAATGATACCATGGAACAACATGATTGAATATCAAATGCACTATGCTGAGCAAGAGAGAGAAAACACAAAGAGTACATACTGTATGATTCCATTTCTGTGAAGTTGTACAACAGGCAGAATTAATCAGAGTTCCATAAACCAGAGCAGTGGTGGCCTGAGTGGGTGAAGTGGAATTGATTGAAAAGGGGACAGGGAGTAAATTACTTGGGTGATGGAGATGCTCTATATTTTGTTTTGGGTGGTATTTCCATGGGATTAGGCAGTTATCATATTTACTAATCTGAACCCATAGAATCTGTGTATTTTATTCTATGTTAATCATACCTCAATTTTTTCAAAATGTTGGCAGTAGCCCTGGCTGGGTGGTTCAGTTGGTTGGAGCATTATCCCATACACCAAAAGTTTGCAGGTTTGATTTTTTAGTCAGGGCACATATCTAGCTTCTGGATTCAATCCCCAGTCAGGGCACATACAGGAGGCAACCAATTGATTTTTCTCTTCTCTCTCTCCCCATTCTTCCTAAAATCAATAAAAATATATCTTTGGGTGAGGATTTGAAAAATGGTAGCAGTAGCTAGCAAGGGAATTGTGGGTCAACAGGAGTTTAAGATGGGAAAAATATCAAGTTCATAGGTTACTGAAAATGATCCAGTTGAAGAAAAAATATTGATGAATTAAAGAGTGGAGAACTAGGGATGTACATGGAGTAGGAGAGAGGATGGGACCAAGTCCCCAAGTGGAGGGACTAGCTTTAGGGTGTGTAGCTGCATCTGATGGCAGATGGTTGTTAGTTCTGTTCCAAGTCTACAAAGTTCTCTTCGATTTTTTTTTTCCTGAGAGAAGCAGGAAGTCAGGACAATAGTTCATGGTGAGGGTAGAGGAGGAGGCGAGGTGCAGGAGGTTTGAGGAATTGTGGAGCAGTGGTTGTCAAACTTTAAAACAAATGTGTTGGGCCTCACCCCGGAGTTTTCTGGTTCAGTAGGGCTGGGGAAGAACCTAAGAATGTGCCAAGTTTGTAGTTGATGCTGATCTGGACAAGACTCTGAGAACCACTAGTGTAGCGCTTTCATTTGTATTGCTGAGGCAGCTGTGCTTTGAATAACAATGATTCATCTAAGGTGCCAGAACTGTGATGAGTAAGTAGCCCAGGCTGCTGCCTCCTGCCAGGGTTATCCTATACACACTCTCTGATCTCAGGGAGAGCAGAAGAGAGCACGGGTGCCAGAGGGAAGTAGGGGTGCACACTAGGAGGGAAAGGTGGAGAAAGCAGAGACTGGGATTGCCAAAGCGTATCTTGTTAAGGTCACCTTGGTAGACTGTGCCCTGGGCCCTGATGAATGAATGCTTTTTTGCCCTGTCCGGTATACACTAGCTTCATTTTGTTCTCTACCTACAAAGGTTTGCTCTTAGGAAATTCATCAAGGCAGTTATGATTACATTTTTAAAAAGATTGGTACTTATTCATTTGCAAGCACATGTTTTTCTTCAGTCCTAGTATATATATTGTATGTCATGCATATATTATGAATAAGAGCATGTGACTGTGATTATAAAAGTATTGTCCATGAAATATTGAAGGCCTTTCAATTATATGTGTGTGTGTGTGTGTGTGTGTATATATATATATATATATATATATATATATATTTCTATTGAAAATCAATGGTGAAATATTACCTGAAATTTATATGCAGTACACCAATTAATAAACATATTTATATACAGTAAAGGCTAGAGGGAAATGTTCTAAAATTATCTGTGGCTTTTCTGAGTTTTCTTAGATAACTTTAATTTTTCTGGTTTTTCGTGCTTCTAAAATAAGTGTAAGTTATTTTCACCAGAAAGTTATATAAAAACAAGTATATCATAATAAAGAATATAATACCATATAATATATAACATAATAACTAATAACCTAAAAACTGACATTTTTTTAGTGTATTGGCCTTGAGTGCTTGGTATCTATCTATAAATAAGATGTCCCTGTCCCTTCAGAATTTATACTTTGGATATCAGTGATTAAACTCACTGCACCTTAGTGAACTGTTCGATCCTAGTGGACAGTTTAGCACATGGTAACTGTCGATTTATATTTTAGTTTGAACTATTATTATTCATGTTTGTTTGCCCCCTTTGGATTATAAATTTATTGACTGTGGCCATTGAAGAAATTATCATTTGTAATGAGTGCTATAATTTTGCCTAGAATTATTAAACATATTTTGTCAGTATAAAATATAGCATATAATATGCATTTCTGGTTTGAGTTTATTCATAGATATGAACAAAAATTGCCAAAAATATGTTTGGTAGTGTTGAATCATATAAAATAGGATCTCTTCTTTGATCCCAACAATTTAACAGCTTCCAGCATATGGTATATTAGTCTGATACATGAGTAAATAAGAATTCTTCCTTTGTAAATATTTGGTTTAAAAATACAATAGGATCTCTTCTGTAATTTCAACAACTTCATAGCTTTCAGCATATGGTATATTAGTCTGATGCATGAATAAATAAAGGTGTTTATAAGACTCCTTCCTTTCCAAATATTTGGTTTAAAAATACATTTTTTTCAGAAATTAAAAGGATGAAGTATAATCTACGTACTACAGTGTGGATGAACCTTGAAAACTTATGGTTAGTGAAGGAAACCAGGCACAAAAGGCCAACATATTATTCCATTTATATGAAATATCCAGAATAGGGTAATCAATAATGAGAAAAAGTAGATTGCTGGTTGCCCAGGGCTGGGGGCTAGAAGGAGACAGCAGGGTATATCTACCATTGGGGATGATGAAATGTTCTAAAATGAATTGTGGTAATGGTTACTCAACTCTTTGAATATAGTAAAGCTGTTGAATTGTACATTTTACATGGGTAAATTGTGTGGTATGAATTATACTTCAATAAAACTGTTATAAAACCCTGTTTCTTAAACATTGCTCAACCTCTTTTGAGGAGCTCTTCATCCAAAGTGTGAAACACCTTTTTCTTAGTCAATGATTGACTAACGCACCTGCATCCTTTCCCTCTCACTTCCCCACTGCACTTGTATGGCGTGTGTAAACTTGTCTGAGCATTCATACTTTGAAGTGCAAGAAAACTTGGCCGAATGGATTATATTAAACTGAGTTACTTTTGGCAAACATTTTTATTAGATGATATGCAAAACAATCCAGATGGTATCTATCTCACAAAGTTAAACGCTTTAGCTAACTTGTTTCTAATTCTCGTCTCTCACACCTCTGTCTGCCTGTCTCCCCCCCGCCCCCCCCCCCCAATACTTTTTTTCGGTGTAGGTAAAAAAAGCACTCAATACCTGAATTCTATTCCTAGATAGGATTTTTCTCATTTCATAAGAAGAAATTTTGATTAGATAACCGAGGATTTTCAAAGGATAATTCATGAAACAGCAGTATCAGAATTATCTGGGGGAATTTATTGAAAAATGCGTATCTTAAGTCCAATTTCCAGATTTTGGGGGGTCACCTAATACACTTTTCAAGTTAGGATTGAACTACCACCTGAATTCCTCAGCTGGCACCTGGAGATCCACACTTTACCCAATACCGCTCCCTCTGCTCCCCAGTGACTCAAATGTGCCCTAAAATTTGAGAATCACTGCCAATTAATTTATTACAGGTCCTGTCCATCTCTGATGCTGAACTGTTGTTCATGTCTTTTCTGTCTCATTTGGTTTATTCTTTCTGGGTATTAGGAAACGTCTTTGCTTTAGTCTATGCTTAATGAAGAGTTGGGTCAAAATGGTTACTTGAGATATTTGATTTCCTCTTGAAGATTGCTTCTGGAATGTCTGTGGCCATTGTAGAAATTGTCATTTGTGATGAGTGCTATAATTTTGCTTAGAACAGATTTATTTTTGGATGAATTTATTTTTATGCCTCTTCCTGTTTCTCCTCTTTTAATACAACATGTTAGTTGATTCCAGTGATGTGCTGCTAAGTACTAAATGTTCTGGGCATTCCAGGATGAATAAAATGCATGATGTCTTCAGAGACTTATAGTATATAGATTTCTCACTACATAATTAATCCCCCCCAATTTCCTCTGAAGAGTTAGGTTTTAAGTGGGGTTTTTTTTTTCTTAACTGCTCATAGCTATAACTTTGAGAACAAGTAATATATTTATATAATTAAATTTGGGAAGAAATACATGTGGTTCCACACATTAAAAATTGAGCATTGATCATAAGTAGCATGGAATTCTAGTAAAGAGAAATTTAATTTTGTTTATAAGACTACAAATAATTATATATAGATGAACATTTGCCATGTAATTTCAGGAATTAAAATCTACTTTGAGAAGCATCTTCTGTGAATGCTGCCAAAAGTTGGGAAGATACATTTCTGTCTTTGTGTTTGCATGAATAGATAAAAAAGTTAATTTAGTTTTTTATATATTTTGTTAATTTTTTTCTTGACATTCCATGGCTTGGGGTATTTTAAGAGTAAAGTATTGACTGCAAATGGATTCCAGAATAAAATCAGAAAGTTTGAAATTCAAATATGCTTATAAAATTTGATCATACTTGGCATTACTATTAACTATACATTTTAGTTGAGACTTAATATTTTATTTAAAACTGATAAGCAACTTTTGTTTATTCTTTTATTGCTTCTAATGGGGCAAAGCTCTTGCCAATTTGCACAGCTGGAACACAGTCTACGTGACAAGATATTCCCTTCTTTTTGATTGATGTTTTTCATCTCTGAGTAGCCCTCTTTCTTTAAGTGCCCCGTCCTGTTTCATCAGTTTCCTCTTTTTTTCCTTCCTTTTGCCAACTCCTCCTTCTTCCTATAGTCACTCTTAATTATAACTTTCCCAATCCCCCCTCCTGTTAGTATCCCAAAAGCCAGTTTTAAAATCTACTTATAATTTGCAACTGCTTTAGATAGAATGTTCCCTATGTGCCAATCATGTTCACATTCTTCATGTCATCCTATGTTATCATTACTCTCCCGGCAAACACAAGTTAAGAATGCCAGCCACTATTCTGAATGCTGGGAATAACGCCGTGAACCAAAAATCCACAGGCTCTGCCCCAGCAGCTCACACAGCTAATCATAAATCAGAATGGCAAATGCCCAGAGATTTGTTCCTGGGGACTACGGGATACTGGGTGGGGACACCTCACCACCCTGGGAGAACTGTGATCAGCAGTGATTTATCAGCAACATCTTCCCCACCAGCCTGCCTCCCTCCATCTTCCCCAAGGATTTTGTGCCCTGGTTGGTGTCCCTAGAACCCCCTTCTACAAATCTGTTACAGAACTGAGTACATCATACACGCTTCCCGGAGGATAATCCCTTCCAGATGACCTGGACAGAACTCTAAGATTCCCTGCCTGTTTGCATAGTTTCATTCACATCCGATGAGAAAGGCCAGAAATAGACTTCTCTTTGCTGTTCCGTCAGCTAGACTTGTTGAGACCTGGAGCCTTCCTAAAATTGGAGGTGTCATAATCTGTGGTGAGCACTGGGTTCCTGAACAGGTGTAGACATGGGGAGAAACAGATTTCAGCCTGTAGGATGTTAGAACCAGGGAAACTTGGATGGCATGTAATGGAATCCAGTTTTAGTACAGATGGTGAAACTGGGACTCAGGGTTGAGTGACTTGCATGAATTTACATACTAGAGTGCCTACACCTCCCAATTCTTCATTTATCCTGGTGCTCTTTCTTCCATACTACTTTCTGAAATTAGTGGCTCACCATTATTTCCCTTTGGTGAGTCTCATGGGCGGTTATATGACCCCATTTAACACTATACCAGTAAATGATAATAGTTAAGTAAATGTCATTTTTACAAATTTAAAAATGTGTGTATAGTTTCAAAAATCATTATTTTACTTGATTCAAGCATAAGGGGAAAGTAACATTGGAATCATTTTAAATGAATTGTTAACTGTAACCATGTAGAATTTCTGCAAAGCTTAACTTGGAGTTAGAAATTAAAAATAATTCTGTAGCTCATTGTGTAATAGTTGGAAATTTCTTGGAGTTTATATTTTATTTGTACAACTGAGTAATACTGAGTCTATCATTAGGGGAAAAGAATTCTTTTCAACTATTTAGACATTCCTGTTTCGCTTTAGTGTGTTCCCTAAATCCTTTACTTAATTCTCTATGATAATGAACAGTGTAGACTTTTTTTTTTTTTTTGAGAGAGAGAGAGAGAGAGAGAGAGAGAGAGAGAGAGAATAATCTAGTGACCATTGCTTACCTGTCAATCCAATTTACCAGTTACTTCATTTTTACTCTTGGCTCATTTGTGTTTTGTATCAAACATACTATTTATTCATTTACTGTTTTAGGAATACTTTAAAGCAAAATCCCCAAACATCAAATTGTTTATCCCTAAGTATTTTCATATGTATCTCTAATAGGTAAGGACTTAAACTATTTTCAAAACCCATCATTGTATATAAAATATAATCCTTTGCTATCACCTAATACCCATGCATTTAAATTTCCCCGATTGAAAGAGCCAAGATTGGAGTAGTGAATCCTAGACTGGCTCCTTTTGTTAGTGATCTGATAAGGTTCTACTCTCATTGTATCCTTTGCTTTGGAAGTCTGGCTGTCACAGTCATCACTTGCAGAAGTTTCTCTCTATTCTCCTCACTGACTTTCAGTTTTCTTTGTGATCTCTTTTCCGAATTTGCCTATCTTAGATCTCTGTTAAATGCCTTATACATATTTACTGCCTCCCTATTTAGCACCATTGGTGGTGAATGTTAGCCTGTAAACATACAAAGGGAGCTGAACAGAGCCCACGGAGTCAAAGCTATTTTACTCTACCTTCCAGGCTGCTGGAAGTTATCTTTGAAAGAACGTGAGTGTGAAGAAAGCAAAGAAATGGGCAAGGAATGGAAAAGGACATCCTGCTATTCACAGATCTGTGCTTTCAATACCATAGTTATATATTTGGCAAAGATTACATGGGATACTACCTGTAAAAACATTCTGGAAATGTTATTTAGATATTTCCATTATTTTCAGAATTACCCTTCTGTGATAGAGATGTTAGGACAGAAGTGTTTTTGCTTACTGTGAATCCTGATTTTCTTAAATACTTCTCCCCCTGGAGACACTGTGTTTCTGGGTGACTGACTCCAGGGTCCAGCCTTTCGAACAGACCTTGCTTCAAGCCCTATCTGTCACGAACATTTCTCTTGGAACTAACGAGATACATAACTTTGCCAAATTTCAGTTTATTCATCTACAACATGGAAAAATGCTTCTTATCAGTTGTTAAAAGGATTAAACAAGCTAATGTACCAAACATTGTACCACAGACATATGATAAGCACCAGAAAGACATAGCTATGGTGTCCTTCCTTGATGCTCAGTTAAGGATAATCCTGTGATTCGTTCTTTAATTTTTCTCAATAAGTATGGTTCTGTTACATGTGTGGTGTTTTTTTTATTTGTTTGTTTTCTTTGGATTAGAATCTCTTAGATAAAATCTTAAGTATTTTTGTTCTTTTTAATAAATGAGACGTCTTAGATATTGGTAGACTATAGGGTAGTTGTGCTTATTCTGATAAGGTTTCTGAGAATCATGCAAGTCTAATGAAGCAGATTTTATTTTGAAATAGTTGGGGATTAGATGAAGAGTACCTTGGGCTTGGAAATGAGGAGATCCGGGTTCTGCCAGGACCTAGTTTGCTGACTTCAGGCAATTTGCTCAATCTCTCTGGACACCAGGGTCCTCTGCTCTGAAGGAGGGGTTTAGAATAGGTGGCGGTGCAGATGCTTTTTGTTCCAATATCCCATGACTGTTGTTGGGCAGGTAGAGCCATGCCATTTGAGTCGGAGAGAACAACATGGGAGCAGGGTTATAGGTGGGAGTTGAGAATGAAGGCATAACAGGAGATGACAGAAGGCATTACTTTTCAGAATGAAGGCAGCAATATGGGGAGTGGGAGGAAATAAGCGAATTGAAGAACAGGAAAGGAGAGCAGTGCCAGGACTTCAGTCTGACTTTAGTTTTTGAATAATGCCAGGGTTTTGTAGCTGTGTCCACTGTTGCTTCTGGTGCATGCTTTTCTAAGGGACTGTCTTTCAAAGGGTGTGTACTCTAAACTCCAATTCCCGGGAAACCCTAGCAGCTCATTGGGGATAAGGCCAGTATGGTTGATGTCCGTGCTATAATGCTACTGGAAGTTTGATTTGGTGGCTTCTCTTCTCAGGTTTAATAGGAGCTTCAGATGAGGCTTATGTTTGTAGCCAATAGAAACCATGGAATGTCACTCAGCCACGCAGCAGGATATAAAGCATGGCTTTGGCTAGAGGTCTTGCTATTAGCCATGCTGACAGGTATGATGAAATCTCTTTAAAAACACATGCTCACATTGCCTTGTGCCAGTCTTTCTGTAGAATTTCCAAAAATTCTCCTCACAACAATGTGGGATTAGACATAGGCAGCTAGAAATACCAGCACTTAGTAGTAAAGTACTTGGTGCTCTTCGGCAAATAGCATCCTCTTGTATTCAGGCTTCATAAGGTTACTTTGAACAACCTTTGAAGGAAAGTGTCGTAGTTAGAAATAAATAACAAGTGAGATTGGATGGTTACTCAGGCAGAGCTTCTCAGAACAGCAGTTCCTCAATGAGGTCATTAGCTTCTAAAATCTGGTGCTAAGCTTGGGAATCCAGAAGCATCATTGGTCAGTGCGTTCATTGACAGTCTAGTTCAGTGATGGCGAACCTTTTGAGCTCGGCATGCCAGCATTTTGAAAAACCCTAACTTAACTCTGGTGCCACATCACATATAGAAATTTTTTGATATTTGCAACCATAGTAAAACAAAGACTTATATTTTTGATATTTATTTTATATATTTAAATGCCACTTAACAAAGAAAAATCAACCAAAAAAATGAGTTCGTGTGTCACCTCTGACTCGTGTGTCATAGGTTCACCATCACTGGTCTAGTTCAAGGGAGCTGATGGTAAGAAATGAAGTCTACAAAATGCTGATGGGTGTAGAAACCAATATGACAATGCTAATGAGATACACAAATGGACCCAAAATTATGTCAACTATTTTCTGTCCAAAGGAAAATGTACCTGGAAAAGCCATTGTTATCAGAGGTTGGGGATACCGTTGAATGACCATGGCCAGTATCATCAAGTTGTAATATCATCTGAGGCTCAGAGACAGAGACAGATAGAGAGCAGGCAGACAGCTCTGGTGAAAAGGTGGTGTACTGCGTGGGGCAGGGGCAGTAGTGGAGGGATTGAAAGAGGAAAAACTCACGGACATGCACAACAGTGTGGTGATTGTGGGGAGGGAGTAGGTGGAGGTGGAAGAGAGCATAGAGGGGATAAATGGTGATGGGAAAAATAAAATTTTTAAAAAGAAACAAAAAAATAAAAGCTTTGAATTTGAACTTTCAATAGGACCATGACCTGGGGCCTGGTTAGGATGGGCTTAGAAGAGGTCAATGGGGGGGGGGGGGAAATGGGGACATATGTTAAATACTTCCAACAATAAAGATTTAATAGGAACATGAAAAGAGCCCCATTAGATCAGACTAATGACCTACCCAGGTTCATTTGCTAAAAGTGTTGCCTGTTTTCACAGATTGACTCTTCAGAAAATCTCCTGTCCTAAATGTGATGTCACAGGAGAGAAACTCATCTCTTTGGGGATTAATAGTGAATTGATTCTCCCCAAAGAAGACTGGTATTTCTTTTCTCACTAAAAGAACATTTTACTTAGTAGGTAATGATAGTTGATTTCTTACATAATTATAGAGTGTGGGTTTCACACTGTACCTTCTCTTTCATATTATCCCGGATGTCCTTCCTGTGGGATAATTATAGATTGCATGAAACGGATTCAACCTGTTCATTTTCAGCCTTAATATTGTTTTTGTATTTTGGAAAGAATGGGAATATACACTTAGACTTCCCTAAATGGTTTACAGAATAATTCTATCGTCCTTTTTTGCTTACCTGTTGTTGTTTTCAGTCTTTTTAACAGTTTTCATGTGGGCATTTCCTGAGCTTGCTGAAAGCTTTCTACATGTATGTACTTTTGTCATTTAGATTGAAGGGACCTAACTGGAGTCAGCATTCAGCAGCTCACTGATCTTTGTTTCATGGATTTCCCTTGTTTCGTTTTGCTGCTTATTTTATATAGTAATTTGGGTGTTGGGCCTTGCCAAGTCTTGTTCCTATTCGAGTTGAGCATTATGATTTTGCTTTTCTCAAACAGAAATTGGCTGTTCCCTTTATGCTTCCTATTTGTTGTCTATTTATTCCCTGGCAGCTAAATCTCATAATTTTGAAGTTTCCAGGGGGGAAAGTTTCTTTCTACTTTTAAAGATGGCGGCATCAAAGCCTTTCTGTTACCCATCTCCTTACCTCTTTCCTCCCATTCTTGAAATTGAAGTGCCTGCTTCAAGTCGTAGTTTTCTGTGGTGTGCAGAATTGTGGAGTTGCATATGTTGCATAAAGGGGCTGATTTGAAGAATTGAGTGACCTTTCTTGATGAGTGTTCTAAAAGATTTGCAGGCCTAACTTTCATTAGTGTGCTCCCTTTGGCAATCTTGAAACTCGAAGATGCTCATAAACAAGCTTTCACATTAATTTAGGAGAAAAACATTCTTTCCATTCATGGTAGTGTTAGGTTTTCCAACTAGAGATGGAAAATGAATGAGTATTGTTTTTTATTTACATCCATAGTCTAACTTGATTTTTAAGCAAGGACCTTATCTTACAGATAAAACAACTGGATCTCTAGAGATTCGTGGACTGGTTCAGGTTGATACAACTTATAAATAACAAAACCAAGATTCAAATCCAGACATTTGAGAACAAATCTAGTATTTTTACCCCTGGATCAGAGCTCCAGTTTTGGAAATTTCTCCTTTAAACTTCATCAAAAGCATATGTTGAGTATCTACATAAAATTTTGGCATTGCATAAAATAGTTTAAAATAGCAGAGTAACTACCCTTAGGAGCTTATAGTTTTATACGAAGTTCTTTATAGTTGGGACCAAACAGATTTTGCCTACTTTTCATTGTTCCTTGAACAAGTTAAAGTCAGTGAAAGAGGGATGTCATAAATACGCAATGCCTGGAGAAATTACATTACTGTTTATCCCCTGTAGACAACTTAACATGATCAAATCCCATGTGGACTGTCAAACATGTTGAGTATCGATGGGTCTTAAGTTTATTCCTTTTGTTCCTTCAACTCTACTACCTCCCTTCTCATTGTGAAAACTGCTCTGGAGAGCAAATGTAGAACTCCATTGCTCTCTTTTCCTCCATTCAAGTTCTTTCTAAAATGGCTTTTATTTATTCTTTTGTTCTAAGATCCTCATCAGATTTAAAACATCTAGTTATAACATTATTTCTCTTAGCTTCTGGCCTTAAAGCCAAAGACAAAATATTATGAACACAACAACAAATCATGGAGATGCACTTTCTATTAAGTCCTGTTGTTTTAATTTAGTAAGAAATGTTCCTTCAATTGTTTTCTCTGCACATTGGACAGAAGTGATATGTTTAGGGTTACAAACAGTTTTAAAGCTGCTGCTTTTAGGTTGAGCTGGACTATCTATCGGCGTGCTGTCCGTGTGTCTTCAGTGCTTTGTGGCTACTATGAAACCAGATTCATAAAAAAAGCAATCGCACGCTCTGAGACCAAAGTAAATGTGGCAAGATGGACAGATGCGCTGGTGAGATATGGCCAGTCTTTGAGATGGGCTCTCTGATTAGTGGAAATGCTCTTGTGTGTAATTGGGATTGATGAGCACTAACTATCCTTTTCTATTCTTTGAGGAGGAAAAAAAAAGTCATTCTAAACTTTATAACTAGGGGCTGTGAGTTTGATCATGGGTCAGGGCACATAGGGGAGGCAAAAGATGGATGTTTCTCTCACATCAATGTCTGTCTCCCTTCCTCTCTTTCTAAAAAAAATCAATAAACACATCCTCGGGTGATGTACAAAACTAACACTGGGAAATGTGTGTTTCATTTGCTCACACCCACTGTTCCTGACCCTCTTGCTTTCAGAGAGAAGCAAAGCCATCCTTAGCCCGCCCTCGTTGGCTGCCTTCTCTTCAGTGACATCTGCAGTCTAAAGAAATGTTGGCCCTCCTCCCTAACTAGAATGCCCTAAAGATCAGAACTCAGCCTGTGCTTTGGGGGAGGAGGAGAACGTCATCCTAAAGAAGTTTGTGCATCCCCGTCCTCTCTGGGAGTATGTTCATCTTCCTTTCCTGCACTCCCCTGACTTTTTGAAAAAACTCCTCAAAGATAGTCAATTTATATCCATTCCAAACTTAGCAAGCTTTACATGTCTTTGGAGATTGGGGGAATTCTTCTCTTATTTTAGAAGATCATGTAAACCTGGCATTCTGTGTCATCCTAAATCAGCATTTGTTTTGCAAGGATAGTATGCCAAGCCTTTACCACCCGTTCCTCCCTGGGTTAAAAAGACACTCCAGGAAGATGTTTGTCCCTGGATTTTTTTACCCCAATCTCCTCACCTCCAGCATGTGTACTTGAGGTTTAACGCCACCGAAAGCATTCATTCAGTGTTCCTGCGCGAGCACGGTGGGAAAGTGGGGCCCTTTCTTAAGACGGACTGTCCTTGTTAGTTTTGTGAAGGGTCACATTTGAGCTGAGAGTGTTATCACCTCAAGATTTTTCTGAGTCATGTTAGTAAAGACGAAATCCTGAAGTTATTTTTTTTTTTGTATTCAAATAGAGAATCTGTAGACAAAAAATACTTAGGCATCTGGAAAATTTGAAACATTGGAAAGTAGGTTTTTATCCTGGTTTTCCTTTATAAAAATGAATACATGTAGGCTCTTTTGTGGTTATTTGTAAAAAAAAAAAATGTAGGGTAGAGAAAATATAAAAGAAAAAAATCAGTGGCAATCCCATTCCTCAGACAAAAACTCTATTTAGCTTCATTAAATCAAGCATTTCCTGAACCTACCTAATCACAAAGCCTTTCCACCAACACACTAGGATTCTCCTGAATTCTCCTATGGATATAGTAAATTATTTAGCCCCACAATATTTTGTGGTTGCTTCTGTATGTTTATGAAATCATTTATTTGTTGTAGGTCTGAACTGGGTTGTTACTGAGAAATCAATGTGGTGATAGACAGTACCACTACATATTTTTCTGTGTCTTGAGTTAATCTAAAATAATAGCATAGGAACCATTGATACCAAAATGCTATTCTGAGATTTCAGCGCTGCTGGATAATTGCAAAGAGAATTGCAATGGTGCTCAACCATGTGCATGTACTTGAAGGTAGCTCTGTAAGTCTCTTCTGTTATTGGATATCTGTCATAAGCATAGCTTGAAATGCGAAACCAAAAGCCACTTGATCTGATAAGATCTTAACTCTCCTTCTCTAAATCTTTTTCTATTAAATTTCTCTGAAATAAATTCTAAGAGTATCAGGGCTTTTACTGATGACTTTTATCAAATGTTCATATTATGGAGGATTGGCTACTTTTTGTAATTTCTCTCCGGAGGTTTATTAACAGTACAGGAAAGCCCCAGTGTCCCGTGGGGGCACCATTTAATGAAAGCAACATTGACAGGTCCTGATAGGTCATTTCCATCTCAGGTGACTTACTTATTTAGTGTCCATATGTTTTCTGGTTCAGTATTTTAGAAATGTATTCTGTTGTCAGGTCATGGGTTAAAAAAAAGTATTTTGAGGTACACAAATCATGAGAAAGCTGGTAGTTTCGTATACTGTTGATGGGGGTTTTAAATTATTTTAATATGATTAGGAGACAATTTTTCAATAGGCAAAATTTATATAGTCTTTGAGCAATTTAACTGCTAGGAATTACCTAGTGAACAACCTCATTAAAAGAAGCCTCGAAGTAAAGTTCAAAGATAATCAGTCATTTCAGTGTTGTCTTCCTGTAAGGTATTAAATAAATGTTGTTATATCCATGAAATTAATACCAGGCAGCCATTAAAAGTATAAATATGTCTGCATGGGAAGATCTCCATCATATAATAGTAAGTGGATAAAAGCAAGATGCCAGATGGCCTACACAGAATACCTTTTATTTAAAATTAATAACACTAACAAAGGTTATACATATATACACATACAGCCACATGTGGGTATATGTATATATAGATGAGTGTGTTGTTGTTTTTTCATGAACTATACACAACAACTAGGCTATGTTTCTGTTGGGGATAGGTACTTAAGTGGTTTATATTTTGCTTTTTATTTATTTCTGTATTTGAAATTCCTACATTAATTGCTTTTATTAATTTTTTGTCATGGGGGGGGGGGCGGTCTTCTTTGTAAGGATTAAATGAACTACCACATGTGAAAAAGCCTAAAGCCGTGTTAACATTATTATTTCAATGTGATTTTTAAAAATGATGCCGGAACCGGTTTGGCTCAGTGGATAGAGCGTCAGCCTGCGGACTGAAGGGTCCCAGGTTCGATTCCGGTCAAGGGCATGTACCTGGGTTGCGGGCACATCCCCAGTAGGAGATGTGCAGGAGGCAGCTGATCGATGTTTCTCTCTCATCGATGTTTCTGACTCTCTATCTCTCTCCCTTCCTCTCTGTAAAAAAATCAATAAAACATATTTAAAAAAAAAAAAAAAAAAAAAAAAAATGAAATAAGGGCTCCAGAAGATGAAAGATAATATGCCATGGAAAGTCAAAAGGAGGGACAATCAGGAAAAAATATGAGAAGGGTTTGTTTGGGAAATACGGGGAAAGGTGGCTGTTTTTAACTTTACCAACTATATGTGTTTTTTTCACTTTTAATTCTTATTCTCTCTGGACAGCTTCTTTATCTCTGCTCTGTGCTGTTAACTCCCAGTCATTAGCCAGTGTGGCTCTTTGTTATTCTCATTTGAGGTTCGGACTGCAGTGAGGAGCAGCGATTTGAGTGTTGTTACCAGGTGGACACCAATGTTCACCGTGTATTTGCCACTGGCAGGCCACATGGTTGATGCCTTCCAACAGGCTAACTTCCTATAATGTGCACCTCTCCTTATCAGATCAACTAATTTTGACATGGTCAAGCTATGCTTTAGGAGACAGTGAGTTGCTGTGATTCTTCCCCCCCCCCCCAAAAAAAAATGCTCATGAAATTGCTTAACCATTATATTTCCTTGATATTGGAAAATGCAAACTAGTACATGATAGAAGAAAATGTTGACTTGCGAGAAAACATTTTGGCTTATTTATTGTCTTGATTATCTAAATTAATTTACCAAACAGAGCTCCCCTACAGTGTGATTGTGTAATTGAACAGCTGAGAACAGCACAGTTACCCAGACTGACTAATCTCTATCTAGTTAAACAAAACCAGAGCTATGCATATGTCCCCTGTGGTATTGCACATTTCTTGATGCCCAGATGCTTAACATCTCACCATTTCTGTGCTTTTTCTGACTTGACTGGTCGGTGAACAAGAGGAAATTCAAAGCACTTTGCACACTGACCTGGAGGGTTATTATTACCTTTCTCTTATCCACACAAGGAAAGCAGTATTCACCTCTGATACTGGTCCCCGTTGGTTTTGCTGTATCACTTAAGTCTAAAGTTGAGCATGTGGGGAAAGAAATTACAGGCAAATAAATAGGTAGTAGCAGTATTTACCTGGGACTCTTCAATCTGGCTTGTAGAGTTCAATGCTGATGATGCCTCAGTGTCAGATAATTGGTTTCATTGGCACAGATTCATTTTTCAACCTGGTTTATGAAAGGATATGTCTCATCGATAATGTGTTGATAGCCAGTTCTAGAATATGAATAAAAGCACACAATTGGAAAATAGATACTTTGACCAGCTCATGTTTAATGTGAGTTAAAAGTGGTATATAGGATGATGACCATAAGGAAATGTTTAAAAGAATATTGATCAAGACAAGACTGTTTTAGTGTTTTATTTTTGCATTATTTTTATTTAATTAATGTACAGCACATAATAGCAAGTAATACTAATCAGTGTTTACTGCATCACATAAGGTGTAATGCTGAAACGCTTTAGCTGTGGTGTCTCATTTATTCTCACCTTGACGTTGGCTTTAGCGTTGGTTCCATTTTAAAGGAAAATAAATCTGCCAGAGTTCACCCAGCTAGTAAGTAGCAGAGTTGGGATTTGAAACTAGGCTAGATTATCCTTGTAGATGCATAGACAACCACAGTAAACAAGAGATTGGTAAGGAGACCATTGCGAATAGAATGGGAAGAGAGTGGGTCTGATCTTTATAATGTAATTTTGTTGTTTTATTTAAAATGTACAGCTGTACTTAAATATGAATACAGCCAAACTATTGCTATTTTTCTTCCAGAAATATGTACAAAAATCTGGTTTGCTTAACCCACAACCTGATGGGCATTATCTATTTTAAGTATGTATGGCATTAGATTACATAAATATGTTAAAATTTTTTCTATTCTGTTTTTGTCTGTAAATATCATTGTTTTAAGTTTACTTTGGTCTTAGTTACTAATTTCAACATTGTGTGTATGTGAATTCAAGCAGTTTATCTTTCATTGATTTGTGAATCTGTATTTCTTAGTTTTCCCCAACTTGTGTATTATAAATAGTTAATAAATATTCCAGGGAATAAAATTACTTTTTGTTTTTGCTTTTCAACCAGTTCCCATTTCCTTTAATTCCCTGTTCTCCTCTGCTATGAAGAAACAGTATAAGGTATTTTATAGGATTTATTGGGAAATATTTTTGGTTTAACACAATAACACAATGTATCTATTTTCAAAAGGACTCACATGAGATGATCTCTAGGGTTGCTTCCAGCTTTACTTAATATCTGGATTCTGTCATAGCCATAAAGTAGCTGAACTTTATATCTTAACCCTTCCCAGTGAAATACCCTACCAGTGGTCGGCAAACTGTGGCTCCGCATACCGCGGCTCATGAGCCACATGCAGCTCTTTGGCCTCTTGAGTGTGGCTCTTCCACAAAATACTAGCTCTTCCACAAAATACCAACTTCTGTGCATGGGCCACGAAGTTTCCATCGCACTGTACGTGCACGCCCGCACGTGGTATTTTGTGGAAGAGCCACACTGAAGGGGCCAAAGAGCCACATGTGGCTCACGAGCCGAGCTTTGCCGACCGCTGCCTAACCCATTCTTCTAAGTCATCCTCTTCTTTTTCTATTAAAAACTGTGTTCTCATTGGAAGTTATTCCAATGCTGTAGGGCATTTTATCAAGTTTTACTACTGAATCCCAGAAATCACTTGAGAATAGGTCTCCCCGCCTGGAATCCTGGAATGTTTGGGGAAGGAAGCATGTTCTCTGCTCTCACTCCCCAGATTGTCTGAGTTTGACTCATTTATGTCCCCAAATTTTTCTAGAGGAATGGCTTTCCTTTCTTCCGCTCTCAACAGATTCCTGCCTTATGGACACATAAATGAGGACTGATCTGGAAGATATTTATTCTTGCTAGACATTCAATGGGTAGATATGGATTTGTTGGAAACGGTATCTATTGCTATGCAATTGTGCACAGAACACAAGGATTTTCTTGGCTCCTGTAAGGTCCAGTAATTGAGTTTCTTCCTGTTAGACCCAAGGGAAATACTATAGTATACTTTCAAATGCTTCCTGGAATTTTGTAACTCACTAGTAAAACTCCTACATAGGTCTCAGTAGTAAATAAAGAACTTCTCATGAGACTCTAGTTTGCCATAGAAACATAGTAAAAAATTGAAACAGAACTTTGCACCATTTGCTTTGGAGAGAGCCTAACAGATGCAGGGTGTGGCTCATTGCTTTCTAGATAGAGAATAAGCAGCAGCAGGTGAAGGAAATATTCTTATAAGCATTACTTTTTAAAATGTTTCAGGGTGGAGATTTTGCATTTTTTAGTAGCATGGTTTAAAATTAGTTCTACACATAGCAACCAAACTCTGTGACATTTCTGTTGTGATGTGGAATATGGGCCATGAGGCAATTTGACAGTGGGGGTTACCAAGTAGAGGTTAAGCATAATATATTAAGTTGTGGGAGATGAGAAATAGAACGAAAATGTTCCATCTGCAGATGCTAAAAGAAAAACAACCGAAGACACTTTGGCAAAGAGTAGTTCCTCAGTATGTTACGTCAGGGTGTTCTAATTGCATGTGGATCACTTTTAGTTAATGTTTGAGATGCGTTAGTCAGATTATCCTTGTAAAGACTGAATATCTCCTTGTCCTTATTAGACAAGACTTTATGATGCTTTGACCAATTATTTCTGAAATCTTGGAATAATTATCAGGTTATTTCTTTCTCAATTACTATCTGGTTTCCAGAAAAATTATTTAAGAAAAAAGTATTTAATTTGAAGCACCACATTGTAAAGAAAGAAATGAACAAAACTGTTTATAGTTCAATGTCAAAAAAAATTAAACTCTAGTAATCTCATATTAGTATATGATTTTTCGTTTTTGGATGCATAATTCACATCATGCTTACCTCTTGATTAGCTCCATAGCATAAATTGCCCTAATGAAAAGCAGCAATTAGCACACTCAACCTCTAGTATTACCATCTCCCAGTAGACTTTTAGCTGTTTTTTCCTTAATCTGTGCCTTAGAGTCTCTACAAGGGAGTTGCAGAGTTGAATACAGTGTGGCGATAAATTCTCCATATTAAACAACACTGATCTTCTCTGTGTTTCTGGACCATTTCAAAGTTGTAGTGGAATGCATTTCTTGGCAAAGAGGAGAGGGAATCATTCGCTTTTCAGTAGAGAATTAAAATGTCTCCTTGATGGAATGAAGCTGTCACTCCCTATGGATCACTACATACATGGAGCACTCCTCTCCAAACAAATACACAGGCTTCCCAGAGGAGGAAGAGTTGAGTCTATTTTACTGTGCTTGTTCATTAAATTTAGGCTAAGAAAGAATTGAAAATAGAAGGTATTTGCAAAGAAAATCTATTAACTGTCTCCAAGAAATCTGGAAAATTCCTGAATACTTGGCTTTTTGAAAAGCCAGATTATTAAACTATGACAGCTGAAAATGAAATAGAGTAGTGTTTCCTTAGCTACACCTTTGATAGTGTTGTTAGTTTGGTAGATCAGGGAATTCAGTGCATCTTTGATAAGATCATTCTTGATATTCTTATGGAAAAGATGGAGAAATGCTAAAAGCAAAAATTATAAATAGTTGAATGACCCTACCTAAAACATAAAAATGATCGGGAGATTTATAAAAACATGCCACAGAATTCTGTCTTGGGCCTTGACCCAGCTACCATTTTTGCCAGTGGCCAAAATAAAATGTCAACAAAACACTTCTGTCATATATATCCCCTAAAATCTGGAAGGGCAGAAAATACATTGACTGGCCAAAAGTATTGTAACAAGATCTGGAAGTCGATAAAAGGGATGAGTAGAAATAGATGCAAGGTTTAAGAAAATCTATGGAACAAGTTCAGAAGAAGAGAACTCTTATCCATTGAACTTAGAAAGAATATAGGGCAGAAGTTTTTACCTTCAGTTACACATTAGGATTACGTGGGATCCTAAGAATCTCAGGGGATGAGGCCCAGGTATTGGTATCTTTAAAAATCTCTTTATTGTGCATTTGATGTAGGAAACCAGTGAGTCTGTTTCTCTTATAGGTGGATTATAAACCCAATAAGGAAATAACAGTAAGACATCACTGCCCACTTCTTTTTCTTGATTGGTCAGACCACGTTTAAAATATCAGATGAAAACAGGGAAGAACAAGATGAAAATGGTGAAATGATCAAAGTTCCTATCTGAGAAATCTTTAAGTAATTGTAAGTGCTTAGATGGTTAATGTAAACATACATAAAGCAGTAAACATTTTTAGAGAAGGGATCTCAGCTTTCATACTTCTATGCTCAGGGTTATCAAGGAAAAATCTTCCGGGTTACTATTCTGGGGCTGTTACCAAAAAATATTAGGTTAGATTATCTATACAGAATCGGAATATTAGAGACTTTCTTGCAAGAAATTGGGGCCCCATTAAAATGAGTCTTCTTTTGACAATTTGGGGCTCTGCCTGTGCATCAACACTTTTTTATATTTTTCAAAATTTCGTCAACAGACTCATCTAGAATGTAGAGCCCTGGTCTTCCTTCTAATCATGGAAAAGCACTGATTTCTGCCAACCCTTCACCAAGTCTTCCCATTTTGCCCTCATTGTTAAATAGCATTATAAATGTCTTCTTTGTTACATTTATTTTTTTCAGAGCACAAATTGCACATTCCTAAACCTGCACATTCCTAAACCTTCACTTTCGTCGTTCTTCTTATGGTTCCTTTGGGAACCCAAACCACTGAGCACTTCTTTTACATCTGAGCAGTGTTCTGAAGAACCTCCCTCTTCTCCTCTATCTTGACATAGACAGGCAGCAGGGACTGGCTTGGTGATGATAGAAGAGGAAATAATGTGAGAAGAGGCTGTTTTTACTTCAATCTCTTTACTCTGCCAGGACTAAAATGTGTGAATTTGTATTTGATTGCATGATTCTTGACCTTGCCCAATCTGAGCTTGCAAGAGAGTTATTTCCAACTCTTGAATAATAGTTATATTTGCCCTTTATTAACTGGTCCTCAAGTTACTGATTGATTTTTCCTGAGGACAGTTTTGCTGTGATTTTTTGATGGGATATTAAAGTCAGGACACACACCTAGACTGGGAAGTCTACCCAAATATGTCTTAAGTACCCATAATTCATATTAAACACATTTATTAGTGGACCATTCCTGGCGGACAGCCTTTATTCTCCCTTCCTTGTTGATGTATCTACAGCATCAGCAGGTGAAATTCTCTATAACAGATGTTTGCACGTTCTTATCCATTACCAATCAATCTATGCACTGAAATTGTCATTTTTGATCCAGTTATTTTTATGGTGATTCTTAATAACTGAAGTGTTATTTATTAACAAATTATTTTAATTATATTTGGCAGTTTAAAGATGTAACAAAGGAAGTATAGCACTCATTGATATTTGTTTAGGAAAAGGGTTTCTTCCTTTATTTTTGGTGTTGGGGAAAGGATGCACACTCCGTGAGGAAGTGGTCAGAAATCAGGGCCTTCATTTTAGTGAAATGTTTGAAGGATGTGCCTCTAGGGGACGCCATATAAGAAAGTCCAATTGGACCATTCAGGGTAGATTTGTGCACAGTTTAAAAATGGGCATGCAAGCCCTGACTGTGTGGCTCAGTGCTTCTTTACATCTGAGCAATGTTCTGAAGAGCATTGTCCCATACACCGAAAGACTGAGGGTTCAATTCCCGGTCAGGGCACATATCTAGGTTGCAGGCTCAATCCCTGGTTAGGGTGCCTACAGGAGGCAATCAATCGATGTTCCTGTCTCTATCCTTTCCTGTCTCTCTCCTTTCCTGTCTCTCTAAAATCAATAGAAAACTTATCCTTGAGTGAGGATTTTTTTAAAAGGGCATGCGTTAAGAGTTCTATGACCGTGCTCAGATCATGGCCCTGCTTCCAGTCATTGACTAGAAGTCACAGCTCGTCTGGGCTTCAGTATCTTTCTCTGTAAAGTGAGAGCATTTGATTAGAGCAATTCTAAAATCTTTTCTCACTCAAAAACTTCTGTGGTATTATAAGGAAGCCATATCCCATGTATATGTAGTATGTATGCCATAGTGTTGCATTTTAATCAGATTAGTAGTCATTTTGATGTTCACCCATGCTTGTAAACTTGCAGTTCTGCTTGCATTGTGTTTTTGCTATCTTTTACATAGAAAATATGAGAATAAAATATTCTTAGGGTTATGGACAACAAAGACTCTGCGATACAGTTGTTTGGGAGTAATACTTTCAATCAAAAGCACTAAGGCATTTTACCTCTATTTCTTAGATACTTCAATTATTAGTAAGAATATAAATTCTACACAAATACAGGTATAAAATGATACAAAATAGATAATCCAGTGGCATAAAATGTGAACGGAGCCCTTCTGAAAGCCCTGGAAATGCAACCAGTCTAACTTACCTTCCAGATGAGACAATTTCTCAGTTTTAAGGCATAGTTAAGCCCCACCAACACGTCTCAGTAGTTGAGCATCGACCCATGCACCAAGAGGTCCATAGGCACATGCCTGGGTTGTGGGCTTGATCCCCAGCAGGGAGTGTGCAAGAGGTAGCCAATCCATGTTGATATTTCTCTTTTTATTTATTTTTTATTTCAGAGAGGGAGAGAGAGAGAGAGAAACTTCAATGATGAGAGAGAATCATTGATTGACTGCCCCCTGCATGCCCCACATTGAGGATCAAGCATGCAATCTGAGCATGTGCCCTGGATGGGAATGGAACTGTGACCTCTTGGTTCATAGGTCGATCGATGCTCAACCACTGAGACATTATGGCCGGACATGTTTCTCTCTTATTGATTTTCTATCTCTCTCTCTCCCTCTCCCTTCCTCTCTCTAAAAAAATCAATTAAAAAAGTTAAAAAAAAACAAAACAAAACAAAAAACCTATATGTAAGAGACATAGGGAAAATAATGTATCTATTGAAAAGGCATGATCTCTATAGTGTTTTGAGCAATAGGTCTCTACCCATCTTGTTGACACCAGTTTTAATTTTGCAAAAATTAAGAGTTTGTATTGATTGTATCCAACTAGGATAAATGACAAAATAACCCAGATATCTTTGGGAGGGGAAGGCGGTGGCGGCAGCAGTGGTTATTCTGTTGTTTGAAAGTAATTCTTGAAAACCATACCTTTTCTAGATTGGATGTGTTTGTTTCTTTGTTCTAATAGTACTTCCTGGCAATTATCTTTTTGGGCCTTTAAATTGCTTAGGTAAGTACCATGCAAAGCCATATATTTCCTCCCTGAGTTTCTAATGATTCCTGCTTTCTCAAATATTGCCTCTCTAGCTGCTTCAGTTTGCTGAATCATTGCCTAAGCCTCTGGGAGAATGGTAGTTATTTCCCAAAGGGTTCGCTCCTGATGAGAAGTGATTGCCTACATACTAGCAGCTTAGGTGTTTCTGCTGTTCGGCTTCTTTTTAGATAATTCACACTGGTTGCAAAGCAAGTGTGCAGCTGAGCTCAGGAAGAGGGGATTTCAAGGTGGATGTGTTCAAGGGGATTGGTGACGTCATCTGCACTAGCTTTTCTCTTTAGACCTTGTGTCAGAGGTCAGAGGGCAGAGGTGATAAAACCGTTCTGCCATCTGCTCTTTTGAGCTTCAGCTCGCTCAGGCTTGTCTCATATATATGGCTCTGCTTTTGAAGCTGCTGCCCCCAGAGCTGTTGTATATTTCAGAGACACCAGTGCAGGGAGTCCGACCGAGACCAACTGGGAACATATCTAAGAAAATGTGTGTAGGTTTTTAAAAGCAGCACATTACTGGGGATGTCCTCACCTGGACAGTCTGTCGAAGAAATTCAGGGTGATTGATCTACGATCGCTTTGGCTACTTAAGGTCATATTCCACAAAGAGCTGCATTTTACTTTCTGGATGATAAAGACTGGGAAAACTATGGCAACCATTTAAGCACCACCATTCATCATTAGATAGAGCTGACAAAAGAAGCAATCTGTCCGAAAGAGGAAAGACCTAGAACAATGCTTCAGCAAGGAAAGCAGGTGAGTATAATAAGGCTGCAAAAGGTACCAGGAAAGTGGGACATCAGCAGAGGCCGCAGGCTCTGGAGAAGTCCAGGGAGCCTGGTTCATCTCACCCAGTTGTGCGTGATTGTCAGGTTGAAGTTTATAGTTAGTACACGACCAAGTGGTGGTTTCTCAGACCTGCCAGTTCTTACAGGGTTTTGAAGTGAGGAATATGGCGAAAGAGATAGGCTGTTTTATTACAGGTGTGGACAGATAAAGAAAACACTGAAAATATTGGCAAAAACTTTTAACTCAGACCAAGTGACTTACAAGTCACAGGAACAGAATCCCATATTGTTTATAGAACACAGCTATCCATAGAAAAGCAAATATAGTATACTTGTTCATTACAAAAATTGAGTACTTCTCGGTTTAAATTATCTATGGTATATGCACTTTAATTCATTTTGATACACTATATTTTGTGGTACTCTTCTATTTTTTATCCTCACCTGAGGATATGCTTTTATTTTTTTTATTTTTTGAGAGAAACAGGAAACATGGAAGAGAGAGAGAAACGTTGATTGGTTTGGGTTGCCTCTGGTACACGCCCTGACTGGGAATCCAACCCGTAACCTGGGTATGTGACCTGACCAGGAATAGAACCCTTCACCTTTTTTGGTGTACAGGACAACGCTCTAACCAACGGAGCCACCTGGCCAGGACTATGATATTTTTTAGTTTATTTCCTATAAAAAAAATCCTACTTATATTTTAAGTAGAAAAATGTGTCATCTGCAATTTTTTCCCCCAGTAGCATTAGGGATAATCTGTTTCTCTTTGATAAAAGAACTACATATCCATAAGCTTGTGTTTTGGGGGGGGGGGGGTATAAATAACTGGCTTCTTATACTACAGTCTTCATAGGCCCTAAAATATGAGCCATTTTCTCATCTTCATGCAGGCAGAACTCCAGTGAAATGATTGGGTTGCCTCAGGTAACTTTTGCTACCATTCCCTTAGACTACCCATTGCTATGTGGTGGATATTTTTACTTAACCTTATTTTTCTGTTTCCCTTTCATCTACTCATTCAAAGTATTGCAAGTATACAAGGTAAAAGTAACCATTCTGCTTTAATTTCCTCTGATCCCAAAGGACAGAACCAATCTCTTTCTTCCTCTTCCTCGTGTTCTTGCTGAATTTCTCACTTCAGATGTTGTAATGGACAGCCTGTAGGTGATGTTATAATCAGCTGGCAGTTCCCTAGATTGTGAACCCCTTTTTTGAGGGGGTAGGTACCTTATTATTTATCACAGCGGCCTACACTTGTACCATGCACATAGTTGGTCCCTAGGAAATGTTAAAGTGTATCTTCCTTTGAGGAAATTATGGAACATAATTATGAAACATGGACCACTTGGAATGCTAGCAAATTTCATTTTCTCAAGTTATTTTGTGAGGAAGGGAGAGGGAGAGATAGAAACAGCAATGATGAGAGAGAATCATTGATTGGCTGCCTCCTGCACACCTCACGCTGGGGATCGACCCCACAACCCTGGCATGTGCCCTAACCAGGAATCGATGCTCAACCACTGAGCCACACCACCTGGGCTTCTCAAGTTATTTTGATGGCAACATAAAATCACCAGAAGAACATAACAGAAGGGAGTGCACTTCCATTTCCTAGCAACTTCCTTCCTTCCTGGTAGGATGTCAATTCAGAGAAGATGGCTTTTTGCACAGAAGAGCACAAATTGCCTGGAAAATTTTTACATATGAGAAATAATAACAACCGACAATTTCGTTCATGCTGTGCTTTCAAAGGTTTTTCCCATCCCTTACCTCTTTTAATCCTTAGAATAACCCTCTGAAAAAGATTATATATTTTATATGTGTGACTATATAGAGAGGTTAAGTAGCTTACGCAAGGCCACATTACAAATAGCACCACAGACCCATGATTGAGTTTGTTCTGACCCAGATACCCTCTCAGCGATATTTCTCTGCCTTCCACCACTTCACCACTGATTCGCTCTCAGACTCAACTGTTTACAGCCGACCAGGCACTGTGAGGACCCAGAGATGAGGCAGATGTGAAGGGACAGCTGCTTCCTTTAAGAATAAAACAGGACCCAGAACCTTCAAGGAGATTCTCTTGAAGGAAACCATGAGGTTCTAACTCTTCCAGTTTCACCTTCCCCATGAGAGGCACCTGCTGACCTTTTTATCCTATGACTTAAGGTCTGATAGGGAATGATGCTCTACCTTTGGCCCCATTAATGTAGCAGAGGCCACTGGAATAAGTGCCCAAGGAGAACAAAACTGTTTATAAAAACACAATTTTAAGACACGAAGAGGCTTCTGTGTTCCCTGACTTCATCTGCCCCGTTTCCTTCAGGATGGGCAGATATCTTTTCTTTCTGCTCATTTCCTTCAATATCCAGGTATTAGCGTGGTGAGTCCTCATGGCTTTTCCATCACGAGGATGCCTGTCTCCGTGTGAAGACAGTGCTTGTTGCGCGTGCACATTTGTGGCTTTGGTAATGGCTGCACTCATTTCCACTCCTTTCTAGTACCCACAGTTTAGCTCTAACTTTGCACGTGTTCAGCTCATTTCTATGCAGGGGATACAGTCTTGTCACCCTCTACTCCGGAGCCCCTTCTGAGTATTGGTGACACACCACGGTTAAGGTCAAGGTAGACAGGCCCTGTCTGTTTCTTCAGGCTGCCTTCCAGGCCCAACTTCTTAACACTCCGGTGTGGGGTGAATTTCCCGCCAAAATATAAGATGGCGCGGGCAATTATTTAGGTTTCCCGCGCAAAATCAGGGATTTTTATGATACCTATTACCCCAATGGGTATGAAACGGTTCGCATACGCAGGTAGGTATCTTTGTGAACGGCAAACAAACAAATATTTGGTAATACGCAGTTACAATCGGCCCGAGTTTACACGTTTCCCGCACTCCACCGCAAATCTATATGAACGGAGTTAAGACGGCTCCCGCGGAGTACGCGCAATTCACGCAGGCCGACTTAACTCGTTTCCCGCACTCCAAGTGTTAATAGATACGCTCCTTCCTCAAGTGATTGCCTCCAGGAGTGTGTGGCCTGTTGGCTCGAGGAAGAAAGTCCCAACTAGAGTTGACAGTTGAAGACCCAGGTAGATTAGTGAGGTGAGTGAGGCGGGAAGGCAGTGGGAAGATGGAAAACTTACTGAACTATTGTTTTTATAATGCAGAGTATAGAAACTAAAGCTCCAGGAGATTTGATATTTATAGGCAAGTAAAGGAAATAAATTTGAAACTGTATTTCACAATAAGCATTCAAAGTGACCAGGTCAGGGTCTGGGCACATGCGGGAGTTGAGGGCTTGGTCCCTAGTCGGAGGACATGCAGGGGGGCAGCTGAATGATGTCTCTCTCTCTCTCTTCCTCTCCTTTTCTCTCTACAAAATCCATTTTAAAAATAATAAAAACAAACAGATTTTTTAAAAAATGAAAATTATAATGAAATACAAAATGTTAGCACATTGAAGCCCCCTAGTGCATTTGTTTTCTGGTTGAAATATTTTCTCTCTCTGCGGGATCAAGTTAGGAAGTAGGTTTTTGGGGAAAAATACTGATCAGTGTTTTCCTTTTTTTTATGCTATTGTTTTTATAATGCAGGGTATAGAAACTAAAGCTCCAGGAGATTTGATTTTTTTTTTTTTTTTTTTTTTTTTGCTAATGCTAGGAAATTCAGTGATGTATTCCAAGAAAGTGAATCAGAAGTGGGCATTGGTGGCGTGGCTCTTCACTGGATTTTTTTTGCCAGCTTCCTGGGCATTTTTGCCCCTGATTAGGTACAGGAAAGAAGGGTGTGCTCAGAGGAGCCTTTGGCAGTATTCTCCCCTAATGGGAGGGCAGTGAATTTAGGCTTTTTAATATAGCCAGACCTTCCAATCATGTTGCATGCATGACGTTTCCTAAAGAAGACCTGCTGAGTCAAACCAACTGTGACGAGCAGGCTTTCCCTGCCTAGACTTGCTTGTAAGATATTGACCTTTGTCCAAAAATGAGTTGGTTGGTACATTGAGGAGGGAACTCCTGAAGGCATTGGTGCGGTTGATCTCACCCATTTTATCATCCTGTCTCCCTAGAGGAGTGACTTCTGAAGGAAGTGAGAGTGCAGAAAGGATTGACACCATTGAAGCCTAGGAAGGATTCAGCAGGCGAGACTGAGGTGACATTGCCTGTTGAGGGCCAAGAGAGGGGCCTGAGCAGGAGACAGGGGCCGCCTGTTGATGGAATCACCTTGCCTCAATTGTAGGAAATTAGAGGATATAGATGGTAATGAGGAGACAGGCCTGTAATTAAAATTACAGGGAGTTAATTATTATTAAAGTCAAAGTAAGTTTTGAATGTGATATGGACAGATGATTGATATTTATAGGCAAGTAAAGGAAATAAACTTGAAACTGTATTTCACAATAAGCATTCAAAGTGACCAGTTATAAGCTATTTAAAAACCATAATGAACCCTGGCCTGTGTGGCTCACGTGGTGAGCGTGGTCCTGTGCACTGACAGGTCACTAGAGGTTGCTGGTTCGATTCCAGGTCAGGGTCTGGGCACATGCGGGAGTTGAGGGCTCGGTCCCTAGTCGGAGGACATGCAGGGGGGCAGCTGAATGATGTCTCTCCCTCTCTCTTCCTCTCCTTTTCTCTCTACAAAATCCATTTTAAAAATAATAAAAACAAACAAATTTTTTAAAAAATGAAAATTATAATGAAATACAAAATGTTAGCACATTGAAGCCCCCTAGTGCATTTGTTTTCTGGTTGAAATATGGTGTATACACGTTGCATAAAGCTGGTATCATTTATGTTTAATTGAAGAATATCTTGACACAGGGTGAAACATTTATTACTTTTTTGAAACTACTTGTGTGTATTAATTGGGCACTTTCCACTACCGCAAAACTATAAAAAATACAAATATAATTTGAATGCTGAAGCAAATATTATTTGTAATGCTCAGTTTGAAATTTCGGGGTGAATCAAAGCAACCTCATTCTCATTAATTAACTTTATAGTGAGTAAATTGTGAAGTAAACTTAGGTTTTGTGAAATGTTTAGTACTTAAAAGCCTCTTTTATCTGTTCTATGTATTGAGGGTTTTTTTTAAATTAAGATTTTGTTTGAAAATGGTTACTTTGCTTTAAAAACATTTTAACAGCAACAACAAGAAAATGTTTGGATGCACCACACCAAAAAATATTACTTATTGCCACAAAAATGCAGTTTTCACAATAATTTATGACATTTTCAGATTTAAGAATGTGGCTTTATTGTTCCCACTTGTTCATTTTGGTTGGAGTGATTTCAAAGGAAACGATTTGAGAACCTGGTTGCAGTGCTGTATACGATTTTCCATCTTAACATTAGACGCTCTGTGGCTGAGTTTTCTTGGTAATAGTCCATTCAGTTAGTGCTTGGGGCCCAGAAATCTTAGTCGTGAACTCCAATAACTTCAAGTAGCGAACGAGATTATTTTATCTTTGACTTTCAGGCACAGTCGAGCTGAACAGGGGACCCTTTTGTGCCTGTAATAACAGCATCGGTTCAGGATGTCCTAGTTCGGCGGAGCCAGGGGCGGCCTATTTTCCTCCCAGTGCCTTGAATGGGGCTTCTCTTTGGCAGGGGCCACCCTGTAAACCGACCTCCCTGGCCTTCTTCCCATTATAAAGGAAGTGCTCTTCCTGTCCTTATCAACATTGGGGTTACAATTTCACGGGGCTCTAAAGCCACGAGACACCAAAGAGAGAGATCCTAAGAGGCTGGGCTGGCATTAATAGAAACTGAAGGGAAAGGCCTGAGGGCAGTGTGTGGATAGGAACCGAGAAGGAGAAAAGTGTCATTCCAGATTCTTCTTAGTTACTTCTGCCGACTCCTGGTGGATTGTATATACTTCTTCTCCCCCCTCACTTCCCAGCACATGTACAACAGTGCATTCTAATGTCAGGAGACGAAGAGCAGTGTTATCAGAAGATGCGGAGGGGCTGCCGCTCTGAGTGAACGTGACAGCCCAGCGGTTCTAATTCCAAGCGCTGCCATGATTTTGTAGATGGAACAGAGATACAGAGGAAGGACCCAGGTCCTTGTGAATTTAAATCCACACTTTCAAAAAAGAAGAAAAAAGAATGATGGAGAAAAATGGTTTTCAAAAGCCTAGATTTGCATGTAAGAAAGAAAGCACGCCAGCCATTTGGTTCATTGTTGGACTTTAATAATGACAAACCTATAAACCTGCCATGTTCATTGTCTGGCTGTGAATTTGCATTTCACTTATTTTTCAGTCTGGTTACCAGATTCTCATAAATCAGTGCTGATGGGAATATCCCAGATGATTGCTATTCTTTAGGCATAAAGGTTGAAAACTGATGTTACAACTTCTGAAACAATCATAATCTGGGAAGTTTCTATTTAAATTTCTACTTAAAGATAGAAAGGGGAAGTTTAGCTTTCTCAAACATTATTCAGCCTTTTGTTCTTGTACATCTCCTAGATCTAATGCAAATCCCAAAGTCATTTATTACTTAGCTTTGAAGCCTCTAACACATGGAGAATTTGGTAGTGGCACACAGAGATAAATCTGAGACATTTTAATTTTCTTGAAGAACAGAACATCAGGAGAATAATTTAAATGGCTGGAAAAATGTATTTAAGTTAAAGAATTCTTAACATTCAGGAGTTGGAAGGGATTATGGAACGTTATTCTCCAGGGCATCTGTGACAGAGTTGTGAGAGAGGGGGAGAAGAGCTCCTACTGTGTGCTGGTGTTTTGCCAGGGTTGCATGCACACAATGCTCACAACCACTTTGTAAATTGCATATTATTCTCGGTACTTTATGCGGGAGTAAGGTTAAGCTATTTGGACTCAGGTTATTTGCCTAAGGTCTCATAGCTAGTAAATGCTAGAGCCAAGATTCAAATTCAAGTCTTCCTATTTCCAAAAGTCATGTTCTGTATTCCTCAGTGCCACTTCTCCTAGCGATAGTTTTCATAAGTTAGTTTTCTTTGAAGCAAACAAATTTGACTTGCTGAGTTTCTTTCGGCCTGCTGCTACTTTGGGAAACAGAACAGTCATCTCCCTGATGTAGCCAGCAGTTCCCTGGTTGCTACTGGAATGTACTCGGGTGTATGTGGTGGCATTTCCCCCACAATGAAACTCCTTGATGTTAGCGTATGTGAAACATTCCAGTAGCCAGAAAACAAACAACCCTTCCCGACAAAACCTATAAAAGCAGAAAAATGAGAAGAGAAGAGACATCCAAATTCTGCAGGTGACCTGTATCTAATTTAGATCAAAAGTATAACCTTTGAAAACCTCATTGAAAAATATAAAACCTTATCTACTTGGATTGAGTTTGAATCTCTAGGTGTCTTTATAACGAACGTTCTGAGGGTTGAAGATGAGAAGGTTGGCTTTGTGAGCTGCATTTGGTACTCATCACTGTTGGGTGATGTTCATCAGGCTCATTGTGAGGCCCAACCCTCCTTTTAAGACACTTGAGACCATTGAAGGCAAAGGAATGGATCCTCCAGATCTCTCTCCATTTCACTGCATGTGGAGAATCATGAAAACTGAAAGCGTATGAGTGGTTTGTAAGTGGTGTTTTCTTTTGAAAGATGCCACAGAAAAGACTGGCTGGGGCATTGGCCATTGCTTCATTCTTTGGGGATAGCTTTGCCATTCCTGCATGCCAGTCTTTGAGCGTTAGGTTGCTATTCTTATTAGCACCTCTGTCAAAATGTAGAAGACGTCTGTAGAAAGCCCCGTCCTCAATGAGAGGAAGTGATGGGCTACCTGGTGCTAGTATTTCCGATGCTCACTGAAGATCTCTTTGGAGAACAAGCTCACCATTGCTCGTGACGATGAGCAGCCGTTCTTGCATCCTGCCAGACATTCATCCCAAAGGAACAACACTGGTTGCTGTGAGGAAACCTCAATAGAAGAACTGTCCGTGCTGAGGGTATCTGTAGCCACGGTGGTTACACCGAGATCGATCAGGACACATTCTTGGCAGTCTGAGTGGCAAAGAAACAGTTCCTTGAAGTTTGTCCTTGGGAAAGGGTGGCTAAAAAGTATTTCAGGGCTGATCAATCCACTCTGTTGGTTTTCACTGCATTCTCTGCTAGAGGATGGATACCACCTCTGTTAGCCCCAGGATTATCAAGAGTTCTGTAAGTTTAAAGATAAACTTTATTTTCAATAAATTTCCGGTAGTGTGTTATTCTGCCCCCCCCCCCCCCCCCAACCCCCGGCCACTCCCCGAAGACAAAGGACTTCAAAGCTTATAGAGCAAGACTTAGAAAGTGCACCTGACTCCCACTGCTGGTGTGACTCCACTGTTTCAGATGTGACCTTGCCACCAGGCCTCCAGTGTATACTCAGCGTCCTAGGAGAGGGTAGAAACCCTTGGGATAAACTTGTTAAATCCTTCAGTGATGGCAGAAATCACTCGGTTCCTTAAATGACATTTCTCTCTGGGGCATGGCTGAAGGGCAGCTCCGATCACACCAGCAGAGTGCGAGTTGCGAGAGCAAGCGGCCCAGAGACCACGGCACTTGGAGCTGCACAGGGGCCCAACACTTCCCATGGCCAACTGATCCGGCTGGGGAACCAGCAGGTTGCGCTGGTCTGGGTGCTTGTAAACACATTCATGGGTGCAAGCAATTAGGAAAACAAGGAGAAGAGAAAAAAAGCATGATTCCATTCTCTGGGTGAGAGGTAAAGTTTACACTTGACTTCTCCCCATCATGAGGCAGGCTCGGGCAGCTTTACACTTTTCCTGGGACCCATGAGTTCTCTGAAAGGCAAGGCCATGTGAAATAATCGACTGAGCACGAGACCAGCTGCCAAGAGGCATGGGGCCCAGTTCCAGCCTCACCAAGTTCTAGACCAGTGGTTTTGAACAAATAACTTCACCTCTCTGAAGCCTTAGTGTAAGGCTCATCTCTCTCCAGAGTTTTATGAGTTTCCTAAGGCTGCCGTAACTAGTTACCACAAAACAGGTGGCTTAAACCAGCGGTCGCCAACCTTTCGGATCTCACGGACCATCGGTTGGCGACCACTGGCTTAAACAACAGCAATGTAGTCTCGCAGTTCTGGATGCAGGAAGTTCTAAATAGAGGTGTTGGCAAGGTTGGGTCTTTGTGGAGGCTCTGAGGGAGAATTCACTCCACACCCCTCTCCTCGCTTTTGGTGGTGGCTGGCAATCCTTGACATTCCTTGACTTACTGTTGCATCATTCCAATCTCTGCTTGTATTTTCACGTGACCTTTCTCTATATGTGTCCCTGCGTTTCTCCTTTTCTGTCTCTTATAAGGACACTGTTCTTTGGATTCACAGCCCATTGAGCTGGCTGATCTCATCTCGAGATTCTTACCTTAATTACAGTCAGAGACCTTAGAGCAGCATTTTGATCAACAGCAGACCACATACACAATGGTGGTATATCATAAAGCCTAGGTATGTAGTAGGCTGTACCTCTAGGTTTGTGTAAGTGCCCTCTATGATGTTCTCTCAATGTCAATATGGCCTAATGACACATTTCTCAGAACTTATCCCTGTTGTTAAGTGGCGCATGACTGTATATCTACAAAGACCCTTATTCTGAATAAGGTCACAGTCTGAAGGTCTAAGTGGACATATCTCTTTTGTATCCAGCTCACGACAGGGGTGGTAATATCTGCTCTGCCTACTGCACAGGTCTGAGATGATGCACATGTGTTTTCTGAAAGGTGAAGTGCTGCATTTTATCCTTGTTATGCTCCAATTAGAAGCCTTTGTAAACGGCCTGTCTCGTAGAAGAATGTCCCTTTCCTATTTTTGTAGCTCCTCTCCATTAGGATCTGATCCTGAGATCTCTTTCTAGATTCATTTTCTATCAGAGACTCCAACCCCAACAGATTACTTAGTTTTTGAACCATCATGCACTTTCATGCTTCTCAGTGTTTCCTGCTGGATCTTCCACTTCACTCTGAGCTCTCTTTCCTTTCCTCATCTCTCGGCGCTGGCCTCTGGTAGCCCACTTCTTTGGCTACCTCTTCTTTCCCGAAGTTGCAGTTTTCCAGGAGTGTGCTGGGGCTTGCTCAGTCTCACTAGAGAGAGCTGAGTGCTGATTGTTAAATATTCAGCAATACTCTGGCAGCTTGAAATCAGCCATGGTGGCAGTATTTACATCATGGAAATTGGCAAATGCTACAAACCAGAGTTTGTTTCTTTTTTTCCCAACACACCAAGGGATTTTTTTCCTCCTTTGTACCTCATTGCACTTGTTTACCTCTACTTTAGCATTTTACTTTCCAATTGTTTATATTTTAAGTACATTTTTATTTATTTCAGAGAGGAAGGAAGAGGGAGAGAGAGATAGAAACATCAATGATGACAATCATTGATCGGCTGCCTTCTGCAGGCCCTCTTCTGGGCGTGTGCCCTGACCAGGAATCGAACTGTGACCTCCTGGTTCATGGGACGATGCTCAACCACGGAGCTATGCCTGCCAGGTGACTTTAGCATTTGAAACAGTATCTATTATACTTAATTTTGTGAATAGGCATGACTTCTGCTAGGTTTTGAGTTCCTTGAAGCCCAAGGAATAGTCTATGTTCTGTAGAGTTGTCTTATACAGTATAGCACCTGCTATGGACTGAAGGCTGTTCCCCCCACCCCATCTCATATGTTGAAGCCTTAACCCCCAGTGTGACTGTATTTGGAGACAGGGCCTATAAGGAAGTAATTAAGTTCAAATGGGTGGAGCCATGATCTAATGGTATTAGTGTCCTTATAAGAAGAGATACCAGATAATGAGCTCATTTTCTTTCTCTGCTATGTGAGGACATGGGGAGAAGACAGCCACCTGTAATATAGGAAGAGAGGTTGCATCATAAATCTAATGGCTGGCACCTTATCTTGGACTTCCCAGCTCCCAGAACTGTGAAAAATAAATGTCTGTTGTTTAGCTACTTAGTCTGTGGTACATTGTTATATAAATTCAAGCAGACTAATACAGCACCTACTATATATAAGATACTCAATAAATGTTTGTTGAATCAAGGAGAATAAAGGGATGAAGAGTAATGATAACTATTACTCTCTGTGTGTCAGCAACTCTGTGAAAAAGGTACTATTATTGACCCATTTTACAGATAACAGGCTTAAAAGGTGAGTCGTTTGCCTAAAGTCACACAGCTAGTAGGTAAGCCCAAAGCCTGATTCCACAGCCTAAATTCTTAAACGCTATGTGAATTTTTTTCTTGAATAAGATGAAATTTTCCTATTCCAGATCTCTGCCATCCAAGAGTAGCCACTAGTTACATGTGGCCATTGAGCACTTGGAATGGGCTAGAGTAGACTGAATTAAGAAGTGTGAAACGCGAAAGGGATTTCAAAAACTTAGTATGAAAAAAAAACAAACATTAAATATTGAAATGTGAAAATAGTATTGTTTTCGATATATTGGCTTAAATAAAATATGAATCAACTTTTAACTTTTTAATGTGGCTACTCAAAAATTGTAAATTATACATGTGGCTCCATTATGTTTCTATGGAAATATAGACTGCTGTTTCTTAGGACTTTAACTCTTACTGCACCATTCATATATTCATAAAGATCTACACTTATCTTAGTATAGGGCTCACAGGATAATTCAGAGATTATTCCACATACCCCTAACTTACTCTGAAGTTTGCCTTTCGGTCATTTTGTTGACCCTCTGAGACTAGGCATTTGTGATGTGTAAAGGGATAAAGGTCAGTGCTTCCGTCAAATTGGCATCTTGTGAAAAGGTCGGGCATCTAGGGAGTCATGGAACAAGGCCGGAGCCGTTGGCCAAAATATTATCTCCGAATAATCTGTGAATATCAGTTACAATAAATCTTGTCTGCTCAGTGGAAGGGGAGCCACAGTTCAAAAGATATTTCAAAGGAATTAGTAATCAATTCCTCTCTTCCTGTAGGACAGGAAGCTGTTTCTAGTAAACACCAAATAGGCCAGGCTAGGATCCCCCAGCGCTCCCCAGCGAGCAGGGTGAGGTCATGGGGATGGAGAGTCACTTCCACAGGGAGGTGCAGAGAAATTACACAAAGCAGGTACCTGAGACTTAGCCACTCTTTCTGTGCCAGGTTATCGCAGGAGGCAAGTAGTAAGGGAAGACAATGTGTGATTTGTGTAAATAGGTCAGATCCTTTAGAAAATGGAAACAGAGCACCAGTGCACCTCGGTTAAGTCCAGTGGCCTCCCTGCTTCTGTGCCAGGGAAGTTCTCGCACACTCCAGCTGAGTCAGAAGGAAGGCCTCTTGTGGGAGCCCTGCTTTTCCTGCCTGTCTAATGAAGAAATAAATTCTGAAAATGTTCTGATGACATTTTATGTTTCTCCAGAGTGCCATAGATTCATGTGATTATTCTGGATTTTCTTTAGAGCTCTAGTTTCTCTGTCAACCCCCAGATGAATCTGCCCGGTTCTGCAGGCACAGAGGCTGTGCTGTTCTTGGCTGACTTTGATTAGCAGTGCAGGGAGCTACGGGGGTATTTCCTGCCCTTTCTTCTCTGGCTTTTCCAGGTGCCTGGAACTGAGTCCAATTGAAACCCCTAGGCCTAGGCTTTGAATTAATGGGCTCTGTAGAGCTTATCAGGGAGGATTCCCTCAGAGTGGGGTCTGGGTCCATCTGTTGCTCTGCTGTTCCTTCATTTACAGAGCACATGTCAATGTCAAAAGTCTCTCTCCCTCCCTCCCTTCTTACCTCCCTCCCTTCTTCCCTTCCTCCCTCCCTCCCTCCACCCTCCATATATATTTCCCTCTGAAGAGAGAACAAAAAGCCCTAGCCAGTTTGGCTCAGTGGATAGAGCATTGGCCCATGGACTGAAGGGTCCTGGGTTCGATTTTGGTCAAGGGCACCTACCTCAGTTGTAAGCTCAATCCCTGGCCCAGTCGGGGCGCATGTGGGAGGCAACCAATCGATGTTTCTCTCTCACATCCATGTTTCCCTCTCTGTCTCTCCCTCTCCCTTCCACTCTCTCAAAATCAATGGAAAAATATTCTCGGGTGAGGATTAACAAAAAAATAAAGAGAAAAAAACAACAACTATAGAGCTTTAAAGCTGGTAGAGATTCTTAAAATCACCTACTGGCACCGTCTAAGTAGGTGACACAGCAAGGATAAGTCCCTCGAGCAGGGTCACCTATCTAGGTCTCCTAGCCTTGTCCCCTCCCACTACCCCAGGCCCTTGAGTTTCACTGCACAGCCTCTCAGTCCTCATTTCATGCACAGGAAAGAGCTGGATGGTCAGAAGCTAGTTTTAAATCAAGGTCAGGACTAAGTGACTGTCATTTTCTGGCATGAAATGTGGAAATCTATATGGGATGCGTTTGGCCCAGGAAACCCCTCGTCTCAGAGGGACTTCAGAATCACCAGCTGCGCTGTTTCATAGGCAGCCATCACTTGTTTCAGTGAAAACCGATGACAGGACCCGAGATGCTTTTCCTGGGGCAGCACAGGCCCCTCTCCTTGCTGTTAAACAGGAAAATAAGTGAACATCAGCATCCTACCAAATGGACGCTTCCGGGCGGAGAATTTTCCTCTCCAGCAGCAACGAGACATGCTTCTATTTTTGCCTTTCCTGAACCATCACCATCCCTGACACACTCAGTGCCGATGCTTCATCTCTGCTCTCCCAGGGGGTCACCCAGGCTGTGACATTTTAAGAGTGTTTTCAAGTGAAACACCTCACTTTCCTGGTGTGTTTTTTCCCCTATCTGGGGAAACCCTCTCTAGTCTTTGAACACACAAGTCTCCCTTTTCCCTCAAGGACAAGTCGCAGTGCTCAGACGCCTGTGATGTGGTCCTGTGGCATTTGGCAGGGCGGTCGGCATGGGGAGACTGCCGGTCTCACACGCCACTGGCATTTCCTGTCACTTGTGGAATTCGTTTCCTATTACCTTTGCCAACTCGTGAAGGTTTGTATTTTAAGCAAAACACTTCCTGCTTCCGTGCCGCTTCTCATATACAAGACAGAGTAATCTGAGGATAAAGCAGAATGACTAAAAGGCGAAACAAATGAGTCTTAGGTGGCACATTACTTCCAGATACTTCTTGAGTGCCTGTTGTATTGACGATTTTTTTCAAAGGCATTTTCATTGATTATGGTAGTTGGGGGTATAAGGTTTAATTTGCCTTAATAACATAAAAATACCTGGCTGTATCCTGGTCTCTTTCCCATAGATAAACCCCCATGTTAACCTTTGAAGTTGGAGCTGCTTTTGAAACAATCTTGGCATTGCTGTTTGCAAAACAGTATTAGGCTCAATAGACTGTGCATGTTATCTGCCCTTGGCTGTATGGAGAAACTCAGAAAAACAAGCCAGGAGAGATAGAGGGGAAGAAAATACTTTGTTTTGATAAAGCTCTGTTACTGAATGTCATTCTGAGCCCAAAGAAGTCACCCAACAGTCTCTCAACCTCTAACTCATCTATAAACTGGGAACTCCTGCTAGTTCACACTCATTGTAGGAACTGAGAGATGAAGAGGTCAGGGTAGCTTGCCGAGAATATCAGATGCTACCCAGAGTGCTGCTAATCGATCCCAAGTCAAGCTGCTTAAGCCTGGGAGGTGAGTGGATTCCCAGGGCATAACGGAGCACGCCCTGAGATGCAATTTTCTCAGACTCAATTGGCCCTAGATGAGTGCATTCTGTCCTGATGGATGAGATACTTGCTTCCTGGGAGTGTTTTCCTTCACAGCAGGCCAGGAAAATTGTTCTTTAAAATATACCTCCCCGTGGTTGAGAAACACAAAACCCCCCGGGGCTTAAAAATCCCGGTGGCTAGCCATTATTGAAAGTACAAAAGATTCCCAGTGCAGCGAGCCACCTATTGCCTCTGTTTTCCCTTCCTCCTCCTTCCTCTGAACAAATGGGTTGTAATATTAAGAACGGAGCTAATGGAGAAAAATAATGTTGGTAAATGTTAGTGGCTGCATCTGGCAGGATAAAGCACGTTGGATCTCTGGACTTGCATGCTCTCCGTCATGCCCTCTGATTACATGAGAACGCCTTGATCCACTCTCAATGCATTTTTGTCATTGATTGATGAGCTAAAGACAGGCCTGGGAAACAAAAATTTCCCAGATAACCTGGATGGGCCAAAAAGCTTGAGCAGGACCACACATTGTTTAGGTTACTATTCCGATTGGGAGTTATCCAGAAATTCATGTTCGCAGCTGTTATTGCAGTTTGGGGGGAAATTTTGTTTGCTGATATGTGCATGTGGTAGTGAGACTGATAAAACCAAGCATGGTGGTTGCATCTGTAGTTCAGATTTCAATCTTTGATAAGGTGGAGGTTGGAGTGGACAGACTAGAGGTAGAATAGCCCTGAACCCCTGAATTTTTTTAATCAGGGCCGTCAGCTTAATAAGTATTTATTGTGATCCTAGTATTCCCAACCACAATATTTCCTCTCTTTCTAAACATGAAATTTCAAATGAGTTTTATAATCTGAAACATTGCATTAATTTGTGTTCCAGAATTGCTTCAAAATCAAGTTTATTAGAGGATAAAACTAGCTGTCAGAACATTGCCTTTTCTTTCTTACTTTTACAGCTATATAATTGTGATGCTAGCAGAAGGGATTCATTTTCAAAACAGTGAAAATGCAAGAAAAAAGTCATTAGAGATTTATCAGCCTCAAGGTTGTGCTGAATTCAACTGGAGTAGCTGCAAAATTGTAACCAAACAACATAAAAAAATTAGCAGATCCTCCAGGCACCGTGTGGCCACCCACAACCTTTACAGTATATTCTGTTCACATTTTAAAACATAAATATATGCTAAGTACACTAACATGTGTGTGTTTTTCTCTCTCTCTCTCTCTCTCTCTCTCTTTTTTTAGCAAATTAGAAACTTTCTTAAAAAGAAATAAAGAACAACCACTCCCTCTAGTGACAAGTTATAAATTAACAACAAAATGAAATAGGTTAAAATTCTGAACATTGGCGAAGGAAAGCCCTGTGTTTCAGGTTGTTCTGGGAGAGGGAAGCTGGCCCCTGGCGGGTCTGCCTAGGGCCAGCCGGTAGTGTGTGGGTTCTTGACTTTGTGCAGGAGAAATCTCACACCACGAGTCCAGATGACTATGACGGAACGTTTATTAAAGCTGGGGCTTAGCATAGACAAAGCAACAACAGAGCCTAGACTGGGCTGCCCTGGTTTTCTGGGAAGTCAGAGAAAAGGGGGCCTGGGAGACCGGTTCAAGGGACTAGCCTTCGATGAGCTGCTGCTCCCCGTTGCTCCCCAGGTTGCAAGTCTCCTGGGGTTCCTTAGAGTTTAGGAGATGCAGGCCGGCGGGGGAAGCAGAAGGGGAGGGAAATGGCTGGGGTAGGGGCTGTTCCCCAGAGGGAGAGCACTCAAGGGGACCTTGGTCTTAAGGCTTTTATCTCCCTCTTGCAAGTGGGATGTTAGGGGAGTTCTCAGAGGTGGGTTTCAACAGAATATTCACCATTTTTCTAGGTGTGCTCCTCCAGGGCTGTGGTCTCCAGTGATTGGTCAGTGCCAGGGCAGGGGGTCCCTAGTCACTGGAGCTGGTCCTGGTGTCGCCCACCCGTTTCTGCTTTTCTAGGTCTGGAGCTGAAATACAACTGAGGCCTCGATGTTATTTCTAAGGAGGTGACCTTCTGTATCTGCTGTAAATTGTTCTGTCGCTTCGTGCAGCAATCTGCCTCGGTTTCCCTATTCCACTTGTCCTGGCTCACTGGCCTGTCTCAAGATGGGACATAATTTGTGGCTGTAATCAATGGAGGTTAAAATGTGGAAAAGCGAGTGAAAGCATTCACTTTGTGTTTTTAAGGACTAATAGCCACTGCTTGTCCAGTCTCTCTCCTTTCCTTTATTAATGGTCTTTACCTTCATAACATAGTTTGTGTGTGTGTGTGTGTGTGTGTGTGTGTGTGTGTGTGTGTGTGTGTTTGAGAAGCCATGTTATGTCATGTGAATGGGTTCAACTGTGAAAGCTTGGAGACCAATTTGGAATTATTTTGCATTCTTTAACTTGAGTAAATGCTCAGTTTTGCTGTACAGAGTTAAATATTTCTGATACTGTATCACTTGTGGGAATTTCAATACTAATGACACACAATACCTGGGTATAAGCTAGAAGAAGAAAAATGTTAGTAGTAACCTTTGAGATCTACATGTATCTCTTCTCATATTTTAATAAATTTGACATTTTCATGCACAATGTCCATGCATGAGCAATAGTGGGGTGGCCCCCTGGTTAATTGAAGGTGAGTTCAAGGGCGGAAGACATCTTGGGAAAACATAGGGTTGAGTATATTCTGATATGAGAACATCTGAGATAGATGTGGGCTCCGAAAAAAGTGGTGGTTACCATTTTGCCCGACACATAGCAGGGGGGCAGAAACTGTTTGCTGAGGGAATGGATGAGGTAGCCTTACTGTGTAAGCAGAGTTTTGAGGAGCAGGAAGAACCTCAGGTTGAGCAGGGCTTTTGTGATGACACTAAACAAGGCAGCTGCCCACAGCATCTGTCAGCTCCCCAGTGAGAGACTCTCCTTGAGATTTCAAAGGCTTTCATTTTTAATCTCGTTAGTGTGGTTCCCCCAGTGTTTTAACTGGAAGTAAACTGGGCGGAAGGTAATGGAGAGGATGAAATCATGCTTAGGCTGGGAGGGAACATGGAAAGATGCGATAGGGCAGTTTTGGAAATCTGTGGTTTGTTGTTTTTTAAAGGCTTGTTCAAAATCTCATTGTTTCACTTTCATCCTTGCCCCTGGGACCTAGTAAGGCAGAAAAAGCTAAGCATTTCATTTAGATCATTAGACAGCAATGATCCATTTTCACCCACCCCACTTTCCCTCCTCCAACAACACTTTTTATTCTCACCCCGTCTTTGTTTCCCCACCTCTTTGCCTTTCCCCATTTGGACACTAGGGGGAAGTGTTGTGAATAGCAAAGGAACACATAAGAGCAATTCATAGAGATTGTGCATTGTACTTGCTATAATATTATATTTTATTTATTTACTTTTGTTGGATAGAAACATTTTCTAAACCCAAGTAAGTTAAGTACTTAACAGATTTTTATAGGAATTCTCATGTGATTGCAATTATGTATGTGTACAGGACCTACAAAAGCATTTTTTGAGAGGAAAATGCTAAATTTAGGAAGTAGAGATTATGCTGCAGAAACTTCACTTATTATCAAAATATCCAGAAGAAAAAATATAGCTTTTGATAACATGAATGTGAGATTTCACTGTTTTCATTCATTATGTAACAATAAAAGTAATGCTTTCGCATGGAAATATTTTCAAAAGCATATTAGGGTTGTAATCTTGGATTTTTGATTCTCAAGAAATTATTTGTTCTTTTTTTAAAGCAGTCTTAAAGCAGTTTTCCTCATCTCTGTTATATCAGTCATGGAATGGTATTTTGTTTAATGATTATAAAAATAGTAATGCTCATTGAAAAACAAACCCAAGCACCGTAAGAGGAATGATATTATAAAGAAAGAATGATATTATAAGGAAATTACCCACAAGCTGTTCCTGCCATAGCCACTGTATATGTTTTGGTAAATAACTTCCCAACCTGTTTTCCACCTTCTGCTGCTTCTCCCATCCCTTTGTTGTCCCGCTTCCTGCCAATAGGGAATAACTATTGAATCGATATTGCCAGCTCAGATCTGTCTCATGAGGGAAGGGTCACTCCAATTCTTACCAGCTCCTCACAGTCAATGTCATTTTAAAACTGGTTTATAGTGAACCATCCCTTTTTAGTTTTCTGTATACCCGGCCTCAGATGTCAGTTCCAATTGCTGAGGCATTCTGCAAACTCGCACACAGTAATATAAGCTGCTGGATGGCACTTATGTACTTTTTTGCCACATAAATTTCTGAACATTGGGAACTCTCAAACAGTGCAAAGGAATCACCTAGGGAGCAAGTTCCCATTCCCCATTCTTGGAGGCCCTGGGTCAGTGGGTCAGTGAGCACCTCAGATCTACCTTGTGTCCCAGACTCCCCCACCCTCTGTAATTTGGTACACTGGTCTCCACATATTCTCAAGGACTAGCAGGTGAACATTATTTAAATTATTATTCTCTTAATCTTCTTCCCACTCTGACAGATTCCCCCCCCCCCCCCCCCCCAATAAATCTTTGGAGCAGTCAAACGTAGAAATCCCTGCCCACAGCGTGAGTGTTCTCTGTACCCTGGGAGGCTCCTGGGGGCACTGAGCAGGGAAGGACATACTGAAATTTACTTGGTTCAAATGAAAAAATCAGTACACAAAATGTGTTAATTAACTGATTCTTCTCTATAAACTGAAATTTGTTACAGTTTGCTTAGGTTTTCACACAGGTTATTCAGCTGCTAGAAGGAAGATGTCCAGCTAAGGTGGGAATTTAGGAAACATTTATAATAATAAAAGCGTAATATGCTAATTAGACTGGAGGTCCTTCCAGACGACCTTCTGGATGAAGCTGGGCTGCGAGGGAAGCCCGGGTCCTTGGTGCCTGCCGGCGGGAAGGAAGGCTTACTCTTCTACAAATTTCATGCATCCTCTAGTTAAAATAGAAGCATGAATTGTCAGAGCTGCAAGGACTTCATAGATCATTGGAACCAATGTTCTTGTTTCACGGAGAAGGGAACCAAAGGCCAGAGAGTTGACATATCTTGTTGAAGGCCATAACTTATGGTCAGAATCAGATCTAGAACTTACCATTCCTAGTATCACCTCTGTCTCATATTTGTTCTTATCCAAGGTTGGATGGCATCCCTGGGGCTTACAAGGGTCTAACACAGTGGTTGGCAAACTCATTAGTCAACAGAGCCAATATCAACAGTACAACGATTGAAATTTCTTTTGAAAGCCAAATTTTTTAAACTTAAACTATATAGGTAGGTACATTGTTATTAACTTAATTAGGGTACTCCTAAGGCTTAGGAAGAGCCACACTCAAGGGGCCAAAGAGCCGCATGTGGCTCGCGAGGTTAGGTTTTGGGGGCTTAGGGAATGTATGCTCATTCTGTAGAAAGGTGTTGTCCTGGGAAAGATCCCACAACCCTGATGCATTGTCCCTTATGCTGAATTAAAGAGCACAATCATTATTCCTTACCAGTCCTTCCTGAGTAATTATTGTTGGCTGCTCAGGACTCCATTGAGGTGTTGCACTAGGCCTTTTTTTCTGAATCTAACACCCATCAGACTGATCTTTGTGTGGTCATTAATGGCTCATGCAAGCCCCTTTGCCATCTTCCTTCCCCTACTTTGCATTTTAAAGTAGACTTTTTATTGCTTTAGCTCAAGGAATAGAGCACCAGATGTTGGACTGTTGGGAACCAAGGTAGGTACTTAAGGGGATACAGTAGAGGAGGAGGAAGTGAGGGGAGTAAATTTCAGTAGATGCATTCTTTCTGGTCCTTTAAGAGTATAGGGGCAGAGTTGGGGCCCTGCTATTTCAGAAAGTAGAGTCCTGGGTTTTTTATGCCTGTCCTGTTCATTCCAACCTCACTCCCCAAACCACACATGCATGCATCTAACTCTGGAGGAGAACAACACGGTGCATCATAAGTTATTTGTAAGCTGGATATTTTCATAAAGCACTAGTCTAGGAAGTAGAGAATGGAAAATACGTGTAGTGATTACATAAAGCGGTCATTCTGAATTTCTGGCTAAGGTAGATTTCGGTCTCCTCTCAGCTTTAGTAGACAATTCAGGTTCTCTTGTTTGGAAAAAGTAGTAAACAGCACTTTGCTATTATATCAGAATGGCCAAAACTTTAAAAGAAGCCTGGAATCGTGGAGTTTATAACTTCAGAGCTAACACAACAGTGCAATTAAATGGGAAGATATGCATTCTGGAGACAAACTTCAAATCTCACATTCTGTGTAGCACCAGATAAGATACTTAATCCTTTTAAGTCTATTTCTTCATCTGGTAAGACAATTATAATGAAGAGATTTAATGCATAAGCTTGTTATGAGTACTTGTTCTAGGTCAAGAGATGAATAAATTCATATTTCTGCTCCCCTTGCCTCTTAAGCCCCACATAGGAATCCTTTCGACCATCTCCTTCTGCTTGAGTATTTCCAGCATCAGAAGTCATTCATTCTTTGGATAGCCATTTGCACAGTTTAGGAGCTTGAGTCTATTCATTTATCCTTTTATTTCAGTAAGTTACTGAGCCGCTCCTTGTACCAAGCACTGGGCTAGAAAGCTTTTCTTTGCATTGAATCCCGGGCTGATCAACCTGTGACTTCTGCCCTTGGGTTCTCCTTTGGGTCCCTGTAACCATGCAAGGTCCCCACATAGCAGCCCTCTGACTAAGTGAGGCAAGTCTTCCATGCCTCTTTTCTCCTAAAAAGTACCATCTGCTGTGTTCTCCAGCCCCCTTCCTCTCCTGTTCACTAGCATCGAGCTACATTTCAAATTTTAATTTTCCTTAAAATACGGCACCCTAAAATCCTGCTCCATCTGCAGTTTGGCTATTGCTGAGTCCCTTAGGACTCTCACTTCCTCTGATTGGCACCGTCTGCCTGGCATGATGCCTCTGAAGACTGCATTTGCTTTCAGCCGCTTTTAGATAATAATTGTGAATCTTTGATGCCTAAACAAATGTCTGCAGTCAGTTGTAGCACTGTCAGACTGGGGCTGTGTTAGAATAGTGTTCCAGGTGAAGGGAAGGAACAGCATGTGCTAAGGAAGGAAGCTGAGTATCGGGTGCTGCTGAGGATGATGCACTTTGACCCCAGGCTACATGTGACTGAATGAAGATTGGACACGGGTGATAACAGCTTCTCTGCAACACAGTGTGGTTAATTGGTTCATATGGAGTGGTTGTGTCTATTGTCCTGCTTCTGTTTTAATTCATCACAGTATTTGTGGGTTGAGATTGATTATACTGATATGACACCAGATATAGGAGCAACCAAAGGAAAAATAGATGAGACTTATCAAAATAAAAAACTTTTGAGCTTCAAGGGACACCATCAAGAAAGTGAAAAGACATCTACAGGGGTGAGATATACTTGCAGATCATTGGACAAATAGTCAATAGTATATTTACAAAACTGTAATCATTACCATTATCTAATTCCAGAGCGACACCTGCCTCCTCCGCAAAAAAAAAAAAAAAAAATCTCATGCCCATTAGCAGTTATTCCCCATTTCTTCCTTTTTCCAGCCCTTATCAGCTACTAATCTACTTTCTGGCTCATTGGATTTGCATATTCTGCACATTTCATTTAAATGGAACCATAAAATGAATTCTTTTGTGTCTGGTTTCTTTCAATTAGCATAATGTTTCAAGGTTCATCAGTGCTTTATTCCTTCTAATGGCTGAATAATATTCCACTGTATGGATATAACACACCCTGCCTATCCATTTGTCAGTTGATGAATGTTTTGATTGCTTCTACTTGGGGGCTGTTATAAATAATGCTGCAGTAAACATTTGTGTGTGAGTTTTTGTGTGGAAGCTTGTTTTTAATTTTCTCAGGAATGTATCTATGAGTGGAATTACTGGTTCATATGTTAACTGTTATTTTTTTTAGAAACTGTGAAACTGTTTTCCAAAGTGGCTGCACCATTTTACATTTCCACCAGCAATGTGTGAGGGTCGCAGTTTCTCTGTATCCTCCTCAACAGTAGTTCCGTATGTCTTTTTGATTCTTGCTATCCTAGGGGTGTGAAGTGGTATCTCATTGTGGTTTTGATTGTGTTTCCCTCAGAGTTAATGATGTTGTGTTACAGAAGAACATAGAAGAACCAAGCAACGCTTAGAGAGATGGAGTTACATTTATTATTACGCGCGGGCCCAGAGAAAAATGTCTCTAGAATTCTGGGCGAAGTCACACAGGAAGTTTCCTGTATTTATATTTTTTTACCCTCTTTGTCTCCCAAATATGTGGTTTTCCGGTCCCCTTTGCAACTTCTTAAAGGGCCCCTAAATGCTGGGGCTTTGAGACCTCAACCAAAGGCTTGGCCTGGAGCCTGCACTGATAACTTTGTCTGGGAAGGTTTAATGGCCTCTCTGAAATGGGAGTAGTCTTTTTTTCCTTATTATTTAAGCAAGTATTTACAGAAGCCAAAATAGCAGGGTTAAAATTTCAAACAGCAGTTTTTATATAAGATGGATGCTTCAATTGAGCATCTTTCATGTGCTTGTTGGCTATTTGTAGATATTCTTTGGAGAATGGTCTATTGACCTTTGCTCACTTTTATTTGGGTTATTTATCTTTTTATTATTGAATTGTAAGATTTTTTTTGGACACATTCTAGAGAATTTATACCCAAGGAAGATTTTTGAGCAAGGCCTCTATGGTGGTTAGAGTTCATCCAAAGAAAAGATTTTATAAGGAAAGAAAATGTGGTGGAAGTAAAAAAAATTAATAGGCAGGCAGAGCTAAACTTGTTTCTCAGGACACCAATTATGGTTTTGTTTGTTGTTGTTGAGTTTTGTTTTGATAAGTGGTTCATTATTTCCAACATAATACATCATTTTGATCAAACCAACAGGAAAATAAAATTTATTCACAAGCTTTCCAATATAAACATTCCAAAAATCAACATTAAAAAAACAAATATCAACCCAAAGTCCTATGATGTCATATAATACCAGAAAACAATATGTCAAATCATTGTGAACTTCTGTGAAAGACTTTTGTTTCCTATTGCAGTTATCACTATTATAATACTTACGGGTCTCAGGAATGTGGTTGAACCTTAAGAATAGGAGCAGAATCCACGTGATAACAACCTCTTTCCAGTAAGGTCAAACTATATATAGTTCATTGCCTCAGGCATTCCCTCAGTTCCTTCCGTTGGATAGTTTCTTAGAGGTTTGCATAAAATGCCTTTTGGGGAGAAAAAAGTAAACATGCTTAAAAATAAGGAGCATAAGTTCACATGAAACAAATCTTTACATTAATTGAAATGGAGCATCAGTGAGTCCTCAGTTACTTGGAGAATGCTCTGAGAAATTCTACTGTGTAAAGTCATTTCCGATGTATAAATTCTGACACCATTTGATTTCAGCTGCAAAATGCATGTACTGTACTACATAATGAGAAGTTGAGTACTCAGGGAATTGGAGGTTGTTGGTGGTGGTGTTCCCATCAAGTTATGCTTTCAAGTCTGATTGTCTTCTCTGAATATTCCACAGGGTGGCAGTGCAGGAAAGCCATAAACTGTTAAAAATTCTATTCAAGGTGAACATTCTGGTACACATGTAGGGCCTGACAAAGAATGCAAGGCTCCCTACCTACAAAAGACTGCTTTCTGAACTAGGAGTCAATGATAAACTAGGTTAGATTTATTTTAGGTAAAACACAAGATGGAAGATGACTTACGTTATAAATTGTTTTGGCTTTATTTTGTTGGTTTTTTTTTTTTTTTTTTTTTTTTAGACCCACAAATGTTCTTTACACAGTGAGTTCATGGGCAGTGTTCAACATGTGATTTGATTTACATGCCACTTTCCAATAATCTCATAGCACAGTAATTAGATTGGTTTGCTTCCCAATATTGCAGATGTGGGCTGTGACAAAGTCACATATATGAAAATAAAAATTTGAAAACAAGTTATGAGCTCTTACATGGATCTACATATTGAGTTGAAATCAGGATGGATATTCATAAGTAAAGGTAAAACTATGCTACTTAATTAAGAAATATGAGAGAAGTTATTTTTTTAATTTAAATATAGTTGGTATATAATTCTATATTAGTTACTAGAGGCCCAGTGCACAAAATTAGTGCATGGATAGGGTCCCTAGTTGCTGCTGGCCTGAGCCTCCCTCCCCAGCTACTGGCTGCAGGCCAGGGCCTTCCTTCTTTCTGCACCGCCCCCTGGTGGTCAGCACATGTCATAGCAAGCGATGGAACTCCCGGTTGGTTGAATTCCTGAGGGGACACTTTGCATTTTAGGCTTTTATATATATAGATATTAGTTTTCTGGTATACAACATTGTAATTTACCATTTTTATACCTTATAATGTTATTATCCCACTTATTTTAGTATCATTTGTCATCATGCAAACTTATCAGAATATTACTGACTGTTATACACCTTCACCTTTTTTACTCATCTCTCATTCTCCTCCCCTCTGGCAGCAATCCCTTTGGTCTCTGTATCTTTGAGTCTGTTTTTGTTTTGTTTGTTCATTTCTTTTGTTTTTTTAGATTCAACATACAAGTGAAGCCATATGATATATATCTTTCTTTGTCTGGCTCATTTCACTTAGTATAATAACCTCTAACTCCATGCATGTTGTTGCAAATGGCAAGAGTTTTTTTAATTGCTGCGTAATATTTTATTGTCTATATATACACCACATCATCTTTATCCATACATCTATTGATGGACACCTAGGTTGCTGTTGTATTTTGGCTGTTGTAAATAATGCTGCAATGAACATAGGAATGCATATGTCTTTTCGAATTAGTATTTTTCTGTGTGTGTGTGTGTGTGTGTGTGTGTGTGTGTTCAGATAAATACCCAGAAGTGGAATTGCTGGGTTGGATGGTTGATCTATTTTTAGGTTTTTGTTTTTGTTTTTTGGGGTTGTTTTTTTTAGGAATCTCCATACTGATTTCCATAGCCTGTACCAATATGCAGTCCCACTGACAGTATACAAAGGTTCCATTTTCTCCATATCCTGGTCAACACATGTTCTTTGTTGCCTTTTTGATAATAGCCATTCTGACTGCTGTCAGGTGGTATCTCATTGTGGTTTAGATTTGCATTTCGCTGATGTTTAGTCATGGTGGACAACATTTTATATGCTTGTTGGCCATCTTTGTGTCCTTTTTGAAGAAATTTCATCTGCCAGTTTTTTAATTGCATTGTTTTATCTGTTGGTTATTGATTGTATGAATGAGTTCCTTGTATATTTGGGATATCAACCCTTTATCAGATATATCAGTTATGAATATAGTCTCTCGTTCAATAGGTTGTCTTTTTGTTCTGTTGGTTTCCGTCACTGTGCAAAAGCTTTTTAGTTTGATGAAGTTCCATTTCTTTTTTGTGTGTGTGTGTTTTGTTTCCCGTGCTCAACATGACATATTCAAAAAGATATTACTCAGACTTGTAAATAGTTTACTATCTATGTTTTCTTATAGGAGTTTATGGTTTCAGACCTTACATTTAAGTCTTTAATCCATTTGGAGTTTTTTTGTTGTTGTTTTTTTGCATAAGGTATAAGAGAACCGTCCAGTGTCTGTTTGTTTGTTTATTTACATGTATCTCAATACCACTTGTGAAGAGACTATTGTTTCTCCATTGTATATTCTTGCTTCCTTTGTCATAGATTAGTTGACCATATAAACAAGGGTTTATTTCTGGACTCTATTTTGTTCCAATACCATACTGTTGTGACTATGATAGCTGTAATATAGTTGAAATCAGGGAGTGTGATACCTCCAGCTTTGTTCTTCTTAAGATTGCTCTGGCTATTTGGGGTCTTTTGTGGTTTCATATAAATTTTAGGATTATTTATTCTAGTTCTGAGAAGATTGTCATTAGTATTTTGAATCTGTAGATTGTTTTGGGTAGTATGGTCATTTTAACCAGATTAATTCTTCTAATCCATGAGCACAGTATATCCTTCCATTTATCTGTGTCCTCTTCATTTTTTTTTCCCTCAAAGCTAGGTCTCTGTCCTCTTCTGATAAGGGCACTAATCCCATTCATAAGAGCTCCACCCTCATGACCTAAATGCCTCCCAAAGGCCCCATCTCAAAATATCATCACATATTAGGATTAGATTTCAATATATGAATGCGGGGGGGGGGGGGGAGAGTAGGCACAATAGAACAGTAATAATACATGTAACTAGGATGACTCTGTCTATGGATTGCCTAGGGCAAACTCTGTTTATTTACATCTATTGTCCTGATATATTTATTGTTAGCACCCCCCCCCCCACATACACACTCTCAATAGTGTTCCAATTTTGAAAACAGATTATTGTCACTCTATATATAACCTCACTTCTGCCAGAATAGATCTGAGAGGAGAACAGACCAGACATTTTGGAGTCCCCGAACAGGCAGCTAGCCATCTCTCTTGCTTTCCTGTGGACCACCTGTCCCACCCACTTCAGTCATCTTTAGAGAAATGACAACTTTTGGTCTTTGGACTATCTCGAGTCTAGATGTTATGCACTTCACATCAATGAATTCCTTGCACTTCTGTACCTAAACATCTCAGTTCTTCCTTCTTGATTTTCTTGGCAATCTGCCTCTGGCTGTGTCAAAACTTTCTGTTCAGACCTCAAAGCCCATGAGTCATTGATCACTCTTGACCCAATCAAGGTGCTAGTCAAATGCATTGGTCAGAAAAACTTGAAATAATAGCTCTTCTAATGAACACTCTATTTTTATGGACCAGATAAGATACTCAAGTAAAATGTTCAGAACTACAACTTCATATGATTGGTAATGACTTGTACATAAATAAATATGGAACCATATAGGATAACAGATACTCTTATAGTCTTCACAAACAAGCAGGATTAGCAATCTCCAAACTTTTGTTTTGCCTTTGAGAAAAAGAGTGTGAGGATCAAAGTAATGTGTTTGTTTTAAAATTTGTATTTCACCCCATAGTGTAACTCAAAAGTTATGAAATATAAATAATATATACTTTTTTCTTTCTTTATTGATTAAGGTATTACATATGTGTCCTTATGCCCCCAAAATCCCCTCCCCAATAATATATACTTTTAATATCATATTTCCTTATGGTGCTCTGGTTTTTCAAAGAAATTTTGCATCTATTACCTTATTTGATCCTCTAACACCCCTGTGATTCAACGAGGGCAGTAAATCTATCCGTTTTATAGAGGAAGCACTTAGCTGGGGAGAGGCTCAGTGACTTCTGTCAGTTGGAAGTAAAGCCAAGGCCCAGACCGGGAACTGACCTCCCAAACCAAGGCTCTTCCACAAAACCAAAGTAAGCCTTGACTGTTCATTTCCATTTCGTCAGCACATGGACTCAGAAGCTTAAAATTAGGCTTGCTTTGATTATACTCCTTGTTTTTTCCTCAAAATTAAAATACTATTCTATAAAGAATATCCCAAAGAGAATTATATCCACTCTATTTGGAGTGAGGACACCATTTTCCATTGGGAGTGGTTATCCCTATTTTACCCCTTGTCTTTCCCTCTATTCAACATTTCATTAAATAAGTCTCTTTCACCTCCTTTCTTACTTTGTCCAGTGAAGCAGGTGGGAATATAGGCTGCTTGGGAAAAAGAAAAGCACTTCAAGTTTCAATGTTTGCAAGTGACTCAGTGATCGTCAATTGTTGGATCTTGATAGACCACAAAGATTCAGGATCATAACTTCAAAACAACATGAATTCATATTTGAAGATGGGGGCCCTATAATCACGTTAATTTTTGGCCATGGAATTGCAGACAGATTTTAATACTACATTTCTGTGCTGCCACATGCATTAGTAGTTAATATTATTCAATAAAATATGTATAAGTCTCAACATAAAGATCAGTGTTTATTCCTGGGGATTGGATAGGAATTGGTATTGAATTGCCTTTCTCACAACATGGAAAGCCAATTAAGACCTGTCTTCCTCCTCCTAAACAGTGAACACCTCCCTGCTAGAGCTTCTCCTTTGCTTGTGCATATTTCATGCCAGCAGCTGTGGTTTGCAAAATGTCATAGCCCATTCTGTGTCCATGGAAACTAGGTTAGAAACCACCGAGCTCTTCCTATTGAATGTGGAAGGGAGGGGATAGCATTGATTTATTCAGGGAAACTAGGCCTGTCTCATTTCCAGGCCCTTCTGAAGTCATAGGATGTGATTTCAATGCCGATGGAGTTTCTGGAAACGAGTGTCACATGACCGTGCCAGTAAGTCCATCTTCTCCGGGCTGTGGTGTCATTCCACTTGGGCACCACTGGAAGTGACCTCACAGTACAGCCATGAGGCAATCGAGTCACTTAAAGGTTAACTGTGAGGAATGAGGGAACCGTGGGGAGCAGCTTATTTGGGGGATGTTTTGGATAAATGGTTTCTTTAATGCTTATGTGTCTTGATACTGAGCTGCTAAAACAAGACATAGCACCCTGAAAAGGATGAGTTGTGTTTACAGAAGCTAACCATCTTTCAAAGGAATGCTGAGCACGGAATTGAGGAATGGCTCCCCACTCTGGATTTGATAGAACTGTGCTCCTCATGCTTGGGTGTGTTTCAGACAGCCTCATTGTTTGAATTTCACTTTTTGATCTGCTTATTTAACTCAGTAATGGTCCAAACGGGTTTTTGAGGGATTTTATAAATAGCTATCAAGAGTTCACTGCCTGGGTTCACTACATGAAAATGCAACTCAGCCACTCCGAATTGGGTGTTGGAAGAAACGAAGCAGTTGGAAAACGAAATGCAGCTGGTTGCTGCTGATGTGGGCTCTGGCTCCGGGGAGGATGTAGCAGTGCTGACTGCTTCTGAACCGAGTGCTGGCTGCCCCCTCAAAAAAAGGAAAACAAGGGTGCCTGGAAGAGTTGAGGCCTAATGCCCTCACTAGTAACCATATTGTCAAAGTGCTTATGCAGATACATTCATCTCAGAAGGAACTTGGGTGATGCTAACCTATTCCATGCGCTTCGCAGAAGTTCTTGGTTCCTGTCTGACTCTACACCTAAGCCACCAAATAACTTGGTGACCTTGGGAGAATCACCTTGCTTCTCTGAGCAGGAAGATTGGATGCTGTTAGTATTTTTCTACGCTTCTTCTTTTAATAAACCTGGAACTATTTTAAAATCATTAAAATTTCATCCCTGTACTGTTTTTTAAAATCACAAAATGTCCATGGTGAGTGCAACCAGAAGAGTATCATATTGAGTATGTTCTTGTTTGAAAGATATTTGAGACTCATTTCTGACATGCCATTTCTTTCACTTCCCAAATTTGACGTCTGGAGGTTTCTGAGGTCTCTAAAACCCTACATTCTATGTCATATGTCTTAGTGATACAAAAGTACTTTTCACTAACAACCTTGTGATTTTCTCTTATCTCCATGGTTTTATCAGCAAGAATGGCAGGAAAGCTGACTTTATTTTATTGCCCTAGACCAGTGATGGCGAACCTGTGACACGCGTGTCAGAGGTGACAAGCGAACTCATTTTTTTGGTTGATTTTTCTTTGTTAAATGGCATTTAAATATATAAAATGAATATCAAATATGTAAGTCTTTGTTTTACTATGGTTGCAAATATCAAAAAATTTCTATATGTGACACGGCACCAGAGTTAAGTTAGGGTTTTTCAAAATGCTGACACGCTGAGCTCAAAAGGTTCGCCATCACTGCCCTAGACTTACCCCCAGATGCACAGGTCAGAGGCAGGATATGTCTATCTCTCTCTTTCACAATGCCTTTCAGTAGTTCATCTGTTCCAGAAAGGAATGTTTAGAGCTGCCTTCTTTGATAATCTGATTGCTTACCTAATTTAGATGTAGTATTTTGTTGACTTGGTTGCCCGCATTGGAATGTTGGGCATCAATGTTGCCCTTACTATGGATTGTTCTCAGAATGACCTTCATCAAATGTTCTTGCAGTTTTCCACGAGTTAACACATTCTTTATCAGTATTTTGCCAGCCTGGTTGCATAAAGCTTGACAAAAACTCAGAGCATCAGATTCAACCCTCTCGTTTTTACAGATGTAAAAAACGGAGGCTCCAAATTTACTACAATTGAGTCTCTCTGGGAATCAGTCATTATGATTTTGCTTAAACTGTGGATTCTTCTTTAATATGGTTATAGGACACCTATGATTTTTCACAGGCACTATTCCCATCAGCTCTTCTTTACATACTGGCTTTCTTCTTAAAGGTAGAACTTGGGTGACCTAATTGAAGACGTTCATATTTGCTTTGCTAAAAGCTTCTAAAGCTATAAATAAGTAATCGTGGGAAGTTGCTTGATGGCCGTTCAGTTGAAATAATTTCTTGGATTTATGGCGTTTCTCTCTTACAAGAGCTAAAAGCACCTCTTACATATTAGCATTTATCTTCAACTTCCCTGTAGAAATACAGAGACAGATTTGATCATCTGGATGATTCAACAGAACTTTGAACAAGTGTTTGTTGAATGACCCACTCGATGTTCTGCCCATTAGCTAAAGCTAAAGTTACTTGGATTAAAAAAAATTTTAAAGTACTGTCTTGGCTTTTGACTAGTTGTGATAATAAGATATACCCTTATGAGCTAGAAAGAACATCAGGAGGCCTTGTACAGTCACTAAATTGTGAAAAGTAGAAGACAATGTCACAACTGGAGATAGCAGCTCAATATATGGACACCTGTGGGAGCAAATGGGATGGAATATAGACTTCTGCTAAATCAAGGTGGTTGGAGAGACAGGTCATGACAGGTAGCAAGGTATCTGTGATACACAAAGGGTTTTATTGGCCACCCTGGAAGCAGGAAGCAAAGGAAAACCAAAGTAGAAGACTAGAGAATGTGGTAGGCTGTCAGGATTAAAATACAAATCTAAAACTAAGAGAGAAAATTAGTGAAAGCCAGTGAAAGCCCGGGTGGTATGACTCAGTTGGTTGTCATCACATGCACCAGGAGGTAGCCAATTGATGTTTCTCTCTATTGATGTTTCTATCTTTCTCTCCCTTCCTTTCTCTGAAATAAAGAAAAACATATAAATAAAATTGGTATAGATTTACATTCCACTTCAAGCTTTTTCAAAGTATTTTTACTTCCCCAGGTAATCTCTAAGATTTATTTTTAGTCCAAAAAAAGAGCCTACTCTTTTGCTCTTTTTTATTTTTCTTCCCATTTTAACAGGTGGGAAAACTGAGGCTTAGAGAACACAGGGGCTTTCTCAAGGTCACATGGTCAGTACTAAAGACTGATCAAACCTGGTATCTCCTGATACTCTGGTAACTCACATTATTCTATTTCCTCTTCTTCCCCTTTTGTTATCTTTAAGCCTATTTGGAATAAAGCCCAAGCTCTGGTCCTTTATGTGGCTTTTGCTGAATTAATGTCAGTCATTTCCTTGTATGTCAGAGGGACCCACCTTAACTTCATGATCTATGTGCTGTGTATATTTTAACCAGGGCAACAGCCTGCATCAGGAACAAAAACTTAAATTTACAGAGTATGACTCTGTTGTTAGAGTTGGTTATTTAAGCACCAGGGCTTTAGCCAAGATTAAAGGCATGTGGTGAAGAAAATAGTGTTGAATGAGCATGGCTCCCAGAGGTGAAATGAAAGACAGAAACCTTCCTACTTACTAATGACCATAACTGCTGGTAGGAATTTATTATTTAAACACATAAGATTTGAAAATAGATGTGGAATGGGAAACAGAATCACTACATATACTGATATTACTTCCCAATACTCATTGTATAGAGTTATAAATGTTGTAGCCTCCATAGTCTTTTTCTTGCCTCAGTTATTGTCCTCAGAACTCGCATCCACCTTTCCAACACTCCTGGAGGTATTGGTCTAAAACATGTCATTTACCTTTAGTAGCTCCCTATTTGCCTAAGGGAATAACCCAACTTTCTTAGCTGCATATACAAAGACCCCAGCACTTGGCCTCCACCCAACCCTCCAGCTTCCTTTCTTGTCACTCACCTACTTTGAAATGTACTACCCACTGCTTCACTTGTATTTCCACAACCCCCTATGAAACGTCACCATTTCCTGTCTTTACTTCTCCTATTCTCTCTGCCTGGATATCTCTCATCTCTAATATTAACATGACCATGACCACTATTACTCATCCTTCCAGATTCAGCTCAGGCCCTATCTCCTCTGAAAGACAGTCCTGAACTGTATCTTTCCCATCTCTAGTTGTCTTATGGGCTCCTCCTTCAAGGTCATTATCCTTTCATGGGCAATACTCTATAGAGTTGAAATGATACACTGAATACATTGAAATAATAAACGTCATTAAACTTCTTTATCATGCATCATCACGGTGTTAATATCTTTTTAATCCCTGTAATCACCTCATACTTGGCATCTTAAAAACAATCTAGAAAGCCTTGTTGAAATGAATCAATGAACTTGTGAGAGGGTATTATCCAGATTTTTCTTATGAAAACATTCATTTTGAAAGCAATTCACTAATTTCCCCAAGGTTTATAACAAGGAAATGGGGGTGCGAACTGCTATACCACACTGGATACCAAAATCCTGCTTTAATTTCTGTTTCACTAAATTGTAAAGGCAGCATTGAAGGTCCCTACGTATAGGAATGATAGCTTTTTTCCATCTGCCCTAAAGCCCAGAATATGAATATAATAAATGCTCAATAATGTTCAATGGGTCTGACTTGAATTCTCTTCTTATGCTCCTCTTGATTATTTTTATTTTGGAGACAGGGCCCATTACCACCTTTGAATATATACTGTAGAGTCACTATTTAAACTATTTTAAAGACAACAGACATTTTTTAAAAGACTTTATTTTTTTTCCACCTAAAATGAGTTTTCTAGATTCTCTTATTAGTGACTGTGTCATCTATCTGTCAGGGACTCTGAATATGAGTTCCCATATAATTGATCACACTACCGACAATGAAAGGGAGTGCTATTAATAATTACATCAAGCTGAACCGGTTTGGCTTAGTGGATAGAGCGTCAGCCTGCAGACTCAACGGTCCCAGGTTCGATTCCGGTCAAGGGCATGTACCTTGGTTGCAGGCACATCCCCACTGGGGGCGTGCAGGAGGCAGCTGATCGATGTTTCTCTCTCATCGATGTTTCTAACTCTCTATCCCTCTCCCTTCTTCTCTGTAAAAAATCAATAAAATATATATATATATAAAAATAATTACATCAAAATAACAGATGGGACTGGAAACTGTCCTTGGCAAACCAGGATGTGTGGTCACCCTAAGGATAATGAATCACATACAGGAAAGACTTCATCCAATACTTTTGACCAAGCCCTTAAATCAGACTTATGTTGTCTTGAATTTCTCAAATTGTAGAAAAGCTCAAGCAGTCCACCACACCTTCTCAAAATGTAAAAATCCTGGGAGAAGCCGAAACCGGTTTGGCTCAGTGGATGGAGCGTCGGCCTGCGGACTGAGAGGTCCCGGGTTCGATTCCGGTCAAGGGCATGTGCCTGGGTTGCGGGCACATCTCCAGTGGGAGATATGCAGGAGGCAGCTGGTCGATGTTTCTCTCTCATCGATGTTTCTAACTCTCTATCTCCTCCCTTCCTCTCTGTAAAAAATCAATAAAATATATTTAAAAAAAAAAAATCCTGGGAGAAATCTGGAATGGCCAAGGAAGAAATATGTATTTGCTAATATTAATCTGCTTGCATGAACATATTTTTCTTTAAATTCACCATCAGAAGTAGTTTTTATGAAAGGGTGGTAGGAAAAATGTTTGCAACCAGTGCTATAGAACTCTAAGTCTTTCATTGCCAAATTTGGATCATCATGTAAACTGTATATTAGGGTCTTCCTGCCATTACTAAAATGCCTATCTGGTGACATTCTGACCAGTGTAGTGGGTCATGAAATGCAATGGAGTATAGGGACCAGCTGGCTCTTAGTTATGAGATAAAATGTTTGGCAATATGAAACCATTGGCAAAGATAGTGACTTTACTGGAATATACAAAAACTTTGCTTCGCTGGTACATAAGAATCAAGGCAGTTGTTTTCAGGTAGTCACTTCGGCCTGAAGTGCATCTATATGAAGATTGGGACAACCACAGACACTATTATTGACACCATGAACCAGTGCATCACTATAGTTTGATTGCCAAAAGTCCTGGTAATAAAGTACTAGAGTGTTCCGTGAAAGCAAAAGGACTGAAAAGCACTACTACAAATTAGGAATTCCATTCAGCTCTATGTCTGCTTGAATTAAGATTTTTTTTTTTACTCAGAAGCAGCTGTGAGCTTCCTTTTCTTTTAGTGAAAGAAATTTCAGTGGAAGTTATTCAAAATTTAAAGGCAAGACAAAGTCAACACTTTAAAAATACAACTATAGATTAGAATCTGAAAATAGATGGCTTCTTCATCACCAAAACCCAGCACATTTCCATAGCCCTGTTCTCATAATGCCTGCAGGGAAGTTTTGTTCAAGCCCTCTATATTTTTATACTATCTGGTTCTTTTATTTCATTTAAAATTTTTTAAATTTTAAAAATTTTTCAATTATAGTTTATATTCAGTATTATCCCCAGTATCACTAGAAACCTCTGTTTTTAGAATTATTTTTTAAATAAAAGTAAACATTTGAAATAGTCTTAGCTTTAAAATTTGAGAAATCTAGTAACTATTAATACAACATGGCCAGCTTCATTGCTATTTATTTATTTATTTCCCTTTTTAAAGTTTTCATTGAATTTATTGAGGTGACATTGGTTACTAAAATCATAGGTTTCAATTATATAGGTACAGTTCTGTAATACACTACCTACTTCTAACAATCCACTTTGGGGTCTGGGCCCTTCAAACAAAAGTCACATTTCAGCACACTTTCTCCATTTGGCCATCAGCATGTTCCCTAAATTAATTGAAACCTGAAGGTTTAAAATATAGTCCTGATCGATGCAGCTTGATTACAATGACCAAGTTTGAATTTCAGCACAAACGCTGTTTACAATGTAAGAGTGCAGTTGGATTTTAACAATATATTTTCAAAGGTCTGTTGGAATTACTTGTGTCTTAAATGCCTGTCTGCTCTACAAAAGAGCTAGGTTTTCACTTAGCTCGCCCCTTAGAGTGTGGGCTTGGGGGGAGCTACTCAGGAGAAAGGTGAGGTCACAGGACCATATCACTAAACCCCCATGTGGAAGTGCACTTCCTCAGCTCATTGTCCTTTACTAGGTTCCCCTTTAGAAATCTAGACAGATTTCTCTAATCCCACAGGGCAGTAGATGGCGCAAATGTGCCCTCCTGTTCCCTATCACTTTCTCAGTAGTTTGCATGGAGTGCAGAGAGGTTGTAACTCCCTCCCCCCTATGTCATTGAACCTATTGTAAACTCTTTGAAGTGTACAATTCAGTGGCATTAATTATAATTGACCCTTGAACAACTGGGATTGAACTGTGAAGATCCACTTATACATGGATTTTTTTCAACGACCTGCTCAGTTCAAACCCGCATTGTTTAAGGGTCAGTTGGCAGTTGGGAATCTGCACTTGAGGTGCAGACTTAACGTTATATGCAGATTTTCAATTGTGCTGCTGTTGGTGCCCCTGACATCCATGTTGTTCAAGGGTCAACTGTGTATTTACAATGTTGTATAACTATCTCCGCTCTCTATTTCACAAACCCTTGCATCACCCCAAATATTAACTCTATACCCATTACACCCCAGTAACTTATCATCTACGTTGTCTTTATGAATCTATTTTGGATATTTCATGTGAATGAAATCATATTGTCTTTTTGTATCTGGCTTATTTCATTGAACATAATGTTTTCAAGGTTTATCCATATTGTAGCATGAGTCAGAATTTTATTCCTTTCTATGGCAGAACTAGAGGCCCAATGCACAAAATTCGTGCACAGGTAGGGTCCCTAGTGGCTGCTGGCTACTGGCCAGGGCCTCCCTTCCCTGGCTGGGACCTCCCTTTGTTCCACGCCGCCCCCTGGTGGTCAGCACACATCATAGCAAGCGATCAAACTCCTGGTAGGTCTAACTCCTGAGGGGACACTTTGCATATTAGGCTTTTATATAGAGAGATAGTATTCCATTGAATGCCTGTTCCAGTTTTGTTTTGATATTTGGGTTGTTTCCACCTTTTGGCTACTGTGAATAATGCTGCAATGAACATTTCACATTCTAGAATCTGTTTGAACAGCTGTTTCACTTTTTTTTTTTGCAAATGTTTTTATTATTTTAAAATTTTTATTTTTTAATTACAGTTGACATTCAATATTAGTTTCCAGTGTATATAGCATAGTGGCTAGGTATTTATATTACTTATAGAGTTCTTTGGGGTATATACCTAGCAGTGGAATTTCTGGGTCATAGGATAATTCTATGTTTAATATTTTGAGGAACAACCACTCTATAACCTTTTACTCCCAAGTTTGGAGATGGCCCGATGCATTATTAAAGCTTGTGATGGTTTTATTTGTACCTCCGGATTTGTGTCTTATGTGTAAACCCTGCCCATTGAGGGGGAATAGGGATGCTAGGTAATAGTTCATTTTGACCCAAACTCATACAAGGCACAATATTATAGTGGAAGCCTTCTCTTCATAGTTGTTACTTTATGGAACATCTTTTTTATCTGTTCTGGGTGGAATTTCACTGAATTCATTGAATAAGCTGACCAGTAACTGCACCCATTGCTGTACCATCCACACTCCAAAGAGCAAAGATGGTGGGAACAAAACTGGGGTCATTTCCTCTCTCTTGATGCCTTCTCATAAAGCCCCTTCTCTCTTTACTCTCTTCATTCTGAGGGCAAAGACTTTTTGCATCCAGGCTCTTAACATGGATCGTTCTTTGAACATGGCGTTTGCCCAGTAAAGGGCCCATGAATAGTACAAGTGATTTGCATAGCATTTTGTTCTGTCTCTACGTAGCCGCACAGACATTTAATAAGTTGGGTGATAAAATATGCCTCGGTGGTACACAAAGAAAAAGGAAGAACCCACTTTGGGTGGCTATCCTAGGCTACCCCTTAGGTCAGGTTGTGCACCTTTAGGTCTGCCCTGCAGTGCACAAACTGAGCTGCTCTGGTTCACACAGCTCCCGCCATCAGGAGCAGCCAGTACAACATTTTGCTAAATAGTGTAAAGGTGGACACCTTAGTTGGAGATGGTCCATGTAAGATGTTCAGATTTTGTTTGTGAGAGATCATTGTTCCACTTACTATCTCTGAGAATGAAATCCTAATGGAAAAGCAAAGGCATTGGCTATTAGAAGACATATGCTGACATGGACAGAGGAAAGAAAGGCAATTCCATTACTTTACATCTGAGAGGTTAGATGTAACACAGTGACTTTCACAGATGAACACGGGGTTATCATGTTGTGTGCTGATATTGTGATCTTACTGAGGTCTGCCGCCTGTCTGCCTGTGCAAGTCCAGTCTTCCCAGAGGGTAGGTGTTCCTTTCAGGAGTCTGATTGTGTGTGTTTAAGGCAGGTGCTTGAATTAGAAATCAGAAGCCGGGCTTTGGTAGGCAAGAGAAGGGTCTCTGTGTCCCCCTACATACTGATGCAAACTCTCCTTCTGCTATCCTCTTGTCTCTAGTGATGTCTTATTTTAACAAAAGTGAGCTCAGTCTAGGAGGGAATGTGAAGCTAGTGACAGAGAGTAGGGTGCATGGAGATTTTCGTCCGGGGCTGGACAGGGGTGTACTTAATGTGAGAGTTTCCTGAAAGACTGGAGAGTAAGCCCAGGTCTGCTGTCAGAGCCCACGCTCATTCCTTCCTACCAGTTCCCATGGCTTTGGCTGCCTACAGTTGTAGGCTGTTAGAGCTGGGAGAAGGGGCTTTGAGATCATTATAAAATTGCTCCTCATTTTTATACATGAGAAAAATGAGTTACGTGTCATGCCCAACTTCACATTTCAAGCTAATGACCGAGGTGGGGCTGAAGTTTTCAAACTCCTGGGTCATTTTCTGTGCAATTCATCTCTTTTCAAAGCATGTGTTTTTAGAGCCTGCGGGACATTTATAAATGTTTCCAAAACTTTAAGCTTTATTTGAGAACACAGATGTTTACATCCAGTAAATTACATTCACACATTAGCACTTTGAAATAATTAAATTGAGAATTTTTATTTTAATCTAAAACTTGTACCTTTTTTTTCAAATTAAAAACAGTGAGAATTATTTTCCCCTGAAACAGATTATAAACACATCTCTCTCTCTCTCTCTTTTTTTTTTTTTTTTACCTTAAAAGACTTAGTAAAAATATAGATTTAGATCACGGGTTTTAATCAGTTGAAGAAAATGAAACTTTATGAATACTTCAGATCTTCGGAAAGGTCACCCTAAATAAAGGACTAAAGACTAAAAGAATTTTTCTCTGAAAAGTTCTATTTAGAGTTGCTGGTAAAATAAAGGACACCCAGTTAAATTTGAACATCCAATAAATACCAAATACTTTTCTGGAGTATAAGTATTTCCCATGCAATATTTGGGACATACTTATGCTAAAAAAATTTTATGTGTTGTTTATCTCATATTCAACTTTAACTGGGAGTCCTGTATGTCATTTGCTAAATCTGCCAACCTTGTTTCTATTATATTTATAATTTTTGACAATATTATCCCATTTTTTGGATTTTCTTATATTTAGATCATCAACAGTGTAAGTGCTAGGTATTACAAAATCAATAACACACGTCCTTCCTTCAAGGATCTTTAATATTGAGCTAAGTGCAGCTGAGAGCAGAGATAGAGTGTGCAGTCAACCTGGTGATTCAAGGAGGGAAAGCTTCTGCAGGAAATGATAGTGGGGCTCAGGTTTAACAGATGAGGGAAAGTTAATCATGTGAAGAGACACAGGAAAGGTGTTCCAGGCAGAAGCAAAGGAAATAGTGAAAGCTAGGAAGCATGAGTCAGCATGATGTGTGTCAAGGATCCAGTAAGAGTGGGGAGAGCTTTAAGCTGAGTCATAATTGTGCCTTAGAGCATTCCTGTGTGACCTGGAGGGTGCATTTCAGGAGGATGGGATTGGAGGTACCAAGGTCAGCTTGGAGGCTCCTGTATAGTCCCCTTCATGGACTCAGACATGATGGGTCAGACTGTGGCTGTGATAATTGCAGAAAAACCGACCAAATTTTCCAGAGGTAAAAATCATCAGCCCTCGCATTTTAGTTAGACGTGGGCCTCACAAATAGCAGGTGAGAACTAGAGAAATGTTTTTACTTTAGGCCAACAGAATTATATGTGTGGTAAACACATAGACTTTTTAAAAGACCCTTCCCAGCCGAAACTGATTTGGCTCAGTGGATAGAGCGTCGGCCTGCGGACTGAGGGTCCCAGGTTTGATTCCGGTCAAGGGCATGTACCTGGGTTGCGGGCACATCCCCAGTGGGAGGTGTGCAGGAGGCGGCTGATCGATGTTTCTCTCTCATTGATGTTTCTGACTCTCTGTCTCTCTCCCTTCCTCTCTGTAAAAAATCAATAAAATATATTTTTTAAAAAAAGACCCTTCCCATTGTAATTAACAAATGTGTGATTTTTCTTCCCTGGTGATTATCTTGAGAGTGTATATGCCTGAATGCCTCTTGACCAGACTGGTGAGAATGGTCTGTGGGAATTCATGAAAAAGACACTGGTGTTCATTTTCTTAACGTTCCTTCCCCAAAGTGCTCTATGAGGAATGGCATCTAATTCATTTCTGTTGGTCCTTGTCCTGGCATCATCCACCTGCTGTTCTGTCCCCCTCCAATAGTAGCAACCAGCTTTCATGACAGCCCACATGAACTTCTGTGGTTTTCATCCCCTCTTTCTACAGGGTGCTGACCACCTCATAGGTGGTATATCAACCTTTCCCATATCTTTTTCTGGATCCGTTGTTCAGTTACAGCCTCCTTTATGCTCAGACTTCTGTTTTTGAATTCAAAACTAGTTATATGAAACACCAAGCCTGTACAGAATTCCCATGTCCCTAGGAACCTGGCCTGCACTATTAAACTAGCTGAACAAACATATCAATTTCTGTATATTTTTATACCAGGTTTCAGGCCCTGGCCAGGTGTATGACTCTCCCCCCACCTCCCCGACCCTGGAGGCGCTCACTTTTCTCTCTGGCCCCACTGAAGTTGCTCTTTCTCAAACCACTGGAATCTTGGCCTAGCGGTTTATTTTTCTTCAACACACCTTTCAGAACCTTTATGCCTAATATCTTTCTTCCAGAACCCACTTTCCCCTCTGCATATGTGTGTTCCTTAGAGATCTCCTGCAGGTCTCCAACTTTTTCTTGCCCACTCACCTCTAGTCAATTAATGCATCTTTTCAGCCTGCTGCCTGCTGCCAGATGCCCTACATCAAACCCTCCTGCCTTCTCTGGAGATCTGCCCCATCTGTCACTTCCTTGGGCACCTTCTTCATCCATCTACATACTTCCCTTCATAGCTGCCCTCTGAACCTCGGACAGCAACCTATTGTCAGGACTTTTTTCTCTCAAAAACTATTTAAGTCAACTTTAATACGGTAAAATTTATATACATGTCAACATACCCAGTTTTAAGTATAAGTTTTGTAAATTGTGATAAATCAGGGCCCACATAACCACCAGTGAAATCAAGATCTAGGACATTACTGCCCGGTCAAACTTTCTGCGACAATAAAAAAATGTCCTTTTCTGTGCTGCCAACTCAGTAGCTGCTAGCCACATGTAGCTGCTGAGCATTGAAATGTGGATCGTGTACCTGAGAAAATGAACGTTAGTGCCCTGGCCAGGTAGCTCAGTTGATTAGAGCTTCATCCTGATAACACCAAGGTTGTGGGTTCGATCTCTAGTCAGGGCACATACAAGAAACAACCAATGAATGCACAAATAAGTGGAACAGCACATCAAAGTTACTCCCTCCCTTCCATCTACCCTTCCCTCCCTCCTCCCTTTCTCCTTCTAAAAGTCAATAAAAGAAAATTTTTAAAAATGAACTTTGAATTTTTTAAACTTCAATGACTTTATTTTTATTTTTTTATTTTATTTTTAAAGTTGACATCCAATATTATTTTATTTTCGTTTCAGGTGTACAGCATAGTGGTTAGACATTTATAAAATTTATGAAGTGATCCCCCCAAAAAACTTCAATGACTTTAAATAGCCACATATGGCTACTATATTGAGCAGCCCAGATAGAGAGAATTTTTCTATCACACCTAAATTTTCCTAATTCCTCTTCCCAGTCAATTTCCTACTCCCGTCCCTACTCACCAGGTACCACTGATAATGCATTGTTTTTTTTACTTTAGAACGTCTTATAAGTGGAGTTATATTGCCTATCCTCTTTTATGTCTTGCTTTTAAAAACATCTGTGTTGAGGTGTAATTCACATAATACAGTTAAAATGTACAATTCAGTGGTTTTTAGTATATTCACAGATATGTATGTGTGGCTTCTTTCGCTCAACATAGTGTTTTTAAGATTTATCCATGTACTGGCATATAATAGTTGTTTGTTTTTGTCTTTGTGTGTGTGTGTCTTAATAGCACCCAAAATACAAACTTGTGTCAGTGTTTGAATGAGCAGGGTTCGTGAATCAGAAGTGACTCTGTGCGCTGCTCCTGTGGTCATTGAAATCCTTACTGAGGGGCTCTCTTTGCTGCTTGGGGGAGGGATTAGGGCAAGCCCCATGCATTGTTTTGGTCACTCACATAACAAAAGGCCTCTGGTCGCCATCTGTCACAGGAATACGCTCATCTAGGAAATTCACAGGCTCATTCAACTATAATTTTAACACTTGGAACTTCATTGTAAGTTAGTTTTCCCCTCCTTCCACTGGAGCCTGATTGGAAGCTCGTGGCAGGGGCAGCAGTGTGGAGGTTTGTCCCTATTTTTTCACTGTGCATTCGTCCTCGCTCCCCAGCCAGCTAATCTAGCCCATGGCCACTCTGAGGTTGGGGCAGGTCAGGGAAGAAGGGCAGGGATTACCACTGATGTAACTTGTCGATGGTCCCTTCTAGCTGTTTTAGAGGTCAGAGGTTCTTCTCTTTGTGTTTTGCAGACGATCTAAGTTGTCGTTTTTGGGGAGTCTCCCCCCCCCACCCCCGAAAACATTCATGTCTGCCCTTTCCCTGACACAGGCTGGCTGCTTTTATTTTCTCCCTCAGCTTCCAGGGTGCTGCAGGCAGGCGGCTCCTTCCAGAAGCCCTCTGGGCTGTTTGCAACCCCGTGCCCCACAGCTGACCACAAGAAGTACCTGGGCACCCTGGCCTTGCTGCAGGTGTGGCAGGGCATTGCGGGCCGCTGCCGGTGCAGCCTGGTTCTTTCTTTCCCCGGCCTGTTGTCTCCACAGTACCACAGCCTCTTCCATGGAGAGTCGCTCCACTCCTGGAACTCCAGAGAAATTTCCTGTCTCTGCTCCTCCAGCGATTGCAAGTGGGTGGGCGTTACTCAGTGTGCTGACACCTTCCAATGATTCCTCTCTAATCTTCAACTGTCTCCCCTTATACTCTGTTCGAGTCTGGAAGTGATGAGTAAAATAAGGTCGTAAAACTGGCTCTCAGACACTCACTTTGCAGATGCTGCTTATGGGTCTAATCCCTCACTCGGAAAGGTAGAGGTGGCTGACACTGATTTCTTTTTTTAAATATATTTTTATTGATTTCAGGGAGGAAGGGAGAGATAGAAACATCAGTGATGAGAGAGAATCATTGATTGGCTGCCTCCTGCACACACCCCCACTAGGGATTGTGCCCTCAACCCTGGCAAGTGCCCTGACTGAGCATCGAACCGTGACCTCCTGGTTCATAGGTAGACACTCAACCACTGAGCCACACCGGCCTGGCAGCACTGATTTCTTTTTTTTTTTTTTTTTTTAATATATATTTTATTGATTTTTTACAGAGAGGAAGGGAGAGAGACAGAGAGTTAGAAACATCGATGAGAGAGAAACATCGATCAGCTGCCTCCTGCACATCTCCTACTGGGGATGTGCCCGCAACCCAGGCACATGCCCTTGACCGGAATCGAACCTGGGACCCTTCAGTCCACAGGCCGATGCTCTATCCACTGAGCCAAACCGGTTTCGGCAAGCACTGATTTCTTATTCCTCAGCCAGAAGGAAGATTGAAGCAGTCTCTCTTTAGACATACACTGTTTGATGCTACGATTTTTGCCAGCACTGCAGCATCAGCCTCCAGCCGTCCAGTGTGTGTGGGAGAGCAGGCATATTGCTATCAACCCCATCCATTCTCCAAAGCCCATTTCTTCAAGTGGCTTTCTTCCCTGATCTCCACAGGAGACCTCCCTCCCTCAGAAATCACACAGCTCCTTGTGTGCACCCCCTTTCCTTTTTGTAATTACTTGTAAGATCTTGTCTTTCACTGGAGTTATTTGTGGGTATGCCTCTTGTTTGTTGAATTGCACTGGAGATCGATCTCTATTATATAAATAACCTTGTGCACTTCTGAGAAATGCTCATGGATTTGTGTGTTCCCATTATGTCCCGCAGTCTACTCCACGTGAGAATGGGGAGTGCATTCAGTAGCTGAGGAAGCGGTGAGGCTGCAGTTCAGTGTGTCCCTGCCCAGCCAGCAGGGCGTAGGTCTAGGGACTTGCTGAGAACAGGATTGAATCTATGGCGCAGAGTAGATCTCTTGGAGGCATGCTTACATGAGGAACATAATGCTGCTAAATTAAAACGCCATTGTTTTCTGTGCCATGAGAATAATGAAAACCATCTTTTTCAAATTCTAAAAGTTTTAACAATTGGAGCAAAGTTGTTCCTATATTATAACGGCAATAGTTTCTCTTGGGCTCAGTTTTTATTATGAATTACACTAGAGGCCCGGTGCACAAGTTCGTGCACCAGTGGGGTCTCTTGACCTGGGCTGTGGGATCGGGCCAAAATTGGCTCTCTGACATCCCCTGAGGGGTCCCAGATTGCGAGAGGGTGCAGGCCAGGCAAAGGGACCCCACTGGTGCACAGTTGGGGCTGGGAAGAGATGTGGGAGGTTGGCCAGCCGGGGAGGGACCACAGGGGGCTCTGGGGTGTGTCTGGCCTGTCTCAGTCAGTCCTGATTGGCCGGACCCCAGCAGCAAGCTAACCTGCCAGTTTGAGCATCTGCCCCTGGTGGTCAGTGCATGTCATAGCTAGTGGTTGAGCAGCCTTAGCATATCATTAGCATATCACGCTTTGATTGGTTGAACAGCTGACCAGTAGACCAGACACTTAGCATATTAGGCTTTTATTATATAGGATAGCACTTGAGTGTATCTTAATTTACTACATACTTGTTAAATACTCTGCATTATTCTTAAAAAAACATTTCCAACTCTTTTTTTTTCTGAAATAAAATTGCATACTTATTTCACTTTGCAGAATCTCCTAGATTTCCCAAACATTAATATGATATTTGATAGCAAACAGTGTTGCTTTGGAATTCAAGTAATGAGTCCTACAGATTCTTATATTGCTTCCAAAAAGAAGAAAAATTTCTCAGTAACTATTCTGGGAGCTAGATGAGAAGCTTGTCAGTATAATAAAGATGTTAGCTATCGTCTTTTCAAAACTTATTCTGTAGAGCTTAACCCGAGGCATTTGGCATGCCAGTGTTCCAGGTATTAACATAAAGCAAGACGGTAGCCACCATTTTCACATGTCATGAATTCTTTCCTTGTGTCCTATGTGGCATAAAGTCAGAAGAGGGAATAGACTCCTTTTATGAACTCAACATCCATTTTAGTAAATTGGCCAAAATATAGTCTTCATTCAAGGACATAAAATTTTAAGGAAAAATAAGTAGCTAGGATTGCTACAACCCCCTTCTACAAAAGGGCTCCAGATGAGTATCAGAGAAAGGTGATAATTATTTTGTACTTCACAGTTGAGTTTTGAAAACTCAGATTTTACAATTCATCAAATTGGGGAGGAAGATTGTTAATGAGTAGATTTCATGGATGATTCATTCTTTTATTGATTCATGAATTCAAGTTTTTTTAATCTCTGTTATGTACATGACATTGTGCTAGGTGGGAATGAAAGGATAAATGAGGTATGGTACCTGCCTTCAAATGACTTCAGAGAGAGAGAGAAGATATGCACATTAAAATAATCACAATTCTAAATAGAAATTTTTGATTGTCTATTGCACATATTATCTGTGCTGGGCACAATAATTAGTAATGGCCATACTGTAGTGAAAATGACAGGCAGTATCAGTTCGCAAGTAGCTGTTCTGGCTTAACCTTCCCAGTAGCTGGGTAGTAATTGACAATGTGACTTTTAATACTTGTGTAGTTTACCTATCTAGTGGCTATGAGCATCTCCCCAAATGCTTCCAGACTTTCTTGATCTACTCTTCTAGCAACTTTCTCATCTTAATCCATTTGTGTTCAGACTTACCGAGGGTACTTGGGTTGGCACACAGATGCCAACACTGGGGTCTGGCTCTGTTCCAGTGTTTCCCATGGCTCCCCTCCTGGGTGTTAGAAGCAGACCACCTCTACTCTGGTCCCTTTTCCCCCAGGCTGTTCCACTAGAAGCACCAATTTGGGGGTTAGCATTGTTGTTCTTACCTCGTGTACACAAAAGAACAAGCAAAAAACCAGAATGCACAGGGTTGGCGAAAGTAGGTTTATAATTGTTCGTATATAAAATAATACAATAATAAATAATACAAGAAAAAACTCTGTGTTCTGTACAATGTAAACCTACTTTTCCCACCTCTATATTTATTCATAATAGTACAACTTTATCTTGCATAGAGAAGTTGAACATTTCTCTGTTAAAGTTGCCCTAAGTAGAAACAGCTATTGCTATCCAGTTGTATACTTCAGATTGAAACCTATTTACCATCTGAGCCAGCATAACTTGTGTTTCTGTTGTCTAAGTGAGAAAAAAAATCTGTATAAGGAAATTCATAGACGAAGGGTGATAATTGCTTTATCTGATCTTTTCCCAATACTATAATCTCGTACCACCTAACTGCTAATACAGTCCTCAAACATGACACAATCAAAGCTTATTTCCGGTTCATGTGACAGTCCAATGTAGCTTGGAGGAGGGGCTGTGCTGTCATTTGGAGTCTCAGCCCCTTCCAGTTAGGGGCTCCATATCCACCAGGCCCTTGGAGTCCCTCTTCACGCCCTAGGTAGCTGGTCAGCAGCCATTAGACAAGAGGGAGGGGTGAGGGACAAAGACTGTGTGGGAAGTTTGTAAAGCCCAGGCCCGGAGGTGCCATCTATCACATTAGTCCGCATCCCTTTCATTCTCAGTCACTTCGCCTTCATCGAGCTGCAAGGAGGCTGAGAAAGGTAGTTAAGTTACCTGCCCAGCACCAGGATGGAAATTGTATGGAGAATAACCAGCCAGTCTCGGCTATACCAACCACAGTTTGATAAGCACAAATATTCTTGGGGTGGGTTTTTTTTGTTTGTTTTGTTTTGTTTTGTCCTTCCCCACTCTGTCTTCCAACAAATATTTAATGAGGACTGCCTATTAAGTGTCAGCCATTCTCAGTTCTATGGAATACAATTGTGAATAGAGGCAGACAGGGTCCCTTCCCCCATCAAGCTTGCATCCCAGTGTAAGGAAGTGGGACATCAATCAAATAATCACACACACAAAAAATGGAAAGTTGAAACTGTGCCTAGTTCTTTGAAGGGAGGTGTGTGATACTATTAAACCTCCAATAGAAGGAATCTACTTTGTCAGTATGTCAAGGATATACTATAGCCTGAGGGATGAGGAGGCATCGTCTGGGTGATGCATGGAGGGGGGATGGGTGACAGAGACCAGAGTGGCTGGAGCATGTGGAGTGGGAAGAACGTGTGCAAGATGCAGCTGAAAGGGAAGCGGGGGTCAGAGCACGTGGCCCATGGTAAAGGAGGTAATAGAACAGTGATGGCGAACCTATGACACGAGTGTCAGAGATGACACGCGAACTCATTTTTTTTTTGGTTGATTTTTCTTTGTTAAATGGCATTTAAATATATAAAATAAATATCAAAAATATGTCTTTGTTTTACTGTGGTTGCAAATATCAAAAAATTTCTATATGTGACACGGCACCAGAGTTAAGTGAGGGTTTTTCAAAATGCTGACACACCGAGCTCAAAAGGTTCGCCATCACTGTAATAGAAGCTTCTGTCCAATGGATGATGGGGCCATTCACTTAGCTAAGGAGCGTGGTCCATTTGTTGGGGTGGATCACATGTTTACCTTGTTGGCTTTGACACATCCAAGGAAAACGTCATAGGCAGTTGAAATTGTGGGTCCCGAGTTCAGAAAAGGGGTCTGGGCTGTGAGTCATCTAATATGGGTGATCATTGAAGCTGTTGGTGGGGTGAGATGGCCCAGGGCTGAGATACAGAGGGAGGAGATGGCCCAGGATGGAGACTTGAAGGACTTTGATGCTCAACGGTAAAGCAGGCTGGGTCTGCAAAGGAGACTTTTTTTTTTTTTACAAAGGTACTTCCTAAGGTTCAGTTTCTTAAAAAAAAAAAATAACCAATGGAAAGTAAATCACTCCAAGCCTTCTTATATTCATCTTTTATTTGATCAAAATAGAACTTTGGTGGTGGTGGTGGTGTGTGTGTGTGTTTAATAACTAGCATGCAAGTAGACCGGTATTCACTACAATGTGATGTGTGAGGGATGTTTGCAGGAAGTGCATTTCAGAAAGGAGCCACTAATACCAATTGATGAGAGACATTAAAATAATACTCTCGTTTTCTCTTGGCCTTTCTAGAACTAGAGAAGTTATTTGGGAAGTTTCATGAAGCTAATTTTCAAGCAATGCACAATGAGGCTGCATGGCTACAGTAGTGAAGGAAGGGAGCCTTAAAAAAATAAACTTAAAAAAAAGGAGAAATCCTCTACTACCCTCACTGCAGTAGTAGCTATGCCTCTAATTTCAGGGGAAAGGCATTTGAACCCAGCTGGCAACTTGCAGTAAGGATTTCACTTTGCCTTTCTTCCTAGACATATTGACATCACTGTCTGCTTAGAGAGGACAACCGTGTCAGGCAGCAGCCACATAATAATAGCATTGCTCCCTGCCTGTTTGTTTTCTGAACGCCTCACTGTTGTTAATTGGTTAATGCACCCAGTGTTATTAGCTGATCTCAGAAGCACATCTGAGAAGGTGGAGTCTTGACTCAGAAGGATGGGAGTTTGTGTAAAAGCCTGCTGTGGGGGAAGAAAGAGAGAGGAAGCCACTGCTGTGAGAGGAATGCTCCAACTCCAGGCCCCCCTGACTGATGTGTGTTACACAAACACACTGGGAGGAAGTATCTCTTCAGATGGCACATTATCCTCTAGAGGAGTGGAGAGCTGATGCTTTCTTTCCTTTTCCGTCACTCCTCTAGAGACCTTCCTTCTTGTTACAGTGACAGGAATCATGCGCAGCATAGCTGATGGTTCAAGTACTAGTATAATGGCAAAGTTCGAAGTGGCAAGAATCCTATAATAAAAGGCTAATAAGCAAATGGTCCCCTCGATTGGGAGTTCGACCAGGAGTTCCACTGGGAGTTCCACCAGGGATCAGGGCCGGCCGGCCAACTGCCTGCGCATAAATTCGTGCACCGGTCCTTTAGTGTTTTATAAGAGAGGGAGTCCCTGACTCTATTGTCTTCCACAGATTAGTTCTGGAGAAGCTAGGAATAAAATGAGAACACATCACATAGGGGGTGTGCTGGAAAATGAGTTGCCTGAACAGATGGTGGTGGGGGCTGAGGGTAAGAATTAGCAAAAGTTATTGATCCCCCACTATTCACAGAGCAGTGTGGGAGGTTTGGGGAACGGTCACAGGGAATGAGCCTCTGGGTTCAGTCCTGACACAGGACAAACGTACTGAAAATGGAAGGGCAAAGCAATTCAGAAATGCACTAAACAAGTGACATCAGATATATATTCACAATATTAAAAGTCTCCAGAATGCTAGGTCTATGCTAGATAGTGTCTTTACCAATCCCCAGCCATGCGAAATTGAGAAAGCAATTTAATTACCCTTAAGCTTAATTTTACACAATTTATAAGTGGAAATGTTAATACTTCTCAGGATTTGGGTACAGATTCATTAGGTAATTTATGTAAAACCTGGCACAAAGTAGGTATTTTATACATAGTGATGAATGTGAGGATGAAATGGGTAAAAAAAAATGCCTGGCACATAATAAATGCTCATTTAGCGGATCTGTTAATGTTATTATGGTCTTACTTTGTAAGCTACTCAAGAACGTAAAATAAATCTCTTCCTTTGTAACCTAATGGTTGACTATACCCTTACAGCTTTGCCCATTAATATATTAATAAATTGATGGTTAGATAATTTGCATCCTCACCATTGCTGCCTCAGTTGCTTTATAGTGTTTGAAGAGAGGCCAAAGGTAAAGGCACTATACATTTAAGAATAAGCTCAGTTTTTGGTGGGACTTAGGAGAAGGGCACAGCTGGGCATAAAGAACTGAATGAAATCATGCAAGTTAGAAAAATGGGCTGAGAGTTAAAACCCAAAAGCAAGAGTTAACCAATTTGTTTTCTCAAGTGTGGAGTGAGGGAGATAACTGGGACCACCATGTGCTATAACAGAGGAGAAAACCCAGAGGGCTTTCAATGCATTTCTATGAAAGTTAGCCTAGAAAATGCAGGCAAAATCAAGCATTTCCACTTACAGTGCAACTCTTATGGATTTACTAAACAAAAGGTCCACTATGGTTAATTAATTTTGTTGAGCAACATTAAGCAGCTTTTTTCTTGTTATAATTCACCCAGGTCATGAGATGTAGTGGCAAAAATAGCAAATGAGAAAAAGCAAGGTAATGAGAGAGAGAGAGAGAAACCATACACACACACAAAACCCACCACCATTTATTGAATACCTGCTATAAAATAGGCACTGTCCTAATTACTCTATAGGAGTTATCTAATTTAATTGCTATAATAAGCTCACAAGATACATAAAACACAGGTTTATCTGTAACCTCTGGGGATCAGTAAACTATAACTCACAAGCCAAACTTGGTCCCTGAGTATTTTTGTGAATAAAGTTTTATTGAACACTAGAGGCCTGGTGCATGGAATCGTGCACCAGTGGGGTCCCTCAGCCTGGCCTGTGCTCTCGCAATCCGGGACCCCTCGGGGGATGTCAGACTGCTGATTTCAGCCCGATCCCTGCAGGCCAGGCCAAGGTACCCCACTGGTGCATGAGTCCATGCACTGGGCCTCTAGTATGCATATAAGATCTTTGGTTAATCTCTTCCTTCTGGGATTCATCAGTCTGTTCCATGTTTCCATGCCTGTGCATTGAGCATCTGACCCCTGGTGGTCAGTGTGCATCATAGCTACCCATTGAACAGTCACTTAGGCTTTTATATATATAGATAGCTATGTTCATTTATTTACAAATTGTCTATGACTCCTTTCATGCCACAAAAGCAGCGTACAGTAGTTGTGGTAGTAACTGAATGCCTTAAGATATTTACTATCAAGCCCTTTATGAAAAAGTTGATGTCTCTTGAACTGCTAGTTTGCTATGTGCTGCCCAGACACTGGGCAAAGTCCTTGATGAGGCAGTTTTTTCAGCTGTAAGACACAGTTCATGATGCCAGCCCTGTCTATTTCACAGGGTGGTTGTGAGAAAGGAACTTCGTATAAATGAAAATTGTATGGAAACAAAAGTGGTCTACCATGTGGTACAGTTAGTTTTTCTCCTAACATGCTATTAAGAGAATTTTCAAATGTACAAAAATGTTGGAAGAACTGTAAAATAAACACCCATATGCCTACCACCTATAGTTTATAATGAACATTTTTTTCTATATTTGTTTTACTATCTATCTATATGTCAATCTCTCTGTTTACCCATCAATTCATCTTATTTTTATGCATTTCAAAGTAAGGTGTAGACATCAGTACGAATAACTGGAGATCAGTATGTGTTTACTTTTTTAGGTAAAATGTACATATAGTGGATGCACAAAACTTAAATGTACCATTTGATGACTTTTTACAGGTGACTTCTGTTAAGATATAAAACATTACTGTTACCCTAGAAAATTCTCTCATGCCCCTTCTCAGTCAGTTCCCACCTCAAAGTACTCCCAGAGGCAGCCACTCTCCTGATCTTTTTCACTCAGCATATGTGTTTGAATTCCATGTGACTTTCTTTGTTGCCTTTTGTTGCTGAGCAATATTAATTGTATGAATGTACCACAGTGTGTTTATTCATTCAAGTGTTGATGGATACCTAGGCTGTCTCCAGGTTTTAGTTATTATGAGTAAATCTGCTGTGAACATTCTCATACAAGTCTTTGTGGACACATGCTTTTTAAATACCTGTGTAAACATCTGGGAGTGGAGTTGCTGGGCCATAGAGTAGTTTTATGAGAAACTACCAAGCTTTTTTTCCTCCAAAGTACTCCAGTTTCACAACTCCAATAACAAAAGAGTTCTGTTTGTCCCACATTCTTGCCAACATTTGGTGGTGTCAGTTGTTTTTTTTTTAACTTTAGCATTTTTGGTAGATGGTAGTGGAATCTCATGGTGGATTTAATTTGTATTTCCCTGATGGGCTAGTAGTGATGAGCAACTTTTTATGTGTTGGCCATTTGTAAGTGTCTGTTCAAGTTGAATTACTTTTTGTGTATAGTGTAAAGTGGGGGTAGACATTCTTTATGATGCATATGGGTATGCAGTTCTGCACAATTTGTTCATACGACTTTTTGCCTATTGAATTGCTTTCTGTCTTTATTGTAAATAAGTCACAGATGTAAGTGTAGGTATATTTCTGTTCTGTTACCTATTTAACACTAGTATCATACTCTCTTGAGTATTGTGCTTTTATAGGAAATCTTAAATTTAGGTAATGTAAGTCTCCCAGCTTTGTTTTTTATTTTTTTTATTTTTCAAGCATTCTTGGGATATACTAGGTTCTTACGTTCTCACACAAATTTCAGTATAAACTTGTCTATTTTTTAAAAAAACTGGTGGAGTTATGATTAGGATTTCATTGACTCTGTAGGCCTGAGTAAAATTGAATTTTAACAATGTTGGGATTTCCAGTCCATGAATGTGGTATATCTCTATGTTTATTTAGATCACTCTTAATTTCTCTCAGCAATGATTTGTAATCTACAATGTGGAGATCTTGCATGTCTTTGATTAAATTTATTCCTAAGTATCTCATGGGTTTTGGTGCTTTTAAAAGTGGATTTTTTAAAATTTTATTTTTCAATTGTTTGCAGCCAGCATATAAAATACAGCTGAATTTTGTATATTGATCTTGTATCCTGAAAACAAGCTAAGTTCTAGGAGTTTGTAAATTCCTTAGGATATTCTATGTAAACCATCATGTCACCTGTGAGAAGAGTTTATTTTACTCTTCCTTACAATATTTGTGACTTTTTCTTTTCTTTGTCTTCATACACTGGCTAAGACCTCCCATATAATGATGAATAGAAGTGCTAAGAGTGGACAACTTACCTTGTTCTTACTCTTAGTAGGAAAGTATTCAGTGTTTCACTATTATGTATAATAATAGCTTTTGTAGGTCTTTCATAGACATTTTTAAATCAGACTGAGGAAATTTCCTTCTATTCCTAATTTGGTGAGGTGTTTTTTTTTTTTTTTCTTTTTAATATCCTAAGTGGGTTGAATTTTGTCAGTTGTCTGCATCTCTTGAAACAATCATAAGGAAGTTTCTGTTTATTGTGATATATTGCCTTCATTAACTTTTTTTTCTTTAAATGTTAAACCAAGTTAGCCTTCTTGGGATAATCCCCATTCTGTTGCTACCTTTGATTGTGCTAATGTTTTCCAAATCACTTTTACATCTATTTTTTAAAATCTTTATTGTTGAAAGTATTACATGTGTCCCCTTCCCCCCCCCCCCCATTGACCCATTCTAGGCCCCCACCCCCACCCCAGGTCTTCACTACCCCGTTGTCTATGGCCATGGGTTATGAATATATGCATACAGATTCTTTTATTGGTCTCTTCCCTCCCAACCTCCCCTGCCTTCCCTCTGAGAGTTTCACAGTATGTCCATGCTTCTATGTCTTTGAACCTATTTTCTTCTTCAGTTTTGTTCATTAAATTCCACATATGAGTGAGATCATGTGATACTTGTCTTTATCGGACTGGCTTATTTCACTTAGCATAATACTCTCCAGGTCGCTCCATGCTATCTCAAAGGGTAAGAGATCCTTCTTTTTTTACTGCTGCATAGTATTCCAAGGTGTAAATGTACCACAGCTTTTTTATTCACTCATCTATTGATGGGCACTTGGGCTGTTTCCAGATCTTAGCTATTGTAAATGGTGCTGCTATGAACATAGGGGTGCATACATTCTTTCTGATTGGTATTTTGGGTTTCTTAGGATATATTCCTAGTAGTGGGATCACTGGGTCAAATGGCAGTTCATACTTAATTTTTTGAGGAAACTCCATACTGTTTTCCATAATAGCTGCACCACCAGCATTCCCACCAGCAGTGTACTGGGGTTCCCTTTTCTCCACATCCTTGCCAGCACTTGTCATTTGTTGATGGTATCCATTCTGACAGATGTGAGGTGATACCTCATTGTTGTTTTAATTTGCATCTCTCTGATGATCGGTGACTTTGAGCATCTTTTCATATGTCTCTTGGCCATCTGTATGTTCACTTTGGAGAAATGTCTATTTAGGTCCTTTGCCCATTTATTAATTGGTATTTTTGTCTTCCTTTTGTTAAGTTGTATGAGTTCCTTATATATTTTGGATAGTAACCCTTTATCTGATGTATCATTGCCAAATATATTTTCCCATACAGTGGGCTCCCTTTTCATTTTGTTGATGGTTTCTTTTGCCGTGCAGAGCCTTTTTATTTTGATGTAGTCCCATTTGATTATTTTATCCTTAGTTTCATTTGCCATGGGAGATATACTCGCATTTGCATCTATGTTGGTGAGAGAGATCATTCTGAATTTTTGTTATTAATTTTTTGTTAGTTTTGGTATTAATGTTATGCTGTCCTCATAAAATGAGTTGAAGTGTCCCTAATTCCTCTTATTTTCTAAGAGAGTCAGTGTAATATTGATATTTCTTTGCTAAATATTTGCTAGAACTTACCAGTGGAAATAAATTGTGTGAAGTATTCCTTGTGGGATGGTTTTATGATTTCAATTTAAAACAAAACAAAACATAGGGTCTTAAGATTTTTCTTTTCATCTTGTATCAGTTTTGGCAAGTTGCATTTAATTGGCAAAAAGTCATTTCTAATATTTACTTATCTTTTTAATATATGTAGGCTTTGTAGTAATAGTCCCTCTTTTATTCCTATTTATAATTTGTCCTACTTGTTATTTGTGCTGTGTAACAAACTACCCCCAACTTAGTGACTTAAAATAATAACCATTTATCTAGCTGTGGGCAGGCCATCTGGGCTGAGAGCAGCAAGGCAGGTTCGCACAGGCATCTCTGATCAACTGCCACTCTGCTAGGTGGCCCTGCTTCTGAAGCTGTGGATGGTTGTTGGCTAGAGCCATGGGGATAATGGGTCACATGTCTCTGTTCATCTATCAAGCTAACCCAGCTGTTCACATGGTGGCTCAGCAGTGTTCCTAGAGAGAATGAACGTTTACAAATCTTCTTGAGGTCTAGACTTAGGATTAGCAAAAAATGGTTAATTTTTCTACTCTTTGGACTGAAGTAGTTCATGAGAACAACCCACATTTACAGCATGGAAAAAGAGACTTCCCCACCAATCCCAAATGAGTGTGGATGTGGGGCAGGGGAGAGTTAGCAACACTTTGAAATCTACCATATATTAAAGCGTAATATTATAATCCAGTTGTTATGAATTGGTAATTTAGTGTAATTCTGGTCTTATCAATATTGTGATACAATAGTAATAGTCTTCATGCTTCTATCTGGACTTTAAAGAACATGAAGTTTTTTGGTGTCTGTTTTCCCATTAATACTTAGAAAGATTTTGATTATTTATGTATCTACACAACCACAAACTGATAAAGATTCAAGCTGTTTTCTTGACCTATAATACTTTTAAGAATCCAAAATGTAGCACTATGAATGTTATCATTAATATATTGGTATTGGACTTATAAAACAGCTTGATTCCTAAATAATTCTCAGCTGTGGATAAATTTTAGGTAAAATAAAAGGCATGCAATTTACCTTAGCATCGGTAATTTAATATATTTAATAATATAAAAATAAATATATTTACCTAGGTTTCTTGTCCTGTCTGTTGACAGAACAATTTTTGGACATAGAAAATATAAGTAGAGTTGGGAATGGGATAATAGAAATGCCATTTAATTTTACCAATCATTGATATATATTTAAGCCTGACCATTAAGTGAACTTGGTTTCACCTTTCTGGTGAATCTATCTTGAGAAATTTATCCTAAATGATGGTTATATGAACTCATCTGGTGATAAGAGTTGTTATTCATAGTATTGTTTTTCTCATGGAAATACTAGAGGTAATCTACATGTCTAATGGAAGGAGATTGCCTTCAAAATATCTATAATAAAAGCATAATATGCTAATTAGACCAGACGTCCTTCTGGACAAAGCCGGGGCCGCGAGGGAAGCCTGGGTCCTGGGTGCCAGAGGGAAGCCGGTGTCAGCAGCCAGGGAAAGGAAGGCCTACCTGCATGAATTTCATGCATTGGGCCTCTAGTATGGTATATTTATTATACAGAATATTATAGAACCATTTTAAAAGTTATAAAAGAGTATTTAATGACCTGCAGGTATGTTCATTATATGTAGTTAATATATACTATATTTTTAAAAGCACATTGTGAAGCTCCTGATGTGACTATATTTTTGGTAAAATAGTTACACACAAATACATGTATGCATAAAGAAAGGCTTGGAGGAATATACAAAAAGAGTGTTAATGGTGGTTATTTTTGAATGGTGGCAATAATTTTTTCCATTTGATATATAACATTGTATTCGTTTTAGATATACAACATAATGATTTGATATGTATATATATTGCAGATGATTACCACAATAAGTTTTAACATCTATCACCTCTCATAATTATAATTTTTTTCTTGTGATGAGAATTTTTAAGATCTCTTAGCAACTTTCAAATCTCTACTAATAAAAGGATAATATGCTAATTAGACCGGATCGACTGGATATCTTCTGGACGTCCGACATCCTTCCAGACAAAGCCACAGTGGTGGGGCCGAGGCAGAGGCGGTTAGGGGCGATCAGGCCAGCAGGGGAGCAAGCAGTTAGGGGCATGATCAGGCCGGTGCAGGTGAGCAAACAGGGGCACAATCAGGCTGGCGGGGGAGGAAGCAGGGGCGCAATCAGGCTGGTGGGGAAGCAGTTAGTGGTGAGATCAGGTAGGCAGGCACATGCCGTTAGGGGCGATCAGGTAGGCAGGCAGGGGAGCGGTTAGGAGCCAGCAGTCCCGGATTGCGAGAGGGATGTCCTACTGCTGGCAGTCGGACATTCCTCTAGGGGTCCTGGATTGGAGAGGGTGCAGGCAGGGTTGAGGGACCCCCCCACCTCATGCACGAATTTCGTGCACCAGGCCTCTAGTAAATTATAAAGTCTTGTTAACTTTAATCACTATGCTGTACCTTACATACCCATAACTTATTTATCTTACAATAAGAAGTTTGGATCATCTTTACCCATTTCACCAATATGATCTTTATTTTCCTGTTTTTGATCTATAGCACTGAAAAAATAAATAAAAACTACTTTTTAAAAAGCCCTAGACAGTCACAATTTTCAGAATTATTTCTATTTTTTTAAAGTATATTTTTATTGATTTCCAAGAGAGATAGAGAGAGGGAGAGAGAGATAGAAACATCAATGATGAAAAAAATCATTGATATCATTGATTGGCTGCCTCTTGCATGCCCCCTTCCAGGAGTTGAGCCCGAAATCCAGCATGTGCTCTGATCTGGAATCAAACAATGATACCCTAATTCATGGGTCACCACAACCATTGAACAACACTGGCCAGGCAGAATTATTTCTATTTTTATTGCTCCTCTCTAAATAATAAGAAGTATCAAAATTTATCAGTTCTATAAAGTTAAAACTCTAGATGATCTGTTTTTGATAAGACAGTTTTTATTGCAATCCTAATAGAAAATGACCTTATGGAATGCATTAGTTGTGTTAGGAATTTTGTTTTTGTTGTTAACATTCACAGGAACTTATAAAGACTAGGGAAATTCGTTTCTAATAATTATCAGGTTTTTATTTTTAAGAGTAAAAAAGAGAGTTTACAAAAAAGTTTATAAGACTTCTAAAACTTGGTTGGAAGCAGAATTAGATTTCTTATTTTTATAACTTGAGTATTCATAGGAGCTTAAAAAAATAAGTTGGCTGGAAAATTATTGTTAAAAATAGACACAGGTATTGCATCTGTGTTAGAGTGCTAGCCAGAATTCTGTGCTGTCGTTGGCAATATACATAACTGATGAGTTCACTAACTGGGTAACATACATTACACGCCTGTAATTAATCCCACAGTTATCACTATTGTCACTGGTGGAATATATAATTTGGCCTAATTTTACTGGATTTTAGTACCATGGCTGAAAAACAAAACTGTATTTGAAGTTTTGATGTATATTTTATTCTCGGTAAATAGACTGAGCCAGTTTCCATCTAAGAAATGGTTAATGTAATTTGCAATCTGTAATGCACACACATGTCTGTAAGGGGCATTGAAACTTCCTGGGCCCCAAATTCAATTTGATTTAAATGAAACATACAATGGAGAGAATTTTTAAAGTGGGCCAAAAGATTGTAAAATCACCACAACTGCTGAATAGATCACAATTCTTGTTTCCTATTGATTGATTTGATTGGTTTCCTGCAGGTAGGCATACATCCTGGCTGCTGTGCAGAGCTGAGCGAGTGGTTTGTTCCTTGGGTGGGAGGCAGGACTGGGGGAGATTCAGCACCCCTTGGTAGTAACTATAGCAGCCCCGCGCCTGCTGCAGCACTGTGCTGCCGGCAGCTTTTTCCATGTCAGCACCTGCTCATTAGGAACCGGACCAAGACTCCCAACGAGCTCTCAGATGGCCCAAATTTTGTATCGCTGCCAATCTGTACTAGAATTTAATAACAACCTTGAGGTGAAACTTGGGCCTTTTCTCATTGCTAATCCTCAAAGCCATCTGTCCTGTCCCTTTCTCTGATTTGCCATTCAGTATATGTGTGTGGGGGCGGGGAGGGACTGGGGGCGGAAAATGAGAGCAAACTGATCTTACAGTTCCTGAAGGACAGTCCACCTCCCTCAGAGCTGATAGTTTCTTTCAGAGACCTAAGCTTGTTCTTCCCAGAGCCTCCACCTCTTTAACTGCCAGATAATTGTTTGAAATTTGCACCATTCTTGAACTAAACTTGGAGGTTTGTCAATAGTTAATTTAATAAAATAATACCCAAAGGAAGCATGTAAGTCTGTAATCATGATTCAGATATTTTTTAAAAGGTTATGCATTTTCTGTTTAATTTCCATTAGGGTTAGCACAGGGTTAGAAATATGGGAGATACTCCATAAATATTTGTTTATCCCTGTGCCTTGCTCTACAAAGGAATGGAAGGAATCTCCTAGGACAGCGGTTCTCAACCTGTGGGTTGCGACCCCTTTGGGGGTCGAACGACCCTTTCACAGGGGTCGCCTAAGACCATCAGAAAACACATATATAATTACATATTTTTGTGATTAATCACTATGCTTTAGTTATGTTCAATTTGTAACATTGAAAATACATCCTGCTTATCAGATATTTACATTACGATTCATAACAGTAGCAAAATTACAGTTATAAAGTAGCAACGAAAATAATTTTATGGTTGGGGGGTCACCACAACATGAGGAACTGTATTAAAGGGTCGCGCATTAGGAAGGTTGAGAACCACTGTCCTAGGACATATGTAGAGTAGAATAGTAAATTAAAATACAGAGCAAGAACTTCTGTCCTGGCCCCACCCCAGGGGGGGAAATAGAACCCAGTGAGCCAGATGTTCTGCACATGGCATAGAGAATATCTTGTTTATGGTCCTACTGGGTGGGGGCTCACTCCAAGACAGTTGCCAGTCTAATAGAAGGGCAATATGGAATCAGCTGCACTGCTTAAAATTGGTCTTACTCACCGTCACTCTAGGACAGGGGTGGGCAAACTTTTTGACTTGAGGGCCACAATGGGTTCTTAAAAGAACAAAAGCATGGATGGAGTGTTTGTGTGAACTAATATAAATTCAAAGTAAACATCATTACATGAAAGGGTACGGTCTTTTTTTTTTTTTTTTTTTTTTAGTTTTATTCATTTCAAATGGGCCGGATCCGGCCCGCAGGCCGTAGTTTGCCCATGGCTGCTCTAGGAGCACTTGTTGAATTTAGATGTCTTAAATACATGTGCTACTTCAATAAAGGAATTGCCCAATAAATATTTGTTACTGAGTGACTTAATAAAGATATTTGACTTATCTTGCATAGTAGAGAAAATGTTCATAGTAAAATTCCTTTCCATCACTCAAATGACAGGTTAAAATATAAAGGATAGTTTTCCATGGGTATTATGTAAATACACATTCATACATGTGTACTTACATGCATGCACACATACGCATATGTATGTACATGTGCATGCATATGTACATGGATATTCCAAGCATCAATAGTATTTTGACCCTACTGTCCATTCATTCTCTTTCTTGGAGACCCTCAGAACATATGATGCCTTAGAAGAGGGGTCTGCAAATTATGGCCCTGGGCTCAAATCTAGCCTTGCTTTTGTATCGCTAGCAATGGATATAATGGTATTTATTTTCGAATGGTTGAAAACAAATCAGAAGAAGAAGAATATTTGATGATGTGAAAATAAAATGAATTTCAACTTCAGTATCTGTAAAAGTCAGTTGGATCATAGCCGTGTTCATTCCTCTCGGTGCTCTCTGGCTGCTCTTGTGCTACAACAGCAAAGGTGAGTAGTTGCCACAGAGACCATGTGACCGGAAGAGCCCAAAATATTTACTACCTGGCCCTTTGCAAAAATGTTTGCTGACCCCTGCCTTAGAAGATACGAAAATGACTGGGATAAAATCTGTCTGAATCAAGCCATACCTCACAGTATTCAAAAAGAGATTCCCCCCACCCTGCTGTTTTTGTAAAGAGAAATTGGAAATGAATAAGAAAATTGTTCTCAACTTTTATTATCTTTTTAAAAGGGCATCATAACTTTCTCCCCAAAAAACAATATACCCTATATCCTAAACAAGATGTTATGAATATTTAAACTTGACTAACTCTTCTCTTTATATCCTGACATGATACAATAGAAAGCTAAGTAAAAAGGAGCTTACTCTGATTTACAATTGGCCTTCTGAAGCAACATCAAAGAAAAAACTACCAAGACTTAAGTAGTAAGGTAAGATAGGGAGGAAGAAGAGGAATCCTAAATGCACTTGGGGATCCTGAGTGTCAGTCTGTGTGGCCTTCCACCCCCTTAATAACGCCGCATGTTTGTGTGTGCCGTTTTTGTCTTTTGTGGTGATCACATCATTTCACAAGTATTTGCTATTGAAACATACTGGTAGGAAGCATGTAGTGTTACTTCAATTTCACAGAAGGAAGAGGCTGTAAACTCTGCAAGTAGCTCTTTCTGTGGCAGTAAGTCCGAGCCAAATCCAAGAAAATAGGATGGTACTTCTTTTTTCTTTGTCAGACATAAATTTCTGCATGGTTAAAATGGCCCACAATATAGCAAAGAATTATTACCTGAGTTTGTTTGAATATTTGACTGATTTACTTTATAGCCTTCGGCACCGTGTTTAGTTGTTACCCTCCCCTCAGCCCCTATAAGATGACCTCATGAATCAGCCTAATCAGATGCTTCATTTTCTAAAACTAAGAACCTTTGCTTTCTTAGGTGCTCCACTCCATCCCTCATTTACAGGGTCGGCAAGTGATTGCCGAGTAGGCCAGCAGTTTCCTCAATCTTCAAATCCTCTTTCCTCCATACCTTTGACTTTTAGTTGCCTCTTGAAACAAATATTGTGAACGTGAACTTACTTTCCTTATAGCTGGATCAGAACACACCAGCAGTAGAATGCGTAAATCAGTGATTGTGTTCTGACTGCGATCATATTTCAGTGTCACAGAGTGTGGATGCTCAGAGAGACTTTAGAAATCCTTTTACAGATGTGGAACCAGGGAACCAGGAAGGGTAAGGGACTTCTTGTAACAAGGTTGGAGGAAGACCTGTTTTTCCTTACTTGCTTGCATTATCTTTCCTTTGGGTCACATTAAGTGTGACTGTTATATAAAAACATAGCCCTGGATGGGAAGCTCAGTTGGTTAGAGTGTCTTCCCAATGTGCAAAGGTTGTGAATTCAACCCCCAGTCAGGGCACATACAAGCATCAATCAATGAATGCATAAATAAGTGGAACAACAAATGGATGTTTCTCTTTTTCCCTTCCTCTCTGTAAAAATCAATAAATAAAAATAACTAAATATATAAATAAAGAACACATTTAGTGAAATATCAAGTCTATAATATTTTATAGAATACTAGAGGGCCGGTGCACAAAATTTGTGCACTGGGGGGGGGGGGGGGGTGTGTTCCCCAGCCTGGCCTGTGCCCTCTAACAGTGCGGGGAGCCCCGCAATCAATCTCCCCAGAGGTAGGACTTGCCCACCAATCCGAGGCTCTTCGATGGGTTGCCCAAAAGAGGTAGGCTGGAGCAGGGGGTCCTGCCTCTGTGTGGAGTGTCAAGTCCCCGCTCATCCATGTGTGCTGAGTCACACACACGCAGCCCCGCCCACCCGTGCATGCCCATTGCACACGCAGCCTCCTGGTGATGGATTGTTACCATGTGAAAGCATCACAGTGTGAGGGCATGATGACCACGTAGGCTTTTATTAGTATAGATGTGATGTTTGGTATGAAACGGGACTTATCTCCAGAAGATACATAGAAAAATGTATTTCACTACTTGGTGGACATACTCCATCAATCTTTTGGAAGAGTTGTATATCTATTGTTTATCGATCACATTGCCTGAGAACCTTTCACACTCACTGTCAGCCCCTGTAATCAGTGTCTCGGTTTAGAAGGCTATTTTGGGAGAATTACTACCCGAATAGAATGGAAAGCTCAACTCAATTGGCTGGTCACTATCTCTATTTACTTTTCTTGGAAAATCTAAAAATGGAAAGAAGCAGTGTCCATGAGCAGTGGTTCCCCATCTAGTCACTTTCTGTTGTCATCCTGCTTTATGTTCTGCATAACGCTCGTTACTATCTGAAATTATCTTCTTTCCTTGTTGTTCATTTGTTTACTCCCCCTGATTTCTACCCAGAAGATTGGAAGCTGCAGAAAATGGGGCCTTGTCTGTCTTATTCACCATTGTATCACAGCGCCTGTCATGTGCCTGGGTGGTAAACGGAATTCCATATGACCTGTTTGGTGCTTGAGCAGTTGGCCAGGTGGACTAGGTTATAAGGGGTTGAACTGTGAAATTGTAAATTCTATGGATGGGGAAGAAAGACTTCATACCTGACCTGGAAACACTGAGTGAGTTCTGACCATTTCATTCTCTTTCATATGCTCCCGCCCCTGCTTCCATAGCACTTATACGTGTGTTGTAATTGTTGATTTACTTGTCTCTCTGCCCCCTTGATTACTTGAGGGCAGGGACCAAGTCTCATGTCCCAGGTACTGAACATGGTGACCAGTGGAGTGAGTTCATGCCATGAGTGTGTGAAGGCAGCTTTTGGCACAAAGTGCCTGAGAACATGCTTTCTTTTTGTGCTTCGCCTTTTCCAACAGGAAGCATAATGACTGGCTGTGTGGCTTCCAATGCTTGTTTGTAGAATTATCTACCCTCAGGAAGATAATTTCTGGAAAGTTAGGCTTTCTATTTGTTAATATAAACTGTTTATATAGACTAGCATTGTCCTGTGGAAATATAATGTAAGCCACATGTATTTCAAATTTCTAATAGCCACATTTAAAGTTTTTAAAAATGAAATTAATGTATTTTATTTAACTTCTTGTATCCACAATATTCTCATTTTAAAATGAGTCAGTATGTACAATAACTACTGAGATATTTTACATTGCATTTTTTCATAGTCCTAAAATCTAGTGTGTATTTTATATCTCAGTTGGGATGCTAAATTATCATGGGAGATACCGGATCTGTATTTTATTTCACAAAGTTTAATTTTGAAAAAAATAGATTCACAAATCCAAATTGTTCCAGACATACTTTAATGTGTTTCAGTGTCTCAATTGTGTCTGTGTTTGACTTTAAAATTTTAAATGAAATTAACAACTCATGTCTGCAGCCACATGGTCACATTTCAGTGCCCAATACTAGCTCAGTATGGCCGGTGGCCACTGCGTTGACCCGCACAGATTATAAGCTCCTTTTTAAATAAACCTTTCTTCCATGTCTTCCTTTATTTCCAAGCACCCACAGTCTTCTATCAGCTCACATCCCAGCATTTTGGATTCATGGGAGATTGTCTTCGAAGGCATCTGGTCCAGCTCCCTCCTTCTATAGGATCAAGAGGAAGTGGCTTCTCCAATACATTTCATCTGCCTACCACTTAGGTGCAGGCTTTGCTCCCAGCGCTCTGCTTGGCATGTTGGGGTCAGACAGTGCAGGAGGTGCTTTGGGGGGTCTTCCCTGTGTGGTGAATGAGCCCCCTTCTTTCTGCCGGAGAACGTGGGCATGGTAGATCTCTGGGAAGCTCTCCCGTGTGCCTGTCCCCAGGCGCTCATGTGAGGTTGCAGAAGCAGCTGGCAGCTGCGGCCACCTGGCTCTCCAGTGCTGAGGTCAGGCCGGTTAGTTGGACAGACAGCCTGCTCCAGGAATGGAGGACAGACCCCGTGCTACGGCAGCTGGAACCGAGGCCAGTGCCTACTTATCCAAAGGGGCCACCCTCCGAGAAACGTGGAAAGGACCACCAGTCCCTCAGTGTTTTCCAGTCACAGTCCCCCTCCCCTTTTTTAAGGACTCCACCTGTCTCATCTGAAGATGAAGAATAATACATGACTATAATTTGAGAATTTCCCAAGTGTCTTTCTGTCACTTGTAACCATGGGCGGGTTTACTGCGTGTTTCTTTTCTGTTCCCCACGTGTTCAGAACTGCTCAGGTTCTCTCGGCGTCATCTGTATCTCGGATGCCAACGTTCATGAAATGACGATGGATCCATTTTTTCTTTGTGAAGGAAAAATATTGTGACTGTCTGCTATGGCGAGGCTGCTCTGCTTCTGGGAAAAGTGAAGTGGGTGCAGCATAAGATCGTTTCCATTCCATCAAAACATGCGCTTTCCTCATTACCCGGAGCTGGGGGCGGGGGCAGAAAGGTGTGGCCTCCCTGGCAGACGGGAACCATTTCTCTTTTTCTGATCTTTTCTTCTGTGTACTCCCCATTTTCCACTTCCCTGCGTCGCCATGTCATAGCGTTTCAAAGTGCACAGCTCTTGTCCCTTTAAAATTACCAAGTGACAGTATCATCTCCATAGACATCACCTGTGTTCTTGTTTGTGTGTCCGCTCAGCTCAACAATGTGGAGACACAATTTAAAACGGCAGCCAAGAGTAGTCAAGTTATTAATTGGCTCAAGTCCGAGTCAAAGTTTGATTTAAGATCCTGGCAAGGTGTATGTTAAATCGAGGGGGCAACTTTTCCCTGGCTGTGGTCTCTGCAGTTTGTAAAACATCCCAGTGAATTGATTTAGTTTTATTTCAGTGGAATACTTAGTCATAATTTTTTGATTTCTGGATTAGGAAGTATTTACAGTGTAAACATTACTGTATAGATGGCAAACGGGAAAGTGATTTTGATTTTGATTTTTCTGTACTGGTTTTATGCTGTAATAACGCACAGACAGGAAATATTCTAGGTGAAACTTGTTGCTTCTGCTAAGAAATCAGGAATTATTTGGGACCAACTCATAAGGAAACATTTAACACATTGTATGCGGGAAACGTATTTATACGTTTTTTTATAGACTAGCGGTAGAATGCAGGTAACATATAAATATGTAAACTAAAGTTATCGTAATTTTACTGAACGTTGCCATTTGCGCAAAAAATTAGCAAAAATGGCCCTCGCCACGCGCCACCTGTTAGCGCGCGATAAAAACTACCCGCAAACAATGATAACGGGAGGAGTCACTGTTTGGCGTCACTTCTGGTGACAAAGGCGAGCCCGGAGAAGACCAGGACTTGTCCTGTCTGCCGAGTGCTGGTTTTCAAATTGTGCTCACCCAGACTACCTTCTGTAGGAAGGGTCAGGGGGCCAGGAAGCTGGGGCTCTAGGAAACCACTGTTTCAATTCAGCCAAGCAGCTCAGCTGTTATATTTATCATCCTTTCCTATAGGACTTATCTAAGAAAAATGTCTGTGGCTAGCAAAAGTTTGAAAGATCACTCTTTTAAATTATTTTGAAAGGATTGCTTCAGAATTCTTGAACCTGGAACTTAAAAAAAAAACAAAAACTGAGAAAAGATTGTTTTTCCTTAACTTTCAACAGCTTTGACACTCCATGCATAGCCATCGCCTTCCTGGGTAAGTCCTGCCCATTACACCCTCTTGGCCAATGGCAGGGGTAGGATTAGGAGAGTCCCCTGTATAGGGGTGACCACTGGACCATTGAGCCTTGCTTCAGAAATGCTATGATGCCATTTCTGTCGCTCCCCCTCTTTGCTGTCAGAGACCTGTTGCTTGCTCAGCGACAGCTGGACAGTCATTTTTACTTTGAAGATTCACTCGAATTCTGTAATTTCCCAGGAGAGAATGGACTCTTGAGGCTTAAGTGGGAAAGTTTTATAAATCTTCAACCAAACAGTAAAGTGTTTAAAGGCTCTTTATATGGTTCAGTTTCAGCTATTATAAGGAGTTGCTTACTAGAATTATTGGCAGAACTGTCAATTCAGTTTTGAAGGAAAAAATATTTGTGGCTCTCTTGCATAAATATCTTTGTGTTGAGAATAAGTACGCAGGGAGCGTGAGAGTTACCTGTCAGGGCGCACACTGGGTAAGGAGAAAGGCACTACTAAGACCCTAGTAACATCACAATCTCAATCCTGGACCCACAGGGCTGCCTCCCTTGGTACGGTCACTCCTAGAAGTTCTTCTGGTTTCAACATGGAGGACAAATGCCCACGTTTTCTGTAAGAAAAAAATCTAAACAAGCTTAGATTAGATGATCAACCACTTACTGACATACTGCAAATCCAACATAACAAAAAGATTTCATATTATGACAGCTTAAAATTGGCGATGGATTCTCAACTTCTGAACATTCTGGGGAGGCAAAGAATTATTCTGGAGAGAAATGTGTTGAAAAATACCTGTGGCCCGTTTTTCTAGTTTCCAGCTACGCTCTGGCTGGTAGAGGTCAATGGGAAAGTATAGCTGTGCCAGCCGCAGGTGGACAAGTTAACCTTGATCAGGCGTACTTAGAAACATATTTTAAAGTCTCATTAGTGTCTATAAAGGAAGAAAAAAGGTCCGGAGCCAGTGGGACACCAGCCAGGTTTTGAGCTGGCGGTCCTCTTCAAGTTGCTGAGAACAAGGAATGAAATCGGATGAATGTTCCTCAAAAGTACGGGATGATTTTACACAGGAAGAAAGCATACCAAAGTTTTATTTTTTTTTCTTTTCTCCATCCTATTACTCTTATAATTTAAAAATCCTGGTAGAAAAACTTATTTTTCTATGAAGATCCCAATATGGTTTGTTGCTTTCGGATCTAAATTTCATTTAATTCTGCACCTTCATTTTCCCCTCCTTTTTGTCCGGCGATGGTTTCATAGGCAATGAGAACCTTTCTGGGACGCTTTCTTCCTGAAGAGAGTTTCTGGGGGGAAGTAAGAACAGGAGCACCTGTGCACATAGTAGGTCCTCAGGAACTGTTTGACCAGAGTGGTTTTCATGTGGGTCACAGGCCGAGAGGAGAGTGCAGTCCACTTGTAGTGGGACTGCAATGGCCATGGTCCCCATACCTTTCCCTCCCTTCCCCTCTCGCTGCCTGGCAGAGATTGTGAAGCCCCTTATGAGGGGAAGTGCTTTCCAAATCAGAAGTACAGTGTGTAGTTGCTGTGGGAACTCACGCTTGGGGCTCTTTGTGAAGTCAGTGAATAGCACCTCCAGAGGAGCCCCCACATCCCCTTTGGACCTTTTGCTCTGGCCTCACACCCTGCATCAGTCAGCCCTGCAGAGTCAAATGCACTGATTCCCAAAGTTCTGGACTTTGGCTATTGGAAGCACACATCGTTTTCAACAAAATCATCATCTTTTTTTTTTTTTTTCTGCTCATTTTCTCAGTGAGTGTAGGGCTTCTTATCGGGACCCAAATATAGGTCCAGTCTGATATTTCAGCCATTTCTCGCTAAAGCCATGTGAATACTGTGCGTGTGTGTGTATTCCTGACTTATTAAATTTCTTCTAGTGCGTGCAGCCTAGCGGAAGATACCCCAGCAGGCCTTGTGCATTGCTGCTGCTTCACTTCACATCATGAATATTCAGAGGCTGCAGTTATCGAGGACTCAGGTGGCAAAAATAGTAAGGTGATTGAAGCAAACCCCAACATGAAAGCCAATCTGCATTTTATCGACTCAGAAACCCTGATTACAGCCCAGGTCCCCGTCCTCTGACCCTCGGAGCGCATGCGAGGCGAGTCCTGGGGAGCTCCTCTGAATCAGGCATCTGTTCCATACACCAACATGCGCACGTCTCTCTGTGTGATGTGTTGTAATCAGCATGTTGTTTTTAAAAAGACAACAGGCCCTTCTGTAGTCCTATCCCTCAAAATGCATGTAGGCTCATAGTTCAGCATAAAGGATGCACTGTGGAGACCAGCAATGCATGCATTGTTTTCCCCATAATGCAGTCGGGATCCCCACCGCAAAATTTCATGTGTTTTGTGAAATCTCATTTCAGATATTTTGTCACCATCAGCAGTTAAGCTGAAGTAGGAACCGCTCCATTCTGCTACGGGTTAAATTATGCTCTGTGCAGATCTAGTGGTGAGGCTTAAATTGCAGCCCTGTCTTTTTCTCGCAGGATTCTAAAATAGGTTTTCAGAATCAGTGCTGGGTTGTTGCTCCTGCATGAGTGGTGACTCTTGATTTTTTTCCCTCCGGAGAAGCATCCTTTGCAGCGTTCCCCCTTCTGAGGAATCACTTAGACACTTCCAGCTGGTGGCAGGGGACACAGCCATAATACAGCTTCCTCTGTCCCAGCTGTCTCTCCACTCCGGTCCATGCATTACAATGGCTGCACCCTCGTGGGAAGGTTCAGGTAGAGGAAGGTGTAGGATGAAGCCTGGAAACCGTCCTCTGGGTTTTTAAAAGCTTCAGCGTCCACAGCATCTTGGCATTTTGGAAGTCTTCCTGCTTCTAGTGAGAGGTTTCTCTCCCGTGATGGGAAGGCTGCTGCGAGCCTGATCGGAGGTGCCTGAGGATATCACCTTTTACCGGGAAGCCCTGCCTGCTTGAGAGGATCCTTTTCAATGCATTATGGCTCATGCGGCCTCACAGTTAAAGAAAAACAGGGATTTAGAAATCAATGCCGAGGAAGAGACCGAGAAAAAAAAGAAACACCGCAAACGGTCCCGGGATCGGAAGAAAAAGGTAGCTATGTGCGCCAGGGCACACATCTTGCCTGGCCTCTTTTCTCTTTTCATCTCTTCCCAGCAAATGTGAGAAGCAGGAAGGGCTCTTTTTGCATGCTGTGTGGAGTGGGAACCGGGTGTGTAAATTGGGAACAGATGATACAGTCCTATGGCCGACGGATGGGCAAGGCGAGGGGAGAGCCGGCCCCGCGTGGGGTGATTGCAGTGCTGATGCGGAAGGAAGGGGTGCTTTCACTCTGCACAGGCACCGGCATGTTTCCGTGGCACAGAAAGGTGCGCACGGGAGTTCAAAGTAGTTTCTTTGCAGCCCAGCCAAGGTTACATGGACTGCGGGGACTTGGGCTTGAGGGAGAGGCCAGGCAGCCAGGCTTTGACTCCTGAGAGGTCTGTCCTCGGAAAGGGAGCTTTTGTGCTAGAACTGTGTCACATGTGTGTGGCTCCGGCAGATCTGTACCCTGAGGGAGGTAGCAGAAACAGTCATTTCCTGCTTTGCGTTTGTTCTTTTTTCCCCCCCTTTTTCTTCCCTTCTGCCTCTTATTGCGATGGGGTGCTTTTCGTCAGGCTGTGCAATGAAAAGAAGCTGCTAGAAATAACTTTCTTTTGTTAAATACAGCTAAAACCACAGGGGCTTGTTTTTTCTCTGCCGGGTGAGAGTGATCAACTTGAATGTAGGGATTCCCATGACTTGGCAGGGACTGGCGCCCTTCAACACTGATTGCTTTCAATCAAAGCCTGGGCATTGATCATCGCCTACCGATATTCTCAGGCAGGGCAAAGAATAGGAATCTTCTAGGTCAGTGGTGTTTGATTACTGAGTGTTGGGTGGCTGTGCCCTTAAATATGACTCCTAGGTACCGGCCCGGGAGAGAGGCCCCAAAGCAATTTTCTTCCATGGCAATGAATAAAAATTGATGAAAACTCTGTGGTCTGAATACAGAAGCCAGGTCATAAACCATTTTTATGTCTCTTTGTGAGAATTCCCGAGGGAAAGATAATCTTCATTTGCTCCGAGCAGTGGTGCATGTGCTTTTTAAATGACATGCAGATTTCACCCGCCCCATGAGCCTCTCCCCGGGGGCAGCCATGAATATTGTTGGTGCCTTTGCCATTTTCTCTAGAGTTGGGATCTATAGAAGTCACCTCCGCCTTTTGTTACATGGCGGACTTCACGAGACTGAGTTTGGAGGGCTGCAGATGCTTTGCCGCAAGGTGATGAATTTAGGCAGTTCCCACTTCAGTGTTCTTGTCAATAAACTTCTTAAACATATTTCACAGAAGTTCAAACTTAGGTTAGGAAATTCTGTGCAGGCATATTTCAAAGCCTCATACAGTGGGGGCTGTTATGAAATTGCCATATTTTGCTAGATTCTGGCCTAATTGTATTGCCTTGGGTTTGTCTGCGGGTAGGTCACTATTGATTTCCCCCCTCCACACACCTCTGCCCACCCTCATCATGATAAACTGGCTTCTGAGAAACATGAGGAAAGGTACATCTATTTGTATAAGGTCATGGTGTTGTCATTGCCTCTGTAAGTCGTTAGCTGAGCCAGGTGATGTACAGCAATTCCCACAGCAGCAGCGGAGGCCTGCTGCCCCGGTGCCTGGGCCCCTGTTTGACTTGGAAGCCAGTAGGACAGGGGTGAGGCAAACGGAGTTTCTGGACTCAACTGAGCTGAAGCAAATGCTTTGTGGACCAAAACGCTTTGTTAGGAGTACAACAGAGTCTGCCTGATGTCAATCTCTTAGCAACCAGAAGGGAACATGGGGGAATATCAATATCGCTATTGTCAGTGTGCAAGCAGATTTCAGTGTTTTGTTTTCAGGACACTCAGAGTAGATCCAAAAAGTGGATCAATCTCCATTGCTGTTGTACTTGTTAATTCTTAACACAGTATAAAGTGGATATTCCCTATCAAAGCTACATGTATTAGGGGAGATTTAATAGTCATAGTCAAATGAGCTATGGATATTTCATGGACTCCTTTTTATGTACAAAGTTAAGATAGGATTAGTTGGAGGATCCCATTCAGCAGTATAGCATTTATAACTCTTATTCCCTACAAAGTGAACTGTTTTGACGTGGCATTTCTTTTTTCTACCTTTTTCTGGGATCATAAGTAAGGCATGTGGGTTACTTTGCTCCATATTGTAGGCCCCATGTCAATTGCAAAAGGTGCTTTTAAATATTCTGTGGGTTATTATGGGAATAGATACTCTTGCTCATATTTAGAAATATCTTCTAGGATCTTTGAATTACATAAAAGTAATAGTGAGTATTCTCATAAAGTCACAAAATAGAAAAGTTTAGGAAAAACTTCTAAACCATCTGATTTCTAAAAGAAGACATTTGGTTCATGGTGTCCCTGCAATTCAGGTTTGAGTAAGCCCCTGATGAATCTTTTTTATAGCTCCATGACACAGCATCATACAGTATGGGATATTACCAAGGATTATAACCAAACCATAACATTTAGCCTAGAATTCACATTTCAGAAGTTTTTTTAAAAAACCCAGTAAGTTATACATTTGGTCTATTATAAATATTGATAACCATGAGTAAGTTATTATCAGTGAAAAATAGGAGACTTCTAGGAATTTATAATTAGTTGAATATTAATAATGATGTGTTTTATTCTTGGCACCACATTAGTGTCAAGAAAAGGAAATCTGCCCTAGCTGGTATGGATCAGTGGTTAGAGCATTGGCCCTGCAGACTGAAGGGTCCCAGGTTCAATTCCGGTCAAGGGCATATACCTCGGTTGCAGGCTCAATTTCCCGCCCTGGTTGGGGCAAGTATGGGAGGCTCTCAAATTGATGTTTCTCTCTCTCTCTCTCTCTCTCTCTCCCTCCCTCTCTCCCTCTCTCCCTCTCCCCCCCCTCCCTTCCACTCTCTTTAAAAAAAAAGAGAGAAAGATATCTTCCAGTGATGATTAAAAACAAACAAAAAAGGAAATCTTCCTATTTGTTACAAAAGAAACACATCTAAGTAGATGAACCCTTAATCTTTTTATTACCAAATTATCTAGCTTAAAGCAAAAAAAAAAAAAGTTACAATGAGTATCTAGCTTAAAAGTTTCTTAACTACTGCATTTACAGATCTCTTGCCCACACCTTCCTATTGCTCTTCCTGTTCCTGATATATTTTTCCCTTTTACTCTCCTTTCCTGGTGGGCTACTTAGATTGGCAGCAAGGGGAGGCGTGCCAAAGGTAGGCAGATGCCTTTGGGTGTGTTAATATCGGATCCAGGCTCTCACTAAGCAGCTTGTAGAGAGGAACTCTTTGTATCTCCTGCACCCAGCAGGGTCCCAGCTAACAGGTGTTGGGCAGTAGATGGCCCAGCTACCATGAGCCCATGAGCATTAGAAGTCATGAACGCTCTTCAGCCCCTGCCCTTCCTTTGTTGCCACTGACTTCTGGTGCCACTTACCTACGTGTTTTGCCCTCTTTATATAAACTAAAATGTTTCAGTAGTGAGAAGTTTTAGGAGAATTGACCTTCATTTATTCAATAAATGTTTTTATTGTGTATGCATGTGTGCTTATAGGATGTCCTGTCAATAAAACAACAACAAACAAAAAAAAGAAAACCTTTGAGGTGACCTAAGGAAATTTATACTAAAAAAGGAAGCATTTATGGAGTCCCCCTTTCTATATACATGACCGACACAGGGCTATACTGAGATAAAATGGCAATTCTACGATTGGTGTCAAACTCATACAGCTATTCTGTGACAGAGCAGGAATGAATATTCATGGCTCCACTTTTTCTACAGACATTTATTGAATGACTTCTGTGGATCAGGCATCGCATTAATTGTTGGAGACAAAGCTGAACAAGGCATGGTTATAACAGTGCATTAGTACCTGCAGAGGGAGGAGCAAGTTAAGTGCACTATTTAGCTCCCTACGCAGAGTATGAAGAGAGAGAGCCACAGGAACCCACAGAAAGAATTCAACTCAGATGGGTTCAGAGGAGGTTTTTAGTGAAGCTGAGCCTCAGAGGGAGAGTGGACGAGATAGACAAGCAGGACGGGAATCCCTTTTCTAAATGATGGAAGCAGAGGGAACATTGATGTGAGGAGAGCCAACGTTGTTTCTGGAATTCCTAGAACAGAGGGGACCTGAGTGTACGGCAGGAAAAATGGCGGAAAAATAGTCAGGGGCCAGGTGATTTTACAGGGTTGGGATTATCCTGCTCAAAGGAGGGAGGGGCCGAAGCTCCTTCACCGGGGTGGTAGGACCGGGAGATTGAGTAGCTTAATGGTTTAGAAGCATCACTCAAGCATCAGTGTTGAAGACAGCATTTAGGAGAGCAGTCAGGAAGGAGTGATGGTGATACAGGCTCAGAAATACTGAGCGTCGGAACCCAGCAAAGACTGCCAGTGGAGAGAGGGTGTCGCACACAAGAGATATTTAGGGGAAGATGCAGTAGAACTTGGCAGTGGCTGTGTGTAGGATGTGAAAGGGAGTGATCAGATTCTAGGGTAACTGCCAAATTCCTGGCTTGAAGTGGAATATGGAGAATTAAATTTCCTGGATTGGTGTCTTTTCTCCCGGGACATTTATTGACCACTCAGAATGTACCAGGAAAGTATTTTTATTATCCCCAGGTTATAGATGAGGGAACTGAGGCATAAGCACTTAAGCTCTTCCTTCAAAGTTTCTACAGTCATCGGTGGTGGAGCTGAGATTTCAATTTGAATGGCCTCTCTGGCTTGTGGTCTTAACTATGATATCATACAGTGTATGTAGTTAATGTTTTACCTTAAGAATTTATTTTATTTTGAAAAATGAAATAAAAAATGACCAACGCTAGAAACTTCAAATCCTCAGAGACGTGTTGCTATAACAACCGCGCAGCAGCGTCAGGTGCTTGCTGTCAGCCGGCAATGTGTAGAGTGATTCGCATGGCTTACCCTATTTTTTCCCTCACAATTTTTCTATGAGGCAGGTGTTATTTTCATCCTCCTCTTTCACAGCTAAAACCAAGGCTTAAAGAGCATGAATAACTTTTCTGAGGTCATACGCCCAGTAAGTAGTGGACCGAGACTTAACCTTGGGTCACTGAACTTTGGAATCTGTATTTAACGACCGGGTTTATTGTAATGCAACTCGAGCAGTTTCTTGCAGGATAAAAGCATTTTAAGGATTTTAGAATAGATTTCAGGAGATAAGAACTATTGAGTCTTATCTCTTAATAGAGAGTCTTGGGGCTTCCTGCCTCCTGCCATTTCATAGGCTTTCCCCAGGCCTAGTTACCTAGGTACCTTGGCATCTGTGATGTAAGATGCCAGGCAGGGTGAGGTTTTATACTGAGCAGCTGGCCTTTTGAGGGGGAGATGATTGTGTGTATCCATATGAGATGAAGGGAACCTACTGTTTCCTGCTCTGCCAAGCACATAGAGAAAGCAGGCTCCCCAGAGAGCTGGAGTCTATCAGCATATTTGATATTCTGCACTGTAATTATGTGTTTACATGTATGCCTCACCCAAGAGACTATGAGCTCCTTGAGGGGGAGGTGGTATTATAATCACCTACTACCACCTACTAGGGCTTGCAGAATAGGTAGATGGGTGAAAAGTAGGTGGTAGAAGAGAGTGGGAAGAAGGGAGGGGGGTGGGTGGATGGATGGATGGATGGATGGGAGAGGCAATATAATGTAATGATTAAGAATGTAGACTATAGAGAGAGATTGTCTACATCAGGGGTCCTCAAACTTTTTAAACAGGGGGCCAGTTCACTGTCCCTCAGACCGTTGGAGGGCCGGACTATAGTTTTAAAAAAACTATGAACAAATTCCTATGCACACTGCACATATCTTATTTTGAAGTAAAAAAACAAAACGGGAACAAATACAATATTTGTATTTGCATGTGGTCCGCGGGCCGTAGTTTGAGGACCCCTGGTCTACATTCAGGTGCTGGCACTGTCATTTCACAGGTGTAACCTTGGGGAAGTCATTTAAACCTCTTGGTGCCTCAGTCTTTTCACCTGCAAAGTGAATATAATAGTATTTAGCCATAGTGTTGTAATGATATTTCAGTGAATTAATATTACGACAGTGCTTGGCAAAAGTAAGAGCCGTACAGTGGTAGTTGTTGCTGTTGTTGTTGATGTTCATAAATAAACGGGAAAATGAGTGGACTATTCCCAACCTCAGCCTTCAGGAATTGTGCCAACAAGTCACTGAAGCCAGGCTGGAAAGTGCCCTAGGAGCATATCCGGCTGCTGCCCTGTCTCCACTCTTTACCATTTGGAAGAGGTTGGATGCAAGGAGGCTTAGTTCACTCATAGGAATGGCTGTAAACCTTCATCCTTTGACGTTCTATGATATTTAGATATAGGGAAGCAATTAAATAAAACTGGTCAGCTGATTGGTTCTCTGTGTTCTCTATTATCACAGTACATTTTTTTTTCTCAATAAAGTTATGTGTTCATTTTTTAAAAACTTAACACTTTCTTGCTCTTGGTCAATTACCATTATAACCAGTGCAAGTTCTTTTTTTCTTTATTGATTAAGGTATTACATATGTGTCTTTATCCTCCCAGTACCCGCCCCCCACCCCAGACTCCGCTCGTGCCCTCACTCTCCCTAGTGTCTGTGTTCATTGGTTATGCTTATATGCATGCATACAAGTCCTTTGGTTGATCTCTCCCCTTCCCCCCCCCCCCCCACCCTCACCTGCCTTCCCTCAAAGAACAGGGTGCAAGATCTTGTTAATTATAAGTTATACATTTATTAATATCTGAATATGTTATTTTAAAATGTTCTGTTGGTTTTGTCACTGACATTCTGTAGCTACTAAGCTGTTTGTTCATTACTCTTCAGGCCCATGATCTTTTCTGTCTCTTTAATTTTCCTCTGGAAAAATGATATTGTGTGTCTATGTGTAACTGTGTGTGTTTTATTGAATGTCAGTATGGAAAAATGTTATCTTTTTCTTTAAGCATAGCTACGAAAAGCTTTGGAAGTGCTTTATTTTCTTTCTAGTTATATTATTGGAAAAGTTTAGCTTAATCATTTCATTTTACCTGCATTTGTTCATTTAATAAAAGTGTGTTGTGCATCCTCATTGTACCTGTAACTGTTCTGGGACTGGTAATATAAGAATGGGACCTGTAGGTCTATCTACCAGCCCTGTTTTGGATTCTGCTTATACCACTCTACATAGCTAGGGGAAGGACCGGAGGAAAAAATGAATATATTTTTGTTGGACCTCCTTTTTGCCTTTTGTATTTCTCATATTTGAATATATATTAACACTATGCCATTGTGTTACCCACATGTACAGAGGCATTTGCCTATAAGTTCACCTCAGTCATATAAATGTTTGGGCTTGGGACCAAGGTCTCTGTAGTTCGAAGTCCCTTTGAGTGCTATGAGTTGGAATGGTTCATCATTGTCAAATATGGCAGCAGCTTATAAAATGTATAGATTTCAATTTAGATTTAGCTGTTTCCAGTGAGTTATTTCTCAGTCATAGGTGACCTTCTACTAATTAAGATCATGTCATCAGTTCTGTTTGAATTTAGATAAAGCCCATTGAAGTGGGTAGAATAGAGACTAACCTTTATATCTGCCAGGTCTATAGCTTGCCTTGTGGCAGAACAAAGGCCAGCTGGTACCAACACCAGGTGAGAAGGATATATGGACTGCATAGAAAAGAACAGGGATGAGAACTTGGCCAGGGAGGTTGGAAGGAAGGAAGTCCAAGACTTTCTAGCAACTAAAAGCCAGTGACTGAAACATTTATAATCTACCTGTAGGTACCCCGAAAAACCTTGTAACTTCAACAGTATGAACTGTATTAGTTTATCCTCATGAACTACAGTTTTCTAAGAAGTCTATACAGTTGAAGAGGGTATAAAAACATGGTAAATTTTGCTTAGCAGAGAGTTAAAAACAATAAAACAGGCACAAAATAAGGAGAAAGAGTGGAAAGAGAGCTAAATAGAGCGGGTCATCAAATGACATTTTTTTGTTATAACATTGATGGAATGCTGTAGGAACTTCATTCTTGTTCATAGTAAAATTGGTTTCCTTACTAGTATATCATGTTCCACTTGGTCTTAGGGCTTGTCGATGACATTAAGTGAGGACTTACTGTACTACAGTCATGGTGATGGAAAGGATGGGCTTTGGGCCTACTAGTAGATGGGAGTTCATATCACAGCTGTGACTTATTAGCATTGAGCCTTAGTTTCCAAGTTGGTCAAATGGGAATATTAATCCATTACTTGCATGCATAGTGTAAGGAGTAGAAATACTATAAAGGGAGTACTTAGCAAGGGCTTCTAACTTCCCTCCCTTACAGTATGGGCTCTCGGGTATAATCAAGTGACTAAATAATAAGGAGGCTAAGGAACTGAGAAAACAGAATGCTTTTAAGAGCTTTTACACCTAGTAAGCACTCGGAAAATTATTTGATGAAACTTCACTAGTGGACTGGCATCCTTAAACAGCCCTTTTCATCCTGCCGTTCAGCTCTTTGCAGACTTTTCCACAGTCCTTGGGGATTAAATCTGACATTTTGAGAAATACTTCTGAAGACTCATATGTTAAATACATTTTCCATTCATTAACACTACTATTAATTAGCTTCTCTGAGTAGTTAAATGATAGCCTAGGTAGACATTGGGGAAAATTTAAGAGCCATGTGTACATATAGAAGAAGTAAAAAATAATCTTCTTAACAAACTATTTGCAGATTTGGACATAAACATTGAAATACTTATGGGGGGGTACCTACTTGGGCAGAATGAAATAATTAATCTCCACTGCATAGGTTTTATATTATAATTGTTGAAAAAAGTTATCTGTACAATATATCTTCAAGATATATACATATATATTATTACCAAACCAATTTCTCACCTTTTCTGGGTAGCATGACTAACGTGGTGGTATTTTTACAGTTTCAGGATAGTTGAAGACTGAGGGAAGAGAGGATAACTGACCAGTGTAGAGTTGTCACCTTTTATACGTGGTTTCAGAACCCCAGTGGCCTGTTGACTGCCTTCTTTTACCAGCACATTCCCTTCTCCCCACCTCCTCAGACTGCCACTGTGAAGGCCTCTACAATTTTCAGTCAGACACAGCAAGTTACTCTGCCCTGGCCCCAGTTGGCCCCGTTCAATAACTGCCCCTTAGAGTTATCAGTGTTTAAACATTCCCATTTACCCAAACCAAATAGAAAAACTGAACCTCAAACCTGATCATCTCTTCTTTGACATTTTTATTATAGACTGTGATTTTTTTTCACCTTTTAAAGAAGGATAGTACAGTGAGATAACCAACAGCAAATGTTTATGAGAATTTACCCCTTCTTTGTGGAGCTAAAATCCATTGAGAGACTACAGTGGGCCAGGCACTCTACTGAATGCCTTAAGTAGATTATTGTATTGAATCTTCATGCATGGGTGGTATTATCCCAATTCTCTATTAGGCAAATTATACTCTGAATGTTTCAGCAAGCCCTCCGTTGCACAATGAGCATAAGTGTAAAGCTGGAATTCAAACCCAGGTCTTTCTGATTTCCAGCCTTGTGGTTACTCTACAACTCTCACCCTTCACTCCTCATTCCCTACCAGACCCAGATCATTCCAAGTCACCACCGAGAGCATGGAATACAGGGCTCCATGAGATGAATCTTTCCTGAGCCATGGAATGCCATGCTGGGGTTTTCTGCCCCTAGAAAATTCCTAAAAGGGTCCTTGTGATTCTCTCTTCCCTCCAAAAGAACGTACACAATGGGGCATGGAAGAAGGTAGGAGGATGATAATGCTGGATGTAATAAATGAATTTCAAGGCACTTTCACAACACACATTTACTTGAAATGCATTCCACCTTAACAGAAACGTGAACAAAATGAATTCCCCAAATGTTTGTATTTTTTATAAGTAGTGATATCATTTTGTGTTGGCTGATTTCTTGGTTTTTGAAATGAGTATATTCCCACATGTTTGCTGATGCCTTCCATTTCATGCTGATTTTTATGAGAAAGAAGCTGTGGAAGAAGCTGGTTTTATTAACTAACTTACTAAAGGCCTCAAAACAGACTAATTTTCAGATCCTAGATTAGAAGTTAAAATATAATTTGTGGAGTAGTAAGAAAGTAATACCAACTTCAGAAAGCTTCTTCAGCCGATAACATAGACAAAATGTTAAAATTCCTTTTTTGTTGTTTTTATTAATTTATTGGGGTGAAATTATACAGGTTTCAGGTACACAATTCCACAACACATCATCTGTACTCAGTATTGTATGTTCACCCCCCAAGTCACATCTCCGACCATCACCACTTACACCCCATATACTCTCCTCCAACTCCCCCACCCCGACAATTGCCATCCTGTTGTCCATGTCCAGGAGTTTTTCTCTTTTTTTTCTCTATCCCACTACTCCCCACCCCCCAGCCCTCCAGCACCTCCCCAACAGCTGTCAGCATGCACTCTGAGTCTATTTTGCTTGTTAGTTCATTTTGTTCATTAGATACCACATATGAGTGAAATTGATATGAGACTTGTCTTTCTCTGGCTGACTTATTTCACTTAGCAAAATGTTAAAATTCTTTAGACATCCTTAGGATAGGAAATATCTCTTAGGCCTTACGAAGTAATACTCTTTTTTTCCCCTTGACAATAAGAACAATGAATAAAAAACTTTAATTTGGGGACAGGAGTTGGCAAAAATTGGAGTCTCAGTTTGAATCGATAGGAAACCTGCTACCAAGTGTTAGGTTTCATCCTATATAATAAAAGCCTAATATGCAAATCAGCAGAACAGTGGAACTGGTTGCTATGATGCACAATGACCACCAGGGGGCAGATGCTCAACACAGGAGCTGCCCCCAGCACGCAGGCCCCAGGCCAGCCAAAGTGGGTGCCAGCAGGGGTCCCCCAATCACCCTGCCAGTCACCCTGCAGAGGAAGGCGACCGGTGGTGGCAGCAGGGGACAGGGCCAGCAAGCAGGTGGTGCCAGGCCAGCTATGGTAGGTGCCATCAGGGGCCCTCCGATCACCCTGCCAGTCACCCCACAGCAACTGTTAAATTCCATCTATATATAAAAGCCGAAGCGACCATTACCAACAAACAACACACACTGACCACTGTGGGGCAGACGCTCAATGCAGGAGCTGCCCCCTGGTGGTCAGTGCGCTCCCACAGTCAACCTCCCGTGGCGGGCCAACCTCCTGCAGTCTCCTCCCCTCACAGCCAGCCAGCCCCAAACGACCCCTGCTGCCCCCATGCCAGCTGACCCAATTGGCCCCAATTGGGCTGGCCAGCCAACCTCCCGCAGTCCCTCCCCCCTCACCCCCAGCCTGCCAGCCCCAATCAGCCCCTCACCCTGGCTGACCAACCTCCTGCGGTCCCCCTCTCCTGGCCAGCTGGCCCCAATAGCCCCAATAGGGACTGGGCGAGATGGCCCTGATCGGCCCCAATCACCGGCCAGGCTGAGGGACCCCACTTGTGCATGAATTCGTGCATTGGGCCTCCAGTATAATCGGTAGGTGCCAAACGCTGTTCTCTGTTAATACTTAAATGAACCCTCTGAGTTAGATGGTTTTATTTGCATTTTGCAGATGATAATATGAAGGCTTAGAATTTGAATTTATCAGTAACAGTGAGCAAAAAACAGAACTTGAACCCATGACTATCAAACCCTAAGGCTTCTCCTTCCCACCTGCCCCATTTCACTGTTCTGCTTACACATTACTTACTGTACATATAAGATTCTTGCACCTGGAGAGGGCTTTTTTTTTTTCATTTTCTGATCAGTTTTTAAATCATTTTTATGCCTCTCTTTGCTACCAGTGTTATTGTCATTGGTTTTATGTGATAAATACCAGATGAGAAATTCTTTTTAAATAATGATGCATGACTTAAGCTCTACATTTTCATCTTCAAATGTTACATGGGGACGTTAAGTATTATTCCAAAGCACAGAGCAATTTTGAATCAGGTACAACAAGATCATAATTGACTTTGGCACTGTGGATTTACAACAGTCTAGGGAAGCAACGTTTACCAAAGCCATATCTTTGAACAATGTATTTTGTTTTCTATAGTAAATCCCCAAAATGGTCAGTCTCTTAATTTCTGGCCACATTCCTCTTCCCTGGCTGGTTAGGGGTAAAGGAGAGAGGCTGTGCTGGAAGGTTCTGAGGTCACTGACTCCCCACACTGTCCACTGTGCCCTCCCTCTTCCGTGAGGACCTACTGTTTTTTTGTGTGGTGGTTGGCCACTGCAACCTGACTCAATAGCATAATGAATATATTTACTTAGCTATGTCAACACTCAGAATATATTTGCCTGCCCTTACATAACAGGAAGATAACCATATTGATGTTGAAAAATGCTGAATACAATTCACTTATTTCCTTTGAAGAATGGCCATTGTTAACAATCCCTGCTTTACTCTGCCTTCTCAGCTGGAGTTGTCCTTTGCCATCTAAAAAGGAACGGTTTCATTATGCACATTTATTCCAGATAGAATTAATATATTAACACTGGTAATTCAGGCATAGGAAGTTCACACACTCACTCGTCTTTGTTGGTGTAGAAGTAGCTATCCCAATAATCCTCCGCAAGTCCAGGCTGTGATCCGTTTCAAAAGATGATTGTGTTCATCTTCGCTGAAATTGGATCTGGGAGGGTGACCATGAATACATTTAACATGTGCGTTTTCTCTGTGGGCTGTGTTATGGCCGGGCCAATGTGAGTCCTGGCCTTGATTCGCACAGGCGTTCATTCTCGTGGTGAAGGCAGCCTGGCTTTCTCTTGCTCCATTGTGTGTGAACCCATATCCTGGTCTTTCTCCGAGTGGGATTTCCATGGGATAAGAATAACATAATTATGTGTCCATTTGACATCTGATAAGCATTATCTTTTTTATTTCTGGTGGATTACTTGGGATTTTGTGTGCATGTCAGGAGGGAGGGTGTTCTTAGGTGCGCCTAGCATTCTTGGCTTTGACCTGCTTTCCTAGAGCATCACTGCAGCTTTAGCGGAACCTAAATTATTAATACGGTCTATCTGCCTGCACATAGAGCTTAATCCACCCCCCTTCTTTAAGTGCTGCCTGGGTCTCTGAAATAATAGGAAAATTGATTTTTGGAGGCCCCATGGAATGCACGAATGGGCCTCGGCGTGAGCTGTGGAGTCACACAGGCTTGAGTTTGAGTCTTGTCATTGTCATTCTTTGCTGTGTCGTCTCAATTTGGTTACTTAACTACTCTGAGCCTCTGTGTCCTCATCTGTAATGACACCTGTTGAAAAGAGATGTTAGAAAGACAAAATTATGCCGAAACCGGTTTGGCTCAGTGGATAGAGCATCGACCTGTGGACTGAAAGAACCCAGGTTCGATTCCGGTCAAGGGCATGTACCTGGGTTGCGGGCACATCCCCAGTAGGATATGTGCAGGAGGCAGCTGATTGATGTTTCTCTCTCATCAATGTTTCTAACTCTCTATCTCTCTCCCTTCCTCTCTGTAAAAAATCAATGAAATATATATTTTAAAAAAAGAAAAAGAAGAAAGCCAAAATTAAATCGAACATGAAGTGTCCAGCGGTGCAGTAATTCAACAAATGTTAAGCCCTCCCACTCCCCCACTTCTTGCGTCCTTCCCTTGTCCATTTGGAAGAAATGAGTTTGTTTTATGCTCAGCATGTTTAGTGAGAGCTGTCCCTTAAAATGGGGAAAGTAAACTTGTTGAAGTTAATTACATGTAGGGGGTAAAAATAAATAAATATATGGAGAAAAATATATTTACATAAAATTTAATTATGTACACACACCTATGAATTGCGTGTGTGTGTGTGTGTGTGTGTGATATTCTAAATAAAATAGTTAAGCCTAGAGCCAAATTTCTTCCTATTAGGAAGAAGTGTAGTTTACAGAGACAGTGTTGAGTGTGGTATGAAGCATAAGGCTTGGGTACTATGGAGGGGCAGTGGCTCTCCGAAGATCACTCAATACAGCTCCAGCCTATTCCACAGCATCCCACCTCCAATGCGGGCTTCTCCTCGAAACCTTTCTAAACAGAGGGAAAACCAGTCCTTTTTTCCCTGGGGAGACCTTAATGGATTTGCCTTTGCATTCCCATTAAAGGTCTCCCACTGGCTGCTCCCTTACCTTTCAGAGTGAAATCCACTCAGCAAAAGTTCAGTTTTAGTGACTCTCCCAGGAATGCTTCAGAAGCTGTCTGTGATATGCATTTCCCAGGGACAATTAAAGAGAAGTGGGCAATCCACAGACAGACAGGTTTTCCTGCTAAATAGTACTGTCCAATCAAAGAAGACTTCTTTCAAAGCCTGTGACAGGATTAATACCTGTTGCGTTGCTTTTACTCCCTGCTTGATTCCTTGTCCTATCCTAGGGCATTCTTTGGGCTCTCATACCTTAGGGTTTCTCACCACATGAATAATTGATGTCCATTGTAGGCACAGTGTTCCACACAGGGAGGCTAGGATCACCCAGAGGAAGCATTACTATTAAAGTTTTGAAGTTATTCCAGTGTTTTTCTGTAGATACTTAGTTTTTCTTTTCCTTGCTTTCTTTCCTTTCTCTTCCATTTATTTCTCTTTACTTTCTTTCCCCTCTGTCATTCTTTCCTTTTTTTCTCCAAAATTAAAGATCAGATAATAGTGGTGCCTCCTATTTTGTAACCTCATCCCCCCCCCCCACCATGAACTATATAATCTGAACACGTGTCCATATCAAAAAATACATTTCTATTTTTAAAAAATCTGTAGTAGTCTATATCATGAATGTACCAAAATATATCTGGCGAATCTTTTATTTTTGTACATTTAATTCATTTCCATTTTTGTTAAGAAAAATGGCACATGGGTAATGGGGCCTCATCTTTTCCCTAAATCACAGCACTCTCATTTTCTGCTCTCCTTAATTCTGGTGATTCCTTAGCATAGCATTCCAGGCTCTTCATTCTCAAGCGAGAGCCAGCATTTACAGCCTCATTCATCACAAATCCACTAGTTGGCCTTAGTTCTAGTCAGAATAACTCGACGTTCACCTTCCCAGAACGTACCCCTGCTTTCCCAGCACTGTTCTTTGTGCTGCTCTGCGTGCCATACCTCCTTCCCACACTCTCCTTCCAACTGTTAGGCCTGTCTCCAATCCCCCCGGAGACACTGGGGTACTTAGCGAGGGCAATTTCCTTTCCTCCTAACCGTCACAACCATTTACAACTCTTGGTATTTTTTAAGAACCTTAAGATACTGTACATGGAATTATCGTCTCTTGAATAAGAAGACCTTTAGATGAACAAAGTTACAAGTCTTGATTCTGACTCTTGGCAAGGCCCATAAGTTGGCCATTCCAGCTGCTTTTTCCTTGTCTGTTTTCTGTTGAGGACCTTGACCCGGTGGGATGGAGAGTCCTTCCCAGCTCCAGTAGCTCCCTCATGCTCCTACTGGATTACACATTCCTTGGAGCAGCATCACTCACTCCGCATTTCTGGAGTGTCCTATTCTCGGCCCCCTTGGCACTTCCCTTTTAAATGACAGTGGCTGCCCAGCTCTCTGCTTTTTTCAGTGCCTCATTAGTTCATCTGAAATTCTTTGAGAACTGTGGCCCTCAAATGGCAAGAGAAAAGGTGCCTAGGGATAGTGTGCCCAACCAGCCTGCTTTGTCCAGAACTCAGGGTTTTCCCAGAATGCATAACTTCAGTGCTAAGATGGGACAACCCTGCCCCCTCTCCTCAAGGGCATATTCAAATTGGTAGAATATGGTTGGAGTGAGAGGTCCTCTCTGCCAGCTGTCTCTCAAACTCTGCTTTGCTTCCTTTGAGGCTCTTGCCTTCCACTGCTGATGATGACATCACTCTTTTTCCTCTAGAAGTCCATTTCCTATTTATTAATATCTAGTGTTATCAGTGGATGTTATTTCTTCCTAAGTTTTCTGTCGTCTCTTGATTGTTTAAGCACAGTGGGTCCTCTGTGTGCCATGCCATTGCATGTATAGGAAAGTACATACACATTAGCGTTGGGCAATCATGCCTGCTTTCATTATATAGGGTCTCATCAAGGACCCAATCACTCTGCTTTGCTTGTCTCTCTCTCTGGCTCTTTAACTTCCTAGATCTTTTGTTTTACTCATATTTTTGTTTTGATTATTCTCAAATCACCTTCTTACTTTGATTATGCCCAAATTTAACTTAGCAAAGCTGTCTCCTCCTTTCACCTACCTCACCTGAGCCCAGGGAAGGACACTTCTACCTCCCACCAGTGTCACACCTGGAGAAGCCCGTGGCCTGGTTGCCCACCATCAGGCAATGGGAAATAGCCCACAATCAGGCATAAAGAACTTACTACTTCCCAATTAAAATCTAGTTTCGTTTCTCAGGTCTTTGTCAGCAGGAGTCCGCCATTGTTCCATTAGGAAATGCTTTGATGGGGGCCACTATAAGCTACATGACAAAAAATGTTATATGTACAAGAGAATCACATTTTACTCAGATTACATGATTGAGATAACACACGATTTCAGATTGTTTTACAATAAATCCTGAGTGAAAAAATCCATTTACCCTGCCTCCATGTTCATACCAATTACTCAATTTATATTTACTGAATTAGTAATGACTTTTATGAACTGCAGCTTAAATTTATATAATTCAATCAGTTCATTCGAGTAGGTAAATGAATGATTTCATTTAAAAGATAAGAACTGTAGAAATCTGGATTTGAACCTGTAGGACTTACGTAACGGACGAATACGTCAGTTTTGAAGGGCAGAGTTGTGTGGAAAATTCCCAGAGTGTCTGCAGTCATGGAATCTCAGAGGTGGAAGGGACCTTCGAGGTCACCGAGCTGGGCCTTCTGCAGGTCCCACCTCTCCTTGACAAGAGGTCTGTGAATTGCTTGTCAGTCTCTGCTTATGAATTGCCTGTGCTTGGAAGTGTCCTGCCTCTAAACCCAGCCCACCCCATTTCTGGGCAGTTCTAATTGTTAGAAGATACTCTCTTATTTTGAGACTAAATCTAGCATCCTGTTATGTCCACCCATATGCCAGCTATTTATATAGATGCAAATAGTACTGTGTCAGGGCAGCCTCTTCTCTCCAAGCTAAATGCTCCCATAGGACACAGTAGCAGAGACCCTGCTGTCCCCCTTAGCCAGCAGGTGGTATCCCAAATTGACGTGGTATTTTGTGTATGGATGGTCCAGGTCATACTATATTGATACAGCACAACCTCTGCTGTTTCCACAGCTGATAATAGAGGCCAAGGTCACAGTGATTTTAGGGAGAAAACAGGGTTCAGACCCTTTTCACAGGAACTTTGGTTTTGTTTTGCCTGTGGGTTTCATCCTTACGCTTTGACATTCAGTTTGGTCTCCTGGTTGACATTGAAATGCTTACATTTCTGTAATTGGTAAATACATTGGCACATTTATAAACAGCAGCTAAGTATAGATTTATAAAGATGCAAAAGCTTTGTCCCCTCCAATACTTATCTTCCATATTTTCCATTGTAATATCTCCCATTATTTTATCCTTTATACTTAGCAGTTATTTTCTAAGGAATTACTAAGAGCCAATCATATGCCCTGTATTCGTCTCTTTTTCTACAGGGCTTCTGTCCTTCCATTTTTGTTTCTGTTTTTTATTTTTTTACCTTCTTTATGACAAAAATATTCACTAGAATTCAGTAGGACTGATGACACTACTTCAGTATCAATTAGATACCAGAAAGCAACAAATTAGGGAATGTGCTAAACTTTAACAACGGTTGATTTTTTTAATATATTTCAGATTAACCAATAGGTAAACAGTTGACATTTTAGAGATGAACTTTTATGGACTGAATCCTTAGAACTACAGCATAGGGAATTATTTTGATGGAAAATTAGCCAATAAAATAGAGATATAGAAGAACAAAATTCTGAAATATTTTTTTGTAGTGCAGTGAGTAGGAAACAATGTATTATTTTGGGTCAACAACATTTCAGTTCAACAAATACTTACATGCTTTGTGTATACACGGAGAAATAAGACATACTTCTAGTCTTTTGGGAACTGGTAGTTTAAGGAAGACCGACAAGTATAAAAGAATTAAAATAGTCTTACACAGTAAGTCCTTACTCAATGTCATCGACAGGTTCTTAGAAACTGCGACTTTAAGTGAAGAGACATATAACAAAACCAATATTACTATAGACTATAATTGATTATAAACAGGAGTAAAGTTCCTATGGTATATTTTTGGTGGTAAACAAACATCACCACACTTCTAAATAAAGACTCAAAACACTTCTAATTGTAAGCATTTAAATAAATGGGAGCTATACATACATTTAAGAAAGATGAATACCAACAAGTAAGATCATTCTTTTCTAACCTGCTGATCTAGATCAGGGTCACGGGTGGCTGGAGCTTCTCCTGGTAGCTCAGAACACAAGGTGGGACCCACACTGGACCAGACACCCTCCTCCACAGGGCCCCTCAGAGCCACCGCACTCACTCAGACTGGGACAACGTGGCCACGTGAATCCATCCCTCAGTCACATCTTTGGGATGTGGGAGGAAACTGGAGTACCCGGAGAAAACCCATGCAGACACGGGGAGAATGTGCTACTCCACACAGTGGCCCCGGCCAGAATTGATTTTTTTTTTAATTTGAGGGCCTGCTGTAGTTGATATAAAAAATGTATACAAAGTAAAATAGTGGCCAGATGAAGGGAATTCATCTATCAGGGCAGAGGATTGCGTGATGGAAACACTGGAGCTAGCACCTGGGGACCGAGAATGTGAGCAGAGAACACAGCAAAACGTTCGGAAGTGGGATTGATTGGACGTGACGGCTTAATATGGAGGAGAAAGGAAGGAGTCACGAAGGATGCGTCAGAAATGCCCAGTGTGACTATCTGAGAGGCCGCTTGCGCCTTGTGTTATGAAATGAATGCAGAGGGATTGGCTGACATTTGTGGGAGATGTGCGCCCTCCCTCCCTTCTGCTTCCCTTATCCCTGTCAGCTATTAATATTTTTTTTTTTTGCAAAGTAAAAAGTGTTACTTTATGTTGACTCTTACCTTGGATTTCAGTGCTAGATAAAAAATGGCAAAGCTCTGTACTTGGAACACCTGAGAGAACAGAAATGCACTGAGCTGAAAAATTAGAAACCTGGAGAATCATCACTGAATTATTTTGAGAAGTGTTGAAGCCATTGCTTTTTGTCGAAGCTGTCACTCAGTGGGCAGGATGGATTTAGAAGTGCTGGTTCACAGGCATCTGAGAGTTAGATGTATGACAGGCTTCAGGATAAGAACTGTGATGTCATATTCATGCTCTCCCATGTACTATAAGTATTTGTTCTCTTCACAATGAACCCTTTTAAACAGTGACGTGTTTTAATGTATTCTTCCAGTTTGTGAGCAATGTATTTACAGTGGGTTTTTTTTTAAAGAGTGAAGTAGAAAAATAGAAGTCACTCATAGTAATCTTCATGATCATTTAATTACAATCCATTTCTTTCACATAATATCTAAAAGTTTAATTTTCAAAAGTTTACTAGAGAAACGAAAAAGAAAGTATCTTGGAAAATAATTTAATAGAATAGTGTTGTTTTTTCTTTACAAATGTATTCCTAACAGAAATGGGCAAGATTACAATTGTGACCTAAGAATACTCTGAAAATTTGCCAAAGTGATTGCAACAACGTGCACTAGATTCAATTTTTCTCAAATGTGCTTTCATTGAAAGACTAGTTCAAGTTTAGAGCTGCATTTTAGACTTCTGCAAAAATATTAATACACGCAGACCTTTTATGAAACATGTCTGGAAAAGCATATGTAATATTTTGATTTAAAAAAAATGTTGCTTTCATATAAAAGCCTGAATTGCCAGTAAGGAATGTTATTCCCCGAGAATTTATGAGATGAATTTTTGCTAATTCTTTTTGCATGTTTGTGTTGACATGTGTGTGAGTGTCCATCTGCGTTTTCAATTTCATTAGCCTGACAACTGTATAGTATCAGTATTTTCAGTGATTAGTTCTAGCAAAAATAAACAGACATCTCCTAAGAGTCCAGTTGAGAATCAAAGTAGACAAAATGAGAGAAAAACAGTTCATAATGTGTTGGTTTTTTAAAAGATAAGATAGGTGTCTTATTGCTCAATCTAATATATATTCTGTTAAACAGGAAGTTCCCTGGGTAGGTATAAAATACATGATGCCACTTGGCAATATAAAGGAGTTTTTATGTTAGAATAATTGTGCCTTGAAGTATTTGTCTTTGAGGTCTGCTATCCTATAAAAAAAATGAGGCACCCGCATATTCTATAGAGAGAAGCCTACCTAGACTCCATCTTTTGTGCTGCAGACCACAGCTGGCTCATTTACCTCCAATGTGGCTGGGAAGTCCCAGTGTCCCCTGTGTCATGGCGGGGAGAGTGGCAGGAATGCCTAGCCCAGAATTTTAGCTTGAGCTTGCAATTTAATGTGGAGCTTGTAATTGCATTCTCAGCGACATTTCCTTTTCATCTCATAACAATAAACTTTTTATGGTAACGTCTTAGTAAAGTGTGGCACCAGGAATCCCTCGGCTTTTATGTAAACGTTCAACACAAGGCGTTCTTTTTGTTTACTCTCTGTACAATCATATGTCCAGAAAATTCTGAATAGAGCTCTGTGTTTAGAATCTTCATATTTCTTAGTGATTCCAAGGAGATTCTTTTTAAATGAATTATAAGGTACTAGAGTCAAACTCAGTGGTTCTAAGTGTATATTGAATCAGTTTTGAGAAAAGCATAGCTGTTTAGCCCATTCCCCCAACAAGATATATTACATTTCACCGCCCCTGCAGGTTCCTTTGTGCTGTTTCCCAGTCAGTATCCCTCCTCCACCGGAAGCAGCCAGTCAGGGATTTCAGCACCATCATTGAATGTTGGAGTCTCCTGTGCCAAAGATGTATCTTTAAAACTAGGTTTTCCTTTTAGAGTGTTTCCTCTCCTTTTGGAATCACTCCAAAGTATATGCATAGGCAGAGAATTGGGATCTAAAACTTGGCCATATAGAAATTCATGTGTTGCTTCTAAAACACATGGGAACATCCTAAGGGTCAAATTGTTACTGAAAAAGGAACAGGTCCATTTTCCACTTGTCAAAAAGATTTCAAGTCATTTTATATCTTATTGTATTTTAATTTGGCTCTATTTTAATGTCTACTTCTGTTTTTAAAATGCCAGCAATGCTTTGTGATTTTACCTTGACTTTGTGTGGTGTGTATACCCTTTGTGTAGAGTAGAATAAATGATCGACTAATGGAAGTTTAGTAAGAATGATCAGTAAGAGTCGGGTGAAGATGAAAAGCTCCCATATCCCCCTCAATGTAGAGAAGCAGTGTGTGCTGTCAGCCTCCGTGGGGTAATAGGGAAACATTCTCACATCTATTTCTTCTCCGGGACTGGGTACCATTGTCTCAAAGGCGAGGCTCTATCCTTTGGTTCTCATAGTAACCAGAGTAGTTCTATTATCTCCCTTGGAGGAAGGGGGAGAAAGAGAGAGAGAGAGAAAGAGAGAGAGAGAGAGAGACAGAGAGAAAGAGACAGACAGAGACAGAGACAGAGAAGGGAGGGGAGGGAAGGGGAGGGGAGAGAGGAGAGAGAGAGAGAGACAGACAGACAGAGACAGAGACAGAGAGGGGAGGGGAGGGGAGGGGAGAGGAGAGAGAGAGAAAGAGAGAGAGAGAGAGACAGAGACAGAGACACAGAGACAGAGACAGAGAAAGAAAAAGAAAGACGCATTCATATTGCCCCTAGAGATTTTCTCTTCTCTCCCTTTAGCTAATGTGCCCTTTCTGATAGAAAAATTTCAGCCAGGGTTAGGATACACTGAACAATGCAGAGAGATGAAGGATTTCAGGACAGAGAGCTACTTTGATTTCACTATTGCAGCCCATGGAGTGTAGAATGAAATTGCGCTGCTGTTATAATGTATTCTCTTCATTAAAATAGACAAGCATTGGACAAGCCATAAACCTTCCATCTGTATTCACAGCAGGCTCCCACCGTCCCAAGTGCAGTCTACCCCCACTCCAACCTCCATCTTTCTAAAACACCCGAGACGGAAAGGTTTTAATATGAGAGACCGACAGAATCATCACGTTCAATTTCTGAAACAATGGACCTGCTTCTCTGTTCTTTGGGCTGCTGCCTCCGTTTTCAAAGGAAAGCTCGCCTTCTGCTCTTAAATGTCACTGGGGACACGGGCGTTGGGTCAGAAAGAATCTGCAGTGCAGCAGAGGGAAGTGCAGGGTAATTCTGCTCTCCTCACCCCACCAGCCTAATCACCTTGTGAAGGAAAGGAGGCGTTTTTACAGGGTGTGCTAATGATCGGCCCAGAAGCGAGGCACCCCTTATCGTGTTTACACCTATTTCTCCACTGCCCGGAGGACAAAGGCTTTTCCTGATGGGAACTTGCCATTCCAAGACTTGGAAAAGTGAAAACCTCCTCCTCAGGCTAGAGGAAGAATTCATTTCATTCTCTCCCTAATTTCAAAGCCAAGCACTTGCTGGACATTTTAGGCATAGAAAGCATAGGGTCCTAAAAAGATGATTTTAAAAGGTCACTGTAAAGTCTGATCTTGTTAGCAAACGATTCCCTCATTTGGAGAAGATCCTGTTTCAATTTTTTATAAATGCAGTCTGATGAAAAATTTAAACAAACTCTTTTAGGATCAAATCTCTCGGATGTCACGCTAAGCTCCCTTTGGTCAGAACGGTTATGTAAGGCGCTCTGTGCCATCTATCTACATAATAGACTTCTCCCCACAATCCAAGGCCCTAATGCTTGCTGCTCTCTCCCCGAGGACCTCACATTGATGGTGTTTCTGCCTCAGTGAAGTGTAATAGGAAATCTTAATACTGTTACTCTATTGGAGGAGGTGTAGTGGGGGGAGTCTTTACACCATCTCCTCACAATGGAATAATTATGTAAATTTAGTAAGAATGAAAATGATATTAGAGCAGGTTTGCCCCTGGATGAAGGGGCAGGATACGGCAGTGCTTTGAGAGGGACATCTAAGGACACTGAAGAGGGAAACTGGAAAAATAAGAGTTGTGGGGTCTCCAACGATGTGTATTGATTTGCTATTTCCAAAGGACTTTCATATACATTATCACATTTGGTCCTTGCAACTCTAAGAAAAGGACATTCTCGTTTTCAAGTTAAACTACTTGTTCAAGGTCAGCTAACTACCAGGTTATTCTGAATCGTGAGTGATTCCCTCCCTCCTTCAACATATTAGCATAGAACGTCCTTATATGAACAGGGGCATCCTGGGACAGGCACACTGGCCTCCCCAGGGATCCAGTGTTTCTCTCAAGAACAGCTGAAGCCTTGAGACAAAGGAGTGGTATTTGGGCACAAATTAAAAATAATATTGTAGCGTATGTGTATATGTCTCCTATAGGGGGACTACACCGGGAATAAAGGAAATTTTCCTGATTTGATGATAAAGCCTGCTATTCAGTTGCTTTCCATACCAGGTAAACCAGTGTTCTGCAACTCACTGACCTCATTGCACCCTCTGCAGCATTAGGTGTTAACTTTTTCTTTGCTTGGCCTGTTTCATAGCTGAACAATGTTCCTGTCATTATTATTTCAGTTTGCAGTGCTTTATTACTTATACAAATAAGTGTTCATATGTTTGCTAACCACTTGCGTTCTTCCCATTAATGGATCACCAACTCACATAACTTGCACCTCCCACAGTTGTCCTATTTTTTAGTTTTTAATAATTCCTGTCCATCAGGTCACAAATAACTAGAAAGGCCAATTCCTGTGGTTGTAATGTCACTGCAACATGCCATAAACATGCAGAGATTAAATTGGTACCAACATAAAACATTAAAGCTAAGATCAATTTTTAAACAGCTGAGTCCCTAATCAATGAGCTAGAATATGGAAACACGGAACGTACTGATTTTCAATATTTCAAATAGCATAAACAAGACCAAGTTAGGACTGTACCGTAATCTGCTGTGGATCTCAGTTTCCAGAATTTGCTTAAGCCAAGTGAATCCATTTTGTTGTTTCCATGTAACGTGCATTAGAAAACCAAGATGAGATCTCTTAAGTGTGCACTCATGTACAGTTACAGTAGCTGCTCATTTTTTTCTGTGGCACCAAGCAACTGAAAAATCTAATACATACTCTCTTATTCTGTCAGCGTAACAACTCCAGGCACTTAACTATTACAGACATATAACCATCATAGTCAAAGCAGGGAAGAGAGGTCTAGCCTGTCTGATACATCTCCCAGAGGCCGGGAGGAGAAGCAAACCCGTTTCCTCTTTTAACAATGTCATTAGCACTGACGTAAAAAGGGAGGCAAAGCAGTTGGCTTTTGATAGAGTGATTTAGTATTTTGGTCCTAAGATATATGTATTTTGCTCTTGGCAGGAGAGAGACTACTGAGGTTTGGTGCAACTTACAAAGATTAAATATGTGAGGTTGTTCCAGCAATTGTGTGGATGGTAATTTATTAGTAGTATTTTTTTTTTTTTGCTAAAAGTATTACAAAGGGTATTACATATGTGCCCTTTTTATCCCCCCCACCCTTGACAAACCCCTGCCCTCCCTTACCCCCCAGTGTCTTATGTCCATTAGTTATGCTTATATAGATGCATATAAGTCCTTCGGTTGATCTCTTACTCCCCTCCCTCCTGTCCCCCAACCCTCCCTGGCCTTCCCACTGCAGTTTGACAATCAGTTTGAGGCAGCTCTGCCTCTGTATCTATTATTGTTCAAAAGTTTGTAATGGTCTTTATTATCCATGAATGAGTGAGATAATGTGGTGTTTTCCTTCATTGACTGGCTTATTTCACTTAGCATAATGCTCTCCAGTTCCATCCATGCTGTTGCAAATGGTATGAGTTCCTTCTTTTTTACAGCAGCATAGTATTCCATCGTGTAGATGTACCACAGTTTTCTAATCCATTCATCTACTGATGGGCACTTAAGCTGTTTCCAGATCTTAGCTATGGTGAATTGTGCTGCTATGAACATAGGGGTGCATATATCCTTTCTAATTGGTGTTTCTGTTTCCTTGGGATATATTCCTAGACGTGGGATCACAGGGTCAAATGGGAGTTCCATTTCCAATTTTTTGAGGAAACACCATACTGTCTTCCATAGTGGCTGCACCAGTCTGCATTCCCACCAGCAGTGCACGAGGGTTCCCTTTTCTCCACATCCTCTCCAGCACTTGTCGTTTGTTGATTTGTTGATGATGGCCATTCTGACAGGTGTGAGATGGTACCTCATTGTTGTTTTGATTTGCATCTCTCGGATGATTAGTGACTTTGAGCATGTTTTCATATGTCTCTTGGCTTTCTGAATGTCCTCTTTTGAGAGGTGTCTATTTAGCTCCTTTGCCCATTTTTTGATTGGATTGTTTATCTTCTTTTTGTTAAGTTGTATGAGTTCCCTATAAATTTTGGAGATTAGGCCCTTATCAGATATGATGTTGGCAAATATGTTTTCCCACACAGTGGGTTTTCTTGTTGTCCATTATTGTTATCACGGTCACTACTCTGACACAATTATAGTTCATCTTCGTGGTCAGGAGTCAGCTCTGCAGCTGGATTTCCGCATGCCCTTTGTGTTCATCTCTCCCCCATTGCTTGCTGTGTGGCCTTGGGTTCATTAATTAACCTCACAAAGTCTGTTTGCTCATCTATAAAATGGAGGCAGCCATATTCCCTGTCTCAAGGTGATTTCCTGAATTGGTCAGCAGAAAGTGTTTTGAAAGTGCTAAATAAAGCTCTGAAGCTTTCTGATGGTCCTGGTAAAGAACATACTTCATTTTAAATCTTGGTTGAGAATTTCATGGATAGGTTTCTCATTGTTAGCCAACAGAAGGTATTCCTTGTATATTAGGAAACCAAGAGAGAACTGTCCTAACAAGTGGTAAATGCTTGTAATCTCATTCAAGATAATATCATTCAATCTTCCCTTCAAAGAGCATTATTGTTTTAGAGATTTATTCTACCACAAACACAATTGTTCAGTGAAAATGGTAATAGATGTGAGCTGTCAGATTGTGATTAGTAGAATCTAGAATGGAATTTGGATTGATCTTTAAAATGTGTGTGGGTCCATAACCTACTTCATAAGAATATATCCTCTGTTGTTTTGATTGGTGGAATAGCATTTGGCAATTTTATGTGTATTTTATATTGAGTGATATCTCTGACTTGAAAAAGCTAAGCCTCTTTAAAAAATATCTTGTTCATGTAGGAAGTTTTCTATTTTTCTCTTTTCCTTTTGCTTCAATAAGTATTTTAGCACCCATTTGCCAGGCACTGTATAAGATACTGGGAAATAGTGACCAAAAAAGTCAATGACTTGTCTTCTTAGAGTTTAAAGTCTATGTTTTTCATACCTGGAAATTGTTATACATCTATATCACACTCAGATGTGTGGGATTTTTGGTTATTTGCTCCAGAGAAAGAGATCCACAAAATAACACCTGTGAGAAATTGTCCCTCACCCTGTGGGAATAGAGAAAAATCTCTGTATTTTTCTTAAATACAAGGTTCCTCCCCACTTATTTATGATCTTATAAAAAACTCAGATTAAAATGATTCTTATTTTCTCATCACCTTGGGAAATGGTTTACTAGGCCATTTGATTTGTTATAATAGTCTGCATACTTATTGTCTTATTTTTCTAACTAATAAATTATACATTTTTATGAGATACCTCTTTTTATGGAATACCTCTTATTTCTAGATCACTTGAGCATCCTTGAATAATTTTACCTTTAGAACATTCCAAGATACATGATAGTCCAAATGCTATTGTTTTCACTTTTCTTGAGATTTTAAAAAAATGTTTTTCCTTTTAATTCCAGTGGGTTGGTAGCACATGGCTGTTCGCTTTTTAAAATTTGACCTTTTTATAGAAGTCTTTAATGTTTCCATAAGAAGAAGACAAGATATACAGAGGACCTTATACACATGCATTCCCTTTGCCAGGTTGTACTGCCTTTTTCACTCTCATTTTTGATGCCTACGTTATATTTACTTTTTTGGTTTATGTCAGATTGGTTTGTTCTGGTTTGGGTACTTTTGAAGTTGGGGTATCTTCAGGAAGACATAATTTTTGATTCATTATCAGAGAGTGTCAACACATTTTTCTAACAAAACACACACTCATATCCCTTTTATTCCTTAATACTTGGAACAAAGGTTCCCCTGTATACTTAGCCATGCCTCCTGAGCTTGAAAGAGCTGCATATTGAGCACATCAGGGAGTTATTTGTGCTGCACAGATCTGAAGCAGTCATCCCTGTTTTGTGCTCTATCTTGCTCCTTGATTCACCACTAATGTTCTTGCCTCTATCAAGAGACCCTCTTGTTGGGAGGAGTGATATATTGGTTAGTAATGTCTTTAGCTACAGATAGCAGTATTTCTGCCTAAAAGTGGTATAAACAAAGAAAGGTTGTTGTTTTCTTTTACACAAAACAATGAGTCTGGAGGTAGATGGCTGAAGTGCAAGTTCAGAGATGTATTGATGTTGGCCTTCAGGCTTTGGTTACCTTACTATTACTCAAATTTGCATTCAGGTTAAAAAAAAAATGAAGGACAGGACGAGCTACTTCAGTGCTTTCATCAGAAAAAGACAGTTTTCATTCAAAGCTAATTTGTATTGATGTAATGTAATGGCTACGGCCTAGCCACTGTTCATGGTGTTATCCAGCTAAAGTAATTTCCCTGCTTCATAGTTTCAAAGGAAGGGGAAGACTCCAGAAGCGATTTCACCTAGGATTGCCCAGCTACTAATATGTTATACATTAGTAATATATTCTAGGTGTGTAAGCTAGTATCAGTGTGTGGTCTCTTCATTTTGAAAATGGGCTTCTGCCTTCTTGATAAGCTCATCTTAAGACATTAAAAATGAGAAAATCAAATATGAAGTCTCTGGTTTAAAACAATGCCTCCCCAGAAGTTCCTGGTGGACTGCTATTTCACTGGCCAGAACGGCATCTTCAAGCTCCTCCAGCTACAGGGGAGGCTGGAAGAGGGAGCCCTTAGCCTTTCTGCTGTGGAGCTAGCAAAAGAAGGTGGAGGAACATCCAATGGGCAACCAGAGAACAAGCCCCCCTTTGCCCAAGGTAGCCCAACAAGCACACCCTAGCAGGATCCGCCTTAATGTCCCTGGTGTGAAGACTTTCCTCAGCTGCTCAGGCAGAGTTCTTCCCTCTGACCCACCTGGTTCCACAGTCAGCACCAGCAAGCCTGAGCATGCTCTCTGGGCCAGCTCGGCATGACCACACGCGGTACCCAAGAGACGGTGCTCTGTAGGTTTGCTGAAAGAATGAACGAACGTGGGGGTTCGGACATCGCCTGAAGTCAGCTGCCGGAGGTAAATGGAAAGTGCTGAATGAGGAAATCTCCCTTCCACCTGACATCCCATCCTCGTACATGGGCATTCCCCTGATGAAATGTGAAACCGCAGCCCTGACCACTGGTGTTCATTAAGGTTCTCTGGGAGCTTTGGGCCAAAGCCCTGCTGCTGGCTCAGGTGTAATAGAAATATTCTAATTTGGGGCAGTAGGCTGTCTGCCTTCCTAGAATTTTTATGCACAGTTTTAAATAGTTACAGTCACTTGGTCTCTAGGTATAAATCTTAGCATAGTGTACCAATCGGTACAGTTGTCTGAAAGGAGGAAATGGGCAAAATATCTACTCACAGGAAACATTCTTGGTTGTGTCTAAATGGGCATATAATTTAAAGTATAGTTTCTCTTTCCTGGAATTTTTCCTAGAAAGATGTTAACCAAGTGTGCAAAGATCTGTGTGCAAAGCTGGGGTTTGATAGCAGTGTTTTATGATAAAATTTGGAAACATTCGAACTCCCCACCAGGAGTTGGGTTAGAAATACTAATGGAGCAGTGGGGAAGCATTCAGGTGATCAGGTAGGATAGCCTAATGGCATGGCATTGTCGCTGGGTGTGTTAAGTCGGCTGTCGATGTGAGGCATAGCCCTCCCTGTTGACAAAGCTGTGGTTATGAACATATGGTGGATGTCTTTTCAGCAGAATGGTAGACCATGGTTATCTCTAGGTGGTGAATTTTTTACTTTTTTTCTTTGGCCTTGTTTGGTTCTTTAAACAGTATGTGCATATTTGCTTTATAACCAGAAAATATAATTTTCACAAAAACATTTTTCACAAAATACACATTGGGTTAATGGGAAAATGTGAGGTACCATAGGTGAAGCCTCGGCTGACCGGAACCAAACTAACAGAAAACTTGAATTGACAGACTGTTTTCTCGTTATGCTCACAGAGTTGAAATCAGGACTACATGAACTGTAACCAGGAATACATTGTAAAGAATCATTTTCAGAATTTGTCTTAGGATATATCATATCAATTTTCCCTGTACCTTATTCTACTACAATGAATCAGATCCATTATTACAAACTTCTGCCAGTTCTCACCTTGCTGAATTAAGTGTCCAAACTATACAAACCACAGGTGGACTAATGCATTTATGAAATATGTTCAACATCAAAAGCTAAACAACAACAACAACAAAATGTTTTCTGAAAAGTCTTGCTTTAAACCAAAAATGCAATCCACAGTTTCATTCCCCAGAGATTCCAACTAATAAGGCATTCACTATAGAACCTTGAAAGGAGTGATTTAAAATTTCTCTGTGAAATTCTAATATGTCAATTTACTATGACTAAAGACCAAAAGGATAGGTGAAAACTTCTAAGAGCAATTCACTTATAGGATTCTGTGGTCCTCCTTTTTTCTAAGTAGCATAATTGTTGGCAGCAAAATTCTGATGGACTCAAGTGGGAAATGTATTAGAAAAGATAAGGGCACACATCAGTTCTGTGGAACATTGAACAACTTCCTCAGGGAGCTGAGAAAGAAAGCCCGCAGGATAAAGATTTCAAAAGACAGACTTGATCTAATGTCTTGATTCTAGAAGATGCCTCGCATCACTCATCTTCTTGGAGATTTAAGCCTGCATGTGAACGTAGAGTTTTCAGGCTAAAGACTAAAGATGTAATTTGAGTTACTTAATGAAAGAGATCTATCTCAACTTTTGTTTTTAATTCATTGTGTAAGCAAGTGTGGTGGTTTTCATTTCCACCAATCTTTCTTAGAAAGAACTACTTAGAATCCTTCTCAGCAAAGGCCAGCTTCCTTTCCCTTTCATGGGTAGATCATCGGTAGAGACCAAGAAAAATAATTCGGAGTTTCTTTTTTTTTAGATAAAGGTTAGCAGTAGTAGATGCAAAGGTCAAAAGTGATTTTTTTTTTTTACCCAACGGGTTTATTTTAGCTTCAGTAAGTCCAACTGCCTGTCTCCTGGAATCTGTCAATAAAAATGAAGAGAGAACTTAATTTTAGATAGTATCTTTCATTTGCTCCTTATATGGTAAGAAATATTTCACACCTGCTTTCAGCAAAATGAAACAACTAGAACGCTCCAAGTTTCTTGACCTTGTAGCTGAGTATATTGGTCATTCAACTTCCCAAAATAAAACAATTGTTTCTAAAAAAAAATTGGATCTGCTCTTAATTCCTTAAGGTCAAAACAGGTGAATACCGAGAATTTTAGAAGCGAATAATAGAGTTGTGCTTAACTTCTGTGTTTGATCAAATTCGATTTCTTGGCATTATGGTCAGGAATTTTTAAATTTCAGGTAGTATAGATGAACAAACTATTGGTTCAGACTGGCATATGATTTTTTGAAATTGATTTTTAGTGAGAAAAAGGAAAGGAGAGGGGGAGAGGGAGAGAAACAACTATGTGATACATCGACTGGCTGCCTCCTCCACACCTCCTACTGGGCATGTGCCCTGACAGGGAATCAAACCAGCAACCTTTCAGTACACAGGACAAGGCCCAACCAATTGAACCAAACCTGGGCCAAGGTCCAAACTGGCATATGTTTTAAATCCACTTTGTTTTTAAAGAAATCTAAAAAAGACCAACTGACAAGGATTTCAATCAAATTACTCTAAGGAAAGCATAAATCACACCACGAAAATTAGTTTTTGAGTTAAGCATGCATGTGACAAATGTTTTAAACAGACCAATACATGATGGGTGGTTTGTAAAAAGTAGTAGTTCATTCAGGTGTTACCTGAAGAAATGCCATTCGCTCTTCACCACATTAAGGCTTGACATATATTTGCAGACAGAAATGGTCTGCAGGGAGCTACTCTGACCGACACTTTCCATCCGAGTTGTGCATATGCTCCAGCTCAGTGGTTCTCAACCTTCCTAATGCCGCGACCCTTTAATACAGTTCCTCATGTTGTGGTGACCCCCAACCATAAAATTATTTTCGTTGCTACTTCATCACTGTAATTTTGCTACTGTTATGAATCGTAATGTAAATATCTGATATGCAGGATATATTTTCATTGTTACAAATTGAACATAATTAAAGCATAGTGATTAATCACAAAAACAATATGTAATTATATATGTGTTTTCCGATGGTCTTAGGTGACCCCTGTGAAAGGGTCGTTAGACCCCCAAAGGGTCGCGACCTACAGGTTGAGAACCGCTGCTCCAACTAGAGAAGAGCGCCCCTGAGGCCATCAGTATCACCCAGCCACAGCCACTTTGTGGAAATGAGGACAGCAGGTGCTTATAAACGAGTATGCAGTCAGAGCACGTTACTAACTGATGTGAATCCTTGTTAGCATTTATGTAGACATGACAGGGAGTCAAATAACAGGTATTCCCCGAGCACTTCCCTCTTGGACCCCTTTCTAAATATCAGGGATACAGCAGTCAGTGAGGTAGCCTGGGGCCCTACAAGGCGAGAGCTGGTACCTAGTAGAGGGAATAAAATGATAAACATTGGAGCAAATAGGCAAATATGACAATTTCAGGTCCAAATAAGCTCTATGAAGAAGGTAAATTTGGTAAGGTGGGTAGGTAATGACTAAGGAGCTGCTTTCTTTAGGGTAGTCAGGTCTCTTAGAGGAGACGACATTTGAATTGTGATCTGGATTATTAAAAGGAAGTCTTTTCCAAGAAGCATTTGTCAAGCAGGAGAAATGGCAAGTGCAGAGGCCCTGGGAATGGGTCTAAGTTGGAGGATCCTATTGAATAAGGAATTCTCTCTTTAAAGAAAACCACAAAACCACAAGTACCTAAAAATTAATTTAAAAAGGAAAGGTATTTTTTACTTAAAATCTATCAGCATAAGATAAAATTATATTACAATAAGTGCTTCTACTTTTTTTTTTTTTTTGGTTGATGAGAGAGAGAGAGATATCCTCTCTCTCTCCTATACATACCCAGACTGGGGATCAAACTCATAACCTGAGTATGTGGCCTGACAGGGAATCAAACTCGCAACCTTTTGGTGCACAGGACGATGCTTCAAACAACTGAGCCACCCGGACAGGGCAAATAAGTTTCCACTTATTTTACAACCACATTTTAGGGGCAAGCTCCTATAAAATAGGATAAAAGCAAAGAATTAACATTGAACACCCAACTTGCACCACAGTTCTTTCTCTTAATCAGTACCTAGGCAAGAGCCCAGAAGAACTGGGGCAAGGAGCTATTTTTATATGTTCTTTATTTTTGGGATTTGCAGGGGAAACGGTGGCAGAGCTTCCTAACTGCTGTTTTAGTTTAAATTTATTTAGAAAGAGTTATTAAAAAATAACATTGGTTCTAGTTACTTTTCATTAAGGATTTACCATAGTCAAATTCCGTTTTCTATTGAGTTTGAAGGTGGTGTCTGTCTGTTGTTGTTGTTGTTTTTTTGTAGTAAGGAAAGCAGTTCATTAGTGAGGACAGTTTTTCAAGCAGATGAAGATGTATTCCATCTCTCATCCATAAAAACACATAATTCCTGGAGAACCCCATAGTTCTCTAAAACATTCAAAGCCCTTTCATTTGAAGGTTTCTCAAGTCATCTCTCACATTTCTCCTAACAAATATGCCATAGAATAGCTTACATCCTGATGCTTTATTTTCACAATCACTGAACAATTCACAATTCACCGAATCGTCAGTGGTCAAGTCTAGCTAGCTGTGGAAGGTGGGATGGAACTGAAAACTGGGTGATTTGTTAGATTTCAATAGATGGTGTACAGTCCTCTGCAGGAGATGGCGCAGTCTCCATGACATCATGCACTGCACGTGGGCATGGAGATGACCAAGCCAAGCACGGCCTCTTCGTGCCTGGTCACAGGCTGAGTTGACGATGACCACAATGCACGTGGCTCTCCTGGCCCTGCCTGCTGACATCTACTGGGAAAAACTAGCAGGCTGGGATCTCCCTAGAAAGTCCTGAGAGGCAACGAGTGCAAAGGTTCATGGGGTGAAACAGGAGGTTTCTGAAGCAATGTTTACTTTAGAATTGGTGGTCCTTCAAAAATAGCCCTGTGATCTTTGTATTCTTTCAGTGGCTGCTGAATGTTCCTGATCTCCCTTTTCCCCCAGGACAAGCAGGGGTACATGCTCAGAATGGAATGAGGAGTGGTCATATTCTGCCTGGGCTGCTGAGCTGGGGGCAGTGGGCCAAAAGTCTCATCACATGTAGCATCTTCAAAACTGACAGCTCTCTCACACAAGAGTAGTCTGTTTGTATTAATCAACAAAATGAATGATAAAAGGAAGATTGTGGGACAAGAAACCCTGTAGACAATAAATAGTCTGAACGCCCAAAGAAAGAGATATGTCGGGCAAGGATAATCAAGGAAATTTTAGAAAGGTGCTTATATTGAAATACATTTAAATAAATAGATGTTTAAATAGGTGTTCCAAATCCTGGCCTATTACAGTGCGTGTTTTAATGATTACAGGGAACTCATATGGACTAAGGGAACTTGAGGGTCTAAGATTCACAATTCCTGTTTTCCACTCATTTATTCATACTCCCTTCCTCTCTCGCTCTCTTCGTCTCTTTCTCCTTTCCTTCCCCTCTGTATCAGAAGAGTCCAGTTCGGTTTACTCAAGCTAAACCTGAGCCTAATTCACCTGCACTGTGCATGTGCACATACAGCAACATAGTACTTAGTATTCAAGTCCTAGAAATTTTAGTTACATGGAAAAGCTAATGGTTTGTAAACCCTGTATTTTCTACTTGATGATAATCCCACCCTCTCATCTTTTGAAAAGAGAATGAAGAAGAGAAACAAGGGTTGGAAGAGTTGAAGGAGCTGTCCCAAGTAGGGTCGTTCTGTAAGAGCATCATAGGGAGAAGGTTCTCACCTATGCTCTCAGGGCCATAGACACCACAGATTCCTGGGGTTGGTGCCATACTTACACAGCTGCTCAATGACAAACTTCCGAGTCCTGCAGTTTCTGTGAAAAATCAGACTACGTGCATTTGTCTCAGTGTGGACTCTTAGGAGCATCTCTATTTGTGTAGGTGTGTGAATGAAGTCCAAAGGCAAACCTTAAGTGAGGACTTTGTCAGGACTGGGAGAGGTTTTTACTGTCTTTTCTTCTCAGTTGGCTACTTATTTTAATTCATGATTTCGTAATTCAGAAACAGGAGCATTAAATTGCCATCATGGACCTATACTTTAAAGTGGTATTTTTTTTTTTCATGTTATATGCATTTCTGGGTGCCTTTAATGCATTGGCATTGGATCCTCTTGTTTTACAGTCCTTGTAGAAAGCACATTTTAAAGTAGTGGGGATGCTCTTCATTCCAGATACTCGCTTGGTAAGCGGTTCTGTGGGACCCTGCTGGCCTGAGCAGCTGGCCCCTGCCCATTCCCCTCTGAGTGCCCTGTGACTCACCTTGACTTTTCCACAGCCTCAGCTGTAGCTAGCTGCCTCTTTGCCTTATCCTGCCACACAGTTCCCCCCTAAAGTCTCCAGGCAATAAAGTTCAAAATAGAATTAATACCTTGACATGGTCTGTAGGGTTTGCATATTCTACTAAGAGAACCTGGACTAAAACATGTGAACTGGGGAGTCTTTTAATTTCTCTTTTCAATTAGGAAACTTCCCAAACGCTACTGCCCTTGGATGGAGCAGACTGCGATAGCACTGAAGGGAATAATTCTATATTTGGCAGTTACATGTCAAAGCAAGTTTCATATACGCAGCAGATGTACGTTCTGAGTGACTGCCACTAGCGTACATCTGGGGAGTTATTTCCAGGTTATTGGCAGATTTCGGGGTGGGGGTGGTGAAGGAAGGGGCACAGAGGACTTGCTCTCTCATTGTTCTATTTCCTTCTGCGTCCGCATCCTTAAACACATCTTTTACATTTAAATGTTTGTGGTCCGGTTAACTGTGGGAAGCTTTTGGATGGGAGGGTGGGAGGGGAGGGGGGGTTCACTGAATCAAGAGAAGGAAGGCTGGCCGCTTTTGTTGTTGAAATTTGAATTGTTTCTAAAAGAAAAGCATTTGAGGAAATACGTTTGAGCCCTCTGTGTGGCATTGTCAGCTTTTGTGAAAGTCGATTTAGGGGATTTTCTCTGTGAAACCAATAAAGCAGCTTATAATTGGAGCTAAACTATTCTCCCTGGAACAAAGCCAAGTCAGTGGCCCCAGGAAGTTCGGAAGGACACAGGGAAGTCAGGGAGGGCAGCAGCAGCATTATCTTAGCCCAGCTTGGTGAGTGAGGGGCTGCTACAGTCATAAAGACTTGTGCTCAGGAGACAGTCCTTGATCCACCTTAGTTGCTGGCACTGTAATCTTTCTCCTCTCCCTATTCCGCTAACCTTCTCTGCCTTTTATTTTGGTAACAGTTAAGATTTGTAGCTTTCCACAGTTGCTTTTTCTTTAGAAATCTGAGCTGAGGCTCAAGAGACTCTCTGGGTTAGATTTCTAGTCTCTTTCCTGGAGAAGTAGGATTGAGAAGATTGATCTGAGCAGCCGAAGGGACCTGCTCCATCTACTCAGAGACAAACTTGGAATAGCTCCTACAAATTACTTAATATCTTCCTGTCTCGCTTCATTTGTAACATGTCAAGAGTGAGAAGACCCCATATTGCTTGCTCAGGGTATAGTGACCATCTTTTCATCCTCTAAAGTGTTTTGACCACATTCTTTTAAAGCTATACCCCTTTCTTCTATCCCTTTACTTTTTTTTCCTTTTTACTGAATTTATTGGGGTGACACTGGTTAACAAAATTATACAGGTTTCACGTACACAATTTTACAACACTTTATCTGTACACTGTATTGTGTGTTCACCACCAAAGTCAAAGGATAGGGTAGGGTTAGGTTTCCCCTCCCTCATATTCATTTAGTCTCTTCTTAAAGCCAGACCTTTAGCTACCATCCAGCTGTCATTTACTGGGTGTTTACTATGTACCCTATTATGCATATTATACTATAGATATTTGTGTATATTGTCTTATCTCCCCTATAAGATTATACATTCATTAAAATTACAGACAAGGCCTTATCCATCTTTGACTCTCCCTAACATAGCACTTTGCACCTAGTGAGTGCTGAATAAATGTGGCCGGCACTATGATTTTCAATCAATTTGAAAAGAATGTAATTAATAGATATGTTAGTTATTAGGCATGTAGTCTCAGCACCATTGTGTCTTATTCCAGTTGTTTCAAGGAAAATGCTTATTAACTGGATAGGGTCCTTGCCAACCCCCCCTCCCCACCCTTTCTGGCTTTTTTCTTGTCTTATCACTTGTGCCCTTCATGTCTCCACTTATCTCTGGGAAATGTGACTTGTCCATAGACACATGTAGCTTGGGAGCTTATTTTTCCATGAGTATTTGTGCCTATTAAAAAGAACAGAGAGGATGAGAATCTGTGCTTCCACCCTCATTCTAGCTCCTGTTCCAATGATTGCTACTATTTTTATATTTTTCTCTTCTTTTCCTTTGTATTTAGAAAGAATTGGGGTTTATGTGGGCCTTGAGCAGATAAAGTGAGTTATTTATATCCAAAGAACCTGAGTTATTTTGGGTCCATCTTTATGTGAAGCACTGATTGTAAGTGAAAAGGAAGGATGAAGATTTTTATATATTTTGGAGTTGTTTTATGTGTTAAAAAGGAGCGTGGGGGTGAATTTTTAGATGCACTGAATATTGCATGAATTTGTTTGTTGAGCATTTATCTTCCTTAACATCAAGCAGTTGTCCCTAACTAATCTTTGCTTACTATTTTCATGAGAACTGAAAGATATTTCCTTCAGTTTTGAATTGCCTGCCAGAGCTGTAACACATGAGGCCTTTGTACTTCTTTCTACAGTAGCTGATGAAACCCAGCATTCAGATTGTCTGGGCAGACATCTTGCAGAAAGGGTTCCTTTTCTGATTTCTCTGGTTGAATTCATGAGATCACAAGCTAAACGAAAGGTTGAAGTTCAAGTAGCAAATAAAAGTTCAATGTAACACCAAACAGTTTGCACCGAAAATGTTCTGCATTTCTCTCCTTAAAGCAACTGTGGCTCAGCTGAGTTGTGTTGGTGGTTTCCCTTTTCCTGTGTTTCTCGCAGAAGCCCATGTTGTCACTACTTAGTCCTGGAGCAAGGCTTCTTCAGAAACCGGTGCATGCTGGGGAGGCGGAAATGGCAGTTGAGAACTGAAAATATGTCTGAGAAATGTGCACATTGCTTCAGCATTCCTTCTGTCCTTAGAAATTATATTCTAAGATCTTCTTCAAGCTTTATCCATGTTCCTTTCACTTACCATAAATTACTGAAAACCTATGTGCATTCACACTGTATCAGACATCTGGAGCCGATATAATCGGTTTGAAACTATTAAAAATTGATTTCCTATTAGGCTTATGAAACCAGCCTATTTTCTTTTAGAGGCACACCTTCTATATAATAGAAATATATTATCTCGTAAGTGTTAATACTACCACTACTGATAATAATAGCACAGGGACTTTTCTCTGTGCCAGGCACTATTGCCAACCTTGAAGTATAATATTCCATTTAAAGGGCCCAACTCTCTGAAAAGGGTAATATATCTTTTTTAACAGCTAGGAAGCCTGAGGCTCATAGAAGTTTAAGTTATTTGTCCTGGGTCACATAGCTGATGTGTTTCAGAGTTAAAGTTCAAACCCAAGTCTGTTTTACACCTAAGTCTGTGTCCTTAGTCACTACCTCCTACTTTTTCCTGGAAGTTGTCAAATGTCAATACTTCCTGAAACAACCAGTTAGAGTTTTGGCTAGTTCTTTCTTATAGCAGATAAGAGAGCTGCAGGAATAATTAAAACCCAAGGACCCAGGTTTCTGTACCACCTATACTCAGGAGGGACTTCAGTGGTCGGCAAACTCATTAGTCAACAGAGCCAAATATCAACAGTACAACGATTGAAATTTCTTTTGAGAGCCAAATTTTTTAAACTTAAATTATATAGGTAGGTACATTGTTATTAACTTAATTAGGGTACTCCTAAGGCTTAGGAAGAGCCACACTCAAGGGGAGAAAGAGCCGCATGTGGCTCAAGAGCCGCAGTTTGCTGACCACGGGACTAGCTGAAGTGACAAAGGCCTAATACTCAACATGAGTTACCTTGTGAGGAATAGCAGCAAGCAGGATGAAGACATCCCCTTTTGCCCTTCAAAGAATTTGCAATCTCTTCTTGCTCTGTTGTTGATGAGACTAGAAAGAATGTAGAACCCTAAATCAGTGTAGGAATCAAAGCCATTTCCTGGCTGACCCCTCCAGGTCAAGGGAAGCAAGCAAAGCATGGTGATGATGAGGGAACAGGGCTTCCAAGTTCACGGTCACACCTGAAACCTCAGAATCCTTTTCTTGATTAGGCTAAAGAGAAGCTGTGTCTCAAAGGAGCTGCACATTATTAAATGTTTAAGGTAGTGACTCACAAAGCTTGGTCCCCCGGCCAGCAGGATTGCATCACCTAGATCTTGATGAAAATGCAAATTCTCAAATCCCACCCCACCTCCACTAAATAAGAAGTTCAAGGGGGTTGTGGGGTGAGTCCCAGCAGTCTGGGTTTTAACCAGAACATTCTGATGCACAATAAATGTGACCACCACTGGTTTGAGGTATACCTTTTTTTCATCACTGCAAATAGGTCTATTGAAACAAGCAAAAGGAACTGATTTTTAATAGTATTAACTCACCTATCTGGAACTTAACTCCTTATTCATTCACCATTTATTGCTAAGCACTTTGACAGATGTTAATTTATTTCATACGGATAATAACCCAGGAGATGTTCTTATCCCCATTTTACAGTTGAGGGAACAAAGGTTAGGAGATATTAGGTGACTTGTCCAAAAGCACACAGCTGTCGGAATTTGATCCAAGTTTCTGGGCAGATGCTCTGAGATTTAGACAAGATATTCCATCCAAAGGAACTCACAGTCAAGCAGGAAGACAGATACACAAGCAAAAACTAGAAAACCCTACTATCTCTGTATGCTTTCATGGTACTGAAATTAACCAAGAGCTAATATGCTAATTAGACCAGAAGGTGGAACGACCTTCCAGAACGACCTTCCGGAACCACTGGTGGATGCGGGGCAGGGCCGTGAGGCAGCTGGGGCTGCGAGGGCCTACCCTTGCACAAATTTTGTGCATTGGGCCTCTCGTTTTAGTATGAAGAGTGTTTTAGTATGACGAGGCAAGGTGAAGAGATTGAACAAGCAATCTTTTTGTCTACAGTTTGCAATCATGGAAAATGATGTAAATAGATTTTAAATGTATGAGGTTTTGAACACCTGCTAGTGGGCATATTTACTCAGTAAGCATGTATCTAGTATGCCAGCATTACATTAGGTACTGGGTATAAACAACAAAAAGAGAATAATAGAGGGTCTCAAATCATTTAAAAGATTCATTGTATGAAATAATTAGAAAACAATAAGAGAGAATATCAGGGCCTGAGTGATATGATGTAATAGTGGTTGAATAAAGGGTGAGATCAGTGAGAGTCAGAATGTCCATTCTCTCTCAGTCATTCAACCCACCAGTGTTTTCCAGGTGAATAAGTCTATATAGTTAGTAAATTGGAGTTTGTTATACTGGGCCTGAGGCAAAGAGGCAGGAAGCAGCATAGCTTACTCAGGGGAGGGGTTGACAGGAGGAGAGGGAGAAGACAGAAGAGAGAGAATATTTGTATGCATATATACTTGCATATATATTTCCAATTTGTGAGAGTTTATCTTCATCTAAAATCTCAATAATTGCTAAATTACTCCCTAAGTAGATGTGTTTATAAATTCTCTATCAATGTGTGCTAATCTCTCTTCTTAGAGTCCTCAACACTGTATATTTATTTATACTATTTTTTAAATACGTTTTTTATTGATTTCAGAGAGAGGAAGGGAGAGGGAGAGAGAGAGATGGAAACATCAATGATGAGAGAGTATCATCAATTGGCTGCCTTCTACTGGGGATCGAGCCTGCAACCCGGGCATGTACCCTGACCAGGAATCGAACCGTGACCTACTGGTTCATAGGTAGGTGCTCAACCACTGAGCTACACACCAGCCAGGCTATTATCAATATTCTTAATCTCTACCAACTTAATAGGTAAAATCATATTTGATTATTTTGTTTGTATTTACTTAAAGGTATAAGTTGGAGTAATTTTTCACATGCTTATTTTGCCTTTATGTCCTTTACCTGTCATTTGCATTGGAGGGTTACCTTAGAGCAGCGGTCACCAACCTTTTGGACCTCACAGACCACCAGTGGTCTCTGGACCACCAGTTGACGACCGCTGCTTCAAAGGTTTCCTTAAACCAGCAGTCGCCAACCTTTCGGACCTCATGGACCACCAGTGATCCACAGACCACCGGTTGGTGACCGCTACATTAGAGGTAAGAATTCCTCCTACCATATGGATGACAGCCCTTTGTTGTATGAGGTGCACATATTTCTTCCTGTTTGTCCTTTTTTAAACCTTGCTTATTTGGTGTGCCATGTAGAAGTGTTGTGTTTTTATGTGCACAAATGTACAAACTCTATTCTCTATGACTTTTTGGATTTTGTTTTCTACTTAGAATTCTTTGCTTCAAAGCAATTAAAATATTTGCCCATATTTTCAATTAGTTGTTTTATGGTTTGATTTTATATACATAAATGTTTAAGAAACCCAAGTTTATAAAGGGGTGAAAGATTAAGGAAAGGACCTATCTTCATTTTTTTCTTTTAATGGCCAAGTACTCTAGACCTAATCATTATAAATAATCCACTGACTTCAATTGCCACCTCTATTATATATTAAACTCCCAGATTTACTTGAGTGGTTTTATTATTTTTGAACCAGTTTTTGGACTTCCTGACATCTTCTTCAGATTAGTCTATGCTCCTAGAATGAATTGCTAGTTGCTAAGGGACACACTTCTTAGAACAGGTTCCGTTGAACACTGCCTCCAGTGTACTTTACAGGAAAGGTGTGAGATGCAAACATTATTAAAGGGTATTTTCATCAAGAATATGAGGATATTTTTAATGATATATTCTCCAAGAGCATAAATCCATGCAGGCCTGGAGCAATGCCTGAAGAATATACTCTCAATAAATATTTGTTGAATGGATGAATTGGTGCTTTGGTATTGACATATACCTAAGTGAATATGATTCAGCTCTTATGGATTTGCTACAATGTGTGAAAAGCCATAAAACTTTTCATAGTTTTTAATTAAATAAAACTTTTCAGAATCTAACCAAAGGAAAGAAATTTAAAAAAAGGGGGTAATTACATGTCCAAAAATGATCATAGTGGCACTTTTTATATAAGCAACTAGAGGCCCAGTGCATGAAATTTGTACACTGGGACGGGGTGTCCCTCAGCCCAGCCTGCACCCTTTCGCAGTCCAGGACCCTTGCTTTTTACTGCCCACCTGCTGGTTGCTCCTTACCACTCGCTGCTCCTTAGCACTGCCACGGAGGTGGGAGAGGCTCCCGCCACTGCTGCTGCACTCGCCAGCCATGAGCCCGACTTCTGGCTGAGAGTCACTCCCCCTCTGGGAGCGCACTGACCACCAGGGGGTAGCTCCTGCATTGAGCGTCTTCCCCCGGTGGTTAGTGCGCATCATAGTGACTGGTCATTCTGGTCGTTTTGCCGTAACAGTTGCTTAGGCTTTTATTATATAGATATATTGATAGCAAGTAACTGAAATGGCCAAAAAGATAAATACTGAAAATATAAGATAAATCAGGATATGTTATAGCAAAAAAAAAAAAAAAAATATATATATATATATATATATATATATATATCACACACACATCACATACAGTTATGGTGAAAGCCTAGAATGAGCAACATTAAAATGACTATTTGTAGTGGAAGCGATATGTTGGACTGTATTCATTTATTTTTCAAAATGTTTGTAATACTAGCTTATTGCTTTTATAGTAATAAATAGCATAATAAATCTAATTAAATGCTTGCTTGAGGTATAGGCACATGGGCAGTTCCCTTAGTTGGGCATTGTTTCACAGTATTGGCTGCTGACTCAACATTTTGAGCTTTATGCAAGGAGAAATGGGTAAAACAGAATGACCACAAGCAGAGAACTTTGTTGAAGACCCCCCTATATAAATACCCAAAGTTTTACTAGCCTTTTGAGAATGAGGAAGTCCAAAATTTTGTCTACTTTTCATTCTTTGTACACCCACCCATCTCATTTATTTAAATCCCTTTCGTTTTTCAGAGTTAACCAAACATTTCATTTGAATTTCCAAGTCACACAGTAAATTAGATTGTTTGCACTTGTCTGTAGATACTTTTATGGCTATAAACATCCATTTTTTAACTGGATGTACATTTGATAAAGAGATCAGATATCACAGCTAAATATTTGTCATCTAAAAAGAAGTTTTTAAAGAGTTTTAAGTTCCATGCTTAGTGAATATGAAAGATATGAGTTATTTTTAGGGTGGGAGCATTCATTGTAATAATGGGTGCACATACCATGGAGGCAACCACTTTGATCTGGTTCCTGTGTGTCTTTGTAGTGCTCCTCGAACTGTACCTGTTGAGCTGCTTATTTCTGCTCCTCACATCTCCCATCAAATCTAGACACTCATCGTCTTTGGCATCAGGACAAGCTGGCTTACTAGCAATATTAGCTCTGTGTTAGTTTTGTGTGTGTTTTTTTGGTTTTTTTATTCCCACAGGAGAACCTTCCTGGATGACATTTGTCTTGGCTTCCATGTGGAATATAAAGCTCTAGACATGATGTTAGACACCTAAGACGTGTTCAAAGATTGCTTTGCATGCTCTCTTTCATCTGTACAGATAGTTGCCTGTTGGATTTTAGATGTTGACAGCAGGTAATTTAGAAAGAAAGGGCAGGAAAGGTCTGCTTTGATGGAGTTGATTTAAAACAAAGTGGTTATGAGCATCTGCCTCTAACTCTGCCCCTTTACACATTCAGCTGGGAGCCACTCCTCCAAAAAATACAAGCGCAGCTCTGTGGGCTTTCAGAACTGGGACTTGCCCTTGAGCAGTCGTTCTCAAAATGTGGTCCTTGGGCCAGCAACATCAGCAACACCCGGGGATTTGTTAGGAATAGAGATTTTCAGTCCCCACATCAGACACATTGAGTCAGGAACTCAGGGTGGGCCCAGCAGTCTGTTTTCAACAAGTCCTCCGGGTGATTATGATGCACGCTCAAGTTTAACAACTGTGACTGTTGCAAGAACAGAAACTTAACTCACGAACATGGTCTTACTGCCATTTCCTTTCTTTTCTTTTGATTGTATAATCCATAAAACCCAACAATGAGGAAAGTACCCATAGGGTACCTCCACTCCCACTCCTCAGTGAAACTCTTTTACCATTTCTGTGTTTAGATTATTAGTGCTTTCCATACTCTAGATTAGAATATATTCTTCTTTATATATCACCTATAAAACGTACTTATTGCTGCCTTCTTTGAGAAATAAGAATTTAGTTAACTTATTTATATTCCCTTCCCTTCCCCCTGCCTACTCCAAATTTATCAACTACATTTTTTATTTTGGTTCCTCCAGTTATAACCTTTATAATTTAAAATTATATACTTGATTTTCTTAAGTCTTCACCCATTGAACTTAGTATGATGTAAAGTGAAGAAATTGACATCCACTTCCCACCCTTTTCTTCTTCCCTCTTTCAGATAATTTTAGATTGTTAACATGTCTTTTTTACTATGATAAAATATTTGATGATGAGTGTATGCTTTGCTTCTGAAAATTAGAAACAGTGTTTGCTAGAATAGTTATGTAAATATTCCTGAGTGTAGAATGAAGGTATGATTGGTCTTTGACTTAATGCCCTGCTCACCATGTGTGGCCTGTCCTTGATTGCTTGCCCAGCTTTGGTCCACAGCCTAACAGTATCCCATGGCAACACTTCCCAATGTGTTTTCGTAGGTGTTAAGCAAAAAATGTGGCAAAGTGAGTTTGAGACCCACTCAAGTAAACTTAAAAACATTACTTACTGTAGGATTTTTCAAAGCCTTTCATTTCTAATGAAAATTACTAATCAAGAGAGGTGTATAGCATTTCTCAAATGGAAAGCCTTTTTATCATATGGCAACTCAAGGAATTAGTCTGATTCCTTTGACTAAATTGAGAATTTTGCTTAAACATTCATTCAGAAACCAATCACTTGGTGCCTACTCTGTGTAAAGAACTGTGTCAAGAACAGAGATGAGCAGAGCATTGCCCTCACCCTTAAATGTTCACTCTGTAATTGGGAACATTGGACATACATATCCTATATAATAAAAGCCTAATATGCAAATCGACCGAACGGCAAAATGACAGGTCTCTATGACACACACTGACCACCAGGGGCAGACACTCAATGCAGGAAATGCCCCCCAGCCTGCAGGCCCCGACTGGTGGTGGTGGGTGTTAGGGCCGGTGAGCAGGTGGTGCCAGGCCAGCCAAGGTGGGTGCTTCAGTGACCCCCAATTGTCCCTCCGGTCACCCCACAGATCGGCCCTGAGTGCCGGCCAGGCCTAGGGACCCTACCCATGCGCAAATTTCGTGCACTGGGACTCTAGTAGGTATATAAAGTGCTAAGCAGAGGCATTCCATGTAACAGGACCACCAATACAGTACTTTTGGAGTTGGGGAATGCTTGAAATAGTCATATTTAGGTTATTTTAGTGAAACCTCTGATATTATCCAATCTTATCACCAGAAGTGCATCCTAACTGGTAATTTCTGGGAAGACTATAAAGAAACAAAAACCTGTTTTGTGTCCTTTAGAAACTTGATCAGGAGACAAGCCGTGAATGCAGACATTTCGGTAATCACAAAAGAGGTAAACCTATGTAAGCCACAAGATAAATGAGCCATCATAAAGCAGCACATGATTAATCACCAGATGAATTGATTTGCATTTCAAAACCCTTCCTACTGGCTTCCATTGGGCTTTTACATGTTCTCAAGAAATTAGACTGTCCCAGACGCTTAGTAATAAAAGTGAAGAGCTGAGTAGCCCAGGTCAAGGCTGGAGAGAAAGGAAAGGTCAGAATTCTCAGGAGCAGTGACACCGACTAAGGAAACAGTCGGGTTTTGAGAGGATTAGAGCAGACGCCAAGACGGACAAGAGGCAAACAGAATGGAATAATAATGATTTAGAGTTTCTGTTCTAAATAATCTCAAGTTTGAGTGGCAAGTTTGCTACTTTGTTTATTTCAAAGCCTTGGGCAAGTTTTTTTTACTCTCCTAGGCCTCCGTTTTCTTATCAGCAAAATGGGAATAACAGTAGAATTTACAGGGTCATTGTGAGGATGAAATGAAATACTGCACACGAAGAGCATAGAACAAGGTTTGCACAAATTAAGTGCTGTCGATGCTGGTTACTTAGTGTAGAGTAGCCATCTTCACATTGCCTCCACTGTCTCCTCCCTGATCCGTATAGAGGACGATAAGAGGACCTCTGCATAGGCCAGTGATGGCGAACCTATGACACGCGTGTCAGAGGTGACACGCAAACTCATTTTTTTGGTTGATTTTTCTTTGTTAAATGGCATTTAAATCTATAAAATAAATATCAAAAATATAAGTCTTTGTTTTACTATGGTTGCAAATATCAAAAAATTTCTATATGTGACACGGCACCAGAGTTAACTTAGGGTTTTTCAAAATGCTGACACGCCGAGCTCAAAAGGTTCGCCATCACTGGCATAGACTTTTGTGCTGTGAGAACTAAATGAGATAAGCCTGTAAAATGGTTAGCTAGGGCTCCACCTTGCTATCATATGATTATGCATTGTCCGTCCCCAGAGGAGCTCAGTCCCCTCACTGTCATCAGCGAGAATGTGTAGTTATTAGTACATGTTCTTGAGGAAGGAGCCTATCTTTCCATTTTACACAAAGTCATCACTCGTTGGAGCATTGCCCTGCACACCAAATACATTGCTGGTTTGATTCCTGGTCAGGGCACATATTTAGGTTGTAGGTTTAATGCCCAGGTGGGGTATGTATAGGAGGTAACCAATGGATGTTTCTCACATCTCTCTCCCTCTTACTCTCTCTCTCTTTCTCAAATAAAAATGGAAAGTAGTAAAAAATGTTTGAGGAAGAAGTAACCCTTGTCTTTTACCTCTGGAATCTAGTACAATAAACTTCATTCTTTTTGTAAAAACAAACAAAAAAAAAAACATATCCTCAGGTGAGGATTTAAAAATAATTTGTTAAGAAAGAGCAACTCTGGTTTTATTATTTCATTGACTATTTTCAAAAATCATGTAGGATAAATATTGTGTTTTGCATTTTATAGAAGAAAATGTTCTGCTTCTATCTGAAAGGCGCATGGCCTCTAAGTGATAGGGTGATAAAGCTGGACTGTCACCCCGGTTCGGTCCGATTTTTTTTTTCTTTTTTTTTTCACTAACACATAAGCCTGCCCAGATGAAAAGTCCATCCTTGCTTTAAGTGACAGGGAAGCTGCCTCAGGCTGTGTGAGAGGATTATGGGCAAACAGGTATGTGACATGGTGACATGTCTATAATCAAAGTGTGGCTGCCGAGCAGTTCCCCGAACGCGTCCAGGTAGAGGTCGTAGGGCACAGCTTTCCATTCCAAAGAGGAAAAGCATGGGATGCGAAAAAGGCTCGCTGTGTTTTCTCTCTCTGCTAATGTTTTCGTTTTCTGCCACAGCCCAGAAATATCCTTGGCCTCTGAGTGGATTACATTTTCATAGCAAAGCGGAGGCTTTAACTCCCACAGATGTTAATGGAGGCCGTATAGCTATGCAGCGCTTTCAAAATGTACCACTTAATGTCTGAACCTTTTAATCATGCTAGAAATTTTTTTTCTAGCAAATAAACACAAATCTATTTTTGCACGAACAAAGGAAAGAAACAAGCACACATTCTACTCCCTCTCTCCTTGGAGTCTATACTGACTCTGTCTTTGAAAATTCACCAAACATCTGTGAGCTTTCTCCCAGACTTGATGGCTTCCAGACTCAAATTCAGCTCTCATTTATTTGGACACAAACAACCAAAGGAACAAAACCTTCAAATAACTAACACTTCTCTACATTAAACTTCTATGGGGGAATTTTTTCTAGGGCCCATCAGAGAGCAAGCTTATCTCAGGGATTCATTTTTAAAAGCAACCTGAAGATTTTCCAAAGGAGAGGACACTTTCTGCCCAGGCTCCTCTGCCTTATCCATGGACCGTAGTAGACGATGAACATGGGCAGTAGACCTCACCAGGGCTGGGACCACACGACACCCCACACACCATTGCATGCCCATTGCTTCACACACGTTGACATGTCATGTGTGCGGCCTGATGCCATTGATATTCCAGAACAACAGTAACAGAAAGATTCTATAAGCTATTCAGTTTGAGAAATGAGTTTATTTATTGCATATTTTTCTTTTAACATCAGTCATCTAATTGTGGTCCCCAGTGCAGCAGCATCTAGGAACTTGGTAGTGATGCACCTGCTTAAGCCCCAATACAAATTCACCGAACCTCAACCTCTGAGGGTGGGCCCTCCGGGTGATTTTGACGCACATGGACATTTGAGAACCAGTGGTGTTCAGAACTGCGTTTACCCGAATACTCTTTTCTATGTTTCCCGGGTAGGTGGAGGTTTTTTTATAGCCTATTGCCCATTTTTATACCAATTCACTATGTTTGAGTGTACTCCAAGGCAGCCAGTGCCCTGTTACATGCTGTACTGAATGAACCTCCGTGTGCAGAGAAGTGGAACCCAAGACCCAGAAAGAAATCAGAGATGGAGAGAGAAATAAGGAGACAGGTCCATGGGTTTTGCTACGCAGATGAAGGAGATCAGGTGTCCGCCTTCTTCCTAGTAGTTACAGAAGCAGTTCAAGCATCTTTGAATTATAGAATACAGGTTAAAAAATGGGGCTAAACAAAATGTCCTATGGAAGGTCAAATATAAAAGGCTCAATTCAGTGCTACTTTATTGACAGTTATGTGTGTAATCTACTTTTAGCGACTACATCACTTCTGGAATATATACTTCTGCTATAGCCCTTGCCATGATGCATGAGAATTGCTTACTAATCTAGGTCCATATCTCTGTGAAGGCGGGGAACGCTGTGCTGTATTCAATTTTGCTATTCCTTAGTACATACCTAATAGACATTTGGTGCTCAGTGGATAGCTGTTGAACTAAGCCAAGCCCTTCTTGTTTGGGGGAGCTTCATGCTTGCCAAGTATGAAGACACAGAGAGTGAAAGGAAAAACAGGCAAAGCACAAACTAGGGAAAAGCTTAGGAGATGATGGGGTCAGAGGGGAAGCATGGCAAATAGGGAAAGATTCAGGGAGCCTGATGGGAGAAAATGCCGTGATTGGAAGTATGAATCTGGGGCTGAAAAAAGAAAGGAAATGGTGGGAAAATGTGATGGTTGGAGGAAAACAGAAGGGGTTGTGTATGAAGAGGAAAACTTGGACTGTGGCGTTTGACAAGAATAGCGTGTTCAGAAAACAGAATGGAACGAGCTGGGGGCGGCCAAGAGAAGACTGGATGGAAGATATGAAATACCATGAGCGGCAGGAGAGAACAAAAGCATGGGGTGAGGGTGGGAATGAGAACTTTGTATTTTATTTGATCAGCTAGACCGACAGACTTTAAAGTTCATTGTTTGGTCATCAAAGGCAAGTCCAACTCCCACAATTATTCATCTGTCGGGGATCCCACAACTGCCCGAAGGTCCTTGGCAACACGCTTTGTTTCTCTTTAACTGGTCTTAGAGGGTTTTTCTGGATGACAGTCATTGGGTGGCCCCTCTCCTCAGCCTTGTTAAGTGCCTCCCCGAAAACCAAGAGGGAAGGGCCAGTGGGCTGCAGGGTCAGTGCTGGACTTAGGAGCTGAGGCCCATCTACCTGACTGTGAAGAGACTGTAGGTGCAAGGCCACTGGTCCAAGACGGACCCCTTCTTTTTTGTCTCAAAATCGGAGGCTTTTCTCATTGAATACATTTTTGGTGATTTGAGGGCTGAGGGGAGGGCTCTCAGCCAATTCCCAGCGCTGCAGGGAGCCCCAGCGATGGGTCATGGGTCCAAAGCATCAGTTGCCATCAATAGATATGCAAACAGTTCATTTACAATTTTCTTAAGCAAACTGCATTTAAAATTTTTTAAATCAATTACTTTTTTCCTTAAAACATGTGTTTTTTTTTAAAGAATATTACATTTAAAAAAAACACAAAAATTTCTCCAAATCTCACTAAAGCAGAAATAACTGTTATCACCATTCTGGAGTTGCACTTTTTTGGGGGAGTGGGGGTGGGGAGGGTATTTGTGCATGTGCACTTGTCCTAGAAAAAGTAAACACTTTCAGGAAATTGCATTGGCAAGACAGCGTATTGGTTTTATAGTTCATGTTCACCATTGTGAACTATCCGTTACTGTAATTAACGGACTCTAGGAATACAGTATGAGAAAGTGGTACCCTGGGTTTCCCCTCTCACTCTTGCAGGTTCAACTTCCCTCCTTCTCGGGTTCTCTCATGTTCCCCTGCAACTTCCCATCTACATTAAGCCTGGGTTACCCCAAACCACCTGCCCAATGCTTCCCTCTCTCACTTTTTGCAAAAGTACGCTCCATACGGTCTTCACCCCCAACCTGCCCAGTGTCACTTTTACCTGATACTTGCTCCCAGGTTCTCCTGTCCCCCAAATTGTGTTAACAATATTCTCAGTAATGCACTAGTGATCCAAACGTCACAGCCCAAAGAATGTTCTTTTCTTTTCTGACAGGGCTTCTCTGCTGCAGTTGGCACTTAGGGTGTTTACTCTTTAAAATTCTAGACTCTGGACTTCTGTGACTTGGCCTGAGTTTATATTTGATCTCTGCCACCTAGAGGTAGCTGTGCAGTGTCTTGATATCTCTGTGCTTTGTTTGCCTCACTTTGAAAGTAGAGATAATAGTAGAACCTAATGTATAGAATGGGATTTTTAAAGGATTAAATGAACTAAATGGTACAAATTACTTAGACTACCGCCTCCAGAAATAATGACAATGATCACAGGGATGATGTCTTCCCAGGCCAGTTCATTCTATACATGTTAGTTTTTGAATCGAGACTGAGGGCTTCATTAAAATTCTGATCACTCCATCCGCATTGTTCAACATTCTAAGTTCCAAGAACTGTCTTCATTACCTGTACCAATACAGCCTTGACTCTTGCCCATATTTGCTATTGTGCAGCTGTTTGTAAAGGCTGGAATTTAGGTTCACCCACTTCCCTAGTTTTCTTTGCTAAATAGGAGTTGTCCAAGTCTGACTGCTGTCAATTTCAGGGGACAGAATTTTGTAGATTACCTGGAAGAGAACAACTTTGTGTCATTGCTATCAAAAAAATTATCTCCTCTGTGCAGAAATCATTTGTTTTATATATGTGTGTGTGTGTATATATATGTGTGTGTGTGTGTGTGTGTGTGTGTGTGTGTGTGTGTTTAATGTCCCATTTGCAGCATTATTCCTTCCATAAAACAAAGACTTTTTTTGAGCTGCTTAGAGGTTGAATATGAAATAGACAAGTGTGTCCTTAAGACTCTTATTGGTAGACCTCACTTCCCCCAATACCCACAGCCTCATGCTTGTCCTGGTTGTCCAGGGACCCTGCTGCCAGCTTGAGAAGCATCCTGTAACCTGGAATTTGCTCTTTTTCCTTAAAAACCCTCAGACACCCACACAGTCCTCTCCTACAGTCCCATTTTCCCACTGTGGCAATAACAAATGGGCAATTCCCTAGGACTTTATCTTTAATAAAAACCCAAGTGCCTCTTGGAAAGTGCCATTAGTACTTGGTATTTAAGGCCATACAGGGCCAGTATTTCAAACCTCTGACCACCTGGTGAGAGCAGTAGGCTCCGCCTTCCACCCCCAGGTGGACATTAACACCTAATAGGCACATACTTTTTTAGGATTAATGAATCTCCTGACCCTTGGTGTCCAAGTCAATAAAAAAAACCTCTCAAGTTTAGACAATTATTCCTATACCCATAAAATGCTACCTTGAACATGTTTTTATCACTAGAATGGTCCTTGGCCCAGTTCTTGATTTTAGAATAAAGCAATTCCCATTTTCCCAAGTTAAGCTAGGTAAGAAAAGTTTTACTGCATCAGGAAAGACTTCTTAAATCTATCGTCTGGCATTAAAAACTTGCCACAGAGTGGGTGGCGGTGTTGCTTTCCTTTGCACCTCCAGGAACAAGGGGAGCCCCTGGCCCAGCAACTTGCAGACCAACTAGAGAACTTGCCAGGGAAAGGAATTGGATTCTTTCCAGTTCGGCCACCTGCCCCTGGATTGGCTAACTCGTTTTACCTCTTGAACGTCTCTAATTGGTTATATCTAATGAAGCAGTGGGAGATTGCTAAGAAGGAAAATTTTAACTGAATTAGTAAAGTAACGGGGGGAAGGGAGGATTGTGGTAGCTTCTGGATGCTGTTTAATATAGACCCTCTTTATCAGGGGAAATATTTTCCACTTTCAACTTTAACAAATTATAAAGATTTTGTAATGTGGTCAACCTGTAAATTTGTGGAGCCATGTTAATTATAAGTGTTGGTTTAAAAAAAATCTTTATTAGGTAACAGTTCAAGATAATTGGTACCCAGCAAATTCAAGACTGTGAACATTGTACATGAGCTACGGATACTAGTAGAAATTAACCCCATTGTTATCACCTGGCTTTCTAACCTTTTACAGGTTAGTGCTAACTTTGCTGGCTTTTGAAATTCCAGTGAGCACTGCGATAGGAAATGAAACAAAACATACCTAACTAATACGTGTTATACATCATTACTGGACAATTGATGGAGATAAAGAAAAGAACAACGTAGTTAGAAATTAAAATAGCATCCAGGATTTGGAATAGCAGAATATATGTGTCTTGCTTGGCCCTTTCTGTAGAAAAGAAAATTTACTTTGAATATACCATGAAGATTTGGGGACTGCAGATGTATATCCACAAGACCTGTATTAGAGTTCTTTATCAGAATTAAAAGATTTAAGAGCTTTTAAAAATATAGATGTATATTTTTTTTGCGATGTCGTCTTCTGAAAGGATCCATACACACAAACACACACACACACGCACACTCTTTAAGCAGACCCTGCCACATAAGCCTAAAATTCATTCAAAGTTACAACACTGGAATGGTGAGGTTTATTGTCATTTCTATGTATTCTCCCCACGGATCCCTTCCCTTTGTGCTGTAATCACTTTTCACAGCTCAGTGGTCTCTCTGAGGCTGTCTTCAAGCCCTGATTCTCAAAAGGGTCCAAATGAAACAGTCACAGACAACCTAGAGGCAGCACACAACCAACGCCTCAAACCCATTGCTGCAGAAGGTAATTATCCACATAGAACAATGCCTTTATTGAGTTTAGCACTTAGAGTAGGGTGTTTTTATTTATATATTTGTTTTTGGTCTTTTCTGAGTGTCTGCTGTGTTCCTCTTTTTCCCTCCTCAGTAGCTCCTGCCAAGCAAATGTGGCAATACTGACAGTTGCCACTTTGTAAGCAGCCTTGCCATTCCCTTCTGTTCCCCCTCCATGTGTTCCTCTAGCTGGGCCAACTGTGAGGTGTCTACAAAGAGGTACAAATGGCAGTAATTAGTAAATATCAATCTAAAAGCTAGAAAATATACACAGTGTACGTACTGATGTATATGTGTACTGATGTATACATCACAGCAGCAGAGACAACATCTACCGGCCAGCATAGCCTTTGCAAAATTTACACTTGAGTTGGGTGAATATTTATTTGATTGAATACGTTTCTAAAGGGGGAGCATTGTTTCATTTTCTCTCCATATTGTATTAAAATATTATGCATATAATTAAGCTGCAAATGTCTTTAAACAGGAAATCTCTTTGTCTTGAATGAAGCCCTGCATTGCTTCTTTATGCTTTTTTCAGTTTCGGAGCACACGAATCTTAGGAAACATTCCCATTTGCATGTACTTAGAATAGCAGAGATACTAGAAGACAACTGTCTTAATTAGCTTAATCATGAGGAGACTGGTAACTAGATTATGTCCACTTATGCTGAGCTTAGCACATTAGAAAATGGGTTTAGACATCACCAACAACAAATAAGTTGAGTTTCTTACATGGATGAATGTCCCAATGCTGTAAGTTCTTCAAATGAGCTATTCAAAGACTAGATCTATAGTTTACAAGAAAGGAGAAAGCGATTCTACCTGAGATGAGCTAATTTATTCCTTTTTTATTTACTCTTTAAAATGATTCCTCTGCAGAAGTAAGCTGCACTTGGTATTCATATCTGAATAAAGTCTTCACTCTTCAGTTTTCATTGATTGCTACTTGTGATTAAATAGGATATTTTAATTTAGAATGCAAACTCTTGTTTTTTAAATCGCTTAAGAAAATAAATTGCTTTATTTATTAGCCTGTGCTAACTCAGGGATAGTCTAATGTGTGATTAAAAGGAATGGCCCATGTGGTTGACAGTGGAAGAGAGATGAGCAGGAAACAAATTTGGAATCACAAGCATGATGGATGAATTCATGAACAACCTGTGTGGTAGCTACAGTGACCTTTTTTTAATGAGGCTATTTGAACTTCACGGTATGGTTTTTCCCCTACTTTATCGACATCTTAACTTTTATAAAACTTACGGAAGTGATTGTTCTGATTTTTGTAAATGCTGATTTAATGCCTGCAGCATATTCTAGCACAGGGATATAATCCTTTTATTAAGGAATACTCTGTTATTGTACATGGCTTCTAATTGTTCCTTATTGTAAATAAGGTTACAGTGAACAACTATTGATAAATCTTTGTCCACATTTAATACTATTTCTTTAGCAATAACTCTTTTAACTCAATCTTTGTCCCATGATCTAAACTTGGTACTGCCTCATAATTGACTTCATGAGCCTATAGAAGCGATATAGGGTATTCAAATGCCATTGAGACTTTCATGTTTTGTTGCGTTCACTTTCACTGTTTCATCAACTATTCTCTCTCAAAAGTATCACAGCTACGTAGACCTCAGTTGCCTACCTTACAAATATCTACTTTAAACTCATCGAGCCTAAATTTGAATGGATAAAAGAGACAAATTTGAAAATGATTGCACCTCATGGAAATTTCTTAAGGAAAAGTTTATTATGGAGTCCATTTAATTGGTATCAACCCTAGTGTGCTTTTTAGTCAAATTCACCAAACCAGTATACATACACCTTTCTAAAAATTAATCATTTGGATGCTACAGTAAGTTGTTTGCAAACCTGGCTGAGGATGCAGGTCCTGAAGTATGCTTTAACAATACAATTTACTAGACCCACTAAATCAGACTACCCAAAGGCTGGTCCTGGAGAATGGGTATTTTTAAAATCGGACCAGTTGGTTCTGCTGATCCACCAGGTTGGACATCTACAGAGCCAGGGCCATCATTTAGCCTTTATACTATGACGCTCTTTATTTTTATTTTATTTTTTTTTTATTTTTCGCTTAAAGTATTACAAAGGGTATTACATAAGTGTCCTTTTTTCCCCCCCGCCCTTGACAAACCCCTACCCTCCCTTACCCCCCAGTGTCTTATGTCCATTAGTTATGCTTATATGCATGCATACAAGTCCTTCGGTTGAACTCTTACTCCCCTCCCTCCTGCCCCCCAACTCTCTCTGGCCTTCCCACTGCAGTTTGACAATCAGTTTGAGGCAGCTCTGCCTCTGTATCTATTATTGTTCAAAAGTTTGTAATGGTCTTTATTATCCATGAATGAGTGAGATCATGTGGTATTTTTCCTTCATTGACTGGCTTGTTTCACTTAGCATAATGCTCTCCAGTTCCATCCATGATGTTGCAAATGGTAGGAGTTCCTTCTTTTTAACAGCAGCATAGTATTCCATCGTGTAGATGTACCACAGTTTTCTAATCCATTCATCTACTGATGGGCACTTAGGCTGTTTCCAGATCTTAGCTATGGTGAATTGTGCTGCTATGAACATCTGGTTACATATATCCTTTCTGATAGGTGTTTCTGGTTTCTTGGGATATATTCCTAGAAGTGGGATCACAGGGTCAAATGGGAGTTCCATTTCCAATTTTTTGAGGAACCTCCATACTGCCTTCCATAGTGGCTGCACCAGTCTGCATTCCCACCAGCAGTGCACAAGTGTTCCTTTTTCTCCACATCCTCTCCAGCACTTGTCGTTTGTTGATTTGTTGATGGTGGCCATTCTGACAGGTGTGAGATGGTACCTCATTGTTGTTTTGATTTGCATCTCTCGGATGATTAGTGACTTTGAGCATGTTTTCATATGTCTCTTGGCTTTCTGAATGTCCTCTTTTGAAAGGTGTCTATTTAGCTCCTTTGCCCATTTTTTGATTGGATTGTTTATCTTCTTTTTGTTAAGTTGTATGAGTTCCCTATAAATTTTGGAGATTAAGCCCTTATCAGATATGACGTTGGCAAATATGTTTTCCCAAGAGGTGGGTTTTCTTGTTGTTTTGTTGATGGTTTCTTTTGCTGTGCAGAAGCTTTTTATTTTGATGTAGTCCCATTTGTTCAGTTTCTCTTTAGTTTCAACTGCCCTAGGAGCTGTATCAGTGAAGAAATTGTTTTGGCATAAGTCTGAGATTTTGTTGCCTTTGTGTTCTTCTAGAATTTTTATGGTTTCCTGTCGTACATTTAAGTCCTTTATCCATTTTGAGTTTATTCTTGTGTATGGTGTAAGTTGGTGGTCTAGTTTCATTTTCTTGCATATATCTGTCCAATTTTCCCAACACCATTTATTGAAGAGACTATCTTGGCTCCATTGTATGTTCTTGCCTCCTTTGTCAAAAATTAATTGAGCATATTGGTTCGGGCTAATTTCTGGACTCTCTATTCTATTCCACTGGTCTATATGTCTGTTCTTGTGCCAGTACCAGGCAGTTTTGAGAACAGTGGCTTTGTAATACAGTTTGATATCTGGCATTGAGATCCCACCTACTTTGTTCTTTCTCAGGATCGCTGCAGCTATTCGGGGTCTTTTTTTATTCCAGATGAATTTTTGGAGAGTTCGTTCTAGATCTTTGAAGAAGGCCATTGGTATTTTAATGGGAAGTGCGTTGAATGTATAGATTGCTTTGGGTAGTATGGACATTTTAATGATGTTGATTCTACCAATCCAAGAACATGGTATGTTCTTCCATCTGTTTATGTCTTCCTCTATCTCTTTTTTCAACGTCCTGTAGTTTTCTGAGTAGAGGTCTTTAACCTCTTTAGTTAAGTTTATTCCTAGGTATCTTAATTTTTTTGGTGCGATGGTAAATGGGATTGTTTTTCTAATCTCTCTTTCTGAAAGTTCACTATTGGTGTATAGAAATGCCTCAGATTTCTTGGGGTTAATTTTGTATCCTGCTACATTGCCAAATTCATGTATTAAGTCTAGTAGCTTTTTGATGGAGTCTCTAGGGTTTTGTATGTATAATATCATGTCATCTGCAAATAAGGACAGTTTTACTTCCTCTTTTCCAATTTGGATGCCTTTTATTTCTTCTTCTTGCCTAATTGCAATGGCTAATACTTCCAGTACTATGTTGAACAGGAGTGGTGAGAGTGGGCATCCCTGTCTTGTTCCTGTTCTTAGGGGAAATGGTGTTAGTTTTTGTCCATTGAGTATGATGTTGGCTGTGGGCCTGTCATATATGGCTTTTATTATGTTGAGGTATGATCCTTCTATTCCCACCTTGATGAGAGTTTTTATCAAAAATGGGTGTTGGATTTTGTCAAATGCTTTTTCTGCATCAATTGATAGGACCATGTGGTTTTTTTCTTTCAATTTGTTTATGTGATGTATCACGTTTATTGATTTGCGTATATTGTACCATCCTTGCATCCCTGGGATAAATCCTACTTGGTCATGGTGTATGATCTTTCTGATGTACTGCTGGATACGATTTGCTAAGATTTTGTTGAGGATTTTGGCATCTATGTTCATGAGGGATGTTGGCCTGTAATTCTCTTTCATTGTGTTGTCTTTACCTGGTTTTGGTATTAGGGTGATGCTGGCTTCATAGAATGAGCTTGGAAGTGTTCCTTCCTCTTGAATTTTTTGTAGTAGTCTGAGGAGAGTAGGTTTTAGTTCTTCCTTGAATGTTTGGTAGAACTCCCCTGTGAAGCCGTCTGGCCCTGGGCTTTTGTTTGCTGGAAGCTTTCTGATGACTGCTTCAATTTCTTCCATAGTTATTGGCCTATTGAGGTTTTTAGATTCTTCCTGATTGAGTTTTGGAATGTTGTATTTTTCTAGGAATTTGTCCATTTCCTCCAGGTTGTCTAGTTTGTTGGAGTAGAGTTGCCCGTAGTATTGTTTAACAATCATTTGTATTTCTGTGGGGTCTGTTGTTATTTCGCCTCTATCATTTCTGATTTGGTTTATTTGGGACCTTTCTCTTTGCTTCTTGGTGAGCCTGGCGAGGGGTTTGTCAATCTTGTTTATCCTTTCAAAGAACCAGCTCTTGGTTTCATTGATTTTCTGTATTTTTTTTTTTGGTCTCTATGTCATTGATTTCTGCTCTAATCTTTATTATCTCCTTCCTTCTGCTCACTCTGGGGTTTTCTTGTTGCTCTCTTTCTAATTCTTTGAGTTGTAGAGTTAGATGATTAACTACCATTTTTTCTTGTTTTTTGAGATAGGCCTGTAGAGCTATAAACTTCCCTCTCAGGACTGCTTTCATTGTGTCCCAGAGGTTTTGGATTGTTGTGTTTTCATTGTCATTAGTGTCCAGGATGTTTTTAATTTCTTCTTTGATGTCATCGGTAACCCAATCAATATTTAATAACATGCTATTCAGCTTCCAAGTGTTTGAGTATTTTGGATTGTTTTTATTGTAGTTTATTTCTAACATTATGCCATCGTGGTCTGAGAAGATGCTTTTTATGATCTCAATCTTCTTGAATTTGTGGAGACTTTGCTTGTGACCCAATATGTGGTCTATTTTTGAATATGTCCCATGAGCACCTGAGAGGAATGTATATTCTGCAGCTGTGGGGTGTAGTGTTCTGAAGATGTCAATTAAGTCCATCTGATCTAGTGAGTCATTTAGGATTGCTGTTTCTTTGCTGATTGTTTGTCTAGCGGATTTATCCAGTGATGTCAATGGTGTATTAAAGTCCCCTACTATGATTGTGTTATTGTCGATATCTCCCCTGATATCTTCCAGAAGTTTTCTTATGTATGTGGGTGCTCCTGCATTGGGTGCATATATGTTTACCAGGGTTATATCTTCTTGTTGTATTGATCCCTTTAGTATTATGAAGTGGCCTTCCTTATCTCTGGTTATGGCCTTCACTTTGAGATGTATTTTGTCAGATATAAGTATTGCTACCCCAGCTTTCTTTTCCTTTCCATTTGCGTGAAAGATATTTTTCCATCCCTTCACTTTCAGTCTGTGTGAGTCCTTTCCAATGAGGTGGGTCTCTTGTAGACAGCAGATGTATGGGTCATGTTTTTTTATCCATTCAGCCACTCGATGTCTTTTATTTGGAGCATTTAGTCCATTTACATTTAAAGTTATTATTGAAAGGTACTTGTTTGTAGCCATTTCTTTTGTGTGTGTGTGTGTGGCTGTTTTCTTTCTGAGCTTGATATTTCTTCTTTTACACCAGTCCCTTTAGCATTTCTTGCATGGCTGGCTTGGTGGTGATAAACTCCCTTAGCCCTTTTTTGTCTGTGAAGCTTCTTATTTCCCCTTCAATTTTGAATGATAGCCTTGCTGGATAGAGTATTCTTGGATTCAGTCCTTTGCTTTGCATCACTTTGTAGATTTCTGTCCATTCTTTTCTGGCCTGATGTGTTTCTGTTGAGAAATCATTTGATAATCTAATGGGAGATCCCTTGTATGTTACTTTCCGTCTCTCTCTTGCAGCCTGTAAGATTCTCTCTTTATCCTGAACATTTGCCATGGTAATTATGATGTGTCTTGGTGTGGGTCTTTTCGGGTTCACCTTGTTTGGGACTCTCTGGGCTTGTGTGACTTTTTTCTTCCCCACCTCAGGGAAGTTTTCTGATATTATTTCTTCGAATAGGTTTTCTAATCCATGTTCATCTTTCTGTTGTTCTGGCACCCCTATTATTCGTATGTTGCTTCGTTTCATGTTGTCCCAAAGTTCCCTTAGGCTCTCCTCCTGTCTTTTAATTTTTTTCTCCATTTGCAGTACAGTTTGAGTGTGTTTTGCTTCCTTGTCTTCTAATTCACTGATTCGGTCCTCCGCTTCTCCCAGTCTACTGTTGATACTTTCAATGGTGTTTTTTATTGCAGCTAAGTCGCTCTTCATTTCTTCTTGGGACTTACTTAAGTTGTTGATTTTTTCATCTGTTTCTTCTAGCTTCTTGCATACGTAGTTGAGTTTTTCATCTGTTTCTTCTTGCTTCTTGAACATCTGGTGCATGTACTCTAGGAACCTTATTCTGAATTCTTTTTCCGTCATGTTGCATATCTCTGTCTCACTTAGCTGCTTTTCTGGCGAGTCCTCCTTTTCTTTCCTTTGGGGGTTTCTTTGTCTACCCATGTTTGATCTCACTGACATTACTAGTTGTTGAATCGTTCAGTGGCTGGACCCTGGGTGGCAGTGGCTGCTCCCTGGGTGGCAGTGGCTCCTCGGTCTGTGGTTGCTCCTTGGGCGGTTGTGGTAGCAGCGGCTCCTCTGTTGATAGCAGGGCCTCTGATGGGTGCTGTTCACAGTTGTGGTGGCTCTTCTGGCTGGTGGAGGGAGGCTTCAGACGCAGCAACTGTTCCCCAGGCAGAGCGTGTGGTGATCAGGAGGCCGCTGTTGCTTGAATCTGTTGCGTTGATTTAGAGGCACAAAATACAACACAACAAGGCACAATGTACCAGGCACTGAACACTATTGTATTTACGATATTACTAACCCCAAATAAAGGTGGCCACCCGAGCTAAGAGAGTTGGGAGATAAGGGGGAAAGAAGAGAAAAAGGTAGAAGAGAAAAAAGAAAGAAAGAAAAAAAAAGGAGTGCAAAAATGAGATTGGAAAAGGGAGGGGAAAAAGAGGAGGAAAAAAAGAAAAAAAAGAAAAAAAAAGAAGAAGAAAAAAAGTAAGAGAGAAAAGAGAGTGAAGTGTAAAAGGGGGAGAGACTATTTATGTGAGGAGAAAACTCCTATAGGTCCGCCACTAATAACAACAAATTGCAGCAACAGATTCCTGGAGATGAATACAAACTACAAACAACCAATAATATCAAGCGACGCAAGGGGACAGAGAAGCGCAGAAATAACCAGGGGGGCGGGGGGGAGAGGGAGGGGCAGGAAAATAAAAAGAATAAGCAGTCTAACCTCACAAACGATCAAAAAAAGAAAAAAAAAAAAGAAAAACAATATACTCGTCAATCAGGCAAACAACGATAAAACAATAGAGAGAGAAAAGAAGAAGAAGAGAGAGAAAAAAAAATGGATAGTGAAGGAAGATAAGGGAAAGGTGTATAAGGATTTAGAACAGGGGATTGGACATAGGATATTTAAGCAGGGTTAAATTTTGACAGAGGGTAAAAAGAATAGGGAAGATCTAAAGCTGGAGTAGGGTAAGAGAAACAGGACAGCAAAAGGGAAAAAGTGGGGAAGACTGTTTAGCACAGAGGCAAATTGAGGTAGAGAAAAATGTTGCTAAAGGAACGATGAAAATAGAATGGAGAACATTAGTCCCAAAATAAAATAAAGACAAGATAAGATGACACTTTAAAAACTGGTAAAATGGTAGCGGTAATAATACTAGTTAAAAATAAAAATGTAGTAGCTGAAAGGGCAAAATCGGGTGATGGAGAAAAAGAAAAAAGAAAAAGAAAAAGAAAAAAGAAAAAAAAAAAGAAAAATGTTTTCTTAGTTAAAAGGAGAAAAAGTAATTTAAAAAAATAAAAATAAAAATGTGCATTAATGCAGGTGCTTCAGATCTTCTACTCTTCTTATTGGCATGCCCGGAATTCAGGAGAATGTTGACTTTCCCTCTGATACACTGTTCCTCCTTGTTGCAAGCCACAGTCCTTAATGCCTTATCTGTATTTATAGAGGAGTCAGTTCGTGGCTCTGCCTCTGGGTGGCAGTGTGTCTGGGTTGACCTCCGAGGCTATAAGTTCTCTCCGACCAGTTCTCTATTGTACCTGAACCAGCTCCGCCCAGAGGTGGTTCCCCCGGCGCCACTCCCAGCTCTGTTTCCCAGGCTCCCCAAAATCAATCTTCCCCTACAATCTCTGCTAGTGACCCCAACTGGGCACTCACATGCACTGGGCTCAACAATCAAACTCACAGAAGTAAGAGGAAGTATGTAAACTAGAGCCTGGGAAGCTGTTCGAACTCGCAGGGTTCCACCCTCCAGAACCGCGCGGAGTGTCTGCGCGCGCTCAAGCCCCTGGCAACAACAAGTAGCCGGCTATCAGGGAAACTCTGAGGCAGCCCTTTTGTCCAGTCCAACTATGGGCTCATTTATAGTGTTACCTTCTGGCAGCAGCCCTGCGGGAGCCCTCCCCCCTTGCGAGACACGCTGGCCTCTATAGGCACGGATTTTGGAGAGCGCGGATTTTGGCGGACGCAGATTTCCCCCTGCGCCCGCGCGATATGACGCTCTTTAGATTTAAAAGAACATCAGACAACAGGGAGGGCAGGTAGAAGAGCCAGGAGACTATATGAGTTAAACAGCCTTGAACCTCTGTTTCACTTCCAAGAAATCCCACAGCGCCCTTGCATGTCCTCACCCCTATTCTTTTCTCAACCATTAAAGCAGACAGTGAGGGACTCTGGGTCTAGAAGACTGTGTAACTTTTATGGACTGCTTTGCTTCACTATAAGGAGAGGGAACAGATTAGTAGAATGTGGGAGTCAATACACACACAAAAAGGTATTTTATATAAGGGAATATTTACCGACGATTCCAGTGTTCTATATTTACACACTAATATGTATTGTATCTATTCACTTCCCAAGAAAAAAAAACAACAATTACAGCTTGCCATCCTACCTAAGAGAAAATTATTTGCCTCTTCCCTGTCTCAAAAGAGAGAAGATATGATCTCCCTAAATATTTATTTACTAAACCCATTACGTGCACTGAATATCAGCAGTCCCAGGCATCTATTAAATAGGCACAGATGTGAGAATGATCATGACTTGATGTCTTATACTCCATTAATCCCACAATTAAATCTGTTGATCTGGCTTCTCCCTTTCTCCCACCCCATTCCATGAATATTTGTATGAAAGCTACACACTCAGATAAAAATTAATATATCCAGTCCCTGCCATGGTGAAACTTACTTTGTAATAAGGGAGAGAAGACACCAAGTCGTCCACATCTACCTGTTCATGTGAACAAGTGAACAGCATCAGCAGGAGGCTCAGGGCAAGGGAGGAGGTTCTGTGAGTTGGCTGGTCCTTAGAGAACAGGTGGTGAAGGTGGGAGAATGTCTCTGGGAGCCCTGTCTGTGCTTGAAGGGAGAGAGGGGTTGTGAGATGAGAAATCATTCCCCACACTGCTCTGGTCTCTAAAGTCCAATTACTTGAAAATCATAGGGAAAAGAAAGCAAGGCTAGCCACATCGGGATAGAGGATCTGGAAATGAAAGTAGGTAGGTAAGTCGCAAACTCCTGACAGAAACTTTCCCAGGCAGTAATCAGCACTTAACCGTTGATCTTGAGTGAAATGACACATGGAAGCTTTTGCAATGCAACAAGCCAACACCAGCTTTCACTTTCTTAAACAAAAGGTAATTTACTGAAAGATATCGGACCCCTCTTCCAGGAGAGTCCTGGAGAACCAGGCTTTAAGCACAGCAGAGACTCAATAAAAGTTTATAGTTCATGCTACATGTCAGAGGCAGCCAGTGTGAGAATCGGCTCCTTAGAGTTATTGCAAACCATATTACCAGTGCCCACGGTTCACTGCAGCAGGGAAAGAAAGCCCTGGAGAGTCTCGTACTGGCAATTAGGTGCTGCAGCCAGAAAATGACATGTGTAATTTCCACCCACAATCCATTGGCCCAAAATTAGTCATTTGTCTCCTCCCAACTGCCAGGAGATGATATCCTCCCACAAGACAGGAGAGGAAAATCAGATATAGGTGCCCAGTCGATGCCTCTGTTATGGGTAGGAAGTAAGGCCCAAAAAGCAGGGATGACTTTATCTTAGATGGTCTTGTCAGGGTACTTCTGCTAAAATGGATGAACCCAAACAATACTCAAGGCTCTGTTGATGACATTCAAATGTCAGGGAAGAAATATCTGATTGGCCTAGCTTGGTTCAAATGCTCACTACTTTCCCTGGGTCAGCAGGAACATTATGGGTAGTAACCATGCATAAAAGTTAAAAGGGAACCCAGGTGCTATTAGGAAGTAGCCTAGGATATGAATACATGGTGTTTGTTGAATAGTAAAAATATCCCCTTGAATTGAGAGGTGGCCAGGAAGCTTTTCAGTAGTCACTGAATATTTATGGAGCACTCACTATGTGCTTTTCTCAGAACTGAGGATCCAGCAGTGAGCACAATAGATGAAGTCTTCCCTCTCACAGAACCTACACTTTTAATGGTCAGATAATCGTGGTTGGTGGATTGCTTGGTGGTTTGGAGAACATTCTGTAATTATGGGGGTAGGAAATGATTTCAGGGGTCCTCAAACGTTTTAAACAGGGGGCCAGTTCACTGTCCCTCAGACCGTTGGAGGGCCGGACTATAGTTTAAAAAAAAACAACTAATACAATATTTGTATTTGCATGTGGCCCGCGGGCCGTAGTTTGAGGACCCCTGGATTATATGGTCAAGGTAGCTCTAGTGAGAGCTTTCAAAAAGAAAAGATTTTAGAAGTTAAATGTCTGTTTCTCATTCCTGGAAGATTTGCAACTGAAGCTGACTGGCCATTTATTGCAAATGTTAAAGGATTGCATTGATTATGACAGAGAGAGAGAGAAAGAGAGAGAGAGAGAGAGAGAGAGAGAGAGAGAGAGAGAGAGAGAGAGAGAGAGAGAGAACGAGAACGAACACACACAACTTACTTAGGTTCCTTCCAGCCCAAAGTTCAGTAAGTTGATGAGAGCCCAATAGCAAACTGAGAAACAGAGATATAGAATGAGGGAGTATTTGAGCAACATTATCCTCAGGAAGGAAACATTTCATCTTGGTAACAGAGGCCTCCATAGGTTACCTTGAGTAGAATTCTGAAGTGGAAAACCAGATGCACACCTCAGCTATCACTATGCGGGGGGTGATAGCTGCTCACCTACTGCTTGTACTTGGTCTTCTGTCCTGGTGTACTGTCTGGTGGCAATTAGCAGATCTACCTTCAAAATTCAACCGGTTGTCTCTCTCCTAAGGATTTCACTCTCTGTCATATCATAATATTCAAAATTGCTTGTCTCCAGACAGTTAATATAATTCCATGAGGAAAGAAATGTTTACTTGATTTGCTTGTTATTGTATCCTCAGTGCCTAGAAGAGAGTCTGGAACACAGTAAACCCCCAAAAAGTATTTCCTGAATGAGTTGCATGGATGCTGAAAGAAAACAGTTAATGAGAAAAGGCTGTGGGGATGAAAGGGTAAAAGACACCATATAAAATGCTTGAAGATGATGAATGCACTCTTTATCACACTAAACATCTTTGTTTGTTCTTAGGTATTTGTTCAGGTGGGGAAAAAATTCTCTGGGGATTTCAGATACCTATGGTTTACCAGTGGTCAGCAAACTCATTAGTCAACAGAGCCAAATATCAACAGTACTTCTTCAAAATAGACTCGCTCAGGCCGAAAACCGACTTCTGCGCATGGGCCACGGAGTTTCAATTGCACTGGATGCGCGCCCGCACATGGTATTTTGTGGAAGAGCCACACTCAAGGGGCCAAAGAGCCGCATGTGGCTCGCGAGCCACAGTTTGCCAACCACGGGTTTATACAGTCAGATCTTAACACAGTTAGATGCTATGTTGCCAAGATGGGGAGATCAAATGGCTAATGAATCTGCCTCCTCCCACCTCTACCACCCCAACCGTGTTACATGTTCAGCTTCACAGGAACACGCCTCTTTAGGTGCTTTGAAAACAAATTTGCAATTGCCAAAGATCACTTTGAATAAGTGCATTACTCCCAGGGTCCTTGTGACCCTGATAATTAACTAGGGGCAACCAAGGAGGCAGGGTGTCCTAGGGGTGAAGTCAGCCTGCTTTGTGGCTCACTATCCCCATGACCATGGGCCAGGTTATGTGACCTCTTTAACTTCAGATTTTGCACTTGCAAAATGCGGCTAATGGCAGGCCCTATTTAATGAGGCCATTGTGAGGAATGAGTGAGCTAATACTTGCAAATTTCAGAGTGGAGTGCCTCGCACAGAGTATGTAAGGGTGAAATAGCCTTCTCTGATTCGTTTATATATTTACCTGTCATGTGTCCCAGACTACACTATAAGTTCCAAGACATAAGCTGTGCTTTGTCACAATATCATTATTAAGTTTGTATAATGCTTTGCACATTTAATGTTCAGAGTGGCACTACCATAATCAGAAGAGTATGTATCATTGTCCTGATTTTACAAAGGAAGCACAGGAGGTTTCCGTGTAATAGTGATTTTCAGCCAGGCTGGGGATTTTGCCACTCTGCACATACCCACCAAAGGTGCTGAATCACGGCTGCAAGAAGCCACTCTTACTAATGGAGTGGGGAGAAGGATGGGGAGGAATTGTGTCCCACAGCTTGAGTCCACCCTGTGCAGTGGTATTTCCCCATCGTGTGCAACAAATAAAACTTTCTTCTAACTCATACTGCTCCTCCAAAATAGACAGGGAGTGCCACCTGGCCAGGTTTTGCCACATCCTCTGTTCCCTTCAGGTCTTTCTAACCACCGGGACTCTCCAGGGCTCTGCACACAGCAGCCTTTAGACAAGCAGGTGTTTTGAACAAAAGCCCAGGCAGTGCTGGAGTGTGGGCTTCTGTTCTTCATCCAGCCTTGTGTTTTTCTGCTTGAAGGTGGGGCAGAGTCAGGATAAAGTCGTGCAGGACACTCTAAAGGGAAATTATGGGTGGGCGTAGGGCCATTGCCACCAGGGCAGGTGCAGGGCTCAGCTCCTCTGCTGTTCCAGGACTGAAGGTGGTTGGAATCCGAGGGAAGCTTGAAGGCATCTAAGGAAGGGGACAGCCTTGCTTCGGTAGGCATATTCTATGTGAAGAGGAAGCATCAAAGGTGGAGGGGAAACAATGTCCATTTTCTCCTAAATTTCCTTTAGAGCACAATCTGAGAAACACTGGTCTAGAGCTGAGGGAGAAGTTGGAGTGCGTAGGGGTAGAGAATATACTGGTAAAAGTATAGCTAGGTTATGAGTAATCGTTGTCAGTAACAAATGGGCATGATTTATACACATCATGTAGAACTCTCCGGCTACTCAATACTCGACTGTATTTTTCTTTGAAATCTGAAGATCATAGCTTTTTGTAGCCAAGTAGAGAAAATTTTCTTCGGAGCATGGCTATGTCACCAGACTCGGTCAACTATGTGTGGAATACATCCCCCAACAATGTAAGCTCCTTGGAAACAAGGCTTCATTCACCATACAGCCTGGCACGCAGCACAAGCCTGGTGCCTCATATACTTGTTGAATCTATAAATGACTCTGCTTTAAAGCAAGCTGGAGGCCTAAGAAAAATACAGGTTAATATGCCAAATATTAGTATAGAATGGAAGATATATTCCATTATAACAAATTCTACAGTGCTGTTCAATTGCTTTTCCCCAATCGGGCATTTATTGTATTGTTTTGCTTCCCTTGCTATGATGGGAGACTATGCTAACAAGGAGAAGTTAGAACTTAAAAGACCTAGCTCTAGTCCACCCAGATCCAGTCCAGTCACTCGATTTGGGGAAAGGTTTTAAATATCTCCCAGCGTGGGTTACCTAGACAACTGAAGAAGGATTACAGCATCTGCACAGAGTACCTTATCTCTCAGGTACTAGTGCGGATCAAATGAAATAATAAATGTAACAAAGCCTCAGAAAATACTAACAGTCGATGTACAGTGTGTTTTTTTCCCCCAAAGGCAGGAATTTAGTATGCAGTCTGATAATATTTTGAAAGAATCTTAAATCATTTGGTTGAGAACTCCATCTCCCCGTCTTCAGTATTGAGAGCTCAAGAGTGCAGGCCTGGATTGGCAAGTACCTAAGGCTCTTTGAGGCCTTGTTGCTGATTAGTGAAGTGTTCCTCAGAACTTGGTGGCATTAAATGGCTTCCTGCTTAGGATCACAGTGATCTTAAAAGCCAGGAGCACTTGGTATAATTGTCAGTATTTCTTAGTCTGAGGAAAGTCTTCTTCCAAAATTATCACAGTATTGTGTACTTTTCTAAACCAAGTATTTAATTATCAGATCACAATTAACATTAAGAGTCATTGTTTTAAAAGAGGGGTATGTTGGGGGGGGGAACCTTTCCTTCTTCCTAGAGTCCTAGAGTGATGGTTCTTGATCTTTTTGAGTTAGGAACCCCTCCCCGTGCCCATATGCACAAACACAAAAGCAGTTTGCGTTCTGTTTTCCAGCATGCAGAGACCCACTACAGCCCCTGAGGTTAATAGTCCCCAGCCTAGTATATGGCCATAGAGTTTCTCTTTGAGCCAATGTGTATATTATCGTAAAGGATGTACAGTAACAGACCTGTGTGGGCTTTGGCTCGTGGGACAAAGTCAATCCCATTATCTGCTGTCCTTGATTTAGAGTCTGATCTTGGAAATTTAAACTTTAAGCTATTAAATTTTTAGGAGGGTATTTTGCAATGTAAATTGTAAAGAAAGGTACTTTAGAAAAATATTTATAAAATTGGATGTTTAGTAAATAAGTTTGAAGACCAGGATTTAAAAATATGAAATGGGTTTCAAAACTCCAAGGTAGATTATTTGTATAAATTTGACATGGTGAATGATATTTCTTTGAAGCTCTTATGTATTGTTTTTATGACCTATGAGTATTTTTTTCATGGATTGATATTTGGAGCCATAACTACAGCTCCTTATATAGTTGGTGATTTTGTTACAGGCAACCTTTCTGACCTCAGTTTACTTGTTTGTCAGACAGAGATAATACCTACTTTACAGAAATGCTGTATTAAGTCCAACATAATTTAGTCAATGAGTGTTTGTTCGAGTAGACAAAAAAAAATAAGTTACGTAGTATGGTAGAAGGTGACGTGTACTGTGGAAAAAAAGTAGACTAAGAAGGATGGGGATAATCGGGACAGGAATGGTGGTTAAAGAAGGTTGTCTGGGTAGGACTAAGTATGCAAAGTACTTGGTACACATCAGGTGTTCAGTAACAGTTGCCATATATGGATAAATTTGCCTGTCATGTGCAAATCCAAGCCCCTGTGATACATGGATGGATGGATGGATGGATGAGCTACATCTATGATAAAGATGTATAGGATAATTATAAAAGCATTTTCTCTTTCTATAAACAGCAATAATGGTAATTATAGCTATAATATGTGTTGAGTGCCTACTGTGTTAACCTCTTTGTGTTACATATAATTATATACAATGGGCTTTTTTTCCCCTCTAAAAGCCCTATTGAGTAAAACTATTAAAATTATCCTCATTTTAAAGATAAAAAAAAAAAAGAGAAATAAGAGGCTGAGTAACTTGCTCAAGATGACAAGCTAGAAAGAGACAGAGCGTATTTTAGACCCAGGGTTTAAACCCTACAACCTGCACACTGAACCGTGACGCTCACTGCAACTGCATTTTTGATGAGGACATCTGGTTTGCTAAGGGATCGTAAACTTGCCTAGCTTTTCTTCTTTATTATTGAATGTATTAGGCCTAGCTTTTCTTGTTCTCTTTCTGCTCCCTCACAGTTAACAGTTTTTTATGGGGTAGAGTACCAGCCTGCCCCAGAGCCTGCCTTCACAGCAGCTGAGAAGAGTCAGTGGGTTCATGAGCATGCCCTCCTGGCTCTGCCAATTCAGGGAATTCTCATGTCCTCCCCGTCTCTCCATAGAAGCTCTAGTGTGGGGACCTGGATTTCAGCAGTCTTAGTGCTGAGGGAGCCCTGGGTCTCAGGAAGTCCTATGTGCTCTGCCGACTGGAGTAAATTAGGAAATCAAAAAGCTTTTCTTTAACATATCCATCAGAATTAGTCTCCCTGTGTTCATGGAGTGAAAGCTGGAGAGATTCCAACCCTCCTGAAATGTAACCATCGGCGTATTCTGACCTATTACCTTCTTGCTCATAATATCCAGCGGTGGAATCTCACTGAAACACCTAAAATTAATCCTTAACCTGCTAGTTAGGGAGAGAACGGTGGGGAATGGGACCAGTGCACCCCGCGCTCAGGAAGACCGCCATGGGTTGCTGGGAGTAGAACAGGAGTAGGGGAGGCAACAGCATATGCTTATTTTAGAACTTTCCCAAACCCCATGGAGCAAATTAAACAAGTGGAACTAAATCTCCAAATTAAATTATTCCAAACATTCTCTTCACAGTGATAGGTGGATAGATCAGACAACTTCCTAGGTCATTTTTATTTTAATAACTAGAATTTTTACCAACGACTCATTTCTAACAGTGATTTTGGCAGAATCACAGTGATTCTGGAACTTGTCTTTACTCTTTTAATCAGTATGCATTTGAATTACTGCAATCTCAATGGACTCCAACTGGGGTTCAGGACCAGAAATCTGGAAGGGCTCTTTAATTCATGCAGGCAATCTGCTCGTGTATTTCTTTTGTGCACCCTAGTGAAATGATATGTATTATAGTAGATATTATATAGGTTAAAAAATGACACTTCATGAATATTTTAGATAAAACATAATGTAGTGTTCTAGGAAATAGTATGAAAACACTGCCAAGTGGGGAGTTCATCCTGTTTATCAGAGAAAGAATTTATAGATACTACACAACTTTTTTGTGTCTTGTCTTCCCTCTTCCTTTGGCCCCATGGTTGTGACTGTTTGAAACTCTTCTACATCTTCCCTCAGCCCCCACCCTCCTGTGTAGTGCTAGGCCACACAGGGAAACAAGAAAAGGCTGGTAATGGGATTTGTAAACTGAAAGATTTTGTGTTATGGAAGTCATTAGTAAGTGAATCATATCATCATTTCCTCTATGTTCCCATAATGGCGTGGTTGGGAAGTCAAAGCTAGCAGAAGAGTTTTACCTTTAGACTTAATATCATGTAGCTTTTTGACCCGGCCCTCAGATCTGGACCATGTGTTTTCCTTTCAGATCTGTCCTTCATAGTGGACTTGCAATTTTTAAATTAGTTTCCGACATAGGAAAAATGGAGAGTTGCACTTAAAAACATCCTTTCTTAAGGATTCACAGCCTTTCTTAAAATATTAGAAGACCCATCTATCAGTCTGAGCTGGGTGGGCCTGTACTTCCTACGTAAAATGTTATGCGCCCTAGGAAAGCGAGGCTCATGTTTTCAGTCCTGGTTATGCGCTTACAGTTTTATATTCATGTGATTGTTCCATAGAAAAGTGCCTGTTCCTTTCCCGGTGAGTCACGTGATGCTCATGTGACACATATTCCCAGGACCGTGCCCTCATTTGCACTTCTTGCCTGGCCAGACCTGGCTCAATTTACATAATACAGTTGAAAAATTGCTATTTTAAGGGTTAATGTAGTCAACTCCTATTGGGGTTAGTGCTCTGCAGGTTCTCTCTGGAATAACACAGCGTAAAGAGACTGCATATCACTTACTGAATAACAGACTTCTTATGGTGTTATGAAAATTAACTAGGGAAATAAATGCACAGCGTTTAGCACAGTGCCTCTAGTGTATTATAGAGTATTCAGTTACTGTCACTAGCATTACATCTTTCTGTCTATGTTAAACACATAACTAGACATCACTTGATGAAAACTTTGTGATTTGACAATTTGACAACTTTGGCTTTTTAAATTGATTCTCTCAAAGAATCTAATCAGTCTCCACCAAAGTAATTGTTATTTATTTAATCACTCAGTTATTGTCAACTGAGGACCAGGCACTGATCTGGGTATGAGGGATCCTGCAGTAACCAACCGGCTTCTTGTCCTGGAGGAGCTTATGTTCTAGCGGTAAACAGGCAATAAATAATAGAGATTCATGCCAGTTCACACAGAGGGAAGAGCCAGTAAGAAAAGTGAAACTGAGTCAGGAGCTAGGGTATGGGGGAGGTGGGCTGAGGTGGGTGTTTTGTTTTTGCTTTTGTTTTTTTAGCTAAAACATTTAGGATAGATGTTTTTGACAAGGTAACATCTGAGATGCTGGAATCAATTCGAGGTGATTATAAACTGCTCATTGTCATCTGCTGAAATATTCTTGGGGTGTTTTTTTGAGACATTTTCTTTCTGCAAAAACATTTCTGTAACTATTGGGTGTTATAATAGCTGAATTAAATGAGGATGGTTTGAAAGTACAGGGAGGAATATTTTAGGGAGGTGCTGAGCTGCAGGGGGAGAGCCAACGTCAAAGATAGACCAATTAAAGAGGCAAGGAAATCGAGTGATTGGTGGTTAAAGAGGTTCAAGAGGAAATGGATGGCTTTGGAGGATGGGTAGGGAGATAAGCATTGGACAGCAGGAGGAAACCTATATATTCCAGCATACCCTCACCTGTGGTAAAGAGAACTAACAATAGAGTGAAGTCAGCATTTTTCCATACTCTCTGCATACAATGTTATCCACCTGAGTCAAGTGAGGCTCATTTTTTTCAATCCTGACTGTCATTTTAGGGCATTATATTTTATATGGTTGTTTCACAGAAATGTGCTCATTTCTTGTCTGATGACTCACGTATTACTCAAAAGGCACTGGCTTCCTGTAACTTTGAAACTCCAAAGTCTCTTGAGGCTATTTCTGCAGCAGTAGTGTTGACTCTAACAAAGCCACAGCTCCTGTCGTCCCCAGGGCCCTGGCAGTGAGTGCCATTTCCAGGCTGGGCACACTCAGTTCTGTTCTGGTCAGGCCATAAGCACGGTCCAGGTATTGTGCTAAGTGAAAGAGGTACAGCGTGGAATAGGACACCTGTCCCTGGAGATTAACTGCTACCAAGACTGATGATCTCTGCAAGATCTTCGCCACGTCTGTTCTACACCCTGGGGAGGATTTGGGGCTCTCATGTGGGATTCGCTGATGGCTGTCAATCATGGAGCTGCAAAGTCCACTATCTACCAAGGCCAGGCTGGGGGACTAGAGGAAACAGCAGCTGAAGGGCACAGCTTTGGCTTACCTACAGCTGGTTGTCCCATGTGGAAATGAAGGGCTGGTTTTTTCAAAACATCTGATTTTTTTTAAGAAGAGGTAGATACCTGGCTTTCCAAGTGAAACATTTCTTTGTGACTGTTGGTAATAGATTAGAATTTTTAAAATTGCTTTGAAACCTTAATGAGGGTTTTAATGAAGGAAGATTGGACAAGTCGTTTTTCTTGGTGCGGGTTTGTCATCAGGAAAACTGGTTCCTATTGTCCCATCCAGGCCTAAGATACCCTGTTTGCCTTTTGAAGACATCAAGTGAATTCTGAGGTGACGAGGTCAGGAGGCAGTGGACCCTTGCCCACCTTGCCTGCACAGGCCCTCTTTAGTGTGGGAACAGAGCATCCTCACTTCTGCCTTTCTGGACCATTACTAAATATATCAATAGGGAGTAGATACTTCCAACATTCAACAGATGCTGAAAGAGCGCTTGTTCTGTGCCAAGCCTTGTGTCAGGTACCATCCTTTAGCCATCTTGATGTGGATAAAGAGACTTGTTCTTTCCAACTCTGAAATGCAGAGTACTCAGCCCCCTGCTGGTCTCCAGAATAAGGCCTCATAACTGTTAGCTTTCCTCTCCCCGTCCCTAGGGGGTGGAAGGGGTGCATTCTTGTCCAGCTGCCACTTCAGCAGTTCCCATGTGAGAACAAATGATCTTCCCTTTCCTCCTAGTTCATCCAAGTGCTGTTTTGACTGCATGCTGTGTTTGAGCCAGTAGCCAGCAAACCTCCATCTGGTTTAGGAGATATGGAAGCAGGGATGTGTCTGCAAGTTTTTGCAATGAAACAACCACCCCCACAAGGTGGCCGTTCTCCACCAAGTCTGGCATTTTGATGAGAGGAGCTCTTTTTCTCATCTCTGACAACTGACTGCTGCTCCCCCACCCTCCTTCATCCTCTGTGGCCTGAGAGAGATTAAGGATGGCTGGAATGCGGGCTGGAGTCATTAAGTGTTCTCACCCCTTAGAACAAAACACATGACATACGCCAGGCCTTTCTGCAGAGCAGCAGACCATCATGTGACTTGCTGCACTCGATCGTTTCAGTTCCAGAGTTGAAGAAAAGGACATTGCGGGTAGGAATGATGTGGGAGGACATTTAGCAATAGGCCCCCTTTTTGAATTTCGGGGGGGGAGGGGATTCAGAAAGGAGATGGCTTCAATAATTCCGTCATTATACATTGTACACATTGGAAGTTAATTGTGTTAGAATCTGGAGCTCAACATGACAGCAGTCAAATTGCAGTCTGTCTGCCATAGACATCAGAGTTACTGAGTCTACAGTTGCTTCTTTATAACTTAGTCACATTGATTTATTAAATTGTTCTCTATTTCCTAAACTTTTTGTTGATAGATGCATTTGGTTCCTCATATTAAACTAGTATTTACTTTTTTCCTCTAATGTATCCAAAGCATGCATAATTTCTTCTGAAGAATAATTTTCTTGATTAATAGTGTTTTCCATTCATAAAAGACAACCAGTTTTCTTGAAAGAATTAACCATTAACATGTTTCATATAGAGTGTATGTATGTATGTGTGTGTGTGTGTGTTTTAAATCAGTTCCTGGAAAAAGTTTCTTAGTTCCTTTTGCTTGTGGGTGAAAATCTGTCATCCATAAGCCAGACCCAGAATGACAGCACAGCAATTAGATTTCTGGAAACCTAGGTCATTGTGTGTATTTGTGTGTACATGCACATATTTTAACTCTATGCCATAAGATTTTTAAAAAAAAATTGGATAAACTGATTTCTGCCTGATAAAACACAATTTAGCAACTGCTAATTGCTGGATTGTGGGGTGATTGATTTTGCAGAAGTAAGTCCCATTTCTCTTTCTAACGTTTGGTTTCTTTCTTTCTGATGGCTTAAATTGACAATTTTTAAAGAGTTGTCATATTTCTGCAACTGGTTTATTTGTGTGTGTGTGTGTGTGTGTGTGTGTGTGTGTTTATTCACAAGTGTTGTATAGAGTATGTTAGTGTTCATAATGTAGAGAAGACTCCTGTGCAAGTTATCCCAGCCTTCTAATTCATCTTTGGAAATGTGGTTGGGTGTCACATTTTTATTGGACACCGCCCTGGAGAAATGTGTCAATGCTGAGAACGCACAACTGTAAACTCATCATCTTTAAAGAGTTCATTACATTTGTAAAATCTCCAGCCCTGATTATGCGTAACAGCAGACTCGTGGTCATTTGCATGCAGCTCGGAATGTTTACATTCCACAGAGCCCCTCTGAGGAGAGGGGAAGGACTGAATTTTGCATACTTCGTGTTTATATATTCAAGAGTATATGAACTAATGCAGAAATATCCCCCGCTGGCCAATTACTACCGGCTACCCTAAACACAGCATTGGTCGTCCGGAAATAACCTGGCTTTCTTAATGCGATTTGGGTGCATAAAAACCAGTGTGCCTTCTTCATTACTGCACAGCACCTTTATAGTCTGTTGTATAGTCTGTTGGCTATAAAGTGTGCAGGTGTTGAGTATGCATGTATATGAAGTGCTGAAGACTGTAGGTTACCACGTATCATTTGCTCATTTGTAGCTTTGCACAGAATCTTTATTCTATCGGCCTCATTTGCATGTAGACCTATTTACAGAAGGGGGGAAGGAGGGAGGGGAGTGTATTTGAGTCCATCTGTTCCATTTCTCCTGGAATATAGATTCTGAGGGATATTATGGTAGTGGGGCTTGGGGAGCAAGGGGTAAGTGCGGATGAGGGTAGGAGGCTGTGAATTCAGTGGGAGGAGCAGTCCCTGATGGAAAAAGTCTTCCAGACATCCAGTTCAAAGGGAGTTTGTAACTACTTTCTGCTGGACATAAACCAAGCCTCTGAGGGTTCAGTGAGCTGGTCATTTACATGATAGAATCAGTTGTTTTACTAAAACTGAGGTAGCTACTGCTGTCCTTGCCTACATAGTGTGTCACTGGATTTTGGATGGTGGAAGCTTGAAGTCCTGGAAATGGAGAGAAAGAGGGAGGGAACCACCTCTCTGACCATGTTGTCTCCTCCTTACCCTCATCACATGCAGCCCCTGACCCCACAGGGGCCATCCAAAATCAGGTTGCCTCCAACGCCAAGGGTCTCCTATCCAAACTGGGTCTCTAATTTTTTTTTTTTTTGCCCTTTATCTTGTTTGTTTCTCTGCTGATAAAGAAGAGGAGACTATGCCCTGATGAAGATATGGAAACTATTGAGAACAGCCAATCCAGATTACATTGCTGTTTGAAAGCTCCCTTGTAGATTAGTGCATTTGCCCTCTTAAAAGTTCAATGAGCTGCTTTTTCCATGTGTTCCTGTGAATAATGCCTGTGTCATGGCCTCAGTGGGAAAGAAGGGGGAAAACAAGGAAAAGAGAGAGCACACTCTGTTACTACAAGTGTTCAGGAGTCACGTCAGTGATGTAATGCTGTCATTATTTCTTCTTTTTAAAAAATATTTTATGGTTATGCTTTAAACAGAGAATTATACAGAATCTAGGTCCCTAATATTTTGTGTGTGACACAGGAAGAGGATAGAGCAATACTTTAAATTATTACATGAGAAGAACATGGTGTTTTGTGTTGTATAAAGCTAATGGGTGAATGCATCCTACTGGGGTTTTATGGGGTTTCTGTCACTTTTCAATCTCAGGGATCAGACAGCATGCTAGGCACACAGGATACTCCACTACCTTTGAAAAAAAAAAAAAGCATCAGAGGGACACAAGCTCCCAACCCCTGGCAATAAATCAAAAGTTAGCAAACTTTCTCTGAAAAGGGGCTGATAGTAAGTATTTTAGGGGTTTTTTGTATGTGTGGGGTTTTTTAAATTCTCACCCGAGGATATTTTTTCCATTGATTTTTAGAGAGAGTGGGAGGGAGGGAGAGAGAGAGACATCAGTATGAGAGAGACACCTCGACTGGTTGCCTCCCGCTTGTGCCCTGACCAGGGGCCGGGATCGACGCATGCCTATGGCTGGGATTGCAACCCACCACCCTTTGGTCCGCAGGCTGACACTCCAACCACTGATCCAAACCAGGCAGGGCAGTATTTTAGGTTTTGTTGGCCATACAGTATCCTGCATACTAAAATAAAACTTTATTTGTAAGCACTGAAATCTAAATTGCCACATGTCACAGACTATTATTATCACTTTAATTTAGCCCCATCCCTTAAACAGGTTAAAGCCAGTTTTAGTACACAGGCTGCAGCAGGTCAGTTTTGGTCCTGTGGTCGCAGTGTGCAGCCCCCCTGTTCTGGATGTTAGCAACACCTCAAGACAAACCCATTCACAATGCAGACGTTAGCATGAGGGTGGCCCCTCTTCAGAATGGACGGGGTGGGAGGGGGCAGCTCTCAGGCATTTGTTGCTGGGTCTGGAAAGGCTGTGTGAAGAAGTGGGATTTCAAAACTGTTTCAGCACAAACACAAAAACCCTCTTTCTCTTGCGTGAATCGGTTTCTGACAGTGAGGATTACCTCTGAAATCTACTGACTATGCAGATACTGCCACCTCCCTGGGTTCCTCTGTGCCTCCTCCCACCTTCCTGAAACATCGGTGGGGTCCCTACTGTGTGGAGCCCTTGGTTAGACATCAGTGACTGGAAGACTGAACAGCACAGAGTATTCACAGCCTGCGGGCAGAGCCGGAGGATCTCACACACAGGCCGGCAGCCTAGCCTGTGGGGAGGGAAGCACAGCATGCCACTTCCCCCCACATTCCTGGCACCAGCCCCCCACACTGCCCAGACCTCATCCCCCGTTCACAGAGAGAACCTCACTGGCCAGTCCCAGCCAGATGGGTCATGATTCAGGGTAACTTGACATGAGCAAACACAAGATCCTTGGTTCCTCCTAGTTGGCAACTTGGACTGATGGAAAAGGCCATCTAAGTCACTCTGTATTTTAAAGATCCATCCAGAAGAGTATTACCAGGCTTTGCTTTGAGCCATTGGCTCTCCCTTACGCAGCCTGATGCACGTTTCTTTTCCTTAGTCTGAACCCTCAAATGATAAGTACCTGAGGCGATGTTTCTACAATCATTTTCATGAGCATCGCCCTCCTTGGTTGAGCGGTACTGTGGCACCTTGAAAATCGCAGGTAGAATCTTGTTTTGCAAATTAAGTCACTGAATAAACAGCCCAAGCCTTTTTGCTTGTTAAAGGAATACCATCATGAATTCTGGACACATCAACCTCATAGATCCACAGTGCGCCATTGTGGGACCACTCCGGGCTTCTGTCTGTTCATCGTTAAAATGATGGGCTTTGATTAAATGATCTCTGAGCCGGTGCTTCACTGTACTGCTTAGCTTTTGTGTCAAAAATGTATTTTTAAATATTAGTTTTCCTTGAGGTGGGACTCACCTTGTTCTCATGAAATGAGGTAGAAGATGGTGACATCTTATCCCACAATGGAGTGTTTAGTTGTTTAGTGGACCCACTGCACTCTGGGTTCGGGCTACACCAGCCTCCCATGTCAGCCCATGCTTACCATGTGGGAACTTTAGCTTCCCTACTGCTTCTCCTTTTGCAGCTGCAGTATCTGTGAGATGAACAGCGAAAGTTTGGGAAACAAAATGCCCTGGACAAGGGTTGGGTTGGAAGACACAATTATGGGAATTATTACTCTTCCTATTTAGTGTAATTATAGAGTTTGTTTGTTTTTTCCGAAGAGCCCCACATTATTTACCCAAGAGAAGAGAGAACTGGAGGGGAAGAGGACAGTTCAACAATGGTTTTGAATATGAACACAGGAGATTAAGAAATTGGTGGGAGAGGTCTAACTTAGATATGAGGAAGCCATGCCTTCCTTAAGGGAGGTCTGGGTAGGTAGATGACCTTCCTGGAGCCGAAGTCTTGCTTTCTGATTTCCATTGTGCGCAGTAGGGACTGCCTATGGCAGCGGTTCTCAACCTGTGGGTCGCGACCCCTTTGGTGGTCGAACGACCCTTTCACAGGGGTCGCCTAAGACCATCCTGCATATCAGATATTTACATTACGATTCATAACAGTAGCAACATTACAGTTATGAAGTAGCAACGAAAATAATTTTATGGTTGGGTCACAACATGAGGAACTGTATTTAAAGGGCCAGAAGGTTGAGAACCACTGGCCTATGGGATCAGAGCGGCAGATCCACAGGCCTGGACTCCCAGGCTCCCTGCATCCTGATATAACCAGGTGCGGGTCTCACCAGATATAGGGGAAAAGAAACGTAGCAAATGTCACTGGAAGGAAGTCGGCAACCCCGAAGGAAAGAGCCAGGCCTGGGGATGTGGCAGGGGGTTGATTGGAGAATAATTTGCTCTTAGGTGGGCAGCCCCGGGCCTGGAGGTGGTGAGGATTTCTGAAGCCAGCCTCACCTCCTGAGCATCAGCCGATGGGACCCTCCCCCTGTCCGACTCTGTCCCCCACCCAACTTGTGTCTGTAGCAGACGGGCCAGACTTGCTATGTTCCAGAGGCGACTCCAGCTCCATCTCACTGTGCCAGTCCAGAAACAGGCGCAGAGGGACAGGGTGATGGTTTCCTGCCAACGCCTAGTTTCCAGCACACACTATTTGCGCACCTGCATGTGGTGACTACATGAATGAGTGAATGTGGGCGAGAGAGAAGATGTACAGTCCATAGTGAACAAACTCCCCAGGTATTTCAAAGCCATGCAGGTCCCCTGCCAGAGTGTCATACCACCCCTCTTGGGGCGTGTCATACCACACGCCCTGCTGGAGTGTCACGCTCCCTTGGGAGTCGCTAGCACTATGGTCAGAAGCACAAGACTGAGAAGAGGCCCAAATTCAAATGCTTCTGGACAGCCAGGTCCCTAATGGCAAACAGACTTGACTGGTAGGAGTATGGGGAATACAATGTTCTTTAACAAAAATCAAAAAACACAGGAACTCTAGATTTGGGTATAAAATCTCTGTTTTTAAGTGTTGATGACACAACATATTTTAAAACACAACGAAGGCTAAGGAAACAGATATTTATTTGCACTAGAGTGTGACTTTTCCCTTTAGAGTCATAGAATTAGATTCACATCCTGATGCTTGCTTGCTAGCTGGTGGCCTTCACAAGTTACTTAACCTTTCTGAATTTTAATTTCTGCCTCACAAATGTGCAGGTAAAGATTACTTCATAGCATAGCTATGAGGACTAAAGGAAAATATGTAAGAAATTTTTATAGTGCCTTGTATGAAGAGTACTTAATAACTACTTAATAATGTATTAATATATGATTATATTATTAGATTGAACCATATGAAATTGCTGTTATACACGTGGATTTGGCCTATAAAAATGGCAATTTCATATGGTTCAACATAATAGTAATATAAAATTATATCCTGTAGACATTATTTTATTTTTATTAACATGTTAAGCACCAAGCCTGTTTTGTCTTCCTTTCCATTTCAGTCACTGATGACTGACATGGCGCTTAATGTGTTAACATTAAGCTTTGCCACCCACTTCCTAAACACATACTTTGTTTTCTTTATTTTTTCCTTAAACATATACTGATGTGTCCTGCTGTATTTCCCCCACAGCACTTACCTGTTGATCATACTCAATGACTTATTTATTATGTTTATGGCTTGTAGCCTGTCTGCCCCACCCTGCTGGTATATACGCTTCACCAAGGCAGGGATTTTGCTCTCTATTTTGTTCATCATCCTTCTCTGCCCGCCCCACTCCAGAACCTACAAGAGCAGCACATAGTAGGCTCTCTGTAAAGGTGTGTTGAATGAATAGACTTATGTACCGGCCTTCCCAGATTGAATTCAGTCTACCATGGACACCCTCCTTGAAGCCTCGCAGGTTTGAGGGAGCTATTGGCTGGCACCATTCTAAATAAAACAAATGGAATTTCTTATGATGGTGGGTTTTTCAGGACTTTGACTCTTGAACTCAAGTATAAGACTAGTAAAAGGATGCCTAAGGATTAAGTGCCCCCAAATCTGAAAAACTCAATTCAATTAGTTAGATAAACAAACAAACAAACAACAAACCAAAAGCATTCATGGTATTTTTTTTTCCAGTTTTACACATGAGTTTTGTATATACTGCTGTATTTTTTTTTAAAGATCATCCATTGTATTTGCCCTCGGATAGAAGAAAATTAGCTTTATAAGGTAACTCATTGGCAGTACAGTATGCTTGTACTGTGTGTACCCACACATATATTCAGTAGTAAAGCTAGTGAAGTGAAAGAAGTTGAGTTTAAAAGTCCCACTAGTAAAGGGCAGGCCTGACAAGTCCAGGGACCCAGGAGAAAATGGTGGCATTGTCTTTTGAAGGAATGTCAGAGGAGCCTGTGTACAGAGGAAAGTGCTGATAAGCGGAATGACAAAAGCTGGTTTCATGAGTGATTCCCAGCAGCCAGGGTTCGCTTCCAGCTGATTGCCCTGCTATTTTCGGTATTCCCCCTATCATGACTGAATACACAGAGCTTGACTGGAGGCCACAAATATGGTAAGTCCTGGGGAATTCTGGGAGGTGCCACATTATTTGTAAGGCACCTTCTGTACTCTTGTCTGCTCCACCCCCCTTTAAAGAGTTAAGAAAATTCTGATCAGCTTCTACCCCTTTACTAGGAGGTCGGGGAAACCTTTACATTCCCCAAGGCAGATATTTTTAGACTCGATGCTCTGCCCAAAGTGTTAACTAATTGAGTTATCAGGTTTCATACTTGGCCACACAGAATGGCAGTGGAAGAGGGAGAGACCTTCCCAGAACAAGTAAGCATTTACAGTTTCGGAACGAATTGCATTTTCCTTATAGAAGTGCTGCTTTGGCCTGGCTAGTCGAACCTTTTTAAAAATGCTGGCTGCTGGATAGGAAGGAAGCTGGCCTGCCTGCACCATGGATCGCCTCATTCAGTGTGTGGGGGACAGTGGGCTGTCCTTTCTTTCTGTTTTGCCCAGAACTGGATTCTAGGTACGTTTTTGCCTCTGATGTCATTTGGAGTGTGTCCGCTCAGGCCTGTCTTGCGAGGATGTTTAAGGAAATACAAAGAGATGGTGAGTAGTTTCGGGGTGCACTCACTAAGTGGACCCCGGAGTGTAAGAAGGTTTAAGTCTTCCCACTTTTCTCAAGAGAAGTCTGCGGGCTAACTTCTTTCTCTGGTACATTAATCGCAAGGGGGAAAATGGCATTTTAGAGTTCGGAGAGAAAACACCATAGAGTTAAAAATTTGTTTTGGAAACTCATATAATTGGTAGATGGAAGATGTAATTAGAGGTTGGAGATTATACTTTTATTTTTTTAACAGATTTGCACATAGCTATAAATATGTCATCTCGTTTAGTGATAGTAAAGAATCAGCACAGTGAGCCAGTTTTCCTTTAAGGGTTACTACATGAGAAGTAAGAGTAATATTTGCTTTATATTTATAAAATTTTGAAGTTAGATTCTAAGGGATTCATAGAATACTGTTTAGGTTATGGAATAGTTCAAGATATCATGTGATCTCTTGTTTTTGCCTCTTCGGTTAGTACCAGTTGGACTATGAGAACATACATGTATTATGTGTTATTTGCTATTAACACAATATATTAAATCTTGAGCATAAAAATGAACGTTCTGTTAGCAAAATTGAATGAAATGGTCATAATGACTAGAAGGGGACATTGGTGACAGGTCTAACATCAGATAGGCAGCTATGCTAATGGTTTTGAGAAGAGAACTGTCATTTCCTAGTGTTACCTTATTTTAAACAGATTCAGTTTTAATCTTTGTATTCTTAGAGATAGGTTAATCTTTTAGCAAAGAATGGTCTTTCATGGCTTTTCCAGAATGTTGCTGTATTCTAGGGTAGACATTTGAGATTTTAATCTGAATGAGATTTTGCAAACATTCTGGGTGCCTCAGGAAAAAGCCTTTGCAGGTTAAACTTTGGGATTCACAAATGAGATAAAACTATGGTCCATGAATCCCAGACATTCATTATAATTTACTAGTAATATAAGTATATTGGTAGATGAGTCCTAAAAATCATGTCACTCTAAAAATAATCGACTCACCCACCGAGAACTCTGTGCTGTGCTGAAGGTTGAATTGTGGGTGTACATTCTGTTCCATTAGTTGTGGAACTGGAAACTTTACATATAATCATAATGACATTTGCTGATTACCCAGTGAGGTTGGCTTTGAGAAATATTAATAGCTAGAAAGTTTTGAGTCAAGTGCACATATAATATAACAAATCTTGCAGGATTTACCTGACAAGCTTTGGCTTTTTTAGGAATTAATGAGTTAATTAAAAAAGAAAATCGGAGATCTGAAAGGAAAGCTCCAATAAAAGCAGACCATGTTGTTTCTGCCTGATGTCAGAATAGATCAACTAAACGGTGAAAGCATTTGATCTCAGCCCATATGTGCAGCGTTTTCTGTTTTGCTGGGCATGCTGTTTAGAAAAAGAAATTGTAATAAAATGACAGACTGCATTTTAAATTATTCTGCCCTAAGCAGTGACTCTAGAAGGGCAGTGACCCGACACATCACACAGAAGTCCCGTCACAACAGAGTAGCATATACTGTTGCTGCACTGGGTTTAGCTGGACAATGAATAAGAATTATCCGTCTCCTGTTTTCATCTCTGACTTCAGTGGAAGACTGAACAGTCTACCTGCATGAGCTGGACTATGGATAAAATCCCTGCAAAGGGGGTATAGTAAATAATTACATTTTCACACATGCTCATTAATGCCTCCTACTGCTTCTATTTGGCTTGTGGTTTCTATGGTATTGTTTAGAGATTTTTCTATAGGTTAGCTTAGTCTGTTTTGGAAGAAACTTTCAGTAATTTTACAACTTGTTATTGTGAACATTTAGCACAAACCTTCTAGAAAAGGAGATGTATGTGTATCTTTGCCAGTTTTAGAAACTCTTCTGGGTGGTTAATAATCAAGTATTTATGGAAGAAGTAGTTCTGCCATAAATGATTGATGAAAATTTAACTCTTAAACTTGAATTCTTAGATAATGCTCATTTTTAAAAAGCTAGACTCTACTATTGAGCAAAGCTCGAATTAATACAATTTTAAGTGCATTTTAGAGGCAGCTAAAGATCTTTCAATAGCTGGGAATTATTTTTATTTGTAAAGCTACTCATATAGAAATTCTTGCTATTTCGTTTTGTCTTCCAACTCAGATGTGTTCTATTTTGTTTGTTCTGGTTTTCAATAATCAATTAAAATGCATATTTAATTATTGGTAAAATCCCTAATTTTATTGTTGATGATTTTTACTTAAGGATGTTGGGGCCAACTAGGAAAATTTCTACAGTCAAATTCAAGGAATCACTAAACCTGTCTTTTTTGCTGCTGAGACTATCTGTAGTTTCTTGTTTTGAAATGGAAATTTTAAATTATGTAGTATGATATTTGCTTATCAGCTAACTCTTTTCTTCTATGAAAATACAAATATGCCACCTCTTCTTATAAATTTGGGTGATAATCAAGTTTAAGAAATATAGGACAAAAGAGAATTAAAACCTTAAGTGTCATGTCTTTTGGAATAGTCTTAAAGTAAAATATATTTGCCAACTCTTTATCCTAATGCAGATATGTGTTGTTTTTTACTGTTTTCCTCCGACTATATTATAAAATCTACTAGTAAAAATTAAACTGTCTTATTAGAGCATTGCTAAACTTATTAGAATATATAACATATTTTTGGGTAGATAGCTGTAGTTGCTAATTTATCATTTGTTAAGCTTAGAACCTAGAAAGAATTTAATTATTTTATTTTAGGAGCCACTTTTGAATATCAGATGGCATAAAGATCTATGTAGACACTCATGAGAGACACTCATTTCTAGAGAATAATTTTGGGAAGTAAATGCCCTTTTTTTTTTTTTTTTTTTGGTCAAGTGATGAGTGATGTGGCCAATTTAAAAAGTATAAAAAGTCAATAATGTTTAAAATTGCTTTGTTTCAGTTTTATTTAGTCTTGAATTCTTCTTTTTTTTAAATATATTTTATTGATTTTTTTTCAGAGAGGAAGGGAGAGGGATAGAGAGTTAGAAACATCAATCAACTGCCTCCTACCCATTCCCTACTAGGGATGTGCCCGCAACCAAGGTACACGCCCCTGACCAGAATCGAACCTGGGACCCTTGAGTCCGCAGGCCGACGCTCTATCCACTGAGCCAAACCAGTCAGGGCAAGTCTTGAATTCTTGATTATATTGTGTTCTGACAGCATCATTTTGATATAGTACTGATTTCCATGTTTCTGTAATTTAATGATTACTCTGTTATAGTTTGAAAACACGTGTGTCAATAAGCAAAATTTTCCTTTGAATTCTGTAGCTTTACTAAACACAGACTGTGTCTTTGTCATCTTTTAATCCCCTGTGCCTGGCACATATTAAGCACTCAATAAATAATTTGTTAGAACTTTAAACAAATCCTCATCTTTAAAGAGTGCAGCCTCTTGTAATTTTAAGCATCTCATCAAAAGCGTATTTGAATTCAGTTGCTAGTAAGTTCAGTTGCAACTTGGTATTACTTACATAGCTGAAAAGGAGCCCCCAAAATTGAATAGCTTTGATTTAATTTAATGTTTATCCTTCTAGCCACCATTTAGTCTTATTAGAGACAATGGTTTAAAATACATAAATATTTTAAACAGAAAAAAATGCACTAATTAAAATTCCACTTTAGTAACCAAAATGAGATTGTTTTCCAGTCTAGACGTTTCCCAGAACACAGGATTTGTATCTATAGCTGTGCTTACACAACAATGACAAGTTGTCTGTAAAGAATTTGTATGCTCTCTTTTTGATATGGTGGCACCTATTGCAATGGGATGCATTGTTTATTTCTCACATGTCACTTCCACTAATGTTAAATTGACATTCTGAGGACAGTGTTATCCATTGGAAAGTGTAATAGCATCAAAGTATTTGGAGTGTGTGGACAAGGCCACTTGGAAGGCTCCATCCTGTCAGGGAGAGACTGAGGCAAGGGGACGAATAGGCAGTAAACAGGCAGTGATTAGCGAGATCCTGGTCTGTACTTTGCAAAAATAGCAGCACTGCTTTTATTTAGACCTGGCCTTCCTGTTCAACTGTGGCTCTTGCCTAAGTTATTCTGTTAGGCAGAGGTAGGCCTCTGGGCCATGAGGTAAGTCTTTGTTGACAACTTTGTTGTAGACCAGCCACTCGGAGTGTGGGCAAGAACCCCTGAGTGTTCCCGAGGCCCTTCCAGAGCACTCCACTTCCTGTGAGGCCCCCCTTTTCTAAGTACATTATCTATCTGAGGCCATATTTCCTTCACATACTCCAAGCTAAACAACAGATGGTCACAAATTGAATGTAGAAGTAGATAGGAGAATCTGCCTTCTATTGTTGGACATTGAGATTTACAAAACTAGAAAACAGTATATCTTTTTTAAAAATAGTTATGTATTTTTTGTTACTATGTAATAACTATTATGGTAATGTTAAAATAAATAATATTTGTTTAATTCTCAGTTTTATCTTCTAACATAGGAAATAATAATCAAAAACTCTTCAGAGAACCTCAATACTTTAAGAGTGTAAAGGGACCCTGAGACAACCAAGTTTGAGAACCACTGTTCTAGACAGATTGCAATGCAAACATTCCCTGGCCTTGTTTACCTAGTGACTGAAAGCATTTGTTAAATAAAGTCAAATTCCCGAGTACAGTCTCTGTGTGACCAGTTATGCTCACTGGACTCTCATGACCATAGCCATAGCCATAGCCACGCAAGCTAAAAATAATAATTTAAGAAATGTTTAACTGATAATAAGGTATACTATTAATTGAGGGCCAGCTGTGTACCAGGCCATTTCTAACTGCTTTGCATATAGTAGCTCCCTTAATCTTATCAAAACCCTGTAAGTTAAATTTTACGGCTGTTCTCATTTTCAAATTGGGAGACTGTGGTACAGCCTGTTTACGTACCTGGTCCAAGGTCACATGGTTTGTAAATTGCAGAGCCAGGTTTTGAACTAAGGCATTCTGGCTCCAGGGTCTGAACTCTGAAATCATCAAACTATACTGACTTGCTGGTAGATCACTTTCTATCTTCAAACACTTAAAAAATATGTATGATATGCTAACCCTGATTTAGCACCTTCATTTTTATACAGAAAAGGCAGCTCCTTAGATATGAGTCTACTCCCTGCATTAGCTGTGCGAGCTGGGTATTCCAAAGTCACCTACCATGTTGTAACTACTAACTATATATTCCAGTGGTTACCTCAACAATGGGATTAAGTCTATTCTTTTGTGTTTCACTTTATGTAATAAACATATCCTTCTTTATTATCTTTACTACATGTTTTCATTGTACTTTGTCTTCTGCACATATGGACACTACATGCTTTTTCTCTCCCATTTTATTGCATTCAATGTAAAGTTGTTAAGTCTTCTATTTATAAATCTTGTTCAGGAAACATATAAATGTGCCCTGAAGATTATTTAAGATTCACAAATCAGCCTATCAATCTGTATAACTATCTATCTACCTTTGAGTTCTACTAGTTACCTAGTCTAGTTTTAAATATATTCTTTATTCATTCAAATATGAACATCTTCAGCTATGTTTTCACTAAGAGCTACTAAGATCTCCCGGTTGATCATAGACTCTGCAGGTGGAAATGAGCAATTTAAATGGAAAGAGCAGTAGCATTTGGTATATTGGTTTTAAAACAAATCAGTATGGAAACATCATTACCACAAGCCCCTGAAAAGGCCTATAGTTTCACATACCAGCAAGGCTCCAGCTGCACCAGCTGGCACACATCCTTGTAGGATGATACAGTCAAGAACCTTTCCTCTCACTAACTAACGCCTCCTTTCCCTCTGGTGCCGTGGGCCTCACCCTTCAATTCCTCTGGGCTTTCAAGCCCAGGCTTCTAATTATCTGAGCAGGAAGCTCAGTCCAGTGTATTATGATTTCCTGGCTGATTCCCACCATATAAAGTGTATTTATGTGTTAGAAGAAAATAGTTATGTTCACAGTATTGTCTGTCCACCTAAAAACCAAGCTATTTATATCCTGGTATCAAAAAGAAAAAAAAAAACTTGGGAAAATGTTTGTCTACTTAAGTAAATTCTTTCTCTTTTCTCCTGATACCTAGACCAATTTTAGCTTATCACTGTTTTCAGTTGCTATATTTAAAATGTGAACAGTTCCCTGGATTAAATATTTTAGGACGCATGCCAGTACCTCCTACATAATAAGGATCCTTAGGCATGAAGCCCTGACATCCTTTTTCTGATTCATAACATACCAAATAAATGGAAAAATCCCAAACAGTTGACATGTTTTATATAATCTACCATGTGTAATGCCAGAAGTAACTGCTATGCATTTCCTAAGTGATACGTAGCAATATCTTAGTATTACAAAGTGCATTTGTAAGGGACTCTGCAGTGTGTTGTTGTTTAGGCAAGCTATGCAAAACTTGGTATTTGTTGTATAGACAGAGGTGCCCACAGACTCTCCAAAGTTGACTAAATAATACTGTTGCACTGGGGGCTTCATTTGCTGTCTAGGAGACAAAGCTGTCTGTGGTTTTTAGCTCTCTTCATCTGTGAGGTGTTGGTCACGATGTTTAGATGTTTCCCCAGGGTACAAGGGATAACTGTCAGGAAGAGTTACTACATGGATAGTATTTGGGGGGAAATACTATAGTATTCCAGGTGAACTTGGAAGTCCCATTCAACCTAGGAGTCAGGCTAAGTACTTTTACTAGTCCAAACCATAAAATTCTGCACTACTTCATTCTTTAATTTTTTTTCAATAATAGCTGACATTATATTAGTTTCAGTTGTACAACATAGTAATTAGACATTTATATACCTTATGAAGTGATTGCCCTGATAAGTCTAGTACCTAAATGACACCATACATAGTTATTACAATATAAATGACTAAATTCCCTATGTGGTACTTTACATCCCCATGACTTATGTGGCAATTTGTACTTCTTCATCCCTTCACCCTTTTTACCCATTCCCGAACCCCCCTCCCGTCAGACAACCATCAATTTATTCTCTCTGTCTATGAGTTTATTTCTGTTTTATTTTTTAACTTTCACAAATACTAAATCCAGTGGTATTTATCTTTTCCCTGTTTGACTTATTTCATTTAACATAAAACCCTCTAGGTCCATTGATGTTGTTGTAAATGGCGAAAATTTTATTCTTTTTTTATGTCTCAGTGGTATTCCATTGTGTATATGTACCACATCTTCTTTATGCATTTGTCTATTGATAGGCACTTACATTGTTTTCATATCTTGGCTATTGTAAATAAGGCTGAAGTGAACATAGGGATGCATATATCTTTTCTAATTGGTGTTGAGGACCTGAATAGACATTTCTTCAAAGAGGATAGCCAATAGACATATGTAAAGATGCTCAACATCACTAGTCATCAGAGAAATGCAAATTAAAACCAAAATGAAATACCACCTCACACCTGTCAGAATGGTTATCATCAATAAATCACCAAGTGTTGGCCAGGATGTGGAAGAAAGGGAACCCTCATGCACTATCGGTGGATTTATATATATTGATGCAGCCACTATGAAAAACAGTATAGAGGTTCCTCAAAAAATTAAAACTAGAACTACCATATGACCCAGTAATTGCACTTCTGGGTATTTATCCAAAGGTATTTAAACACTAATATATGTACCCTATGTTCACTGGAATAATTCATTCTTGTTCTTGTACCCTGAGGTACTGGGACAAACATTAAATCCAGGAATCCCACGTTCTGTTTTTAGCCATTTCCTAACTAGTTAAGCAAATCATACCTCTCTGTGATTCAGTTTCCTGTTTATACAAATAGAGATGACTTGGTGATCTCTACACATCTCAAAAAATAAGATGTGTATAAAAAAATAGAAATGTATTTTTGTTGTGTATACAAAAGTATATATTAAGTCTAAGATATACTAGTAACTATTGCCATATTGAATATTTGCTTGCAGTTCACTAGTTCAGGGCTATGAACCCTGAGATAATTTAGTCAGTATAATTTTTTGACGTGTTGAGGTGAGTTGAGGTCCCTCAGGTCCCTCATGGTATAACACAATAGTAAGTGAAGGCATGGTGAGGCACATGTCAACTGATCCTTCCAAGGGTGGGGGAGCCTGATCATTTAAGACAGCCACTTCTTTGGATAAACAATGGGGTACAGGTTATGCATTAAGTATTTCATAGGCAGCCTTGGTCACAGGAGAACAACAGAGAATTTCTTAAAAGACATGTTCATATGGGAAATAATTGAGACAGAAACATAGAAAGAAAAGAGAAAGGAATAATGGATAACGAGAAAGAATAAGACCTCAATAGCTCTATATTTTTGTTCTGTACTCGCCTTCTGCCTGACAAATAGAAAAGGTACCAGTCATATGTTTAGGAGAGCCTGTCATCCACAAAATTTACCTGGCACCAACCAACATCAACTGCTATCTATTTTATGCAGTCTCCAATTGCATTCTTGTTTTACCTCAACAGGGAAAATAATTTCCTAACATAAAGGTAATTAAAAGGACTAACTCTTCCTCATATTAATATTCCATTTTTGTAGATTAAGATAGAAAATTCTCCAGGGATGTCATATGTTCTGATTTGCTGAGCACTTATACTACTGCAAATAGACTTGTTTTTGCCAAAGCAATGTACAGCATTTCTCTTGTGCTTCTTTGTCCCGAGAGGTAACCAGAAACTTGCCCAAACACAGCGGAGGTTTCAAACAAGCCTGGTCATGAATACACCTGCAAAACATACTTCTCAGAAATAATTTCTTCATCTATGGCTGGTTTTCCAGGCTTATTTATTTGGATTTTTGCCTTTCAGAATAATCAGTGTTTTACAATGTTAAAGTTTAATGTGTCCCTCTTGTATAAATTTAGTGTTATGCAAGACAACTTACCATGTCCTAAAATTCCTTGGATAGAATAAAGTAAAAGAGTTCATTTTGTTTTCATTTAAGTTTCAAAAATATTTTTGGGTAAAGAGCTACACCTCTTTCTACATCTTGTGTTAAGTAGCCTGGCTACAATAGAACTTTTTAGGAATACTTTCTCATTTTTGCTCATTTGGGCAAGACACTATTTACCATTAACTGTAAGATACATTCACGTTGCACAGTACTGTGGAGCTTCTTGGGGAAGGAGGGAACTCACCTGTCATTTAGTCTATCTCATTCTATCTGAAGTCTATTGAATTTTTCAATTCCTAACACCATTTATAGCATTCTACCTAACACATAATAGTGTTAGGACATGGTCTGTGAAGCACACTAAGATACCTCACAACTTCTATAGCATGAGGAAAATTTTTGAAACAAAACTTTTAAGTCCAAATGGTGTTAAATCCTGCCCCATGCTAGGACAAGTCAGGACCAGATACTGTTAAGACATACACAGCTCTCCTCCCCAGATCTATATGGTTTTATGTCCTTTGAGAGGCAGCAAAACTGGCTCTTCAAAATTTTACTTGATGTTCTCAGAAGATCTCAGACAAACTCAAGTCAATCCTGTTCTGTAGATGAACAGAATCAACTTTACGTTGAGAAATATTGGAAATACCCACCCAACCAACACCCAACATGCACTTTTTAGTTTTCCTATGGGAAACTTCTACTCTGTATTTGTTTTTATTTCTAATCAGTCTCCAAAAGAATGTTCAGGGGTCTGAAATCTGGGTGAAAAAAAAGACATTGCAAGGAGCCTGGATTCTGGATCTTCCTTTTGATGTAAACCAGATCTAGTAGACAGACTTGATGAGGGTGGGTTTTATCGGTATAGCAAAGCAGATCTCTTTAAAAACACTGCCTTTGTAAAAACAAAAGCCTGCCAGCAACTGTATTTATTTGTATAACCGATTCCCACTCCCCTCGGCTTAAAGATAAAGATGGGAGTGCTGTTTGCCTTTCAGTTTCAGAGGGGCCACTGAGCACACACCATGCCGGTTTGAAATGTGCAGCAACAGAACAGGGGCCTTTCTGGCAAAGGGCCCAGTGTCAAGATGCTAACCATGCCTAACATGTGTTAGGGGGCAGTGACCTCATCTTCAGGGATGAACCGAGGTTACTTCCAAGCAAAATCCCAGCAAACAAAGACAGCCTTGTAGCAACGGGGAGGAATCTGTGGAGGCAGCCCCTTGAACGTGAGTGGCTTTGATAGTGATGATTACAGATACGATAGCCTTGAGAAGTATTTTTCTTACTGGTTGAGCCCCTAACACCCTGCACTCTAACCGCTTTATGAATGGAAAATGTTGGTTGATTCACAATAACTGAGTAACCATTAAATTAAAAAAATAGTAAAATCTTAAAAACCCAAGGTCTTCCTAACTAAAAGGGCTCAAGTTTTTTCAAGCACTTGCCATGCAAACGACACACACAAAATTCCTCCCTTTTTTTTTAAGAGCTCTGCGCACACACCCCCACCCTACCCTCACCACATACCTAAAAAGGGTCTGTTTGCTAACAAAGACGTAATACCCCCTTGGATGGGAGTGGTGGAGAGCAGCCTCCTAAAGATCGGAGGATTTTATTGACAGGAGGCACATCGTTGCATGAATGTCACAGTTGTTTTGAGTTGCGCAATTGGTCACATTCTTTTCAAATTGGTCAGAAATTACATCACTGTTCAAGATATCTATAAAATATCTGCATGTGGTATCTTATTCTAAAATATCTGGCGACGTTGGGCTCTATCTGAATGGACGTGTCCCAGAGTATAAGCAGTGATTCTGCTGTAGTTTAGTAGGGGGGAAAAAACCAAAAACATTTATTGCCGCAGGCTCTCTCAATGTAGTTGACTTTTTTTTTTCCATTGAAAGTTATTTTATTACAAATAAACAAACCAATCTTGGATTTTGAGAAGTTCTGCAGAGTGGCTCTATTTATATTTGAAAACTGTAATTGGGATTGAAATCACTAATTAAGGGTCAATACCATGGAGGATTTAAGGGTGTTCACAAGCAGGCCCCATACTGTGTTAGTCCTCTTCCCGATTGAAAATAATTTACAAATCTCTATTACTTTAGTCACCAAAGGTTAATGGTTAGTGTTACCAAGGAAAACCTCACATCTTTGATTTCTGGCTATACGTGTTTGCTTAACAGGTGGGTGTGGGTGTGGGTGTGGTGGTATTGAAAAGTAAGAGAAAGTAGGGACAGACAAATATGAAAACCAAAACTGTAAAGTCTGGAATTGATAACCATTGACCTACAGATCTTTTTGTCTTCGTTTTCTCCCACACTCTAATCTGCCATCAATTAATGGGGCTAAAATATAGATTTAATGATTTTCTTTCATTCCTCAAAATCCTTCACTGTCTCCTGTTATCTTTATGGTGAAGTTAAATCATATTTATCTGTCATTCCAAACCTTCTGTGAACCTCTCCTTTACCATTACCCCCAGGTGACCCTCCTCCTTTTAGGTAGAGATTGTCTATTCATCATTCCTCACGTCTTTTCATTTCAACATCCCCTCCCACTTTCCTTCCTTCCCCACTAAGTCCCCTTTTACAGTCCTACCTCCTCCTCTTAGCTGTCTTCTTAGCTACATCCAGAATGCAGACCTGGCTTTTCCCAATGGACCTGCATGGAGTCTTCTAACTTCCATTGGTTTCTCTACTATTAATTCTAATGTCACCTACTAATCCCAGTCTGCACAGCTAGGTTATAAAATCACTGAAAGCAGTGACTGCATACTCACAGTAGAGGCCAAGTAGCCATGTCTGCTTCACTGCTACATATTAAACGCTTTTATTGAATAGGAACCCTTAATCCTGGTGATGGAATAAATATATAACATCCACTTTGAAGATTTGTTTTAATTGAATCATTAGAAAAGATGTGTCATTTATTACATCAAGACTCAGATTGTGATTTCACTTTCAGCACAACCTCATTGTGGAGTTTAGAATGTGGATTTAAGAAAAACAGATTGATGTGCTTTCTGGATGTGTCTGCAATGACGTACTGGTACTGCCATTCACATTCAAGTGAGCATGTCCACTGTGAGAAGGTCAGAAAATTGGTGTTCCTCCTGGGCCGTATTTTCTGATATGTGACCAGAAACCAGGCGGTGTGGTCTATTTGATGCTTCTGGAAATTTTTAGTGGAAGAAACTTTATTAGAGCTATCTCAAAATCTTCTTGAGAAGTAGAAAACATGGTTATAGGAGCTTTTATATAGCAACATTTTTATCAGTAGTTCTTTGGTTACATTTTGAAATGGTTAACGGCCCTGGCCAGTGTGGCTTAGTTGATTGAGCACTGTCTCATGCACCAAAAAGGTCAAAGGTTCGATTCCCACTCAGGGCACGTGCCAAAGGTCGGATGTAAAGATGAGGCCTTGTCTCTGAGCATAAATCCACTGACAGGAGTTCATGTTGTCCTTCCAACACCAGTGCTTTTGCTGAGAGTCCCAGTTTCAGTATCCTCAAAGGAAAGCTAAAAATTAAAGAAATCTGAAGCAATCTGAGTATAAAATCTTTGATTTTTATTTTCATTCCTTAAAGTCATCTCATCCATATCTGATTCAGCAGCAACTTTTTACGGAACTTCTTTCTAATCCATCTTTTTAAATAATTTAATTGCATTCTGACAAAAATATTCTTTCTCTGTATACTATTTCATAGTGTAAATAATACCACTTTAATTACACAATTACAACAGCCAGAACTGCCATAAAAATGTTAGAGAAAAACACAATTGACTTGTAATAGGAGCCAGTGGGTGTATGAAACCAATAGAAAGGTTGTCTGTATTTGGGTATCAGTCCTGTTAGACAAAAGGAATGGTGAATGAGGGAGGTTGATTAAAAGAACAATTGCCATACTCCAGCAACATGCTCCTGGGATGCGATATCATACAGCCTTGAATTCAAATTCTGTTTCTAACACTATCTGTCTGTGGGAGATTATGCATCTTCCAGGTCTGCATTCTGGATGTAGCTAAGAAGACAGCTAAGAGGAGGAGGTAGGACTGTAAAAGGGGACTGAGTGGGGAAGGAAGGAAAGTGGGAGGGGATGTTGTCTTTCAAAACACAACTACCAAACGTTGAGCATTATTAATTAAGTTCATACGCTCAAAGCACTTAAAGAGTGCTTGCCTATCTGATGACACTAAGTAAATGTTGCTGCCTTTTCTTTCCTTCTTTACTCAACAGATGTAAGTAAGTTCCTTTTTCTCCTTCATATCACTCTGGAACAGTTCTCCAGGAAAGGCATAGATAGTAGGGATTCAGGACAGAACTCATGCTAAAGCCATGAGTTCTAATCCTGGCTCTGCCAGCTTCTGGGGGAATTTCCTTCGGCAAGTTACCTAACCTTACTCTTCTAACCTGTACAATGTAGATGATAATTGCACAGACTTGTGAGAATGACTGTGTCACAATCTCTGGAAAATGCCTCCCATATTTATTACAAGTGCCCAATGATTGTGTCAGGATACTTAAATGCCTTGTGATTCATTACACACAACAGAATGCAGACCTTACATGCATATTTTTTCTGTCTGTTACTGTAAAACAAAAACTTTGTTCCATGGGTGATCCCAGCTGTGTGCCCAAAGTGAGTTGAGAAATCAGAATAGACTCAGACCCACTCTTTTATCTTCTCCTGAAGTTTGGAAGAAGAGCTCCTAATCCTGTCACTAGACTCTTTCTTCATCTAATGAAATGGAGAGAGAGCAAGAGACTGGAGAAGATACAAAGCAGACTTTTATGTTCCAAATTAAGTTGGTGTGGGTTTTTGCTTCTCAAGGGACAGTTAGAGGATTGGACTATGCATTGGAGGTCAGCATTTCTTCATTCAGCACTTCCTGAGAGTTTGTTATGCAAAAATAAGCCCTGACCAGAACATGGACCCATCCTAAAAGAGACTACAGTTCAATCTCGATGAGATAGCTGGCATCTAAGCTGGACAGACCAAGTGCTATAGGAGTTTGGAGAGAAAAGGGGTCATATTCAGTGTTTATCAGGGAAAATAACAAAGATGAAGTAACATTTGAGCTGGACCTAGGATTTAGTGGGTGACTCTCTTGGGGGGTGATGGGGAGCAAGTAGTGGCAGTGAGCATTACTGTCAAAAGGGTGTCCTAGGTGAAGTCACAGTGCCAGGAAGTGCTGGGGCCTGTCGAGAAATAATAAGCCCTGGAGGAATAATTTAAGCCTTTAAGATCAGCATTCATGTTTCAGTACAGGCTGGAAGTGTTTATTTGGGGTAGGTTTTAAAGGCTCAGAGGCTATACCATAGCAGTGATTGAATACTATGGTTTAAAAGCAGAAACATTTTTACAAGTGAAGCATGTCATCAAATGTCAATATTTAAACATGTAAAAGTAGATCTACTTGGGATGAAAGTGACGCTAGTCATATGGAGCTCTGCTTACTCAGCCTTACTTTTTTTTCCAGCCTTTTAATCTCAGTATTTAGTTAGTTAGTTAATTAGTTAGTTAGTTAATCCTTCCTGAGGATATTTTCTCCATTGATTTTTCTTTTTTTTAGAGAGTGGAAAAAGAGGGCAGTTGGGGGTGAGGAGAGAGACATTAGTGTGAGAGAGACACATTGGTTACCTTCTGCACACACCCTCAGGGCCAGGATCAACCTGCAGCCCAGGTACATGCCCTTGCTCAGGAATCAAACCCGCAACCCTTTGGGCTGGAGCTGATCTTTATAGTCTTTAACCCTAGTGTTCACAGAGCCATTGGAATTGAGGAAAGAACTGGGCTTGTTAGCAAGAAGTTATGAGTTTCAATCCTTGCTGCTAACTTATTAGCTGTGTGACCTTGGGCTAGCCACTTAACATTTATGAAACTATTTTTGCATCTGTAATGAAGGCTCCCATCTTGATAATGCACATATAGTAATACTTTATATATGCAATATCTATTTACATATAGACTATAGATTAGACAAAGGTTAGATATAGATTATATATAGATATATAGATACATAGCTTAGTGTGATCCCTGGTCTATATTAGGTGGTACTCACTAAATTACAGCTATCATCCTATCATCCTTGTCATGATTTTCTCCCAACCCTCAGTGGCTCCTCATAAGCTCCTCAATAGTGTTCAGTGTTTCTGGAATAATCATCTAGGAACAGTGTGCTAACTACAACCTTCTGAAGGTTTTTGGCATGATCTGGGCATCATATAGGTAAGATCTGATCTGGACAAGTAGTAGGGTGAATTTAAAAAAAAAAGGTTAAGCATATTTCTTTCTTTTAATTTTTTAAATATATTTTATTGATTTTTTTACAGAGAGGAAGGGAGAGGGATAGAGAGTTAGAAACATCGATGAGAGAGAAACACCAATCAGCTGCCTCCTGCACCCCCCCCCCCCCACTGGGGATGTGCCCACAACCAAGGTACATGCCCTTGACCAGAACCGAACCAGGGACCCTTCAGTCTGCAGGCCGATGCTCTATCCACTGAGCCAAACTGGTTAGGGCAAGGTTAAGCATATTTCCAGCAAGGACCAGTTTTACTTGGCTGTATAGACTTAGGACACTGGAGACAAAACCTAGACTACACCCAGAGTGGACAGTCTAATAAGAGACATCCGCTTCCTCACATTGAGCTGGGCCCCAAAGGTTATAGCTTCCAATGTAAGGTTGAACAGGAAATAAACCCACCACAGAGAAGAATATAGCAAAAACTTGCCTGTCTCAATTTATCAGCAGATAAAAGGGAAACAGTTCTCCCGGGTATTTGTAACCACAAGGAATCCCTCATATCTACCCCAGTTTGAAGTCTAAATGTATCTGTGTAGTCTTAAAATAAAACCCCCAAACCCTCAAGGCAAGCATTTTTTTTTTTTCAAATAATCTTGGGTTTATACTACCTCTAGGCAACTGGCAAAAGCAATCATAAATTTCTCTTTGGAGTATGGCAATGTTAATCCAGGCCTGGAAGTATTCCCAAAGATTAATTTCTAAGGAATATCAGCTCACAATCAATAATCTCAAACCAGAGAAAGTGTAAGTTGGTGCAATCACTTTGAAAAAAAAATGTTGTCATTAACTAATACGGTTGAATGAGCACATACCCAATGACCCAGAACTTAAGATCCTATTTTTAAAAAGTGTTGTCTGTGCGCCAGGACTAGTGTCCAGAATGTTGATGGCAGCATGGTTGATAGCAGATCCAAACTGGAAACAGCACAAACATCCTTCCACTCTACAGAGATAAATAGATTGCGTTATTCACATGATGGAATCTTCTGCAAACAGCAATGATAAATTGACTACCATTACATATGTCATCATGGATGACACTCAGAAACACAGCATTAGACAAAACAAGCATGTCACAGAACAATCCATAATGTATGTTTCTACTTATATAGAGTGCTAAGACCATCAACTATGTAATATTTAGCTTAGGGTTGTAATACACAGATGTTAAAACTATAAAGGCCTGAGTGATTAACTAGAACAGAGGATGTCTTTGGAGAGACAGTCAAAGAAAGGCTCATTGGGTGTCTACAAAGTTACTTGTAACTTTCATTCTTGAGCTGACCGATGGGTATGTGGGTGTTCCTCTTATGATTCTTCCTTAAACTGTTCATATATGTTTTATGTACTCTTTTGTATGTATGATAAATGCTTTTTAAAAGAAAGAATGGAAACTGTAAATGCTTTAGAGACAGAATATTTTATAGGATGCTTACATGTAACTTCTGGAAAAGAATTTGAGGAGGGAAAAATGAAGGAAAATAATAATCAAAGATTCACACCAAAGTTGTATTCCTGAGTATCTAAAAAATAATCTTGGGACCTTTAAATCAAAATAAGGAAATCAAGAGAATACATTATTCACATCTCTATTGTTAATACCTAGTTTCAGTGCCAGATACTTCATATGTTCTCCTTAAACATTTGTTTTTGCTGTTGCAGTGGGTGAATTATGGAACATGGAAGTGGAAATGTTTTGGGATGCAAATGGGCGCAACTTAGATACAGAATGGTTGGGTTTAGCATGGTAAAAGTCATGGTAGTGATGAAGTCATTTGGGAATGAGCACAAGAAGAAAAGAAATGTGAGTTCTGAAAACTGGAAAAGGCCCATTTTCCAGTGATGGGCTGAGACAGTAAGGGAAACAAAAAGGAGTGAAAAGGAGATGAGAAAAGCTAAAGGGAAGATTTTTAAGAATGAGAAGGTGATTGGTGCTGTAAAATTGTTCAACATTAGAAGAGGGCAGAATTAAAATTAAAGAACACAGTGTAGTGATTGGCATCAAATGGTCACTGGTGATTTTTTAAGGAGAGACTTCATTTACCAGCAAGAGAAGCCATTTGGCTAGAGACTCAAGTATGAAGTACTATTAAGGGTATAGAAGCACTGAGCCTAAACCAGTTCTTCAAACTGTTTGATATTTACAAATAATTTAAAAATAAAATAATAATTTATTGCACTTACAAGGGGTGCTAGGTAGAAAGGTGAAATGATTTTTTTTTTTAAAGAAACACCTGAGTATGTTGGTAGGCACAGTATAGGACACCAGTAGAGAAAAGGAACCTGAGGCTTATAATAAGGATTATTTCACCCTTCACATGGTCCCCAGGTAGCTGGGAAGGTGAGATAAAGGAGAAAGATTAGAGGATTGGTGGATCATCTATCATTGGGCGGTTGAGATTGCCCTCTGAGGTTTAGAAGCAATGGAACAGAGTTCCATTATCGGATTCTTTCGTCTGCATTTCTTCTGGAAATTCTGTTAGCCTCGTTTTGAAGCCTTGAAATGAATTCAGTTAAGGAATTGCGGTCTACAGAGAACACACCTAAAAGTACCTACATGTTTAATTCAGTGGTTGGTTGAATGGATGGGTGGATGAGCTGATCAATGAAAAATGAATGAATGAATGAACCAAGAATTATTGAGCATAAGTTGTAAATCAATATTTGTTAATCCCTTTCTTAGAGCAGTGGTTAACAGCCTGAACTCTGGACCATCTGATTAATGTTCCAGGGAAAGTAGTTCATCCTTGCTAAAGCTCAAGTCTCCTCATCTGTAAAACAGAGCTAGTAATAGTACCTACTTGTACTAGTTTCTTCGGGCTGCCATGACAAACCGCCACAAACTCGGTGGCTTAAAATGGAAATTATTCTTCTGCAGTTCTGGAGGCCAGAGTTCAAACTCAAGGTGTCAGCATGCCACACTCCCTCCAGAGGCTCTAGGTTGAATTCTCCATTGCTTCTTCCAGTTTCTGGTGCTTCCGTGTCTTGTGGCAACATAACTCTAATCTCTGCCTCCATCTTTACATGGTCTCTCTATGTGTCTGTGTGCCGTCTCATCTTCTCCTTTAACTGAGATATAATTGACATATAACATTATGTCAGTTTCAGATGTACAACCTAATTATCCAGCATTTGTATATCTTATCCTCTTTTATAAGGACATCTATCATTGGTTTTAGGGCCCGTTCTAATCCAGTATAACCTCATCTTAACTAATTATTTCTGAAAATATCCTATTTCCAAATAAGGTCACATTCTGAGGTTCCAAATGGACATGAATTTGGGGGGACACTACTCAATCTACTATACTACTTCATAGAAATATTATAAGAACTAAGTTAACATAAGGATATATAAGGATATTACTATTTACTTAATATACATTAAGTTATAAGTATTTGTAATAGTATATAGCATATATTCAGAGGTTTGGAATATTAGTTCTTACTAAGGTTGACACTGAAGAAATGCTTATTCTTTCCTATCACTATTTTCTGTGCATAATATCAATATTCTAGTACAGGTAGAAATGCTGAGTCATATATTAATTCATAATAATGATTAACTCTCTCCTTGAAACTATTTCCTTGAAAAGCATACATGACTCATATTTCTTTCCTGTCTAGTAAAATAGCTAAGATATTAAATAATGACAAAGGACACTTTAATTTTCCAAATTCTTATTTCAGATTTTGATCATTCAGGGGAAAAAAATGCTGACTAGCCTGCTTGTATTCATTTTCTGCCAACTGTCCTTAGGCAGTGACCTCTGTATGACTTTCCACATAGCAGAGCTCAACCTCTCATGGGACCTAATTTCCTTCCGTAATAATTTGTCTACAACTGGCTTTAAAAAGGCATTGTTTTGATAGAATGATCCAGCTTAAAAACAGACTGAAACTTTAGGAGAGAAGCCCCAGTTATTTGATGAAAGGACAGCTTAAAGATGCAGCACATTGATGTTGAGCCTAATACACATTTTTTTTTAACACTAAGGAAATAAAAATATATAGATATTACAAGCAGAATTTGGAAAAAAAAAATGTTGACTCTGCCATTTAAGCAACACAATTTGGAAAAGTGTAAAACAGTGAGATGAAGGCTAGTGAGTCTTTATTTGTACCACATCTGTTTTGTGCACAGCCACACAGTCAGATGTTGGCCCAACTAGCACATCATCAAGACTCACATATTTGTGGGAGGACCATGTGACTGCATTGCTTGCAGGTGGTTGGGAGAAATGGAGAAACTTCTGGTTATTTTTCTGTGGCATTATTAACTTCATTTTCCAAGCGGTCCATTTTCTCCAAATCAGATTTTATTACCTTCCTCTTCCTTTATCTTCTCCACCTTCTTTCTCCCCCAATACTTTGAAGTATAAAGTGCCCAATTGTTATGTATTGGTGTGGTAAGCATGACTGTATGTAACAGAGGTTTGAGAAAAGTGAAAGTGAAGAAAATAAAATTTTTCCTTTTTCTTCCTTCTAATATTCTCAGGTGAAAAATTAGCTACTTCTGAGAATTATTTGATTCCAGGGTTGTAGGGTGAAATGGATATAGTGAAGGTATTGACCAAAGAATTTTTTAAAATACATTTTTTATTGATTTCAAAGAGGAAGGGAAAAGGAGAGAAAGAAACATCAATGATAAGAGAGAACCATTGATTGGCTGCCTCTTGCACATGCCCCAGTGGGTATTGAGCCTGCAACCCAGGCATGTGCCCCGACTGGGAATCGAACCATGATCCCCTGGCTCATAGATTGATACTCAATCACTGAGCACACCAGCCGGGTTCGCCCAGAGAATTCTTTATCCTTAGAGCAGGTGTTCTTACACATGACTCCATGAACAGCCTTACGGTAGCCACCCTGAGCCTCATGAAATAGTGTGCACGTTGTGTGTACATATGCACGCTTGCTGTGTCTATGCAGATTTATTGTGTGTACATGCATATGTGTGCCATTGTTGAAGGAAGGGGCTTTGTTGATATCTTTTGTGATTCTCAGAAGAAATTAACTCCAAATAGGTAGAGAACCACTGAATTAGAAGGCTTGGTTTATATTGTTTGTCTTTTGTTCTGCTTTAGAGTTTCAGGTGGGACAATTCTGAGAATATTTGAAAGGAAAATGGACAGTGTATGAAATTGCCAAACCATTTCAGATTTTGGGTCAATAAGAGGTTTTCCTTGAATTACCAACCTCTTTTTGAATTTGTTTAGCTGCTGTTTTCATGTCCTCAAAAGTCGGACTTTAAGATGCTTAACTCACAGTCGTTATCTCTGGCAGTTGAAGTATCCAGGCAGGCTGATGTCATTTGTTTCCAGAACAACATCAGAGCCCTTCAGGGCAAATTCTCTTACTAAGTCCTTGAGCAGGCACAAAGAAGATGATATTTTGTGGTACAATGAGCCATCCTTGCATAACTAACGTATTTCTAACTGAACCTACAAACCAAACCAAAAAACTAATCTTCTCAAAGAGCAGACCTCTTTAAAGGTTTTTCTTTAAGTTTCTGGAAGCTTTGGTTTGTCCTTTGTCTGGTATGAGCCTCTTGTTTGGTTTGAATCTCTTTCTTAACCTTCTGCGCTGAGTACATGATGTGCATACTTGATTCAAATCCTAGGTTTATTTTATCAGTACTTATATGTGTTTCCCATCTCTGTGTCTTAGTTTACAGCCTCTGGTATTCAGCTTTGTATCATAACAGATTCTCAATTTAAATAGCTGTGGCTGTTGTTAATAAAGCTTCCTCTATTGTTCCAGGCAATATCTTATCTAATAAAATTGTTTCCACACAATTTACTTATTGATTAATTCATTCACACACACACACAAAAAAAAATGCATGGGCACCTGCTATATGCTATGGATGCTTCTAGTTGCAGGGGAACAGAAAGATGAATATTATCCATGAAATCACTGCTTTGTGCTTGGTCAAAGCATGTGGCAATCAAGGTTGTCCAGAGATTTAAGCCTATTGAAGCCTCCAATCTTTAAATAAATTGGTTGACTATTTATCTAGAGTAGTGGTTCCCAACTGAGGATGTTTTACGCCCTACCTACCTCCCAGGGAAAGTTGGCAATTCCAGAGACATGTTTAATTGTAACAAATAGAGGATACTCTCGGTACCTGGTTGGTAGAGGCCAGGGATGCTGGTAAACATTGACACAAACAGGATTGTCCCTCTCAGCAAAGAATTATCCGCAACAAAATGCCAATAATGCAATTATCCTAGGAAGGGTGATGACACTAGAGGCAGTGCCCTCTCCTTTGAGGTCCTGAGCAAGTCAGTTCTTACTAAACTGACCCACACAAGCATTAAAGACCCTTCTGAAGGATGGAATTTCCTACATCACAACTACACTCCCAGGGATGAATTGGCATTCCTCAAAGTTCAGCTTTCCAGTTGCCTATCCCTTAATCTGCCTCTGCTGTTCTTAAGGGGCTTTACAATTTAGGGAGGTATACCAAAAATGTACAACTCTGAACTGCTACTAAACTCTATTCTGTACCAAAACGATGATGCTCTGTGATAAATACCAAGAGAGCTCAATGAGATCAGTGCTTTGGGAGCACTGAGCAATGAAACTATCTGGCAGGTCTGGGAAGGCTTTGTAGAGCAGAAATTTTGAAGGAGGTGCTTGCCACATAGCTGATAAAAGACGCTTTCCTCTTTGAAGCCCTACCCTGCATCATTTCATTTATAACCAGTGATGAGACCTAGCCAGTTTGGCTCAGTGGATAGAGCGTCAGCCTGTGGACTGAAGGGTCCCAGGTTCAATTCTGGTCAAGGGCACATACCTGGGCTGCAGGCTCCTCCCCGGCCGGGGCTCTGGTCAGGGCATGTGCAGGAGGCAACCAATCAATGTGTTTCTCTTACATCAATATTGCTCTCTGTCTTTCCCTCCCTTCCACTCTCTCTAAAAATCAATAAAAAAAATATCCTTGGGTGAGGATTTAAAAATATATATATATATATCTCCAGTGACTAGATATTCTAGGCTGCCCGTTCAGGAAAACCTGCTTCCATATTGTTCTACATCAAGCAAGACTCCTTTAGAAATCACGCAAGCCCAACTTCATAGGCTTTACTTTCACTGGCTTCTTTCTATTAAAGGTTTCAATAGTAGGTAGTTTCAACTGCGCAATTGTGGGTATTAGAGTTTAGTAGCAGTTCAGAGTTAATACATTTTCAGCAAGTGAATTATAAGTTTGGTTTTTGTTTTTTAAATTTATACGTACTGCCCTGCCAGTGTGGCTCAGTAGTTGAGTGTCGACTGATGAAGAAGGAGGTCACAATTCGATTCCCAATCAGGGCACATTCCAGGTGCTGGCTCAATCCCCAGTAGGGGGCATGCAGGAGGCAGCCGATCAATGATTCTCTCTCATTATTGATGTTTCTAACTCTCTCTCCCTCTCCTTTCCTCTCTGAAATCAATAAATATATTTATTTTAAAAAGGAAGTACAGGTCACAATTTGTGTAGATGTTTATAAATGCTTTTCAAATACAATCTGTAGGAAAATCCAAGAGAACATCATTACTCCCTGTTAAATTAGTGTAATGGCATTAAATGTATTTGTGAAGCTATTAATTGTAAAATTGGTCATGATGGTTAAAAAGAATGGAATAGATGTTAAATGTCTGATATAATAATGAGGTTTTCATAATGTAGCCACCAGGAAGTAACAGGATTTCTCTTTACCCTCTGGAAATTGCAGGTTGATTGGAGGTACCTACACATTATGGAAATTTTCTCTTTCAGTTCATAATCAGTTATGACATTTCACAAGGGGGTAACTTTGTATAATTGAAACTAACTTTTAAAGACGTTATCTTTTTTTCTGATAACTTTACAAAGACCTTTCATTAGTATTTTCATGTTATAAATACAATACAGGCACATCTCCAAAATACCATGGGTTCAGTTCCAGATCACTGCAGTAAAGCCAGTCATAATTTTGCTGCTGGAGGGTCTTGCCTTTAATATGTAAAAAATAAAACTATGAAATCCAATAAAACGAAGTATGCCTGTAATTCAATTTAAAAATCTTATTCCTTTTAGTTTTCACTATAAACTGAGTAGATACAAACATGCATGTCAGTTTCACTTTTTTCGTTACAACGGTTTTCTCTTTTATTTTAGTCTGATGCCAACGCAAGTTACTTAAGAGCGGCTCGAGCTGGACACTTGGAAAAGGCCCTTGACTACATAAAAAACGGAGTTGACATCAACATTTGCAATCAGGTGAGTTGTGGCTATTGTTGTTGTTGTTGTTGTTTTAATTCCTTAAATCTTTCATTAGATATTACCAAGACTTTCTCTTTTTTGCCAGTTTTTTCTGTTAAATTTCACCAGCTTGAATTATCAAATTATTCTCTGCTTTGTTAGAGGAGTGCTCAGAAATGTAGGTATGCATCCTTTAACAATTCCTAAAATTTAGTAAGTAGTGATATTAGAACAGCGCACCTAATTTTCAAGTACTTTTATTCCTAGTTCAGGCTTCTACACTGTCCACACACAAGTGGTTGTTGGTGGGATGTTTTCCCAGAGTTCCTGGTAGACGGTTTACTCCCCTATTTTCCATCTGCTGAGTAAAGCTTTCCCTTCCCTTTTAATCAGAATGGGTTGAATGCGCTCCATCTTGCCTCCAAAGAAGGCCACGTAGAAGTTGTTTCTGAACTGCTAAAGAGAGAAGCCAATGTGGATGCAGCTACAAAGGTTAGTATCACACATTTAATGCTTTTTATGTCACTTGCCAAACTCAATGAGGAGTTAGCTCTCCATAAGAATCAGAGCACGTTTCTCATGAAATACTTGTCAACTCTGTTCTCTTTGAAGAACTTAAAACAGGGGGATTTGATATTTTGTGAACTGTCAGAACAGAGAAAGATGGGAGTGTTGATGTATCTTGCTTTCATCTTACAGAAAGGAAACACAGCATTGCACATAGCATCTTTGGCTGGGCAAGCAGAGGTGGTAAAGGTCTTGGTTACAAATGGAGCCAATGTCAATGCACAATCTCAGGTAAACCAGCAACTCTATTGCAAGTGATTTTGTTATAATTGACAAATAATGTTTGTTGGGTCAGGTGCTTGATTGGTTCATGTATCCTCTAAGAATACAATACTGAAGAGCTACATTCAATGATTAGTTACACATTGTAGATTTTTGAAATTCATACATTTTCTTATTTGCAATACGTGTGTGAGAGGTAGAGATTTTTTAAAGTCATCCATCTACATATGACTAGTAGTTATAGACACTAATGTTTAAGGGATATCTGTAATGCACAGTCTTACACTATTTCATGATGCTAGCTCAGGTCCTGTCTCAGTATTTATTAATCACAGAGGAAATGGTGATGCCTATAAATGAAAACATGCTCTTAGAAGTTCAGAATAATATATCAGTGCTTTGTCGCATTAAAAAAGGGAAGACACTACTTAATTTCTGTCTCCTAACTAAGGTATCATTGTTAGTCCCTAAAACAGATTATAAAGAAGAAAAAAACAAGCAGAATAAACTTTAAAAGCCCCCAAACTTTAAAATTTCCAGATTCTTTGTAATGGTTAGACACTGATCATTCATTGAATAGGTCCTCCTATAAATTCTCAGAATCTTGTATGAAATTCTAAGAACACCAGTAGATGATCACTTGATAGACTTTGAGCCTAAAAGAATTAACTTCATTTTATTGGTTAAAAATATAGGTCCTCGTTTTCCAAATTGTTCACTATTTGAGTCTCCAGGGATATGAGGTTGTGTAGGAAAGCAATCATCGTAGCACACAAATATTCACTAAGGACCTGACCATTTTTTAAGCTGGTCCCTACTCAGACATTCCTTCTGCTTGGATGCTGACACCTATCTTGGTTTGTCAATCTACCCAGGGTGTTTGATATTGAACAGATTGGTTATAGAACAAGACTGCAAGCTTTGCAAAAGGTGAGACAGGAGTTTATGAGGCCAGGGAGAGAGATGTCGGAGAACTGCTGGGTGTACAGCTAAGCTGTGAGTATGTGGCTTTCTGGCGCTATTAGACCAGGCAGTGTGTGAAGTATTAGGCTGATTTTCTGATAGGTGTTTCAAGTGAGAATTATTTTTAAATCAAATGATTAAATGACACAAAGTAATTAGGTGAGAGGCCTTTGGTTCTCAAATACTTTTTGCAAACAGACTGTCTTCTTGCTTATGCTGTGGGGGGGGAAAGTGAAGTGAAAGATGTCAAGCCATCAGATAATTTTGTTAGAAATATCACACTTTTTCTCTACAAAAATAGTATTTGGTTTAGTCTTTGTTCATTCTGCAATCTCGTACACAAATGCAGTTATCACCTACGTTTTGTCAAATCATACAAACTTGCTTTTACAATTTCTAGTTTTATCTTTTAAGATAAAGTCTCAAACTTTTTCATTTCCTTTTGATCTCCATTCTGAGTGCACCCAATTTCTCCCTCATTTTCAGTACTGAGTATCTTTGGATATCAGGATCCTCCTCCTGTAGTTCATGGGTCCAGAGAGAATGGCAGTGGCTTCCCCCCTTGTTACTATGGCCATAGAGGTGATCGCTCTGATGCCGTTAAATGTCAGTGTCGTGGGAAAGAAACTTCACGGTGCTTTCAACCACATGATTTCTTGTGTATGTGGCCTAACTTCATTCTGGTTCCTTCTGGTCGGACTTGTCTCACCTGGTCCATACCACTTACTCTGATTCCCTAGGAGAGTTCAGTTGGAGTGATAGCGCTTTTCCAGAAAGGAATGTTATCATGGTTGAATATTGATAAGTATTGTCATTTGAGAGAGACACAGACCAGCTGACTACAAGAGAAGCATCAGGCGTTGAAACTTTTTTTAAAATGCCCTTATAACTTTTTACTGGGAAGTAACTGGTGGGAAGCTCTGAGATAGTGGAAAAACTCTAATCCATTTCATTCCCCCCCCCCCCCCCCGCCCCACCCCCGCCCCAAGGGAAGAAAAGTAAGCCTCCTTCTTTTAAACATTGCACACATTCTTGACATTCTAGAGCAGCCATAGTTTTAAACCTTCCTCTGCAACGTCTGGGAGAAGCTGCAGGCGAAGGGAAGCCCTAACCAGATTTTATTTCAATTTGTACACATTCTCTGGTGATGATGAAGCGAAGGAGAAGAACACAGGCTGCGAAATTCCTTGTTCCTTGCAGCTGTGCTAGGCCTACAGACCCTGCTCCACAATTCACAGTAGAGCATTCTCCCTTCATCTGGACACCTGTCCCCATATGCCTTCTGAACTGCACTGTTCCGTGGACAGAATAAGTAATGAGATGACCATGCAGCGGAATGGAGTTTCCATGTTAATTCCTGGTAGCAACTTTTCAATAGGAACTCTTCTAATGAGCAAGCAGTAATGCCAGGAAATGCCGCGTATGTGGCAACACATTAAAACATCACAGGAATACTAATATTCAAGAAAGATGGTATTCCTGTCTAAGTGAAATTTTACCCTCTGGGCAATATTTAATAGCCAGTCAGAAATAGTGCAAGGAGAGTCCCTGGCCTTCCTAAAATATAAGAACTCTTCTTACCTTGAAAATAAAAACATTGGACAACATCAAGTTCTGATCTTATAAACTGAGGCTCTGTGGAATAAGAATTTGTAGATATTATTTTGCTCTAATTCTTGTCATCGCCTTGATCCTAGGTCTTAAGTTAGTTAACTCTTTATTATATTACCTAACATCCCAAGAATCATTTAGGCCTACCCTGAGAAAACAATCAGGCTGAATTGTGATTGTTAAGAACTCTCTATGATTAAGTCCTTAATACAAAATTCTGCAATCATGTGAAACTGCCAACAACAAAAATAACAACAAAAAAACAAAAATTCCTAAATACCTTCCATCTGGAAATTTCAGTTGATGAGGAAAGATAGATATGCAGTAGTTCACTGAGCTATAAGAAAAATCCACATGGTTTTCAGCTGGTGTTTTTATTTTTCCCCCTTAATATTATATCGTTAGTTTTTTCTTTTTCCTTGTGCTTTTGATTTTTAAGGAATATTTAAATCAACCATGGATCAAATGATCTTTTATTTCGATCACGTAAGAAAATAAGAAAATAGACGACAGTGTGATAATGGTAATCTTAATTACATTTCAGTTTTCCTAAACAGTTCTGGGAAGTGTGACAAAGATGCAGCACATAGGCACACGCACATACATACACATGCAGACAAACACACAGACTGTGTAACAATTACTCCATGTTTCATACTTAATGCTAATAAAACCTTTCATGACAAAACAGAATAACATGAATCTTCAGTGGTGTTAATAGGTAGATAATTTAAAGGGAAGAAGCTTGAATGCTCTGTCATATTCTACTGCCTCTAATTTTATGTCTCTAATCTTGACCTTGGCAACCAAAGAACCCAGGTTGTTACAATTATGTGTAACAACTTTTTAACTTCCTAATTCTCAGCTTTAAGCCAAAAAAAAGGCCACCAGAGGTTGAATTATTGATAATGAAGGTAATTATATAGCAATTGATATTTATGATGAGCCTAACCTTTCGAATCACAAAAATTTGAGTAATATCCGATAACATTTTACTTAGAATTTATTTTTATTCTTTGAAAGTGCATAATGTATAAAATAAAATTTCCAGAGCATTCAGTTAAATAGAATTGCATTATGAAAAATTAGTCAAAGAGAATTTATTTTAGTTTGGAAAATATTTTGATATGTATATCTTGCAATAAGTTTTTTAAATATTTCAGTATTCCATAGATGTGAAATACATTGGAACAAACACAAATGTTTTTAATAAGAAGCTTTATATATGTGTGGTACACATTTATTTGCTTGAATCTAAGATTTTTTGGCAGTTGGGCACATTTCAGACAAACCTACACACACATATAGAGTGTGTGTGTGTGTGTGTATGCATGTATATGTATAAATATATATGTATATGTGTATATATACTCTGAACATTAAAATAGTGTCTTTGCAAAAAATGAAAGGAAGTAAACTTGCAAAAATAGACTGCTTACCAAATTCCACTTTAAAATCAAAGTTTACCCTTTTGCAAATTGGTGTTCTTTCCTTTGCTCTAAGATTCCCCATCCATGGTAAGTGTGAAGCCATTTGAAATTAATATAAATTCTTTTCAAGGTAGAAACTATTTCAGATGCTTATTTTTATGTAAAAGTATTACATATTTTATTTAAAATAGATAATGCTCAGGAGGTACAATGATCAAATGTATTTTTCTTCGTATCCTTTTGATACCTAGTAAGATTCTTTATTTGTGGTAGGCACTTAAGTGGTTAAATGAATGTACTTTCTTATCTAAAGTGGATATATTAATATTAATTAAACTATTACCTACAAACTACTTTCAAAAGGAATTATGAAATATAATTGTGAATTATATTTATATTATAAATTCATTTACATTATTGTGCTTAGGTGTTTTTAGTATATGTGAATGTCCCCAGTAAAGTGTTATTAAATTATGTGTGAGCATTTCCTGAAACCTATAATATTATCAGTACAGTAGAAAAATAGATTGGCTCTAGAAAGCTGCAAACATTTTACTTTTTATTTTGCAGAATGGTTTCACCCCATTGTACATGGCAGCCCAGGAAAACCACCTGGAAGTTGTCAAGTTTCTTCTTGACAATGGTGCCAGCCAGAGCCTAGCCACAGAGGTAAGACACTTGGGTTCTTTCTGTGGGGAAGTTTGCATGTTTATAGGGCATTTTGTAACCCTGGAGTTGTAACATTTAACATTTATCTCACTGGTATTTTAATTGCAATTGTATATTAGTGTGTGGGTTCATACATTGTTATGAAATACATTAGAAAGTCTTTTTTTAATTTTTAAGAATTTTCCATTGCATAGATACACTTTCTGCTCTTAAATGCCTACCCCTACCCTATAATTGAGTTATTGCTTTAATATTTACCTATTGCTTGTGAACACTTTTCTGTTTTTTATCATTTTGCTTTGAAGACAACCACTGATTTGAAATATTTTTGTGGTAGAACGCAAGTTCTGAATCAGTTTTTTTTTTCAAGTTTAATTTAGCATAATAATATTTGAGTGTATAGATTTCTAAAGTCACCTAATTGGATTAAATTCATACATTCAAACAACACTATTACACATTTATAAGTAATAAATAAAATTGTTTTTTTTTAATCTTTGCAGCCCTGAGTAGAAGAGTAATTTTCAAATAAAAAGTTATTTAAGTTATTGGTTCTATCTTAGATAATACATTTCATTTTTAAACTAATTAGGATGGATGATGGCAAAGCCTTATGAAGTGTGTCACACAAATCTCTTGCTAATAATGGAGGAACCACATTTGGGTTTTCCGTATTTTTAACAAAATAATTAATTAGGACAGATGATGCAGGCTTATCTCTGTCGTAATACCACTGCCCTTATTTGCATTCAGATGTGCTTCCTGAATGGCACAGGAAAGTTAGGAATAAAGGATTCACATATAACCCCACCCCGCTTTTGCAATCATGCCTTCTGGAGAAAGCACTAAATAAATGAAGAGGCAGTTCACACAAAAAGAAATACAAATGGCCACAACTGTATGAAAATATCTTACCCTCACTCATAGTCAAAGAAATATGAATTTATTAATCAGATAAAAAAAAATGAGGTCTATTCTTATACCCGTGAGTTGAGGGGAAAATGTGAGGTTGAAGAAACTGAAACTTTCCTACAGTCTTGGCAAAGATGATAGTTTGCTGCACCACTTTTGCAGAACATTTAGCAGTTACTATTAAAAATGAATATTTCACACATTTTAATTCAGCAATTCCACTTCTAAGAATTCATATTACAGGTATTTTAGGGGATAAACACGAAATACGAAGTTCAAAATAATTAATAACACTTTTTTAAAAACTGGAGAGAACCTAAATATGCACCAACTAGGAAACTTGTTTAACGTGACTGTAATTACACAAGAAAATACTATTCAGTATTATTAAAAATGAGGCAAGACCATATATATCTCCTTAGTGTAACATGACTAGTGGTTGATTCTGAGAATTAGGAGGGTGCCTTACTTTTCATTTTACAGACTTCAGCCCTTGACCGGAATTGAACCTGGCAGCCTTCAGTCCACAAACTGACGCTCTATCTACTAAGATGCTCTACCACCTCAGTTGCAGTTTATTTTTTTTGTGCAAAGTCGTTTTCTTTATGCCTGGGTCCTTTGGATTTAAAAATTTATGTCAGTCGAAATGTAGCCATTTCATTTTTATTTGGAACAGATGTGGATTTGGCTCAGTGAATAGAGCATCAGCCCTTGGACTGAAGGGTCCCGGGCATGTACTTCATATCTCGGTTGCAGTCTTATTTGGGAGGCAACCAATGTGTGTGTCTCACATCCATGCTTCTCTCTGTCTGTCTTTCCCCCTCCCTTCCACTTTCTCTAAAAATCAATGGGAAAATATCCTCAGGTGAGGATTAACAAAATAAAAATTTAAAGGTGTATTTTTCTTTTTATTGCAGAAATGATATAATACATAAATGAGAAAGTACAATGAAAAGCAGAAAGAAGAAAAGGCCACTGCTGATTTTCCCTAGAGATAACATTTTGTTTATTCTTCCAGATTTTTTTATACATGTACACAATACACACAGGGTTACTTTATGAAAATGAGATAATATATTTACATAGAGTTGACTTTTCCCATAACATTAAATTACATTCTGAACTTTCTGTTCTTACATGTAAACCAGTGATCCTGTTTTGGTGACGTCTTGGTTGCAGCCTTTCTCTTTTATCTTACTTACGGCTGCCTGGAACATGAACCTGGTTACGTTAATGCTCGTCCCTTTCCTCTTTCGGGTCCACTTGGAAAAGTTGAAAGGAGCAGGTGCGATCTCAGCCAGGTCTTGAAGCAATGAGAGTAGACATAATTCTTATATGCAGAATGAGGAAGAGGACATTTCAGGGGAGGGAGAGGGGAAATTAGCATGAGTTTGGATGCCAGGGTAGGAATGGTCTGTACATCCACAGTCAGCAAGGAGACTGGACAAAAGGATTTAGATGAGTCTGGGCAATATTGTCCCTTCAGTGTTTTAGGGCCAATATTTCCCGCATCCTTGAATATAAACATGCTGATTTGTATTCAGTCAAATAAATGGTAGGAGGCCTTATCCGTTTTCCAGAAAGGAAAAGAATGAGGAAAAGGATCTTTTAGAAAGGCCAACAAGACACTAGTATGCAAGTGACTAGGTTTTCTCTTTCTCCCTTACAAATGCTTTTCTATTACAGTGACCCTTAATTTGTGCCACAAGGACTACAGAATAAAACATCATGACCCAATTAAAGTAATAAGTCATTTAATTGCCAATTCTCTAGTAAAAACAGTTTTTAAATATTCTCTTGAGTTGTGTGGTAATGAAAGCATTTCAGAAGTAAAATTTGTGAGCCAGTCTCAGAATTTTTCTCTGTGCTATTTATTCTACAGTCAACAACACCAGATCATCCGCAAATAAATTAACCACAGAGAAATCTGTAGCTGTCTCCTGTTTGTCAATTCCTAGGGCAATACAAAATGTACAAATATTTGTGTGGGAATTTATTCTAGGCATATTTTGCATGGTCCCTGTGTCTTCTCTTTTTATTCAGAGAAGCCAAGAGTCTTTTATGTAGACCTTTCTTACAACAGCAATGATTACAATTCATTAATTCATATGGTCTGATTGAAAACCAGGTGTATGATAGGCAACAAGGGACAGTGCTGAACCAGACAAGCATATTCCCCGATTTTAAAATATCAGTGGAATCCAGCAATCCCACTTATGGGAATATATTGTAAGAATCCCGAAATAACAATTTGAAAGAATGCATGCGCCCTAGCTCGTTTGGCTCAGTGGATAGAGTGTCCGCCCAGACTGAAGGGTCCCGGGTTCAATTCTGGTCAAGGGCACATGCCTGGGTTGTGGGCTCAATCCCCAGTAGGGGGCTTGCAAGAGATAGCCAATCAATGATTCTCTCTCATCATTGATTTTTCTATCTCTCCCTCCCCCTTCCTCTCTGAAATCAATAAAACTACATATTAAAAAAGAATATATGCACCCCTATGTTCATAGAAGCTTTATTTACAATAACCAAGATCTGGAAACAGCCCAAATGCCTATCGGTAGATGAATGGGTAAAAAATCTGTGGAACATTTACACAATGGAATACTACTCGGCCATAAAAATAAGGCAATGTTACCATTTCAACAGCATGGATGGACCTGTAGAGTATTATGCTAAGTGAAATAAGCCACTCAGAGAAAGACAACTATCATATGGTCTCACTTACATGTAGAATCTAATGAACCAAATAAACTGATGAACAAAATAGAAACAGAGGCATAGATACCAGTACATGGAGCAGTCTGATAGCTGTCAGAGGGGAGGGAAGGCGGGGGATTGGATTAAAGAAGGTGAAGGGATTAGTCAAAGAACATATATACATAACCCATGGACACAGACAACAGTGTGGTGATGACCAGAGGGAAGAGAGGATAGTGACTGGGTGTGGAGGTGGGCAAAGAGGGGGGAAATGGGAACATCTGTAATAGTATAATCAATAAAAATAAAGGGGGGGAAATCAGTGGAGATTTTTATAGCTTACTTAAATTAGTTCCTTTGAAAAATGTGACTGGATTTAACCTGAAATGTTATTGTTTTCACTAAGATTATATTACGGGTATTAAAATTATGGCTTTTTAAGATTCTTTTTAAATTTTTAAAATTTACTCAATTAATGCACATCACTTTTTAACAGAAAGAAAACCCCATAAAGTTATTGAAATTTTCTTATTTTCCGCTTTGATATATGTATATTTGAAAATGTCTTTTCACATATCCAGGGGTGAGCAAAAGTAGGTTTATAGTTATAATACAAACAAATAATAATTTATAAATAACAATACAAGAAAAAAACTGTGTTTCACGTACTCACGGCTATAACCCTACTTTTGCCAACCCCTATATGTTTACTTGCATGTGTTAGCTTTCGTAACCCTAAACAAAAATTGACCCTTGATCACTTGATCGCCTTCTTATTTGTTAATCAAAAAGAAAATATGCATTGGAACCAACCTTGACCCGTCCATTTATCTACAGGATGGCTTCACGCCGTTGGCAGTGGCTTTGCAACAAGGTCATGATCAAGTGGTGTCCCTCCTGCTAGAAAATGACACTAAAGGCAAAGTGCGGCTTCCGGCTCTTCACATCGCCGCCCGAAAGGATGACACGAAAGCTGCCGCCCTGCTGCTGCAGAATGACCACAACGCAGACGTGGAGTCCAAGGTGAGGCGCCGGGGAAGCTCCTCTCCTGCAGCCATCCTGCGTAGGCACCCCAACTTTCAGATGCTTGGCCTCCCTTTTGGCAAGCTGCTGCCAAACTTGCAACTCCACTGGCAGGGATGAAAGCACGTGTCCCAGTCAGCCAGTGGAAGCACCTTCTCCTCACCCCTTAAAGCTAGAAAATTACCCTGGATGCTGCCCTATGCATGCTAACAGGGAGGCCCCCTCAAAATCGATGCATATGAACCTGATCGTTTCCTCCCTCGTAATAGATCTGTAATGTCTTTAACTCTTCAGCGCAAACATCAGAGTGAAAAGTTACAAAATGCTAACAACAGTGTGTGCAGATCATCCTTTGGTTGCTAGCTAAGATGGCAGGAGACACACTGAGTGTTGGTCACCTGCGGAGAGCGTGCCAGCAGCCAGAGTCCTGGCCAGAAATTCCCATTGTCCTGACATGTGTTCCTGGAGAGTCTTGGAAGGAACGAGGCATTTGGAGTAGGCCACCGTGTAGCCTGCCTTCAGTCTAGCTTTCTTTCTGTGCCTTTTGTGCTTCCATCAGAGCTTTCATCCTCATTCCTTAGCTGCCGTGAGCTTTCTGCAGTCCACGTCACCGACAGCGAACTAACCGTTCATTTTTTCCTCCTCTTTGCTTCCCAATGTGTTATCCTAGATGGTGGTGAATAGAACAACAGAGGTACATATCTATATACATGTACATAGAATCTGTATCTGCATCATCGTGTCCCCATCCCTTAGTGCTGCGGCCTCATTTCTTTCCCTTCTTCTTTGCATTGCCTTCTGTAGGCTAGATACCTGCTTTCTACCCCCGCCCCCAAAGGAGCATGTGCTAGAGAAGATAGTAGTTTGGTTACCAGGGCTTTCTGCAGCTGAACCCGGTGTTTGAAAGGAAGAATGAGGAATCCTTGAATCTTAAGGGGATTGCCATAGAGGTGTGTGAGATGAAGTATTTCCAACACTTGAGATGCTTACCAGCTCTACCCAAAGCTGCAGACAACCCTGCCATTCTCTCCTGTAGGACTGATTCTGTAGAGTTCTGCATGACACTTACCCTCAATGGTGTCAGCAAAATGAAAGTGGCCTCAGAATGGTACCACCATGACCCACCCTTCCTCAGGAGTCAGTGAGCTAGCTAGCATGGCTGCGAAGCTTGCTAACAATTTAGAAATGCATCTAGTTCCTATAAGGTTTTAATCTTTGGGGACTAAGTAAATCGCTGCATGTTTTAGCATTTCTTTTTAAGGAAGTAAAATGACCTTGGTAGGAATAATCCAGAAAAATGTGTTCTCGAATAGGCATTTGCTAATAAAGAGACCAACTGGTGGATTCTTTCTAGAATGCAATCACCCACTATACAAGACTAATTACAGTGCACCTCTTCCCCAAAATTGCTTTTATCTTTATAATTTGATCTTACATTGAATACATAAAACAAATCAAATTTTGGCAAAGAGTATCAATGGACAATTCTGCCATCAATAGTAAAACAGTTGGTACTAATTGAACTTTCTATGAGCTATAAGGATTTTTCTTGTCATCCCTATTTTAACTTTTGAAACGTTGGCTTCTCTATATACTGCTACCAGATTCCTAAAACTGCTCAATCTCCGCCCTTGGATCCTTCCTGGCTCTTCCTCTGCCTACGAGTCTGGCGTTTATTTGAAACGCTGTGAGCAATTAGCACTAACCGAGAGAAACCTAGTACAGAATGGAATGCGGACCTCAGCATATTTTGCTTCCTCATTTTTATTTGGGCGGGGCCTTGATCCTGGCATGTCAGACGGGGGGCTGGCAGGACTCCACTGAACGTCTGCTGTTTTCTCCTTGCAGAGTGGCTTCACTCCGCTCCACATAGCGGCTCACTATGGAAACATCAATGTAGCCACGTTGCTGTTAAACCGAGCGGCCGCCGTGGACTTCACTGCAAGGGTAAGAGCGCTGCCCTGGGCGCGCCTTTAAAGTATCTGAAGTGATTCTTAACCTTCCTTTCCCAGAATGAGCAAGAGGTGGAGGCAGGTGGCCTTGCTCTGAAACAGGTGTGGTATTTCCTAGCAGAAAAAATAAACCAAGATGGGGTTGAGGGGTGATAAATACATGTACACGAATATATGGGAGATGTGGTTCAAGTAATCCTGACTGGAAGCCACCAACCTTTCTGCAAGTTGAAAAGTCTGAGACTAGTAAAAATTGGTCACGTGCAGCCACCGGGGCTTTAGGTATCAGGATCTTGACCTTCTGGTTGGGAATGCTCTGGGATATCTGGATGAGGCCCTAACTTGAGAACCCAAATAATAGAAGCCATCTTTTGCTTTTATCTTCTGTCCCCTACAAACTAGCATAGTGAGTAACAAGATTCTGTCACCTGAGTGAGCTCATATTCCTGGAGAAAGGAATTGGCATCCTGTGTATCATGGACAGCAATTGGACACTTGACCAGAGTAACACTGCTCAGAATGTAAAAATCGGCTCAGTGCTAGGCTTACTCCTCAGAAACATCATCATCTAAGTAGAAATGAAGAAGGAAGCAGATTGGAGCAGTGGCTAAAAGCATGGCCTCGGGATTCAGTCTCCCTGAGTTCAAATTTGGGCTTTAATTTTCCTCTCTCTGTCCACCAGTTTCCTCCTTTGTAAGATAAAAGAATATGAATTATAATGTTATATGATAATAAAATATTAGTATCACTCCCCCAGTGGGTCACTGTGAGAATTAAGAACAGAGAGTGTGTGTAAAGCACTTGGCCATGTCTGACATATCACCATCGACAGCAGCAGCAGCACTGATTTTGAACATAACATTTGAAGTATTCGTTTTGCTGAAACCTCACTTGTTCGAGGAGAAACAGAGTTAGATCACATAGGGAGATATAGGGCATAATACTAGTACTAGCATTATCAGCAGCAGTAAACGTAATACTGTCTTGGAAGGAGTTACTGGATGCAGATGCCCAGCTAAGCATTTTTGCCTCGTTTATCCTTATATCCAGAAAAGTATTACTTATCCCTGTTTTACAGAAGAGGAAACCAAGCCTTAGAGATAAGAAGTAGCTGGTCCAGGATGACAGCTCGAAAATGAGAAAAGGCAGGATTTCAGCCCCCAAACACTTACTCGCTCCCGTGTTTCGTCTCCCATAGGTGACTTTCAGGATTCTTTTTTTTTTCTTCTTAAAATTTATTGGTCCAATAAAAATTAGTAAGAGCTCAGCTTGCACTAATATGAAAGCTATTTCCTACCCTATCGTCATCAGCTTGCTAAGAGCCTTCCTGGTTTCAGTGACTCGGGAGTGCCCGTCAGCTCATGCCGCTCTGCTCTTCCTGCATCCGCTGCATCCTTAGGCTTCAGCGACAGGCAGACCCGAGGGCTAGTTTGACGTTTCGAAGGACAAAGTTAGGCACCTCTTTAACTCAAGTAAAAAGCAGGCATGTCAATATTTAAACTGAGGTTCTTGTCTGTAAGATGCATTGCTCTGGTTTTATTTCTGTAATTCACAGTATGATGAGAACCTCATTAAGTCACATCTTCTAATTGGGACATTTGGAAAATCATGTCAGGGTAGTGTCTGAAGTTTGTCTGTGTGCCACTGGTTCGGAAATGTCCTGATGCTGCAGAAAATAAGAAGAATGGAACAATGTTTAAGCAACATAAGGGGGCAAATTACAGTATTTTCAGCATCAACGCAATTCCAAAGCATCCATTTACATTGAAACAATGATGTGGTAATTACAAATGATGCTAATGTATCGAGTAAACATCAATGGAGACCTCAGACGAATGTTGTTAAAGTTGCCTGAGTTACCATATAAGATTTAAAATAATCACATTGTGGTTTTGTTTAAAACATGTTAAAATTCAGACTTGTTCCTGGTTTGAAAAGCATTTAGTCCAGTCATGCCTAATCAATGAGGCCTAATAGCATTCTGAGCTGAAGAATGTGGTAGAATTTGATCATCCCTTATAGGCTGCCTGCTCTGTGCTTCCCTCTGTGCTTGGTGATGGATGACTTGCTTTAGAGTATCGGGAAGAACTGGTCTTCGTAAAGAGCTTGAGAAACCCGTTTTGGTTCCAAATCTCTAGTAATTCTATTTCATAATAATCCAGCATCTATAGGGTCTGGATTAATATTTTTATTAATCTCCTTTTGGGCATCAGCCCGGTTAATCACCCTACTACTTGCCCTGTTCAGATCCTAGCCATGTGATGCCCAGCTCACATGGTTATGTTTCTGTGGCATTATCAACTTCGTTTTTCAAGTGGTCCATTTTCTCCAAATCGGATTTTATTACCCTCCTCTTGCTTTATCTTTTCCACCTTCTTTCTCCCCCAATACTTTGAAGTATAACTGGGCTAGTTGGGTCATATTCCAGGTCACTACCCTCAGGAATGTAACAGAAATAGCAGGTGATAAGGTAAGATGCCCTGAACACAGATGAGATCAGATTTTACCTGGCCAGGCCACGGAGGATCTTTAAGCTACATTTGCTAAGAACTGGCTGCAAGTCATGGGCTTCGGGAACCGGGTTTAGATAGAGATACTGATTAAATGGTTAGAGAGAAAGCCAACAACAAAGCTACCTTTGTCTGAGGGGCTGTGATTTCTGTTTCCTGGCTGTGACAGATCATGGAAGAGGGGCAGGTGCTGTCTTGTAGTTCTTCGTGGGTGGACGGCATAGCCTAGGGCCGTAGTCAGCAAACTGCGGCTCTCGAGCCACATGCAGCTCTTTGGCCCCTTGAGTGTGGCCACGAAGTTTTAATCACACTGTACGTGCGTGCCCGCACATGGTATTTTGTGGAAGAGCCACACTCAAGGGGCCGCAGTTTGCTGACCACTGGCCTAGGGAATGGCTGTCCTCTAGGAAAAAGAGCTGGAGGACATGGGCAAGGCCACCAGTTGTGAAATAATTTCCTGCAGGCAACGGGTATGCGTTTCCAAAGTAGACACGAGGCAGAAATAAACACAGTGTGACTAAAGGGAGTATGCAATAAAGCGGATTGCTTTCTATGCATTTTTGCAGGATTAGCTAATTTATGCAGCAATAAAGCAGATCCTAGCCTATGAAGAAAGTATACCCCTGCGTAGCAATTATGGTAACCGATTTATGCCAAATGGACCTGTTTATCAACACCTTTCCTTAGATTTTTATTATGATGTCAGTTTTGATTTTTGTGTTGTAATTTTCCTAGGTACATGTAAGCTATCCTGTCTGATATTTTCTATATTTCCTTCTGGGTTATCCATGAAGACCTGCTCAGCCTCGCGGGTCCGCTGCAGGGAGTTAATGGAGAAGCTGCTGTATGCTGCCATGCAGCGTCAGCATTCTTCATTCTTTGAATTGAGTCTGCTGAGGTGGCGTTGACACTGTCTGAATTTATGGGTGACCCTTGCTCTCGACAAATCATTCTAACTCTCTTGGGAAGAGAGGGTAACCAAGGCACACCAGAGCTGCTACTGATTATCATTCCAGGAAGGAGCATTTGTGCACGGGAGCAACTAAAGGCAAATTATATTATGTGGATGCTTGCAAAGTCCCTTTTATTGATTGAGGAAGAGAGATTGATATCTTGCTGGCTAAGAGTTTTTTCATCAAATATAATGGACCACCTAACTTAATCTTCACACTTGTCATTGACCTTCCTCTTGTAAAGTATTATTCAACTTCCCATCTGGGGAAGATAATTGAATTTTTAAATTCTTCTGTTGGCCTTGTTTATTTAGTACTTTCTGGTTTGAGTGCTATACCTCATTTGTTTCCAAAAGAACTTCAGGTAGTGCACAGGTTAAAATATACAAAGTAGGACATGTAAGAACGAAAGCGAAAAAGTGTTTGTTACCAGCCGCTGGAATAAACCAGTGAATACAACTAGAGAATAAATTTAGGTCTTAGGGACGTTGATATATGTAATGGAAAGAGAATCATATTAGTTTTGGGGGGGAACAGGGGAGGAAAACTTGGTTATCTATAAAGACAATTTTGTGTGTGTGAAATAACTAAAATATGATTTTTATTATGTGAATTACATAGTTGACAGTATCTTTAATTACTGCACTTCAGAAGGATCAATTCTTACTGCCTCGTCCTTTTCATGCTAAATCTCCACCTGTGAAGGCCCCTTGCCGAGGGTGGCTTAGGGATCGAGCTAGGTCAGTGGTTCTCAACCTTCCTAATGCTGCGACCCTTTAATACAGTTCCTCATGTTGTGGTGACCCCCAATCTCATGGTTACAAATGGAACATAATTAAAGCATAGTGATTAATCACTAAAACAATATGTAATTATATGTGTGTTTTCCGATGGTCTTAGGCGACCCCTGTGAAACCGCTGAGCTAGGTGCTTATCTTTATGATGTTTTAATTGTGTGTGATAGAACTTGGCAATGACTACATGGCATGTCCATTGGACTGCCTTTTTCAAATACCAGATGTCTTGAATGAAGTTTTGGCAGGTGCTGGGCCACATTCAGAATTCAATTAAATTACACAAAGGTTTACTTTATTTATTAAATAGTAATTTAATGTTATATTAAAATGAGAGCAGTGTTTTTAGATAGTTTTAACTACTAAGCCTGTTGGTGGAAAAATAAGTGTCAGACGTACATTCTGCCCAAAGAAGAGGCCAATATGGTTCAGCATGTGCATGAGCAAAACAGGATCCAGGGATAGACAATATTTGGAGATTTCCTTTTTTTTTTTTTAATTTAAATTGTTTATTGTTTAAAGTATTACATATGTCTCCTTTTTCCCCCATTGACCTCTCCCTGGCCACTCCCACTCCCCAGCACATGCCCTCACAACCCCCAACTGTGTGTTGGAGATTTCCTTTTTAAGATTAAATTAAAACTAGCAAATAAGCTTCTATTATGAGCTAGACCTGGAGGTTCAGATTTGAGTGACCTGCTGTTCTTACTCTACTAATTTCTTTCATCTCTAAAGTCAACAGTCTCTCCCTGAATTCCCCAAAACAGCAGTTGCCAACCGGTGGTCTGTGAGGTCCAAAAGGTTGGCGACCGCTGCCCCACAGCATGTCTAAGTCTAGTCTCTAATGCCAAAAGAGGACTTTTCTAAAAACTTAGGGATTGACAGAAAGGCAAAGCTGGCAGATTGATTCAGGACAACACTGTCCCCAGAGTCTACAGGCTGTTGACCCCGCCCTCTGGGTACCATCCTCAGGAGCCCCCAAGGGCACCATGTTGTAAAATCAAGCTCACTCCCCACCAGTGGGAACCGCTTTTACTTTGTCTCTCTTAGTCAGAGTCCAAGCCCCTTAACCTCATCTCCGGGCACAGTGGGAGCAGAAAACCCTGCTTCCTCTTCAACTGAGAAATCTTCCATTTAAATTTATATTTATCTCCCTTAAAACTCTGTTCCTCATTCTCAAGAACCACCTTTCAGGTGCTCAGTACTCACCTGTAGCTAGCGGCTATTCTGTTAACACAGTATACATAACATTTCCATCATCACAGAAAGGTCTGGACAAAGTTGAGACACTGTCTTTCTGAGGCCCTCCTTCCCTTCAGTGTCACGATAATCCATAAAGGTAAACGTTGCCCCAAGGAAAATGATCCTTTAAATCGGCGGTTCTCAACCTGTGGGTCGCGACCCCTTTAGGGGTCGAACGACCCTTTCACGGGGGTTGCCCAAGACCATCGGAAAACACATGTATAATTACATATTGTTTTTGTGATTAATCACTATGCTTTAATTATGTTCAATTTGTAACAATGAAAATACATCTTGCATATCAGATATTTACATTATGATTCATAACAGTAGCAAAATTATAGTTATGAAGTAGCAACGAAAATAATTTTATGGTTGGGGGTCACCACTGTATTAAAGGGTCTCGGCATTAGGAAGGCTGAGAACCGCTGCTTTAAATAGTCATGCAGAGCAATTTCACTGCCAATAGACTTGCCCCTTTTGGCTCCAAAAGAAGATTTTTGTCTTTCCCATTTTGTCACCAGAAACCACCACCACCAAAATCAACAATAAAACCAAAATCCTCTTCCAAACAGGAATAAACATAACCACTGAAAACATAAAAATAGCAATTTCTCCCCAATTTGTGTCATGGAGAGTTCAGAAATACCAAAAATTGAGGTAGATCTCAACTGAGCTCTCCAACTGCCAGGGATTGTGCCACATGGTTAACTGCTGTGAATCTTTGTTTTTCATCTGTGTGAAGGATGCTAGTATTCTTTTCCTCAAAGAAGCTCTCTCTAACCCCCTAAAATAAGCCACCCCCCCTTAACCACACTATATGTCTTCATCCCCCCCCTTGTACTTTCTAATGGTAGGCATTAAATATCGTTTTATTTATACAATTTTTTTGTCTTGAATATTCTATTTGTTTTCTAATCCCCTTGAAGGCTTAGTCATCATCCTCTGTCTCCAGCTTCTCACCTGGTAATATCCTCTTCCCAAGTGCTCATCCTGTGCCCGGCTCTGTGACCTTGGCTTTAACATGACCTTCAATCTTCCGGGGAAGGACTGAGCAACAGAGAACGTGTTTCTAGCTGCTTAGATTTTTTTTTTTTTTTTTTTAGGGGAAGCAGGCATTGTTTTTTCAGGGAATCATTCCTTACTGCGCTACAGGGAGGCATGACCTTTGTCTTTGCTGCCTCGCAGCCCTCTGTCTACTGTACCTTTCATGAAGTGGTGCCTTGGACATACTAATGTGCCACTGCATTGCGTTCAGCCAGAGAGCTCCAAATATGAAACTATCAAGGCCCTGCCCTTACATAGTAAGTGCTCAGTAGAGGGTCCGCCTTTCTTCTATTGGAGGAGTTCATAATAATAATGATTTGAAGTAGTTATAATTTGAGTATTAAGTTCCAGTCTCTTTCTTAAGCATTTTATATGTATTAACTCAACAATCTTATGAGGGCTGAAGTGGAGGTGTAATGAAATACATCTTCCATATCCTGTTCTTCACCTCATTTGCAAGACTTTGAATTCCTCAAGGACAGGCCTGTGTATTATTACTCACTGTGAATTCCCAGCACCTAGCACTGGGAGGACGCGATATATATTTATTGAATTCAAGAATGATAAAGAAATAACTTGGTCTTTCTTAACCACTGCACCTGGGTACCCAGTACCTACTTAAACCTGCTTTCCTCAAGCCCTGTTCCACTCCCTAGCCTATCAGAATTTCCGGTTGACCCCCACCTGGTGTTAGGGAACTGCTTGCTGTTGTTAAAGGAGATTATTAAAGGAGAGGAGAGATCCACAGGATTCAAATAGAGGAATTGAGGTCAGTGCACCAAACCCAAGTATTGAATCTCAGATGCCAAAGGGCAAGTTTGTGTAGCATTTGGAAGACGTGTTTCTCAGCAGTGTGGGTGACCCTGGAAGACAAGCCTGGAGTAAAGGGCTGCTGCCAAGCTTACGGGTGTTTTAAGCATGGCCTCCGACGCGAGTGGATAGAGCGTTGGCCTGTGGACTGAAAGGTCCCAGGTTCGATTCCGGTCAAGGGCATGTACCTGGGTTGCGGGCACATCCCCAGTGGGAGATGTGCAGGAGGCAGCTGATCGATGTTTCTCTCTCATCAATGTTTCTAACTCTCTATCTCTCTCCCTTCCTCTCTAAAAAATCAATAAAATATATTTAAAAAAAAAAAAAAAAAAGACCCGATCAAAGCCACCACCAGAGGGTGCTAGAAAGGACATCAGCCACTCAAACAGGGATGGGCATCACTTCTGTATGAGTGTAGCGGACGTTTGTAATGGTTTTATAATGTGCAGGGCTTCTGGAGACTCAAGTTAGGTGTGTGGTGGTGACATTGCACATATATTTTAAACATTTTCCCCTCATTATATGATTCATTTTTAAATAAAATACAATAAAGCAAAGCGAGAAAATAAAAACCACCCATGACAGTCCTAATATATTCTTTTTAACATTTAGATATCTGTCCTTAAAAAGACCAAACACACACATAAATACATTCATTTTCATTGACACAAATTTTCAAATATAGATTTAACTCCTTGTATAAGACTCAACCACATTAAAGCCAAAGACAGTTTTTTAAAATGGGTTCTATAATCCTCCTTCAGAATGAACATGGGGATTTTAGAGGCTTGGCAAAGGAATGTGAGTTATGGGAAAGTAGCTATGTGGCTACTGCATTAACCATATTCTTGTTTCCATGGTGATATTAACATATCAGGGGGAACAAAGCCAGGAAGTGGGGGATATACCTTTTATAGAGAACTTGCTCTAAGCTTGCCATGCAGCCTCATTCCTGCTCTTTGCATTTCACTCCCTGGATACCACATCAAAGGAGAATCTCTTATATAATCTTAAAGGAATATTTTGATCCCAGAACCTGAAAGTACATTTGAACACACTAACATCTACTGGTGTTACGGGATCTGTGCTGCCCTCCATCGGAGGAGATGAGAGAGATTTCAGTCACCACAAGCCCCTCCCCTCTGCCCGACCACCTTTTCTGACAGTGATGGAGGCGGACTCTGGCTTCCCGTTCACAGTAGAGAGTAGGTACAGTGTCAGAGCAAACAGCATCGCAGCCAGCCGGCTGCAATCCCACACTGGCCCTGCGGTTCACTCTGTGTGCTCTTCGACGATGTATTCATGCTTCAGTGTGATCATCCATAAAATGGGCCCAATAACAATACCTAATGCAGAGTCATTGAGATGACCGAATGAAATAATCTGTATAAATTGCTTAGCGCAGCGCTTGACCCAGGACATGGGGACCAGGGCCATAGCCACGTTTGTGGTAGTTGCTATTGCTTCTCCCAAGGAGGGGGCCCATCATCATAAGACACATCCACCTGTAAAAGCATGACGTGGCAAGCAGGTGGCACCGTGGCAGCTCTCCGAATATTTCTGGAACTAGTCAGAAGCGTGGCTTCCCCGAAGGTTGCAGTTACGTGGCTTGCAATGGTGTTTGCCACCTGAGGAGGTCAGCCTTTAAGAAACTGTGTATGTGGCGTTGCTTGAGACAGTAAGAACTCCAATAAAAAAATCATAGAAGCTGGAAGGTGCATATTTCTCTGTCTCACTTGCCCTCTTTCGGTCTGTGCTCTGCTTCCTGCCGTGCTTGTTCTAGACGTGTTGCTGTGAGATCATCTTCAAGGACCCAAGTGAACCCCACTTTGCAGTTCTGTATCCTTCAGTTCTCTTAAGGTGTAGGAGCTGGCAGAACCGGCTTTATTGCTGTGCGCTGTAAAAGAGACTTATTCAATGGCTGTAGAATTTTCGTTTCCTCCCGAGCGTGCAAATCGCAGCCCAAGGGCGACTGTGCGCCTCTGCTGCACATTCCGGAGCATTGTACACACTCGCTGTCAGACGGGGCGTTTGAATTCGTTCAGGTGCAGCCTGGTCCCCTCCTGAGCACTGCAGGCTCGTCCATGAGAAAACCCTGCTCTTCTCCCTCGGGCGGCCTGAAGAATATGCAGGAGGGGCGAAGGGGCACCTAGAGGGAAGAGGTTAGGACTTGGCAGAAGCAAAAGGTGGCAAAGGAGTGGACTTGGGACCCGTGCACAGTCATTTCCTGTGTCTTAAATCAAAGCAGGATGATCCAAGAAAACAAGTTCAGGCAGGAGATCAGCGTGGACTAGCAGAGTTGAAAAAAATTGAAAAGCCAAACTGTGATGGAAATACAGGGATTAGAACTCCAAGAAATGGAGAGTGAAATGAGACGATATGAGCAAGAGTCCAACCCTGGGGCTGGGCTGAGGGCACTGGCCTTGATCGTGCAGATGGAAGAGAGTCATTGCAGGTTTTGTCCCCTTTTTTTGAGCTATAATTGACATATAACTGTAAGTTTGAGGTGTACAACATGTTGGTTTGATACATTTATATATTGCAATATGATGACTACAGTACTGTCAGCTAACACCACTATCACATCACTCAATTACCATTTCTTTTTTTTTTTTGTCTTGGCAACAGTTAGGATCTAGTCTCTTAGCAACTTTGACGTTATAACAGTATTGTTTTCTGTAATCACTATGCTGTGCATTAGATCTCTAGGACTTATTTACCTACTAGTTGCATGTTTGTACCCTGAGATAACATTTCCCAATGTCCCAAACCCCTGGTAACCACCATTCTGCTGTTTTCACAAGTCATTGCAGGTCCTTGAGTGGAGACTGGGATGGGACTGTAGTGTTTAAGATGCGTGATGGCCTGCCTGGGAGGGGGATGAGGAGGCCTGGCTCGGAGCTGTGGCAGACTCTAGTCGCACAAGGAGAAGCATGTCTGACTCCTGGTGTGATGCTTCTCTCCTCGGAGATAACTGCTCCGGAGTCTTGCTTGTTCCACTGGTTCTCAGTAGAAAGCGGAGCACTGCTCTCCTTGGAATAACAATGCCCCAACCAAAATGCCACCGACACCCACACGGAGTCATGCTGGACTGATTTACAGCCAATAGAGAGGTGGGATGTCCCAGGATGGGGAGAAAGGGCCCAGAAGTTCATGATCAGTCTGGAATGGTTCCCCAGAGCCATTGAGCTTCCCCCAGCGATGCAGCTGTAAGAGCGGTTGGGCTAGAAGACCTTGAGGTTCCTTTCAGCCCATATTACTGAGACCTTAAACTGTGAAGTGGGAAAATTTTACCCAAAATTTAAACCAATGTAGGTAATACCTTTTATTTATAACTAGGTACTAGGTACTGTAATAAGTTTCCTATATATTATTTCATTTATTCTCCACAGTAATCCTGTGGGGTGTGGGTATGGTTTCTGTTTTACACTGAGAAGCAAGAAGTTAAATAACTTGTGCAAAGCCACACAGCGTTAAGGTGGTAGAGCTGGAGCTAAGAAATAGCAAGGTTAACACAGTAAAATATAACAATGAAAACAACAAAGTGAGATAAACTGCATTCGACTGTGCAGTTCATACTATGGTAAGATCAGAGGCGATGCAATGGGTACTGAGCTTTGGACTTAATCCAGGGTCATCGCTGGGAAGCCAGAACTGACAGCAGCCTCGCTTGTACCAGCTGGCGATGCGTTTTCTGCCTGCGCCAGGACTGCAAAATGAATTAAGGACAGTTTTAAAAGATTAGAAAGGGGTTTTTCTTATAATAAATCCTGTTACACATTTGAAAACATTTTAATTGAAAGGCTAGCAAACCTGAATACCTGACAAATCATCAAATTCATTCTAAAAATAATGCATTCACATGTATGCTATATTCTATTTATTATTACCTCTATTCTACATTTTTGTATCCCTGATGATCATGTTTTGAAATGGACTGTTGATATTTAGAAGCTTAATGGCCTTACGACCAAAGGGTAGGAAATACATTTTTCTGTGAAGAAAGACAGAGCAGGCTTACCTCTAAAAGGTAACAAATCTCCCTGAGTTTGGAAATTAAAAATGGTTGTTCTGCAGCCTCCAAGTCCGAGCCTCGCAGCCAGTTCTCCCCAGCTGGCCCGCAGCCTCCGTTCCCCCAGGTTTGCATGCAGTTCGTTTAGGCTGAGGCCTTGCAATCTGTGTTTCTACCGAGTTCCTCAGGTGCTTCTCCAGATCAGGCTCCATTAAAAAACACTGACAGCCCTAGCTTGTTTGGCTCAGTGGATAGAGCGTCGGCCTGCGAACTGAAGAGTCCCCGGTTCAATTCCAGTTGAGGGCACATGCCTGAGTTGTGGGCTCGATCCCCAGTGGAGGGCATGCAGGAGGCAGCCAATCAATGATTCTCTCTCATCATTGATGTTTCTATCTCTCTCCTTCTCCTTTCCTCTCTGAAATCAATAAAAATATTTTTTAAAGAAATTGATGGAGGCCATGCTATGAAAATCTTTCCCTATATAAATTATCCAAAGTTGAACCACAGAAATCTCAATACTCATTTACTTGTAACAATTATCTTTACAATACCTCAGATCTAACCTTGAATTTACATCATATTCAGAGCTTACAAAATACTTCTGGATCAGTTGAGAACAAGAATAGACATTTTAAAAAATACATTATTATTGATTTCAGAGAGGAAGGAAGAGGGAGGGAGGGATGCAGGGAGGGAGGGGGAGAGAGAGAGAAACATCAGTGATGAGAATCACACCCTCTACTGGGGATTGAGCCCACAACCACACCCTCTACTGGGGATTGAGCCCACAACCACACCCTCTACTGGGGATTGAGCCCACAACCTAGGCCTGTACCCTGACCAGGAATCGAACCCTGACCTCCTGGTTCATAGGTCCAGGCTCAACCACTGAGCAACACTGGCCAGGCAAGAATAGACATTTTTACAGGTGAGCAGACTAAGATCCCAAAAAGTTGATTGTCTCAGATCCTACTGAGAGTAAAATGGAAGAACAGGGATTTGAATCCAGACCTTCTCACTCATTTCATTCTGTCTCAATACGTGACCATCATTCAATGGCAACAATGCCTGATGAAAGCTGAGGACAGGGTGTTAGCCACTGGAAGAGCAGCGTCATCTCATTAAGACAGGTGTACAGCACACAGACAAGGCAATTTGCACCAGACCGACTGTGTGTTTTTTGAAACCATCTTTCTTTAGAAACTTCAAAGACACTGTTTACACATTTTGACATGTTTGAAATTTCAGCAAATGTCTAACTTATCCAAAAACCAAGTGAGGGCAGGATACCTGAGAAACCAATAGTTTCAAGTTAACTGACATCTCAAAAGCCTTACAGGAGTGACTTAACTTTTTGGAGGAGAAAGAAAAATGTTCAACTCGGATATAAATTCAGTTGCAGAATTATCAGAAATGCTACAGATGTGTAGAAAATGTATCATTGTAAAACCCCTTACTATTTATGTTTTTAAGAATTTTTATAATAGAGTGTTTCAAAAAGAGGGCAGACTTTTTAAACGTATGGCATTTTTAGAAATATTACAGGAAATCTTATATAATAAAAGGCTAATATGCAAATTGTCCCCTCGACCTGGAGTTCAACTGGGAGTTTGACCAGGGGCGGAGCCAGCCAACTGCCCGCGGCCCCTGCCCCTGGCCAGCCCCAACCCCGCTCGGCCCCTCCCCTTGGCTGGCCCAGCCCAATTGGGCCCCGATTGGGGCGGGCCAGCCCGACCCCACCCGTGCATGAATTCATGCACCTGGCCCTCTAGTCTAACATAATTTGATTATCTCATTTTAAATAATTAAATATTTTTAAACAACTTTTCTCAGTGTATAAGAAAGCAATTGATTGCCTTATAATGGACATTTTAATACTCCTTTCAGTTTAATTATTATAAGTCTTTAACTCTGGTAGTTCTAGCTGGGAGGGGCTTTCTTTACTGTACCAGAGAGCAGGCTACTTTTGAATAGTCGCTAATAGTGACACCTTTAAAGAAATAAGAAAGCCACGAATTTTCTTATTTAAAATGACAGAGTTGAACTAGCCACACTTTTAGATACTGAATACTTTTTTAGCTTTGAGGTATGCCATTTACTTTTGGTTGGAAATTGTTTCAGCAGCATTATCTGTATAGTGATTATACTTCTGGATTGAGAACTAGAGCTAATGATTTGCCCAAACTAAGATGAGTCTCACTAGCCTTATGTTTGCCCATATTAAGACAAGACTCACTATTTATATGTATTTTCTCCCATATGACCTACTGAACAGAGCCAGCACAGCCTTTAGAATCAGACAACTTAGGATCAAATCCCAGCTCAGCTATTTCCTAGACATGTGACCTGTGGCCACTTCCAACTTAACTTTACTCAACTGCAAATTTAAGTGGATCGCATCTATTTCATGGGTTGTTGTGGAGATTAAGTGAGATGATGTATGTCTCATAGGATTTGCACAAAGTAAAGGCTTAATAATTGGCAGGGTTGGTTTTTTATTTTAATTACATTTATTTTCTTTTAAAATGAAGAACTTATTGGTCTAAATAACTAGGTATCAGTTTGGGCAGGGGCTGTAGCAGAAATCAGTTTTTCTTCTAAAAATTTTTTGCAGGATAAAAGACATTAATTCAATAATCGATGGTCAAAAATTTCCCAATTTATGGAATTATAGAGCCATTGAAATGTATATGGAAAAAAATGCATATATCAAACACTCATTAGAATGGCAACTATCAAAGAAAGGAGAAAAGAACAAATGTTGGGGAGGGTTTGGAAAAGCTGGGACCCTTATGCTCTGTTTGTGGAAATGTGAAATGGTACAACCACTATGGGAAAAGGGTATGGAGGTCACTCAAAAGGCTAAATGTGGTATTTCTATATGATCCAGCATTCCACTTCTGGGTATGTATACAAAAAAAAATAGAGCAGGGTCTCACATATTTGTATACCCACATGCATAGCAGCATTATTCACAATAGGCAAAAGGTGGAAGCAGCCCAAGTGGCTTGGGTTGCTGAATGAATAAGCAAAATATGATACATACATACAATGGAATACTGTTCAGCCTTTAAAAGGCAGGAAAATCTGACACATGCTATAGTATGAATGAACCTTGAGGACATTATGCTGAATGAATTAAGCTAGCCTCAGAAACGCAAATATTATGTGGTTTCATTTATATGAGGTACCAAGAGTACTCGAATTCATAGAGATAGCAAGTGGAATGGTGGTTGTCAGGCCTGGGGAAGACGAAAATGGGGAGTTGTTTAATGAGTATAGAGTTTCAGAGTTGCCAGATGAAAAGAGTTCTAGAGGTTGATTACACAACAAAGTGAATATATTTAACACTGAGTTGTTTACTTAAAAATGGCCAAGGTGGGAGCTTTATATGTATTTTATCACAAATATTTTTTCAATTTAAAGCATATTCTGAAAACCACTGGACAAGATATCTCCAAAAACCCGTATGTAACATCCAGTGGTGCAAAGGTAGCAGGGGAGTTGGTAACTGAGGGACAAGGTCCAAGACCAGTGTCAGCCCGTTTCCCGGCCCATCTTGTGGCAGCTGGCATTGTGTGTACAGCTGAGGCTGTGTGGGGGGAGAGGGAGGAGTGGCCTATTTGCCCTAAATGTCTTCCCACACTACTAAATCTCTTGTGGGAATGGTGGGAGACCTAGCAGTGCCTTACCTAAATGGTTGATGAGCCATCATCTATTCATCCAAGTAAAAGCCTCTATCAGTATTAATGATAAATAGCTTCATATTATCCTTAAGAGAAAATAAATAAACCTCTTGAGCTTTTTTAGAGCAGAACAAAGCAAATACTCAGAGCGTGATTTCACAATAGAGATCAAATATCCAAGCATTGGCTGCTGCTTTCTGGGGAGCCCAGCACTATCACCTGTCTTGTCAATGGGATTGGTTGGTCTCCCAGGGAAGGGGGTGAGGTTGAGGAAGTGTCAGTGACATCGGTATCTTCAGTGTCAGTCTCAGCAAGACCTGTGTGGACTTAATCTCCTCATCCAGGAAGCACAGAGAGAGAAAAGTTGGTGTCGAATAAGCTAGTGGTTAGTATAACTGAAGAAGAGAAAAAGACTTTCTCGAAGAAGACCTATTTCATTTCATTAGAAACTCATGAAAAGAAAGATGGATATTTACTAAGGTGGTCATCTTAATGATTGCTGTAGTATAAGGGAAGTTTCTGAGTTTATTTTATACTTTATTTATTAACTAGAGGCCGGTGCACAAATTTGTGCACAGGTGGGGTCCAGCCGGCCTGCCCCGATTGTGGCCGATCAGGCTGGGCCGGCTGGAGGGGGCGCCACCGGAGGTCCACCTGATCAGGGACGGGGCCAGCCAGGGAGAGGGGCTGCAGGCAGTTGACCGGCCGAGAGTGATTGGGGGTGGGGCCGGCCAGGGGAAAGGGCCATGGGCACTTGGCTGGCCAGCCCCCCCATTAGGGTGGCAGGGGGCCAATCGCGTGGGGCCGGCTGGGGGGAAGGGCTGCAGGCGGTTGGCTGGCCGGCCCCCACCCCATTGGGGTGGGGGGAACCAATCAGGACTGCAGTGCACATCAAAGCCACCGGTCGTTCTGGTCATTCTGGCATTCTGGTCACTTGGCTTTTACATATATAGATAATAGGTCATCTAAGGTTGAGTTCTTCTTTAAGAAAAACCCTACTTATGTGTCAGACTGAAGGCTGGAGTGTTTATTATCTTCCACTGTTTGTAATTTTCCTGGTTATATCCTTGAAATTCCCAGTTCTTATTAACAGTATCATTTGTTTGCATTTATTTTGTGGATTTCTTAGGGCATTAAAAACTTAGACATTTTCATAAAAAGAAATGAGGTAATGATACATATAACATAATGGATGGACCTTGAAAACATTATGCTGAGTGAAAGAAGACAGACACAAAAGGTGACATATTGTATGATTCCATTGATATGAAATGTCTAGAATAGGCAAATCCATAAAGGTAATAGATCAGTGGTTTCTAGGGACTGGGAGGGAGGACAGAGGAATGGAAAGTGATTGCTTAATGGTATGGGGTTTCTTTTTGTTTTGTTTTCAGTTGACATATATTATTTTAGTTTCAGATATATATCATAGTAATTAGACATATACCTTACAAAGTGATCACCCTGATAAGTCTAGTACCTATCTGACAAGTACAGAATATGGGCTTCTTTGGGGGATGATAAAAATGTTCTAAATAAATACTAGTGATGGTTACACAACTTGTGAATATACTAAAAACCACTACATTGTACACTTGCAAATAGCCAATTTTATGGTATGTGAATTGAATCTCAATAAACCTGCTCTAAAATAGACTATCAGACAAGATTTAAGGTAGACAAAAATTTACCCAAAAAAAAAAAAAGCTTTTATACCTTCAAGGAAATTAAAGGAAACAGGAATGTAATTCTTTATTTTTCTACATTATATCAAAAGATATGACTGTTCAATATTATTTACCAAAAATTTATTGCCTCTTCTGTGCCTGGAGATTAGCAAACGGGACCTTGTAGGGGAAGAAAAAACTTTTTCCTCTGTCTTCTTAGGTTCAGTTCCTGGGACCATGCAAATTAAACTGACTAAAGGCAAACTAACAGGAGAACAGGTTTGTGTATTCATAGAAAAGAAGTGAAGGCCCACAGATGCTGTTAGACCCTGGAGGGATACATACTATTTTAACAAAGGATGAAATATTTTTGGAGAATGACAAGACAAAGGCAAAGGGGTTTGGGGCTGCTAGGGGTGGTAAATTATAGGGAGATAAATATATGAGGGAGAGAACTAAGGTAGAAAAAGTTTGTTTAGTAAGGTTTGTTTTGCAGATCAAGTTGTGCCTTCTCCATGGATGTGTGATGAAGAGGCATCCTCCTCTTCCTGGCAAGGGAGAGGGAGACACCTTTACAAAAGGAAATGCATGCCTTGCCTTTAGACAGAAAGGGGGAGGACAGAGAGCTCAAAACAAAGGTTTTCTTCAAAAGGTATATATACCTACATGGTGAACAAGGACGCTAATAAGCCTTGCTGAATGTTTTTCCTGTGCTTTCTCTGTGTACCTATTTAGTAATCATTTTGTTTCTATTTATAATAGAAATAGTACTAAAGTATAAGAGATGCTAAAATATAGGTTTTTAAATGCAAACATGGTCACATTAAAATCCTTATCTTCAGACATCTTGTTTTGCCACTCTGACTTTTTGTTTATTGCCGTAAGAGAAGTAACTTGGAAACATTATTGCAAGTGGTAAGAATAGCAGAAGATCCCAGGTACCTTCTCGACTTAACATTTAATTATTTTAGAATTTGCACTCAGTTGAGACAATATTAAGGAACTAAACTAAAGACATCATATCAATCTTTTGTTCTCTAAAGGACTTCAAGCGCTATCATCCGCCTACTCTTTCACTTGATGATAACCTCCCCAGACATTTTAGAAAAGATGAGAAAGTGGAGGAGATCAGAAATCCACTGCCCTTTATATATTTAAATGGGATAAAAAGTCTGCCACTTATTACAAGTAAGGTAGGAACGGCCTAGGTTTGATTTTGTGGTGTTGCAGAAATGATCTTGCTTTAGTGATTATTTCATAAAGGAACTTGGCTACCACCTCAGCTGGGTTTTTTCAGAAACAGAGATCAGGAACAGGCAAGCAATTCCACCACTTTCCAGCAGAGGGAGCTGTTTCTTCCAAGTCCTTGATTTTAAAAGTATGGCACTCACATTTCTATTTTGTTAAATACCACATGTACCTATCACGTCACAGCAGCCATGGTCCTGCCCCCACGTCCCCTTCCTCTCTGCCACTATTGCCCAGCCATGGGACTTCTGAAGTTTTCACACACTGAGCTGTGCTGAGCTGACCCTTCTCTAACACCTTTGCATTCATCCTGAGAACTGGCAACCTCAACACCTTCTTAGAGCTCACCAATTATTTCAGGTCCACATGTTTTTTTCTCCCCAAATTTTTCATGATGTACTTGTGAGATGTGGTCATTGCGTACATTTTTTGAAATATCTACACCATATGATAATAAAAAGAACAGTAGTTGCTAACACTTGTATAGTGTTTACCTAATGCCAAGCACCATTCTTAAGACTCCATGCTTATTAACTCACTAGGGGCCCAGTGCACAAATTCGTGCACCTTGAAAGGAACTGTGGGCCACGAAGCTGAGGTGGACACAGAGGCAGGTCTCGGCCCATCCTCTGCGCCCCTGCCCAGTTCCTCCCACTGCAGCCTCTGATCCCCTGTCTGCTGGCAGCCCTGCTCCCACCACTGCCGCTCCCACACGCTGACAGCGCCGGGCCCACTTGCACCCGCTGACAGCACAGAGCAATTGGGGCCGGCGCCATCAGCAGGTGCGAGTGGCGGCTGCTGTCCCAGTCGCCCCTCAGGAGCAAAGTGGAGAAGCCTCAGGGGTGATCGGGGCCAGCAGCTGCCGCTTGCACCTGCTGATGGCACCGAGCGATTGGGACTGGCGCCAGGCGCCAGCAGTGGATGTGAGCAGCAGCTCTGGCACCGGTTGAGGGTGTGAGCATGGCCGGCACTGGCAGTGGGTGCGAGTGGCGGCCCCAGCACCGGCAGCAGGTGGGAGCGCCGGGCAGGATGGCGGCACAGCAGGAGCAAAGAATTTTCAGTAACCACCAGAGGTTCACCCCAATGACAGTGACCGGCGCCCCACCTTGGTCTGGCACCCCCGTTCACCTGCTTCACCATCCCGCCTTGGTCAACACCCGCCATGGTCCGCGCTCTGCCGCCTGCTGCAGATGCCCGCCATGTTCTGCACGTGCCCCCTGGTGGTCAACACACATCATAGCAACCAGTTCAGTTGTTCTGCTGTTCGGTCTATTTGCATATTAGGGTTTTATATATAGAGATTAGCCTGATTTTACAGATAGGAAATCTGTGATGTAAAGAAATAAATAAACTTCACTGAAGTTATGCAGCTAGTGTGGAGTAGGCCTGGAATTTTTTTAAAGATTTTTTTAGTTGATTTTTAGAGAGAAACATTGATATGAGAGAAGAACATCAATAGTCTCCTCCTGCAGCAACACCACCCCCCACTCCCACCAGGGATTCAACCCCAAACCCCAGCATGTGCTCTGAACATCCTGGCAGCCTTTCCGTGTATGGGAGGACACCCAACCACCTGAGCTGCACTGGCCAGTGCAGGGCCTGGGATTTGAACCCAAGCATTCAGGCTCCAAAGTACTCTCTCTTAACTTACTGTACAACTGACTCCTATACTTTCTTACCTCTTATCATGCTGTTTGGTACTCCAAAAATGCTTTAATAGTGAGCATTGGTTCCTGTGTGCACTGCTTATAAGTGCAGAGTCAGCGTGGTCTAGTGAAAGAAGCCAGTACTTTGGTGTCATACATATTATGGCAGCTTTGTGACCTTTGGCAAGTTTTTATTTATTTATTTATTTATTTATTTATTTATTTATAGTTTTAGTTGCCTCATTTATAAAATAAAGGAAAAAACTAGATAGTACTTCTTTCTCATTGTGTGTGTTAAATGAGATAAAATACATGGAATACCTGTAAGTTTGCTTCCTCTTTTTGACGTGAATGTTCTCATACCTCCTCTTGGCAGTCCTGCAACAGAGGCACTAGAGGTATCATGTCCATTATCCAGATGAAAATATGAGTTCATAGAGGATAAGACACATTCCCAAGATCGTCTATCGGGAAAGTGGATATGGGAAAGATCTAGGGCCTGGTCGTCTTCTAATGAAATGTGCTTTGTGCTAGATCAATGCAACGGGATTGAAATAAAGTTAGAACCAGGATAGAATTCCTTACCTCTGAACTCATTAGTAAAAATCTTTTTTGCATTTTTCTAAGTTTTGTAGTTTAGGAAGCACAGTAAATATTTTTATTTTGAAGTTAGAGGATCTTACTCTAAAGAATGATCATCGCATAATATTACCTAACTATATGACATCATGAACTACATGTTACTGTAGAAGAGTAGGACTTTGTAGACATCCTGAGAGATCTTAGCTTGTTCTGAGTGATTTGCTTCTTTTTTTCCCCTGAAAGTGGGAGACAAAACCTGTTCTTCTGAATTGAGACTTTTCACTCTCCAACTTCAGTAGTTGGTATCTTCTAGAAGTGTAGGTTACAGATGAAAGGTTTTATTGGAAAACCAAATAGAAGGAGATTGATGCAGAAGAACATAATAAACTGGAAGAAAAAAAAGGCTAGAAGTGAAACTATAGTGAGAACACAAATCCTCACCTCAGGAGACACAGCAGTGACCCATGTTGTTTTAAGTACTTGATTAGGTTTTTGTCCTGGAAATTTGAGAGAATTAAACCTGCTGAGCACTATGATTTTGTTCAGTCAAAATTCTGAATATCCAAATCTTGTTAATGTTTTATATAATATTTCTAGAGCCAATTTTTGTTGTTGTTTGAAAAATAATATGTGTGTATATATGTGATTGCTTTTTTGTCTTTATCCGCTATCTTTGATAAAGGGTTGAGGAGAAGTAAATACTAGAGAAAGGAAGGGACTGGCTTATCAGATTTGCACTTTAAGTTTTTTAGAGTAAATAATGATTAAATTTAATAGTTTAATGGATTAGTTCAATGAAATAAGGAGCTATTGTGCTAGAGATAAAAAAATGATTATTTTTCTTGTTTTCTTTTTGCATTACAGTTGACATACAATATTGTATTAGTCTCTGGTGTTCAACCCTGTGATTAGACATTTATATAGCTTTCAAAGTGATCACCCTGATAAATCTAGTACCCATCTGACACCATATATAGTTATCACAATATTATTGCCTATATTCCCTATGCTGTACTTTACATCCCTGTGACTGTTCTGTAACTACCAATTTGTACTTCTCAATCCCCTCACCTTTTTCACCCATCCCACTAACCCCTGTCCCATCTGGCAGCTGTCAAAGTTTTCTCTGTATCTATGAGTCTGTTTCTGTTCTGCATGTTTGTTTATTTTGTTGTTTAGATTCCACATATTAAGTGAAATCCTCTGGCATTTGTCTTTCTCTGTCTGACTTGAAAACAGTGATTTTTAAATGAGCCCAAATGAGCTTAGTGAAACGGAAGGAGCAATGCCTGGGAACTGGAACCCCGGGGTCCTGGCCCAGCTTCACGCCTTGTGACTCCGGGCAGTCACTTAATCTGCCTGGTCTCTTCCTTCTCTATAAAATAGGTAATTAGACTGAATGAATTCCAAAATACTAATGTACCCCATTACATTGAATATTATGTCTTTGGTACAAGAACAAAATATTATATTCAAAGCTAATTTATACCCAATTAGAGTAGTGTTTACTTTTGTTTTCACTAAATTCAGGTTAGCTTTAAAACTCCAGGTTGACTTTGTTTTTATCCAAGTTTTAATTCAGGTCTCTTTTTAGAAGGAACATATAGATCTTTAACTTTAGTCATACTTAATTTTCTACATTAATGGGAAAAAATAGTAATATATATTTACCTTCGAGATATCTTCAAACTTAAAAAAATTCCTTCAAAGTTCAAATACCAGGCAAGTTAATAAGGAGGTAAAACCTCTCCATGATTGTCAGAGTGAAGAATGCAAATGTTGGGACCTGGGACCGAGGTGGTGGTGATGAGGGGGGGTGGGGGGGGGAGCGTGGGCTACAAAGTAGGTAATAATAAAAAAAGAAATACAGTCACTGTTTTCACCACACATTATACAAATATACACACAGAAATTTTTTAAAAGAGTGTAAAGAAGCAAAAAATCATCTGTAATCTCCATCAAGAGATAAATTGTTAACATTTGGATCAACATCTATCTCTTCAGCCTTTTTAGAATGTGTCTATATCAGCCGTGGGCAAACTACGGCCCGCGGGCCAGATCCGGCCCGTTTGAAATGAATAAAACTAAAAAAAAAAAAAAAAAGACCGTACCCTTTTATGTAATGATATTTACTTTGAATTTATATTAGTTCACACAAACACTCCATCCATGCTTTTGTTCCGGCCCTCCGGTCCAGTTTAAGAACCCATTGTGGCCCTCGAGTCAAAAAGTTTGCCCACCCCTGGCTATACACATACTTATGTACAAAAATAAGAGCATGGTTTTCATATTCTTTTATGTCTTAATTTTTACTTAATATACATATTTCCTAGGTTATTAAGTTATCACAGTCTACCTTCTAATGTTATATCACTTTACCTAGTGTGAGAGCCTGAGTTGTAATTCTTCTCTACCATCTATATGCAGTTGGCATCTTACATTTTACTTTTGCATATATTGTAAACCCCATAATTTACTACTTTAGACAATCAATTAGCTCTTATATTTACCTTCATTTATTTCTATATTTCTTTGTGTAGATCTCAGTTTCTATCTTGTATCATATTTCTACTGCCAGAGAATGTCCTTTAACATTTTTTATTTCAGGTCTGCTAGTAATGAATTTGCTTAGCTCTTGTTTATCTTAAAATGTTTTTATTTCTCCTTAATGTTTTAAAATATATTTTTCCTGGGAATAGAATTCTCATTTGACATTTGTTTATTTTCAGTACAGAAAGATATCACTATTTTTGTTTTCAGGATTGCATAATTTCTGACGAGCAGTCTCTTATAATTACAGTATTATCTTTTTCTCTGCAAGAAATATGTCCTTTTTCCTTTGGCTATCTTCAAGATTTTTTCTTTATCTTTCATTTTGAGCAATTTGATTGACGTGTTTGGTTATGGAGTATGTCATTATTCTGAGATAATTCTTGACCGTTATCTCTTCACATATTTCTTTTGCTAAATTCTCTCTTCCTTCTCCTTTTGTGATTCCAGTCAGCTGTTTTATATTGTCCTGTGGCTCTTGGACACTCTTTTCTTTCTTTTTCACTCTTTTTTTTCTCTATGCATCTCATTTTGGATCATTTATGGACGTATCTTTAAGTTCACTGGTTCTTTCCTCAGTTATGTGAAGTCTGCTGATGAGTCCATCGAAGGAATTCATTTCCAATATTGTGGGTTTTCTTATCAAGTGTTTCCATTTGGCTCTCCCTAACTTTTGATGCATGTTGTTCACCTGTCCCACTAGTTAGAATACTGAATATTATGTCCAGAACAGGAGAGACTGAGGTAAATAGTACCTTTGTTTGGAAATAGGCATACCTTGTCTTCTGTTGGGCTGCAAAGGTGGCAGGTTGAGCCAGTTTAGTCAAGAGTTGAACTGAATTTACTTTTTGTTTGAGTGCATCACAGGTTTTAAATTCCTTTCGAGGTGGGGCTGCCATTGCCTTATGCTTAGGGGACTAGTAGACGGGGTGGGGAGTGGGGGGATTAGTGCTCCACCTCATGCTTTCCCTGCATAGCTGTTACCCAGAGAACATCTTTTGCCAAGCTGCTGCCTGACCTCACCAGTTGGCTACTGTTGCTTGCTACTCCTGTTAGGGTTGTGCTGGGGCTGAGGGTCTCTCATTCTGCCTCTGCTTCGGTCTTAGGGAGGGTGCCTAGGCCTCAGGGCGAGATCTCTCTTAGCATTTCTTCCCTTTCTACCACAGCAGTCAACCTCTGCTTTGTATCTGTGGTTGTAGATTTCAAGGCTCTTCTATATACTGCCAAATTGCATCCCAGAAAGCATGTGCAAACACATTTCACCAATGACAATCAAGGGTTCTACGAAACAAGGTTTTCAGTGTTGGACATCACTGGGCTCTTTGGATATGATGAGTGATTCCATAATTATATTGCTCACTTACATGATGAAAATGCAACACTGGGCCTTGTGCATAGTAGGCCATAACCCACTTTTCTGGTTAACTGAGGAATCAAAGTGTAAATATCCTATCGAGGAGTTGAGAGATACAATTGTCATTTAGGTTTGTTCCCCATTGACAGAAGCAGTCCCCACCCCACTCAGGAATTCAGACGTATATATTTCATTCAGAAGCTCCATTTGACAGAGATGAGAAGCAATAGTGTCAGCCTGGGGCATTATGATCCCTGAATGAAAAAACCACTGCCCGAGGTCTGGAACTGAATCCTGACCCTGATTCTGCCTCCAATTAGCAGTCTCTTAAATACGCAAATTACTGACCAGTTCTGTTCCTCAGTTTATGTATCTGTCAAGTAAGGTTCATGATACTTATTTCACTTCAGTAGCTTGCTGTGAAGATGAAATGAAATTACATCATGTAAAGCCCTTTGCAGCACTTTTTAAGTGCCATAGAAATGTGAAATATTCCTCTAAGAAGGGTCAGAGAGGTGTAGAAAACTGTGGGAGTTCGAAATTCAAGATACTCTTTTGACATCTGCACATCCTCCATGTGAGAGAGTATGTGAGAAAATGAGTATTTGCGAATATAAGAAGAGAACGAAATTAGAAATAGAGTTCTTTCTCTCACCAAAACTAGCCTACTTGTGGTAAAAGTTAATTAAGTCCTGCTCAACCAGAGAAGGGCACATCTTTAAGGGGAAATAGCACGTAAGCCTTGACTCACGCAGAGAAGTGATGAGTTTGTGTCATATCTCACTCTGTACTCAGTCAGCCTCTGTTAGACTGTGTTTCCAATAGACCTAACCTGTCACTCCACCTGCTGTCTCAGGTCTAGAATTCGCCCACTGTGTTGCTTGGGTCATTAGAACAACACACACTTACACTCAGACAAAAGAGACACGCAAGACAATTAACGAGCCATAAGGAAGTTTATCTGCTTCCGCCAGCTTTCATTCACACCAAAATCCAGTCTCCATCAAAGAGGACCAAAGCACACACTATGCAAAACAGTGTGTTACTTCCTCTTTTGCAACCTGTTACATACTGTTAAAATCTTCCGTTGTAAGCTGGTAGGTCTAGAGCAGGGGTCAGCAAATTACCAACCCAGGCCACCATCTGCTTTTGTAAGCAAAATGTTTTTTTTTTCCACATAAAAATTAGAACTCTAGTACCAATATGGTTGACTATACACAGATGAGCTAGAGACACTACCCAACATCACTTACATGTTGAAATGCCATGGGAAATTGATAGAAAAAAATCATTCTGGAGCTTAAAAGGACTCTGACATGGAGATTGGTCATTGTCTTCTGCAGGCAAGACCATAAAGCATTAGAGGGCCACTGATCTTTATTTTATTTTTATATATTTTTATTGATTTCAGCGAGAGGAAGGGAGAGGGAGAGAGATAGAGGGCCACTGATCTTAATGCACACTTTAAAGATTGTCCTCAAAGTGGATTTTGTCATCTGCTTAGTAGCGTACTGGAGCTGTATTTTGCAAAGTTTCATTCTTAGGGTTATTCAGTGAAAGCTTGCTTATTTTTATCACCTTTCTTCTTGTGAATAAATATTTTTTGGGTAACTATGGCAGGCAAAGTAGTGAGCAAGAACATGGCAGGACTGGAGATTCCAAGGTAGAGCGCTCATTGGTGCTCATCCATGGCTCACGTGAGTTTCATTGCGTTGCCAAACGCCACCTGGAAGCCATGCCACAGTGCTGTTCCCCCCTCTGCTGGGCAAAATTTCAGTGGTGAACCGGCCAGATTTGTTTCCTGCGGTTGCCATGGGCTGGGTTTCTGTTGTTGGGACTGGAAAAGAGGAGTCGTTTCTCTCAGGATGTTGTACATGTACGCTGGCAAGGTAGCAGCAGAGGTAGGGACCCCAGGGGCTGTTGGAAAGCTGGTGACCATAAGTGGGGGGGGCTTAATGTTTACTAACATGTCCATTTTCAAATCATTAAACCACCCTGAGTACTTAGTGCAGCAGCAATATATGCCACTATCAGACTCGGCCGCATTCTTTCTGGTTAAAGACACATTCCCTTTCTAAATGATTCCATTTAGCTTATAAGGCTTGTTCCTCTGAATGGTCAGTCTGGATCCATTAGTCCCAATGAGTTGGTTTGAACACAGAGACCACCCACATGCCCCTCGGCCCCAGCCTGTGGTTGTGACTTCACTAGCTGCTGAGTAGGTACAGGGCAGCATGTCAGGCTGACCCACCACGCCACTCACTCGTACCTGAGAGATGACAGCATCTGTCCAAAGTAGTGTGAGGCCTGTGAAGGCTGCACAAGGGTGCAGGATGGTATCATCCTGTCTCAGGTGGCTCCTCCTTTATATCTTTAGTGGTAGGAATTCTGTTCAGCTAGTCTTGGCTGGTTCTCGGTGATGGTTCGTCTACAGTTTAATTGGAATTCTGAAGTGCTCCTTAAATAAAGTTGTATTGGGACACAACCACTCTCATTTCGGTGCATATTGTGTATGGCTGCTCTAGTGCTACAGGGGCAGAGCTGAGTAGCTGCAATAAGGATTGTATGGCCTACGAAGCCAAATATTTGCTCTCTGGTGGCCCTTTGTAGAAAAAGTGTGGCTCTCCCTGGTCTGGAGCAATGATATGCATCCCGCCCACTCCCCACCAGCATTACCAAAACACATTTGTTTTATTCATGTTTCTTTCTGCTTCTTTCATTTAATGAATTATTATTGATTTATGCGTTAACATTTAAGAATAATGGGATGTAGAGAGTTCTTCAGATGGGAGAATGTATAATGGCTAACAGCATTGAATTAGGAAGGTTTATTGAAAATACAGGCCAAAAAGAACATGCTAAATAATACTCCATGAGAATGCAACCAGCCGTGTCCAGAATGTAGGAAATGCTACACAATAAATTACCTATGTGGGTTTTTTTTGGTTTGTTTTTTGTTTTTGTTTCTGTTTCAGTAAATATATGGACATGGGAAAAAGAAGGTAGAGGAGGGCGCCTCTGGAAATGAAAGAGACCTAAGGGGACAGTTCAACCTCGATGTGCATCTTCTAATTTGAACAACCCAGCTGAGATTAATTGGAGATAATAGGAGAATTTGAAGTTTGACAGGGTCTTGGTGTTATGAAGTTATTTGTATTTGTTAGTGATAAGGGTATTGTGATTTTTAAGACATCCTTATCTGTTAGAGATCATTAATTGTAGTCTTTGTGGGTGAAATAACAGGGTTCCTAAACTTTTTTTTCCTTTTCTTAAACTCCTTCAGCCAGAAAAAAATCATAGGGAGCACAGAAGAAATAATATTGGCAAAAGATTGATAATTATTGAAGTGGGGTGATGCTGTTTATGATTTTTCTCTGAAATGTGCCTGTTTGAACATTTTCATTATAAAGTGTTTTTTTTTGTTTTTAAAACCATGAGTTTAAGTGTCAGTTTTCATTTGAATCTGGGTTTTACTAGCTGTTTCTAGATCGGTAAAGTGGGCATTATAATTCAGGTTGTATATGACATTGTGATGATTATGAGAATTAAATGAGATAGTAAAGAGTTTAGCGCAGTGCCTAACACATAGGAAATGACCAATACCTGGTAGCTATTATATTGTATCTGCTATCAAAAAACAAAAACATAACCCCTTTGGGGCTCAGTTCATGTATCATGTAATTGACTTTTGTGAATAACAGCTCTTAAACCCATATTGCTGCTACACAAGGATATCAGGAACTGAAATACAGAATGTTTTCCACTGTGTGCATGTACTTCCTTGGCAGTCTGAAAACAGCCACAACACCCGTACAGATGCAAAGAGGAAGAACTATGGCTCCGAAATCATGATTGGAATTTTAGATTGTCCTATGATGGCTGTTTCTCTATAGCAGTTTTTTTAAAACCATAGTCAGTTTTGTGTGGTATTGCTAACAAATGCCTGTGAACACGTTTAACCCAATGTACATGGGAAGCCCTGTGACTATACGGTAGTGACAGATTTCCCAGTTTGCGCTCAGTGGAGCCCAGAGAAGGCTGAGCCCTGTGATCCTGCTTTAACTCAGCCTGGGCTGACTTAGCTGCTTCCTGGTCAGTCACTCATTAGCCAACATGTATCTCGAAAACTTGTAGGAAAACACATTGACTTAAAGGTCCAGGATATTCGAGCCTCCCCCCTAAATAAAAGAAAATCATTATCTCATCCATCAACCACCTCAGGTAAATCAAATAAATGAGCTGGGACTTTTTATGGGTGTGGGAAGGTGTCTCCTTCTGAAGACAGTTACTATCAGACAGAAATATTGGGAGCCTACTGTTCAAAATGTTTTTTATAAAAAGAAAAAGAATGAAGACTGGTTATGGGCGGTTTAGGAAACAATGTTTTGGTTAAACTGAAGATACCCAAATTGTAATTTTTTTTTGTCTCTTCTTCCACAGAATGACATCACTCCTTTACATGTTGCATCAAAAAGAGGAAATGCCAACATGGTAAAACTACTGCTTGATCGAGGAGCTAAAATCGATGCCAAAACAAGGGTAGGAGTCAGTTTATGTGCATGCTTATCCTTATTTCCGGGAGGTAGGAATACTTCTCCTACTAGCTTTGCACTGGTTCAGTATTGGCTTTATTTTTGTTCATTTGTTGTAGTCTCTTGGAAAATGACTGCTACGTTTTTTCTCCTTAAAATGGGATGATAATCCATATTTATAAATCTTTAGTACATGTTTAAATAGTGCATGGCTTTAATTACTGAATCTAAGGTCTAAAGCCTAGAGTTTTAGTTGAGTTGAATTTTCAAGAATTTAACCACTACTTGACACTCCAGGCTTAGCTATTTAGTCAATTTGATGCTAAACCTGACTTAAAAACAAACCTTTCTACCTTTGTGCCCTGATGATGGGAATATAAAATGGTACAGCTGCTATAGAAAACCATATTGAGGTTCCTTAAAGAAACAAAAAATAGAATTATCCCATGATCTAGTAATTCCACTCCTGGGTATAATTGATGGTAGAATGGTTGTTGCCTGGGGAGCAATAAAATGGGGAGTTGATGATCAGTGGGTAAATAGTTTCAGTTTTGCAAGAAAATAAAGTTCTAGAGATGTTATACAGCAATGTGAGTAAAGCTAACATTACTGAACTGTATACTTAAAAATGGCTAAGAAAGTAACTTTTATATTGTTTTTTACAATTAAATTTTTTTTTTGAAAACCACATATCTATCTAGCTAGGTGCTTGGCAGGTTGCTTTTCTGGTGTGATGGATTGTGAGTGAGGAAAGAACCGAGACTTCAAATCAAGCTTGAATCCCAGGTTCTGAGTTTAGCTAGTTGACTTAGGTAGGATATTTAACCTTCTGCATGTTATTTCTCTTTGCAAATAAGAACCATTAATGCCTACCGTGCAGCATTGTCATAAGATCAAGCTAATGTTTGTAAACTGTGTGGTATAAAGTCATCCAGAAATAAATCCCAGCCATTGCTAGTATATCTCAGAGCTCCAATCGCATTAAGCTTCTAACCAGGGCATTTCTTTCAGCATTTCATGCATTTGTTATAAGGTGCGAGCAAGAGCCAGGTTAATAAAAGGTGGTCGTGCCGTAGACATCCATCTAGGTAGGAATTTTGGATAGCTTTCCCTGTCTTGTCATTGTGACTCCCACAATCCTTTGCTTCTTCCTTCAAGAATCCTGATCTTCATGTGTCTACAATTGGCCTGGTAGCCTGAACTTGACTCCTGTAGCTCCTAAATGGACTACGTTGTTTATTAGTCACTACATTTATTCCCTCAACTAGTAAATGATTACCGAGCACCTGCCTGGGGCCAGACAAAAGAGGGGTTGGGGGGGGATGGAACAAGACAAGACACTTCCCCTGCCCTCATGGCGCTGATGGGAAGCTTGTCTCCTGTGTTCTAATCCTAAGGTAGCCCAGCCGTAGGTATTTGGCAGAAGATCCAAATGTCTTTTTCCTGATAACTGTTGAACCTGAAAATTATGGATATATTTTAAAAGAAATAAGCTTTCCCGAAAGGAGTGAAGAAAGATGAGGGTTGACCTGTCTGACTGGGGAAGTAAATTGAATTGCAATAAAATATATATTGTTATGTAATAATATAATCTAATGAATAATATATTATTTAGACTCCACTGGTAAGTTAAGGATACACGCTGTAATCCTTAACTTGAATAGAGACCTTATTGAACTGACTTTGCATCATTTAATAAGAAGCAATTGCCAGTAGATAACAAATGCTAGAGCCAATGCTTTAAATGCCAAAGGTCTTCTGCTAAGTATGGGCTGTAAGGAATAAAAGACAAGAGAGGCCTTGCTTATGCCAGTTGAATATCACGGAAGCTAATGGATTGCTTGTAAATAGGGTGAATCTTTGAGAAGGCAAGTGAGGGAGGATGCAGTCAATGGGAAAGATAAGCTTGAGGAGGCATATCTGGATTTCCAGCTGAGATTTTAACAAATGTGTGGATCAGAAATCACCTCATTTCATCCCCTCTTGATACAAGCGTCAATCACTTCTCAATCATTTATCAAACACTTGTTGTTTTTGGGTACAAAGAGAGGAGAAAAGGGCACACAGGAAATTCGGGCCCCATCTTTATGGGGCATATGGTGTCCCAGAGGAGGGCCAGGATAAAAGCACAAAACACTCTCCTGAGAGAAAGTATCAGAAATGAAATAAGGTGCACAGGCAAACTGATGGCGCAACCGGGTTTCCGTGCCACGTTGCCTCCCTGTTCTGAAAGGCTGTCTTCTTTTAAACAAGACGTAGATTCCCTCCCGTGGGTTTAAACTGGATTTACCTTCCTCCTGTGCTGTGTCAGTGACGTGTGAGTGTGAGGCAGACTTGGAGAAGCTGAGAACGGAAAAGCCCATCATTCTTCTATTGTTGTCCTGCCTGGAGTGAGGTGAAGGTGGGACCAGGCGCAGACTGAATTCCTGGCAGACGATATGGGAGAAAGTGTAGTACATACTCAAAATATGTAAACTATTCTGTGGTCTCCTCATCAGAGCTTCCCTTGTCTCTTGCTGAAATAACTGAGTGGCTGGATATGTGGGCTTGAAAGGGAGGGAGGGAGCCAGCTAAAATGTCAGAAAGCCCTGGGGACAAGCCTAAGAACTGACAACAAATTTTCATCAATATGTGTTTTAACAAAGTCCAGTGGCTCTTGAGAAAATATTGTTATCTACCCAGCTACCTCCTACAAGGTACATGCTACTGTTGGGGCTACCTTGTTTTTTGTTTTTGTTTTGTTTTTTCTTTATTGATTAAGATATTACATATGTGTCCTTATCCCTACATTGCCCCTCCCACCCTCCCACCCCCGCTCATGCCCACACCCCCCTAGTGTCTGTGTCCATTGGTTATGCTTATATGCATGTATACAAGTCCTTTGGTTGATCTCTCCCTCTCCCCCACCCCACCCTTCCCTGCCTTCCCTCTGAAGTTTGACAGTCTGATCGATGCTTCTCTGTCTCTGGATCTGTTTTGTTCATCAGTTTATGTTGTTCATTATATTCCACAAATGAGTGAGATCATGTGATATTTATCTTTCTCCAACTGACTTATTTCGCTTAGCATAATGCTCTCCAGGTCTATCCATGTTGTTGCACGTGGTAGGAGTTCCTTCCTTTTTATAGCAGCATAGTATTCCATTGTGTAGATGTACCACAGTTTTTTAATCCACTCATCTGCTGATGGGCACTTAGGCTGTTTCCAAATCTTAGCTGTTGTAAATTGTGCTGCTATGAACATAGGGGTGCATATATCCTTTCTGATTGGTGTTTCTAATTTCTTAGGGGGATACCTTGTTGCATTAAGAATCAGATCTGGTACACACCAACCCCTCTGGAGACAGGGAAAAAAACATGGGTTCACGTCAGACACCAGCACTCTAAGGGACCTAATTTCCTTGTTGTTCCCTGCATGGGTTGTTGATCTAATCAAGAATTCCATTTAAAAGCAGACCCTTAGGCCCAGCTGGTGTGGCTCAGTGGTTGAGCATCGACCTATGAACCAAGAGGTCATGGTTCAATTCCCAGTCAGGGTACATGCCCAGGTTGTGGGCTCAATCCCCAGTGTGGGGCGTGCAGGAGGCAGCTGAACAATTATTCTCTCTCATCTTTGATGTTTTTCTCTCTCTCTCTTCCTCTCTCTGAAATCAATGAAAATATATTTTAAAAAATAATAAATAAATAAAAATATCAGTCTATTAGGTTTATAATATATTTGGAAGTAAAATATTTTATATATATATATAGCAAAAAATGAAACTAATAATGTATATACAATTATAATATTCCAAAATTCTCATATTATACATGAAGTGGTATAATCTTATTTCAATATAATATATATTATGTAATAATATAATATAATGAATAATATATTATCTAGACTCCACTGATAAGGTAAGGATACACGCTGTAATCTAGGGCAACCACTAAAAAAAGATTTAGTTAAAAATCCAAAGTAGGAGATAGCCAGTGGCCTATATGATCATTAAATTATTAGAATAATAAATAATGCTCAAACCAAAAGAAGACCAGAAAGGAGGGACAAAAAACATGGAGGATGGGAAAAGACGCAACAAATAGCATAAGGGCTTATTTTTAGGCTCAGAGAGAAAGCTGTGATTTTCCAAGCAGAAAGAACAACAGAAGGATTTTGCCTTATTTTAGTTTAGCATTAAACATATAGAATGCATGGCAGGATAAAAAGGAAGGGAATTAGAAAGATATTTCTCTCTTTTATATATAAACGGCCCAAGTTAATTCTTGATGTGAAAAGGAAATTGCTTGGTGCAGTAGAAGGAATCCAGTCCCTCTGACGGAGGCAAGCCTAAGGTTAACGTCTAATATCAAGCATTTACTTGCATGTGACCTCGGGTGAATACCTTAGTCCTCTGGAGCAGCTTTCTCAGCTATAAGTGAAGTTCACATGCCATTTCTCACGACTTGTAGAGATTCAGTAGAACCCTAAGAACAGAGCACCTGTGACAATAGGAGGGGTTCCAAAAACGTCATTTCACTTCCTCTTAGGCCAACGCTCCAACCGCCCAACACGCACAAAGGGAGGATACAGTCAGAACTTGTAGTGAAAGACACAGATGTGAGAATAGCTATTAGGCTGTAACTGATGCTCTTTAATGTGTCTGGCTGTCATCATCACTCTCTCCTCCTGAGCACTACCTGTTTCTTCTTGGTATTTAGTTTTCAATTAAATATCACATCCTGTTTTCCATCCACAATAGAGAAAAGTGTGTATCCACAGAGTTCTCTCTGCTCCATTTCCTTTCTCTTCTCCAGAGTGAGTTTTTGCTTAGAAGAAAGAAAAGAAAGGAAACTAGAGGCTACAAATCAAAATAAATGTCTCTTTTTGACAGTATTTCCCAAGTCACAGATTTGTGTCATTTCAGTTTGGGCTTTGAGCAGCTTCACCTTTTACGGACATATTCCAGCTTCAGTATTCCTAGGTGTGATGCCATAATGCCCTGCTCCATGCTTTTCAGCAAAACCAGATGTGAAAGAATGTCTTTCTGGCCTTCGGATGTGCAACATTTTGCTCGTAAGCTAACAAAAGAGAGCATTTTGGCCAGCCAGGAGAGTGCAGCTCCCCCCTCACTAATAAGATTGCTGTCACCAACATGAAATATGAGATCTGGCCCAGCCAGTTTGCCTTGCCTCAGAATTCTGCCCAGGGGAATACGTGTTCATTATGTTAGTGCTTTAAAAATCAGGGGAATTGGGAAAAAATTACTAACTCCATGCAATTTCATTTCCCTCCCATAATGTTACTATGGCAACTCTCTCTCTCTCTCTCCTGTCCAAATGGCATATGCTGCCTTTCTTGAGGCAGTCTCCCTTGAGCCCCGAGAATTGCCTTTGTCTAGCATTTGTGAGCTGGAGGTCGATGCTGTTGTGTGCAGGGGAACTGCTTTTTGGCCCAGGACCCATTCTAGGTGACTCTGTACGTTAATTGTAAATTTCTAGGAATTGGGAGCCAGTAATACAATCCTTATTTTGTATTAGATAAGGCATATATCTAATTGTAGGGAAAGAAGTAAACCAGTTCACTGCTATGTTGTAAAGGACTACAATATTCACAGCAGTTCTTTTTTTTTTAAGCTGAATTAAAAAGAGGAAAATATTTACAGCAAATATTCTGATATTTCTTATTCTTTTTTTAAAGGTAAGATTTCCTTCTTTTTAAAAAATATATGTTTATTGATTTCAGAGGGATAGAAAGAAACATCAATGATGAGAGAGTCATTGAGTGGCTGCCTCCTGTAAGCCCCACATTGGGGATCGAGCCCACAACCCGGCCATGTGCCCTGACAGGGAATTGAACCGTGACCTCCTGGTTCACAGGTGACACTCAGCCACTGAGTCATGCTGGCCAGGCTTTCTCTTCATTCTGAGAGCTAAAAAGACTGAGTCATATTCTTTAGTCTAATCCCAATTTACAAGTCACTTATTTATTGAGAATTTTATTTTTCTGGAAGGTAAGAGACGTTATTTAATCGTGTTTCTGAAGTATCAAATGAGTCTAGTCTTAAAAAAAAAAAAAAAAAAAGGATAACAAGAAAAGGATTTTTTAACCAACTAACCTGAAAAGGATTTTGAAAGACTAGACCAAACATTCACTTACTCCCTCACTCCATTTATTCATTCACTCAAGTCACTTTTGTGAAGCAGCTTTTATGGACATGATACTGAGTTACCTTCTCCTGAGATTTAAATCTCCCTCAAATGAGTCACCTTGTCCTCAGAAGTATGCCCAGAAATAACTAAAATACCAGGTAAAAAGCTACCGTTTCCCCCAAAGTGGGACAGATAAAATAAGATAGAAGTCCTGAAGGTCGAAGGGTCATGTCTCATTTTGGGAAAGGATTGAAAGAAACTGTACTTTAACACAGTAGGGATTTGGATCTTGGAGAAAGTAGGAAGAAACCTTCCAGGTACAGGAAGTCATGTGGGCAAAGCAGAAAGACAGGAAAATGGTAAGCTTTTGCTAAGCACTGCATAAAAGAGTGTAATTAGGGTCGATGTGAAGGGAACGGGGAGGCCAAGTGTAGCAGTGGCTGATGTTAAGAAGACTGATTGCTGCCCTGACTGGTTTGGCTCAGTGGATAGAGCGTCGGCCTGCCGACTCAAGGGTCCCAGGTTCGATTCCTGGTCAAGGGCATGTACCTTGGTTGCAGGCACATACCCAGTAGGGAGTGTGCAGGAGGCAGCTGATCGATGTTTCTCTCTCATCGATGTTTCTAACTCTCTATCCCTCTCCCTTCTTCTCTGTAAAAAATCAATTAAAATATAAAAAGAAGACTGATCGCTAAGCTGAGGGATGTAGACTTGGCTGAGGCACTGAGTGATAGTTACTGAAGATCTTTAGAACACACAGAATCATAATCAGAACAGTGCGTCAGGAAAGTGAATGATAAGCCACACCTATTTCAAAGTAAAAAATTAATTCTAAATTCAAATATTCATTATGCCCCAAAATAGGTATTAAGTAAAGTCAGTGCCTGCTAATTTTCCTTGTTGTTTTTTTTTTAACTGAATTAAGTGTGAATCACTAAATGGCAGGTACTTTTCAGTCTCACTGTGGATCAGCTGGTCTTGTCTCCATCTTCGTGACTCTGAAAACAGTGATGCTAATTAAAGATCTTACATGAACTCTAGATACCAGTTTTCCACTGACCCGTGAAGGTCCTACAGCCAGGCCGGCACTGCCTATGAGTCAGGCAGTCGTGACATCTCGTACAGCTTCCTGATGAGGTCTCTTTCCTGCCCGGGTTCTGGCCATTGGAAGAGCCACGCACCTTTGAAAAGTGCCAGAGGGCATTTACACAAGATCCAGAGGCGTCAGTCACTTGTGATCGTTTTTAAAAATACTGCAGTTAAAGCTGCAGTTGAAAGAGCTGTGCTTCAGGTAGCTCTTTGCAGTTCAGCTAGGAACTTCTCTTGGAGAGCTAGCCAATTTATCATTGGAACAAGGTGATAAAAGTAACAACGGCTAAGACCATAGCATTTCACAGCTCCTGTTCCGATGAATAAGGTCACTTTTACTAACTGAGTCTCTAGATGCTGTAAGTTTTTAATAAGAACCAAAGGTCAAAGGCAGCAGCTTCAGAATGTAGGTAAAAGAAGGCTAAGAGCAGCTACACATTTGAGTAGAGGGAGCATCTTTGTCTTAATAACTCTTCCCAAGACATCCTTGGACTGTCCCTCAGTCACCAGTGGCCTAGTTCTGAATTGTGTGACCTTGGATGGATTTTTTGTTGTTGTTGTTAATCCTCACCTCAGGATTTTTTTTTCCATGGATTTGTAGGGAGAGTGGAAGAGAGAGGGAAAGACAGAGAGAAACATCAAAGTGAGAGAGACACATCGATTGGTTGCCTCCTGCACGAGCCCTGAACAGGCTTCAACCTTGAGGAGGAGCCTGCACCCAGGGTACGTGCCCTTGACCAGAATTGAACTCGGGACCCTTTGGTCCAAAGGCTGATGCTCTGTCTACTGGGCCAAACCAGCTAGGGCTTGGGTGAATAATTTAACCTCTTTGAAAACTAGAGTGTTCATTTATAAAATGAAAATTATGCCTTCCATACAGGGGTGATTGTGAGGATGAAAAGATTCCATGACTTGTGTTTGCTTCAAAAGTAATACAAGAAAGAAGAAGAGATCAGGATATAAATCAGAATTGATCATTAGGCAGCAATTGTTGACACAGAGAACCAGACACCTAAAAGCTCATTACATTGTTCGGTCTATTGTACTCTGAAATATGTTTGAAATTTTCCATAATTAAAATGTTTTTAAAAGGTGAAATCAGTCAAAATGTGTCTGTAAGGAACAGTATATGTCAAAGGACTAAGGAGTCGGGATAGATTTTGCTCTGAGATTGCCAAATACTTTGAATGCCAAATGGAGTATTTTGCTTTGGGGAAGATTGTTTTCAATGATAAATGAGTTGGGCTAAAATTGTTATTTTTTCTGTGTGATCATAATTTGAAAATGTCTGCACATACTCTGTCACATCATAGGGTCTACTTATGAGAAAAATGAAAGAAACAAATTTGAACTTTAAGTTCATAAAAGATAATTACATTGAGAGAATGTGAAATATTTTGTGTGTTGGAAGTTACATATGATTATTGTTATTTCTCCTTCAAATGTAGTCAGGTTTACATTACTGGGAAGACATCTGGACTTCTTGGTGTTTTTTATTTGTTCTCAAATTTTATTTTATTAGGGAAATGCTGTTTCCATTTGAAAGATGGTTATATTGCTTTACTTTGGCATACAAGAGCAATTGTTTTAACTCAGCATAAAGGCAGAGTATTGAAACATGCTAAAAAAATGTTCATATTAGGCCATGTGCCGTTTGTGATTCACATTTTAAAATCTAAGGAATTTTAATTCTACTGAGATTTAGCTAGTAGTTTAGAAAAAGGATTGATTATACATTAGGATAATTAGGCTTACTTTCAAGAACTGCTCGCACAATCTCGAAAGTGATTTAAATACATTGAATCTCATTTTGATGTATTTTAGAAAATTCGACTTTCCTTGCAGTAGGTGTCCTCAGGAATCTTCAAGTTGGGGAATATATAAGCTGGGCTGTGAAAAATTCTCCATAGGGTTTAGGGCCACTTAGATAGTTTTAAGTGAATGACTTTCCACTTCCTTTAACTCCCTGCTAATTATCCTTTCACACCTAGTCTTTAATACAATATTTCCGTCCTCATATGATAGAAAGTTCTAACTTTCTAACTCTCACCCAGAGTGCTAACACCTTTGAGGATGAAGAAGGGAATGTGAGGGGGACAGAGGGAAGAGTTCAAAGTATTGGTGTCCTGTTAAGAACTACATGACTATAATGATTGGATAACATATTCTTCTGCATATTGGGTGATTATAAATCCTATCGCTACAAACAAAAATGAAGGACCTAATGGAGTTGTCTAATGATGTATCATTAAAAAATATTTGGTGAAAGATTATTAAGTGATTTTGGCATGTGATTCAGAAGGAGTTCAGAGAATCTGTGGCAATGTTCTAACAAAAGTTCATTTACTTATTTACGCAGACAAGATTTCTCAGCACTAACATTTATAAAAGCAAAAATTGGGATAGTATTGATGCTAAGCTATTTTAGCAATAAGTAATATGCACTGACAGATTGTGAATTAGTTGTGAAAAAATGTCTTATCAAGAGAGGACATTTTAAGAAACTGTTACCCTTGTTTAATAATCATAAAATCTGTAATGTGTTTTTGATGTTTTGATCAATTGTGTTTGAATAATTATAATGATCATTTCAACCAGGAGATTTATTTTGGATAATTAAAGCTTATGTTCTCAGGAGGTCTATAAACCTTTTTAAAATTTATATTTTTGTGGCAGGGAAATATGATATGGTGATCAATAAAAAACACTCAAGCATAAAATTGTATTACATTAAGATAAAATTATGTGGGGGAAGTGGTATAGAAATAAAAATGCAAGTGGAAAAATTACCAATGTAAAATTCCTATCACAAATTTCTATTTTCAAAGTTTATTTGTGTATTTTTAAGTGGTGGATATCAATTTACATGTACTATTTAGATTCCATTGGATAGTCAAGAATAGTGGGACAGTTATATTTTAAAAGCTAGTATCCTAATATGTGAGAAATTGCACATTTTGTGACCACTTAAACCTAGGAAAAAGCTTAGCTCTTGTAAAATAGGAAATGATTGTGTCAGGTGTGTGAGTAAAGGTTGGAAACCCACTGGTCCACAGCATGTTGGATGCGGCACTGGTTCTGGAAGGAACAGTCTGCATTTGTACAATCCCCATTGAATCTAACTGGATACGCTGCCTTTTGTTCACTAGGACGGTCTGACGCCGCTGCACTGTGGAGCCAGGAGCGGCCATGAGCAGGTGGTGGAAATGCTGCTCGATCGAGCTGCCCCCATTCTTTCAAAAACCAAGGTAATTTCTTCCTAGGTTTCGGGCCATTCGACTGTGCTTAGCTTTGAATCCCTTTCCTGGTTATTCCACGCAGCCTTTTGAGTTATGCAGAAAATGCCATCGTTTCCATTTAAGCAATTAGAGTGGCTGTGTTCACCAAATCTCTGGAGAACCTCAGAATCAGTTTGGGCTTATGAAGCCTTTGGTAAGAAGACGTTCTACCACAAAGCCATTTCTGCGTGTGTTGTTTTTGTTTTCTTTTTATCAGGAGCACTTAGTGCTTGACTCTACTCTGTGATCGCTTGTTGGGGGAGGAAAGACTATAAGGCCTAGATTCTCTAAAGTCTAGCTACTGGCTCTCTTTCATCAGCCTCTTGGTTTATTTCGTGAATGTTCACAGACTAGCAACGAGGCCAGGGATGCCATTTGACTGATAAAGTGGAAACTTTGGAAAGATGGGACCTGGCTTGGTGCCACAGGGAAGGTTCACATGCTGAAAAGAACACACGTGGATTGCCTAGAAACAAAAATGGTTTACTAAGTGTCTTCTAGATTTTTTTAATGGTAAAACCATTTGACCGTATTTCAAAAAAGGGAATATTTGTAAATAAATTTTGGAACTACCTCATAGTCACCAGTATTCTTATTAACCAATGATTTTGGAAGCTCTATGGAGCTTTATAAAGAGCCTTAATCTCCCAACATCACCAAAACAAAAGAATTACATGTAACCCCTGTTTGCACCCTAATCAGTGTTTCCTACTCTAGTGAAGACAGACAGGGTGGAGGTGGTCTCAACAATTCCATCACTCATTTGAAATGCAGAGTTTAGATTGGCAAGCTCTGGAGGTATTATCCTATGGAAGTAAACAGCCATAATTTCTTATTGTAGTGCTGACATCTGGGTCTTTTGGGTGCTTTCACCTAAACTACCTACCTGTTCCTTTTCCTTGCATATGGTCCATATCTATCTATCTTTACACCCACTGCTATCTTTGGAGCCACAGCCTCTCTCGCTGAACCGTTGTAATAGCTTCATTGCTGGTTCCCTATTTCCCTCCTTGCTTCTCTACAATCCAGTTTCCATTTTGCAGTCAGAGTGGCCATATGAACTTTCCAACCAACTCATGTCAACCTTGTGTCTAAAAACCTGATTAATTCCCATTTTTCTCTTTAAAATTAATTTTTATTTTATCAAGGCAATGCAAATCAAATAAAATCATTGTATCATCTTTTTTCTCCTATTGTTCATTTCATTATCTATTTGGGGTTTTGTGGGTGTTTTTTTTTTTTTTTTTTTTTTCGGAGAAATCTTGTTTTTTCTTCTATGCTTTTAATATTCAAGAACAATTTCTTATCCTCTAATAACTTCTTTTCTTAAAGCATCCAGCTCTTGTTTTATGGAAATAATATTTTATGTCACCTTTCTGAGGACATTTAAGGTACCTTCTCTTCAGTGTAATTCTGCTCCCTGTCATATGTCCATAATTCCTCAGATGTCTTATTTTCTCTCTGTTGGCTTTGGCTCAGTCTTTCATGTTGGGGGTTTCCCACTCAGGTGCGTTAGGTGGTGGCAGGTTGGAGCGGTCCTCTAAGGTCAGGATAAGGTGTTCTTTTCTCTGGGAAGTTCCATTTTTTGAGAGACTGGATTCTCCAACCTTTGATATGTACACTGAGTGAGTAATTTACAGCAGCGATTTTCAAATTTTTTCATCTCATGGCACACATACACTAATTACTAAAATTCTGTGGCACGTCCAAAATATATTGTTTGCCTATTGGACAAAAAGAAAAATAGGTATCATTTTGATCCATTCACACTGGATGGCTATTGTTGTGTTGACTATTCTCATGTCTTTGTTTGACAATATATGGGGGAAGAGGTCAGTGCCCCTGGCTAAATAGTCAGGTATTGCATGTTTTAAAAATTCATGCTGCACATCAGTTGAAAATCACTGGCTTACAGTAAGGAAAAGGAAAAGAGGCTGTCAGTGTCCCTGTCCTGTATGCATACTTTAATCAATGATAACTCATAAAGTGATTACTGCATACCAGTTTCTAAGCACTTTATATAATATCTCCTCCCAATAGCTCTATAAGATCCTAATATTACTATTATACCCCTTTTTAAAAAATATATTTTATTGATTTTTCACAGAGAGGAAGTGAGAGGGATAGAGAGCTAGAAACATCGATGAGAGAGAAACATCGATCAGCTGCCTCCTGCACGCCCCCCACTGGGGATGTGCCCGCAACCAAGGTACATGCCCCTGACCGGAATCGAACCTGGGACCCTTGAGTCCGCAGGCTGACGCTCTATCCACTGAGCCAAACCGGTCAGGGCTATACCCTTTTTATAGATTAGAAAACTGAGACCCAAAGAAATAAAGTAGCTTCCTCACGACATCTCAGCTAGTGGCAGAACAAGAGTTGGAAGCAGGCAATCTGACTATAGACACTGGGCAACACCTGTACTGTGAGCACCTGGTGTCAGTCCAGAGCCTCACCACTGCTCTCTGCTCTGCCTGAGCCTCTGCATCCAGAGTCTTTCTGGCTTACTTTCTCCAGAGACTAAACCTCTGGCTTCCTGCATGGGGGCAGGCATCTGGCTTTGCTGGGTTGGAAGGGCCTGGAGACCTGACAGCTCTGTACACAGGGGAACCAATCCTACTTTCTCGGCATTAAGCCTCATCTTTATCTTTCGAGAGTACTGTGTATCCACATCCCCTGCCTTTGGGGCATCAGAGAGGCAAATCCATTGTCTTTATTACACCCAGTGGCATGCTGGAGCCAGGTCATTGAGCCTATTGTGTATGCCCATCTCGTCCCAGCTCCCCCTCCAGTAATTTTATGTTGATCGCTTGAAATTGGTCGCTGAGGTCTTGACATCATGGGATTGGCAGATACTACGAATCAGGGCCTTCTTTTTCAAAGAGCTGCTGCTAAACCTTTATCAGCACAGCACTGATTGTACCCCTCCATGGACACTTAGGTTTCAGCCTTCTTTCTCCTGCTGGGTAAGTTAACACACTTACGTCCTCTTTTCATATTCCAAAATATATAGACAGTGCCCATCTATTTTTGTTTCCTGTGTGTGTATGTGGGTATACTCTCTGCTCTGCCTGGGCCTCTGCATCCAGAGTCTTTCTGGCTTACTTTCTCCGGAGACTAAACTGGAGAAACACACACACACACACACACACACACACACACACACACACACATGTACATGCCCATATAGATTTTGCCTTTCAAATTCCTTTAATGCTTTTTAGTGAGCATTTGGGAAAAGATGGATAAACACATATGTCTAATCTATCACGTTTACCTGCAAGCTTCCCGTGTCCTGAAAATAAATTATTACTAGAACTTGACCACCTTTCTGCCTCATCTCCTCTCGCTGAGCTCCCTACCATCTTCCAGACAACTAGCTTTAGCCTCATTTCGCTTCCTAAAATACACCAAGTTTGTTCTCATTTCCTGTTCTCTTCGACTGAATTCCCTCAGCCTGTCCCAGATCACTGCAGTCTCCACATGTTTTTCAACTCAAATTTCTTTTCAGCGCCCTTCTTCTTCATCATTGGTTTATTTGTTCTCTCTCTCTCCCTCTCTCTCTCTTTCTCTCTCTCTCTCTCTCTCTCTCTCTCCATTAAAATGAAAGCAAGAACTTTGATTAATTAAGTGTAGTACCCCAAGCACATAAACAGGTGCCTAACATATATGGTAAATATTTGTTGAATGACTATGAAGTGAATAAATGCATTCCTAACTGTAAGACCGTCTGTCTAATTCTTCAAGACTCATCTTTCTGAGCTAAGAAAACCCATCACAGTGGATCCGTATTTTCAGCTTGACGAAGGTGCCATGTGTAATAAGACCCCTCTCCACAAGGCAAATGACCTTTACTTTCTTCTTGTCTTTCCCCAGTGACCTATGCTACCCACTCCTGTGTCATTAGCTTGTGTATCGTTAGAGAATTGCCCTCGTTTACTGACGCTGCTTTCCTTTTCTACTCTCCCTAAGTCACTAGTTCTCTCAGATTTTGTTATTTTGTTTACTGCATGTGTTCCTCAAAGACTGTATCAAAACCTAAAGCAAAGGAATGTTTTGACAGGAAATAAAAGAGTGCATATGCTCGATTGGGGATGGCAGTATCGCAAAAGAGAAATGTTCCCATCCTTTTTTGCACCTTAGTTTCTACTTTGGTTCAAAATGTTTGCAGGGAATTTTTTAGATAGAAGTATCCTGCCTGACTGACATTGTATGAAGCCTTTAAATTTACATAAATATTTATTGAGCTCTTTCTATATATGCAAGGCTCTCTGCTGGCCAGTATGGGGATATTATAACCCATGGACCTCTTACTTTCAGGAAGTTGAAAAAAATGTCAGTGAGTGAATGATGCCAGGAGAGTGGCCAGAGCAGCCGTGGGCAAACTACGGCCCATGGGCTGGATCTGGCCCGTTTGAAATGAATAAAACTAAAAAAAAAAAAAAAAGACCATACCCTTTTATGTAATGATGTTTACTTTGAATTTATATTAGTTCACACAAACACTCCATCCATGCTTTTGTTCCGGCCCTCCGATCCAGTTTAAGAACCCATTGTGACCCTCGAGTCAAAAAGTTTGCCCACCCCTGGGACAGAGGAAGACTTGCATTTTTTTCTTACCTTGAACTTCCGTTTTATGTTATTCGTCAATAAAATAGGGGAAATAACTTGTCCTAGAGCAGTGGTCAGCAAACTGCGGCTCGAGCCACAGTTTGCCGACCACTGTCTTAGAGGATTCAGTAATACTTGGTTCATCAGTGCATACTTACCATGCCTTTATTTTCAAAGTTTACGATGACCACTTTTTTGGAAACTGAATTTGCTGTCACTTTTCCCCCCCTAAAATATGTTAAATTATGTTACAGTAATTAACAGGACCTTTCTTGATAATTGGATTCTCTAGGAATTTCCCAGGCTCCTCCAATTTGCCTACACATTTAAAGGAAGCATGCTTGAAAAGACTGACAACCTTTTAGTTGTTTTATTTTTAACTTACAGCTGACGTACAATATTATGTTAGTTCCAGAATGACATAATACCTTGTTTTTGTCTTCATTAGGAAACTTACTGAATACTAAGTGCCACTCTAATCCTTTAAGGTTTTATTTACCTGTGAACTCATTCATGTCTTCTCTCAGCTCTTCACCTGAATTTCTGACTTGTTCCTATTGCACATAATTAACTGTGTCATTGAACCCCATTGATTTAAACTAACTGAGGCAAGCTTCAGTTAATGGCTTGGCCACTGCCTTGCCTTTCCTCATTATAGACACATGGGGGCGCCAGATTAATGGGAAATGAAAAAAAAGTGTTCCTTTCTACATTGACGTGAGATGAAATGTGTTCTTGTAAGCAGGCCTTTTTTATTCACTGAATCAATACAGTATTCAATATCAAGTATTAGCAACTCATAAGGACAAAATGAAAGCCTACTAGACACCAGCCTGTTCCTGCTTTTGTTTTATCTTTTTCAGTCTGAAAAATTAAGAATTCCAATTCACTGGGAATGCAATAAATAATGAATTTTAGTGCAACTCACACTTTTTCAATCAGAAAAAGAAATTATCTTTGAAAATGTGTTGATTTCTATTGATATAAGAATTCAGAGGACTAGTTTTAAAAGTTCAAAACTGTTGTCAAAACCTTTTAAACAATAGAAGGTATTTCTGTATGAAAAACTAGAGTTTTTAATCTGTTCATATCTGTGCTGTATTTTGTGTCTGGCACATTTTTTATTAAAAGGCAACATGATAAACTCTGATTCTCTTGTGTGTTCCAGAATGGACTGTCCCCACTGCACATGGCCACGCAAGGGGATCACTTGAACTGTGTCCAGCTTCTCCTCCAGCATAACGTGCCTGTGGACGACGTCACCAACGACTACCTGACCGCCCTGCACGTGGCCGCCCACTGTGGCCATTACAAAGTCGCCAAGGTTCTCTTGGACAAGAAAGCTAACCCCAATGCCAAAGCCCTGGTGAGTGGCTCGGCCAAAGGTCCAGATGTTGTCTTGCCGAGGACATGCTCCCTCTGTATGCGAAGGGATTGCTTTTGAGGAGGTAAAAATGGAAGGTCTAATCAAACCAAGTACACATCTCCTCAACTTTTTCAAGTCTCCTTCTGGGAAATCTACAAAACCTTCTAGTTCTGACACCAACAGGCTTGTGGGGTTTGGTCGTTAACACCCTTTAGGGTCACACCAGTGATTCTCTTATGCAAATGAAACCCAAAGACCATGCAAGTATAAAATTCCTGAGGAGGTCAACTTTATCTTACTGTAGAAAACGTTATAATCCAATTAATTAAAAGTGTTTTCTGAGGCAAAATGATAAAAAAAAAAAACCACATTATCTTAAACATGAAAAGTCTAGGAATTTATGAGCTAAAATGCGATGTTAACCATGTAAGTTAATGAAATATGGCCTGTCATCTACACAAATCTCTATGTTGGTCTAGTCCAGGGGTGGGCAAACTTTTTGACTCGAGGGCCACAATGGGTTCTTAAATTGGACCGGAGGACCGGAACAAAAGCATGGATGGAGTGTTGGTGTGAACTAATATAAATTCAAAGTAAACATCATTACATAAAAGGGTATGGTCTTTTTTTTTTTTAGTTTTATTCATTTCAAATGGGCCGGATCCGCCGTAGTTTGCCCACGGCTGGTCTAGTCTGTAGTCTTAACTCCTAAAATGATTTGCTATTTTAACCCTTAGCTCTGTATGGTAATTTGCTTTTCTCAGCAGGATGGTGTTTGTTGTCTTAGGAAAATAAATGGTCCCAATTTAGTCAGCTGTTTAAATTTAGTTCAGAAGAAGCACCCACGTTTAGGAAAATCTAACTCACCAAATGCTAGGGAGAGCCTGTGAGTGAATTCATAATTTTGAGCTGAAGGCTGCCATCCAGTCAGCCCTGTTAGGGAGGGTCCCTGCTCCTTTCCGGCTGTGGTCACCCTGGCTGAATGATCTGCTGTCTGGCTCTGAAATCCGGGGTGGGCAGCAAAGAATGAGGAGAGGGGAGCTCTCCAGACCCCAGGCGGCTGCATGACCATAGTCATTCTAAGTGCTTTTCTCAGAGCAGCATGTCGAGAGCTGTTGACCTGCCTCGTGTATCAAACATATCTTTAAATTCTGGGAAGGGAGGAAAATAAATTAGCAGTCATGACTCATTTTCCATACAAGAAAAAAAAAGCCTTCAAACAGGGTGTGGGCTCTCACTGTCATTTTCCTCTGACTCGAAAGATTTCGCAACACGTAAAGGCTGTAGCCAGTCATCCTGGCATGGACTCTGGCCAGGTAAAGGGAAGCACCTGCTGTGACTTTGACCTATGCTTTTAGAGTGGACCCCAGAATGTTAGATAGTTCTCTGTGGCAACTAAAAGACGCTCATGGTCTCAAGGATGAGGCAGTAGGATTTGGTAGGTGATTTGTTTTAAATAAGCAGGTCCTTTTATCAGGTTAAATATTAAACCAAATGATCAAAATAATGTTGGGTTGTGGAACTTTCTGCTTCCTTGAATTAAGCACCTACTTGGATCTTAAAGCTGGAAGGAATGAACACCTTCTAGAACTCGTCTTGTAGTTGCCTTACCATGTAGCAGAGAAGTCAGAATAGGCATTGGTGACCTTTGGGCTTTGAGGACAAGTGTCAGGGACAGCTGTTTTTAGTCTGTGTTTGAAATGAGGAAGAGGAGGGACATATTATTTGGAAGAGTGAATTCCAAAATGAAGTCATCTAAAGGAATAGAGTGACCATTTTGCCTTAGCTCCCAGGGATAGTGACCAAAAAAATTTCACAATTACCAGAGCACCTTGAGTTCCTAGGACCAGCTAGGCTACTGTGCTTCCAGAAAAGGATCTGCATTCTGCCTAGCGCCATGTCGTTACTGCTCTTTTCCAAATCTTTCCAGAAACACACGGTAGCAAAAATGTTGTACCACACTCAGTGGAATGGGATTTCAGTGGGATGTAGTCAAGTGGATATGTGTCGTTGTCCCTTGCAGAATGGCTTTACCCCTCTTCACATCGCCTGCAAGAAGAATCGGATTAAAGTCATGGAACTCCTTCTGAAACACGGTGCATCCATCCAAGCTGTAACCGAGGTGAGAGGACTAGGACTGCTGGGACCCCCGGTACTGAAAGGATAGCAGCCAGAGTCCCAGTGTCATCCCCGAAGACCAGCGAGTTTTGCTCCGTGTGATTGCCACAGTCTACTCTCTGAGGCTTTCACCCAAGGGGCTGCGAGTCCCGAGGAGAGCAGACATGAGCTTGGGTGGGTCAGTGCAGGTTCATCACCGTGACTAGAAGCACAACCCCAAACAGGCTTCGCGCTCCGGGGGAGGGACTCCGTCCCTGAAAGCATCATTTATATGAAAGCCTATAATGCAGTGCTTCTCAGAGGGGGGGCGGTTTTGCCCCCAAGGGACATTTGCAATGTCTGCAGGTTGTTTTTAGTGTCACAGCTGGATGGTGCTATTGGCATCTAGTGGACGGAGGCCAGAGATGCTACTAAACAGTTGACAATGTACAGGCCAGACTCCCACCGCAAGGAATTATCTGGCTCAAAATGCCAATGTGCCAATGAGCTGAGAAACCCTGCATAATACAGCCTCTGTGTGTTTGAAAAGTGTGGATTACTCTCTATAAAAACTCACAGAGTTAATGCAACAGAGTGAAGGACTAGCTCTAGATTTCTTTTGTACAAACCAACACAGAACTCAGAAAAAAAGGCCCAATCAGGATAAGGGCTAAGTCTTCAACACAGCCAAGCCGGCCTGGAATCTACTCTCCAGAATCCTCCCACCTCCCACCCCATCCTAGCACGAGGTCTCTGTGGATTCTAGCCCTCAACACTACCCTAGACTGGACACCCTTTCGTTCATACCTTTCTGCTCCCTCCGTGTGTCACACACCCACTTCCCCAGGCTAATCCCACACATACTCCAGGACCAGATCTGGGCCACCTTCTCTAGGAAACCTCCCCTCACCCCCTGACTTGGTCTAGGACCTCTCCCAGGATCAAAGATTTGAGGCCAACATAAAAGCTGAGATCTAGTCCAGTGATTCTCACATTACCTCATTCTCTGATCTAGTCTAGTGGCCATTATAGTATTTGCCTTAATTATATCACCTCAATGTATAATATTCATATAGTTAAAAATCAAATAACTGAGGCTGTTAATGTCGATTTGCTCATTTTAGCAGAATGGCTTTGTGTTAGGCTCCATGATCTTTCACGTGTAATATAACGAATGTATGCGGAGTGCGTGGGAGTCCTTGAAGGCCAGAGAGGATTTGAAATAAGAGTCAACTTTTTACTAACACATCCTGTCTGGATTTGTAACACTCAAAATATTTTAAAAATCACATGGTCGAAAATATTAATACTGATTTACACTTTTATCAGTCTTATGGCTTCATGGTAGACACCCTGTTTTTCAATTATAAAGTAGTAAGTTTATTCTCAGTGCATGGAAACCCCTTTTAAAGATTAGAATGTACTCTGGAGTAGAAGTGGAGTTTTGACTGATGTTTGAATAAATGCCCAGATATGTCAGCTGGTGAGGAGACGGTCCCAGTGCCAGCTCTGTGCTCCCCATGAGCTCTGTACACCAGCCCAGACCCGCATGAGGGCTTCACCTTGCACACATTTTGACTACTCCCCCTGCTGACAGAAAAAGGGCTCCATGTTATAACAAGTCTTTTCCCGTTTTTCCTCAGTTCCCACTAGTTGAAATCGGTGCAATTTTACCTCACTTTTACCCTAGAGAATTCCTTTTATCTTTTTTTTTTACATTATTCAAATTTCTATGGACATTTGCTATCTCCTTCTCTCTCCTTAAAAAAAGGAGAGCTTTTTCTAGCCATTTTAAGTATTTTTTACCAAATTAGGATGTTCATGTTGTAAGTGGAATTATATTCTGAAAAATTAAAACTGTAATCATTTCATGTAAAAAGCAAAAGTGTTATGAGTTGTGTTGTATGTAGGCTTTGAAGCAAACTTAAAAATGAAGGTCTAGACCAGCCAGTTTGGCTCAGTGGGTGGATGGGTGGATGGGTGGATGGGTGGATGGTAGGCGGCGATTGGGCAGGCAGGCAGAGAAACCCTTTTTATGATAAGACTACAAACCAACATTTCCCTCTTCTTCCCTCAGTCGGGCCTTACCCCAATCCATGTTGCTGCCTTCATGGGTCATGTAAATATCGTATCACAGCTAATGCATCATGGAGCCTCCCCAAATACCACCAACGTGGTAAGTATCCTTTTCACAGGGAACGGCCAGTTGTGAGTATTTATTAAACTGGCAAAGGTTGCTCTTACCTACTTTTTTGTTGTTGTTGTTATAAGTAAATTAATTGACATCACAGTAGTATTAACACACCAAACCACAAGCATAACAATGCTAGTTGGACCCATGAGTGCCAAAGGAGTAAAAATAAAACCAGCAACATTCTGGTCAGAAACAGCAAACCAGAAGTTTCCTGTACACCCATCCTGAGGGTGTGCCACCAACAAGGGTCTCTACTAGCAACCAGAATCAGCACCGAAACAGACCAGCTTCTCAGTGAAATACAGGCTTTCCTGGCACTAACACCATGGGGAGGTTTTACCATATACTGGGTTATATGGTAACTACATCCTCAAGATCTTTCCAGTAAACACATTAGCAAGTTTTGTGTGAAATATGTCTTTGTTATATATCACTTATGGGAGAGAATATATTTTATTATTACTTTGTTTCTATCTATCCATGTCTTCTATACTGTTTTCATTTTTTGTTGTTACACAAATGAATAATCTGAATTAAAGTCTCCTTAATGAAATGGAGGGATAGGTAGTGTGGGGGGGGGGGGGACTTAGTGGCAAAGAAACTGACCCCTTGGACTAATGCCCGAAGGCTAGGAGGCTGATCTGATGAGGTGAAGCAGAGAATGCACACCGGCAGCCAGCAAGCCCGCTCGGGGCCTCATGTGCATCTGTGTTGCCCATGCAGCACTTTGGTTTCTGTTTTGTTTTCCAGTCTGGTTTTGGGGTCAACATGGAAGTGCACACAAATAGCCAGGCTGCCCCTCCTTTTGAATAGGAAGGCGGGGCCCCCTGCACAGCCCCACAGCTGCCTGCAGACCTCACGTAGTGGCTGCCACCTTCGGGCAGGCCCCCCGCGCTTCTCCTGAGCTCTCCCCACCTGCCCTCCCCACTCATGTACCCGCCTCTCCCCCTGTGAGCATTCACCTTTCCACCCTCATGGAGGCCACCTTGAAGGTTCTTGGACAGCACTTCTGACACTGTGATGACTAGGCCCCTCGGCTTATACCAAAAGTCCTTCCTTCCTGGATCAGGTTCCTCTGAAATTCTTATGCCTTTCATCTCCTGTCTCTCCTAGCCTTCACTAAGGAAGTGCTTGGGACTTTTTTTATTTATAAAATATGAAGCCGACATCATAAGCTTCATGCAGGTGAAGCAGGCCGCTCTTCTTCGGAGCTGCAGTAACTTTGTTCCGACTCTTCTTCCCCAGAGAGGAGAAACGGCGCTGCACATGGCAGCTCGGTCCGGCCAGGCCGCAGTCGTGCGGCATCTGGTGCAAGACGGAGCTCAGGTAGAAGCTAAAGCAAAGGTCAGTGCGATTCCTGGAAGCATTTGCTATTGATGGGGAAAGTCTTGATTTTAATAAACGCTTTAAATATATGCATGCCATCTTCCAAGAATACTTCTTTAACGTAGTGAGCAACCTCCACTGGAAAAAATCTCTATCCAAGTGACATTGTAAAAACATCCCTTCCCTGTACAGTTGTCCATCCAGTTATTTAACGGGATTAAATAGAACAGGCACGGTGTGCCAGAAGGAACTTCGTGTCCTTGGCACATGGTTAGTCCTGAACAGATTAAGAAACAAACCTAGACTCGGTCCAGAGTTCTTCACACTCCGTAGAGAGGGGCTTATGCACAGGCTTCTAGGATAAGCACAGTTTGGAAGCATCACTGAGCTCATTTGGTTGACTCGCAGGCCAGCTGTCACAGCCACAAAGGAAAAAGGAAGTTTTAACTTTTTCTCTACAAGTTGTGAAACCATAAACCCTGGGACGAAGGTCAGAGTTGCTTCAGGGATCTGCCTTTGCATGAAAAAAGGAACTCCAGGGTTAAATTTGAATGCTTCGTCCTGGCCTGGTGTTCATCCCCCAGAGGAAACCCACTTTCCTGTCACTGTTCAGGATGTATAGTTGGTCTGGTTCTTCAAAATGGCAGTTCAGGTCAGGAATGGTCAGTTAACACATCAATACCTTAATCATTTCCTTTCAACATACAATACATGCATGTGTATTTATTTGCTATTTATTTCTGTGATCTGTAGTTCCTAGTTTGGGGTGGAGAGGAAATAGATATCCGTGAAGCAGTGGGAGTGCAGAATATTTATAACCGTTGGTAATTTTCTCTCGGTGTGTTCAGCTGTCTCACCCATATCTAATTAAATCATAATTGCTTTTTATCAACATCTATCTAGGCTTTCCAAAGCTTTCAACTCAGTATTCTTAGGGGGAAATACAGCCTTTCCTGTCATGCTCATGGTTTACCTGTGAACATATTATTTATTGTATAATTAAAGTAATTAGTGCACATGTAGTACAAATTAGGAGAATAATTAGTGCAAACATACTACTGTGAGAATAAACCGAACTAGGTCTGCATAAGCATGAAGTCTGCAGGTGGAGGCGAAGGTTGTGGCATTCTAAGCAGCAGACCGCAAACCTCAAGTGTCCAGTGTTCTGTGGCACCAGTTGGTGGATGTTGTAGAGGATCTAGAAACAAAGGTCAGCAAACTATCTGTAAGGATCTAAGAGTAAATATTTTAGGTTTTGAGGGGTGCAGCATTGCTATCACAGCAGCTCAACTCTGCCATTGGAGCAAAAGCAGCCGCAGACAGTGCATAAGCAAATGAGCATGTCTGGGTCCCAATAAAACTTTATTGACAAACAGGTGGCAGCTGGATTTGGCCGCTGGATTGTAGTTTTCTGACCCTTGATCTAGAGCAGTGGTTCTCAACCTTGGCTGCACATTAGAATCACCTGGGAATCTTTTTAAAATCCTGATTTCTGGGCCCCATCCTCCGGAAATTCTGTTTCTTTGTTACTAATGTTGTGGCCCCACCCCATAACAAAGAAACAGAATTTCCGGAGGATGGGGCCCAGAAATCAGGATTTTAAAGATTCCCAGGTGATTCTAATGTGCAGCCAAGGTTGAGAACCACGGATCTAGAGGATATTGGTGAATCCACTTAATCAGTTCAGTGGAAGAGTTAAGAGAAGTTATACTGTACCTTGGATTATAGAAAAACTCACACTTATGAGTGTTGTTATTCCATATCAAGCATTGTATCAAAGGAGTGGTTCTACCCATCAACTGAAATTGAGGATTTTTGGTTATCAATTTGTTAAGGAGGCAGCATGTATCATGGTTAGGAGCCTGACTTCCTCAGCCACACTGCCTGTGTTTGGACCTTGGTCTACCAATTACTAGCTGTGTAACATGGGGTAGGTTAAGGATTCTGTGCCAGGTTTCCTTTTCTCATTTCCTCACATAGCAGAGGAGACTAGTGATCGTGCAATTCATAGGACGGTTGTGATGATTAAAAAGGTACGGTAGGAGCAGTACTTACAGCCTGGGGCAGGTAGGTACCCAGGACATGTTTAGTGGTGGTGGTGGCAATTGTAGAGTTTTATGAAATTTTCCTTTGGCAACTCTCTCTGTTTTCAGTATTCCTCTTCTTCCTCATAACATCTCCCCTGATGCTTCCTGCTAGTAACATAGTAGGAAGCTTTGACCTTGCTTTGACCTTGACTCTCATCTTACTACCTTTCCAAAGCAGTATCCTGTGCTGCACCCTCTTCTCTCCACCTTCCCTACATAAAGTATTTACCTGAACTTTTTCACATTCAAGCAGGCGATTTCTTTCTGGAGGACCACCATAGAGCATCTTTGGACAAATGAGGAATAGATGCCTCTCCCACTTGGGCATAGGGACCTAAGGGACAGGACTTAGTGAGGGCCTTATGCATTTGGGTGAATTGTATAAGGTGCCCCTCCACTCATGGCAGATGCAGCCTATGCCAGGATGTACAACTTGGCAAATAGAGGGTAGGCTGGCTTTCAGCCCCCATTGGCCCTCTTGGCTGGGAGCTGTTTTGCTGGTGTACCTGTACAGCCCTATACTGCCCCCTCCCCCTCAACTTTTGGTGATGGGAAGACACCACCAATAAATTTCATCCCATGTGAGTGCATTATAACTGGTGGAAGTTTAATATCCCTCCTAGGTATTTGAGGTTTACCAGGATGTATTTCCTTATCTCCCAAAAAAGCCATTAGATGCTAAAAACTGATAAAGTATGGCAGGTGGTAGTGGAAATAATTTATAGATAGAAATGTCTTCGATACTTTCATACTAAGAGTTTGGTAGAAATGTATTTAAGCTTAGGTTTACCATCTCCACCCTTCTGAACCTTGAAGAAAAGGTAAATGAGATTTTCTTTATTATTGAGTAAGAGTTGGACTTTAGTTTCTGATGCACGGCAATTTGCTAAATGTTTCTCAAGAGTCCCATTGTTGTCTCAGCTAATCGGCCTTGCATTTCCTCCTTGCCATTTAGGATGACCAAACCCCACTGCACATCTCAGCCCGATTGGGGAAGGCGGATATAGTCCAGCAGCTGTTGCAGCAAGGAGCGTCTCCAAATGCAGCCACGACTTCTGGGTACACCGCCCTCCACCTTGCAGCCCGAGAAGGGCATGAGGACGTGGCCTCATTCCTTTTGGATCATGGCGCATCTTTGTCTATTACAACGAAGGTATGAAAACAAGTCTTGGAATCCTACTCTGTCCCTCAAAATACATCCCCCTTGTAATCCCCTATGCGACCTTACAATTTCTGCTGTGTTCTCCAAAATACATCCTCCTCAAAATTCCTTGGTACCTGTTCCCGGCAACAGGTACAATGGTTGTATATCATCACCTACACTTGGGATCCCAGGGTAGTCCCAACATGGCCAGCAAAGCCCTGGAGTGGGGGAGGGTAGTTAGGGTATGTGTAAGTCTGTGTGTGTCTGTGTGTCTGGCTTCAGTTTCTCAGTACATTATCTTCTAATGAAAACGTACTGATATCTAGAGTCAGATATTTCTTGAATGTTATTTGATAGATTTAACTGGTGATTTTAAAAACACAGCCAGAGATTTCTCTAGCTGGGACCATGTATATAAACCACATTATCAAAGCTCAGTTGGTTGATATTTTTATAATACTTTCAAATCAGAAGGAGAAATTTTTTTGGGGGGGGTGGGGAGGATAATTTTTGTTTGTTGTTGTCATTCCTTTTGTTGCTATTGTGTTGTTTGACTTATGCTCTGATTTTTTTTAAATCTTGACTCTGATACCTTAGAATGGTAGTGTTCCACACAAGTGCTCTGCAGATGCAAAATTTAGAGGTTGTTTTTTTTTAAGTTACTGTTTAAACCTTGTAGGTGTGGTAGGAAGATAGCTGGAAATGGTGTTGCACTATCTTATTTGGGTGCAGAGAAGAAGCATTAATGTGTAACCAATGAGCAAGATAATTACAATCATTATAAATACTTGGTAGTAAACTATCTGGGAAAAAAAATGATGACGACCTTAAACTTCACCTCCTGTGATTCTTTAGGCTCTTCGGGAAAGTTGAGATGTAAGTTCCTGGATCTCATTCAATGTGTAAAACATTGGGGTTTTGAGTGCCCCAGCCCATTCACCAAGCCACCTGCCCACTGGCTCTAGTTGGCTATAATCTCATGAGGTCAAATGTGTTGATGACTCTGCAGTCCCTGTCTCATGTTTGGGTCCCTCCCTAAAGGGAGAACTGCTAGATACCCAGATCCTTGTAGGAGTTGAGAGCAAGGGAGATTAGTACTCAACCTCAGTGTCCAACTCTATATGTTTATTGGACTAGCACCTGGTGTTATTCAGTTCAGTTCACCTGTGTGTGAGGACCTCTGGCTCCTACTCCTGAAGACTAGAACAAACATAAAGATATGTGCATACATGTGGAAAAGGCGAAATGGGAAGAGAAAGGCTCCAGTCTGAAATTATGGGAGGACCAGATTTTCCCTGGATGTTCCCAAGCCCACCAAATCCAAATTGCACCTGGGACTCTGGAACCTATTCTTCCTACAACATGAAATCCCAAAATGGCCCTAGAATAAGCCCCAGATCCAGCTCTCCAACCTCATCCTGGTCTGAGGGCCACTTAGCCCCAGCGTCAGCGGCCTGCTGTGGCTCAGTCAGCACACAGAGAAGTGAAATATCCTGCTCTTCCTTGTTGGTGAGGGGACTCTCTAACTATCACCTACCAGTCTTGCCTCTTAAGTGCAGCCTTACCTGCTCCTCCTTAGAATAATTCATCAGTTCCAGAAGAGAGATGCCCTTGGGTCATTTCTATGGTTCATTATTTTTATGTTTCGTTTTTCAGAAAGGATTCACTCCCCTTCATGTGGCAGCAAAATACGGGAAGCTTGAAGTAGCCAACCTCCTGCTGCAGAAGAGTGCGTCTCCTGATGCCGCTGGGAAGGTATGGGGTCACCAGCCACCCTGTATAACAGGCCACTTCCATGATAACAAAACACGCACTTGCTATTATTCACCTCCAGCCACCTACTAGTAAATGATAACCATAGTTAAGTTTTATAGGACAAGGAACACTGGAAATAGGTGAATGCTGGGGCCCAAGTGTTGTGGCAACTGCAGTGTAAAGTGCACTCTATGTTGTACCCGATCTAATCCCGTCTCCTAACTCTAGGCCTCGGATGTTAAGACACTGTTGACACTGGTTGTTTCTGCACGTGTTTTCAGAGCGGGCTAACTCCACTGCATGTAGCTGCACATTACGATAACCAGAAGGTGGCCCTTCTGCTTTTGGACCAAGGAGCCTCACCTCACGCGGCTGCAAAGGTACCTGTAATTCGACGGCATGAGGACCCTGGCGGGCAGTGCCCATCCATCTCTACGTCCACTTCCACTTCCACAGAACTATACGCTCCTAGGGAATCTGTGCCTTCAGCTATTTAGTCAACTCATCTAGTAGATGCTCAATAAATATTTACTTGTCAATTGATTTTCCTTGAAAATCCAGGACATCCTGGAGCCTGGGGAGGAGAATGAAGTTCAGGTACTCATGAGCCAGATGAGAAACATAAGTGCAAGGGAGTTCTGATTTGTCAACGTTATAAAATATGTGTTGCATTTTCCCAGGCTGTAAAACAGTGCCTTCGAGTTATTTGTTTCATAAAATAAGTTGGGAGGCTTTGCTTATGTGTTTTTAATATTGCTAAAGAGAGTCATTATTCTTCTTGTTAAGGCATTTTTGAGCAGTTAGACAACCTAGATTTCTCAGAAAAGGGATGCATGGAGTGTATGGCTTTTTTATCCCTCTGGTATTTGGATTCGAGAGGTATTTATTGAAAGATAGGTAAATGGAAATATGCTTTAGGAAGTGCTGTATTTTTGCGCAAGTGGCTATGATCAGGAACATTGGAGTGACACAAACCACATTCTAACTGCTGTCCAGTTCTTTCACTAAAGATTATTGGTTGAAGGAACTTTTAGCATCCCTAATGCTTTTTATATATCTTTGTTTTACTCTTCCACTTTGGGAACCTACAGTGCTCTTCCTTAAACTTGGTGTTTAGATCAATGATGGCGAACCTTTTGAGCTCGGCGTGTCAGCATTTTGAAAAACCCTAACTTAACTCTGGTGCCGTGTCACATATAGAAATTTTTTGATATTTGCAACCATAGTAAAACAAAGATTTATATTTTTGATATTTATTTTATATATTTAAATGCCATTTAACAAAGAAAAATCAACCAAAAAAATGAGTTCGCATGTCACCTCTGACACGCGTGTCATAGGTTCGCCATCACTGGTTTAGATCAAACCTCTGGTACACACAGATCAATGAACTTGGGCTATTTTAGATTACTTTGGATACTTTAAAAGAACAAGTGTTAGGTGCCTTCTCCATTTAGAGAATAGGTTATCTTTCGCAGGAATTTCTCCTCAGAACCTCTTTTTATGTCTTTCTCAAACATTTCCTGCTCCATCCTCTCCAGAATTATACTCCATGAAATCTACAATTCAAAATCAAGCCCTCAGACTTGCTGTGCATCTAAATGCAGCTTTTCTTCCATAATTTCAGACTCTGACAAACATTCTTTCTCATAAAATAACCATGCCTTGACTTTAAAAAAAACAAAACTGTATCTAAAAAGAAAGAAAACAAATAGCAGCATTATTCACAATAGTCAAAGGTGGAAGTAACCCAAGTATCTATTGAAGGATGACTAGATAAACAAAATTTAGATTCTTCCTACAAAGGAGTATTATTCAGCCTTAAGAAGGAAATAAACGCTGACACATGCTGCCATATGGATGAACCTCAAAGACATTGTGCTAAGAGAAATAAGCCAGTTCCACACAGGACAAATATTGTGTGATGTCACTTATACAGAGACAGAAAGTCGAATGCTGTTTGCCAGAGGCTGAGGGGAGGAGGACATGGGGAGTTAGTGTTTAATGGGTACAGAGTTTCATTTTGGAGCTGGATGGTGCTAATTGTTGGAGAACAATTTGAATGTACTTAATGTATTTAAAAATAGTTAAAATGGAACGTTTTGTGCTGTGTATATTTTACCACAATTTTTAAAACAAAATGTATAATGAAATGTAATGCTTGTACATTTCATTTCAGTTCATTTTAATATCCCTTTGAGCCTGGGCCACTTTTCATGTTATAAATAACCCCAGGTTATTAATAAATAAATAATTAATAAGTGAACTATCAATTTCTCACATGTGAGCAACCATTTTGACACAACTAGTGCCAAGCAGTTTGTAAGTACAATAAAATGAGTCCAATCCACCTTTCCATCCACAAAATAACTTAAATCAATAGTTGATATATTTGTGGTTGATTTTTTTCAGCTTTAAATTTGTCCAAGACTTTGTATTCATGGTTTTGCATCTGCAAAACATTTTTGACAAAGAATTAAAAAGCAGTTCTTGAACTAATTCCCTATAACAGCCCTTTAGCCTTGGGCTATCTTTTACAGTCAATTGAAGGAACATTTCTAAAGGGACATTCCCTCTCATTCCCACAGCACAATGGTCCCAAAAGGGCCTCTGTAATGCCATCTCTTCACATTTCTAACTATTCCCACTTTCTGGGGCAGTGATCCTGGTCAGGAGCGTTTGTGTTTTTTTAGACTTTGATCCTGAGCAAAGGCACTTAGGGGTTGGCATCATTTGCTAGGAAAAAGGCCTACCATAGTGGTTTAAATTGATGAGAGTCAATTTTTCTCATGCCCATTAACAATCTTTTGGTTTTTCCCTCCAGAGGTTTTTGTTGCTTAGTCAGTCAGGTCTTGCAACCCACAGGAAAGAAAGTCAGACAATAGGGTATCCCTGTAAGCTCCACCCAGCCATTTCTCTTTACATCTCATTAGCCACTTATTTTTGCAAGGGATGGTGGGAAATGTAGTTTTTCACCTGGACAGAACACCAGAGTTTCATTTATTAAGGAGGGAAAATGGATCTAGGATAGGCAAATAGCACCTTTACTCCGGAGAGCTCAGGAACCTCTGAGTTCTGGCTGTGGTGAGAAACAAAGACAAAGGCTCTAGTGGACATGATTAGCATTTGGTTATGACAGCAATGACAATGTTAACTCTTCCTTAATTCACATTCTTGGTTCTCAGAGTATGTGATGCTTTCTTCTGGCCTTTCTTCTCTTTTGTAGGATTGACAGTATGTTTTCTTAGCCATACTTAACCTAGAACATGATGTGATTTTTGGTAATGTGGGATGGGGGATACCTAAAAAGTAGATGGGATTCTATAATCCATTTTATCCTGAACTGTTTCCTGAGGCAGATACTATTGGCTTCAGTTTAGGCATGATTTGGGCACTACTAGTGGAAGGGATAGTGAGCTTTAACTTTTAGTTTGTCCGATTTCTCTCCCTTAAAATGTATAATATATCTATTAATATGGATCAGCAGAGACTGATGTAAATATATTACTTTTGATCATTTAAAATTACATTTGCTTTTGTTTTAATCTTGAAATGATGTCCTTTGCCCTCTACATCCAGAGGGAAAAAAATACTGGTTAACGTTACTCTACAGTTGAATCACTATTTTATTTCCCTTCTGATAAATGCATCTGTCTCCTTTAGTGTGGCAAGAAAGAAACAGTTAACTTTCTAGAAATTAGAAAAGCTAAGGCAATTTAGAAAATCCCATTACAGGTCTCAAGATGAACTGTTTATTATTTGAAATGTCTTGTTTATTATTCCTAAAGTCTTTCAAAATTACCTTCCCATCCATTCTACAGTAAGGCCATGATTTGTTTTCCCTGGCTTCATGCTTCCCTTTGTGTCTCAGGTAAGGAGCTCAGCAAAGCCCTGGGTGATAATGAGGAATGTGTCTGGAATTGACCTGTGCTACAGAAATGCCAGAGCTTCTCTAGGTTCGGGTTTTTAGAGTCTAGGGATTTTTGGTGGAATTGGAGAGGATTGTCATATCTCAGAGGATACTGATCTGCCTTTAGGGTTGGAGAAGCAACCAACTGGAAGGTTATTATCAGTAACAAAAGCAATAAAAAAAAAAAAAAGGACAAGTTGCATGATATGAAGCTAAACTCTATCTTGCCTTTGCCTGTCTTATGGACTAGTCAGAATTCCTGTTTTAGCACCCCTTTGTGAATTTTCCTTTTAATACAGGAGTGGGGGCGCTGATAGCTCACCCCCTCCTGTCTGTCACTCTCTGCAGAGTCCAAAGCTCTCATTTCTGAAGGCCACTGCTGAAGGGTGTGTCTGAACACAGACCAAATGCTTCCCAGGTCAGCTGGAGTTTCCAGATGGCAATAAGTCAAAACTAAAAATAGAGATATAAAATTGTCTTTTACCCTGGCTCGTCCCTTTTGGTAGAGGCTGGTTTCACAAGGGTCTGGAAGTGGCATTTCCATTTTCATGGGTTGATACCCAATAGCTTAAATCGTTTCTCTACACTTGATTGTAGAAAGAGTATTTCTCAAGTGCAAAATGCTCTCATGCTAGGGTATACCAATGACTTCAGTGTGCGAGTTGATTGCAGTAGGCTAGCCGATCAGTGGGACAGCACCTTCTGTGTTGTTTCTGACTCATCCGCGTGGCTTGGAAAGACTGCGACTGATCCACTGTCTGAATTTAGATCATATTCCCAATTATAAATCCTTGGATTCTGTTTTATTTTATCTCTCTCTAACTCCTCTTGTCTATAGAAATCAGTCTAATTTTTATTGGCATATTTTATATAGTCAGATTCATGTTCATGTCAAAATGTAATCTTGCATTTCTGTTAAATGACTGTGAGCCAAGACAAGGTCCCTTAAGGGCAGAAGACTCTGAAGGTTCCTAAGGCACAGCTAATGCTTAATTTGTCAAAAGACCCAGCCGGTATGGTTCAGTGGTTGAGCATCGACCCATGAACCAGGAGATCATGGTTCAATTCTGGTCAGGGCACATGCCGGGTTGCAGGCTCAATCCCCAGCAGGGCGTGTGCAAGAGGCAGCTGATCAGTGATTCTCTCTCATCATTGATGTTTCTATCTGTCTTTCCTCCCTTCCTCTCTCTGAAATCAATAAAGACATATTTTTAAAAAAAATTTTCAAAGGAATTTGGGTTGTCTGTTCCTCTGAGCATTAAGGGTCAGATAAGAGAAAGATCAGAGAATGTTCTCAAAGCTCTAGTAAGATTGACTCAAATTCTGAGGATTCTCCAATCATTGTGAGATACTAGAGATACAAAGACAAATATAACACAATACATACCTTCAATAAATTTATATTTTAGTAGGAGACACATATATAAATAATAGTAAATATTACTATATATCCAAGATAGCCACTAAGTATATCCAGGACTTTGATTGGAGTCAGTCAAGTGGGGAGCAGGTGTAGAAGGGAGCAGGGGCAAAGTAAAAGACTTCATGAGGGTGTGACCCTTGAGCCGAGTCTTTAATGGATAGATGCTGGCCCAGAGGGCATGCTGGGGAAAGTATTTTTGGTACAGTAGGCAAGACAGAAACATGAGCTGTATGTTGTTGTGGGGAAGGGTGCAGCTGAAACATAGCATAGAGACTGGAGTTTTGTGAAAGAGGCAATGAGACGATCAAATAGGGGTAGATTACAGCAATCGACTACCATGAAAACTAAAAATTTCAACCTGTAAGCAATCAAAGGGACTTTCAAGATGGAATAATGGATTTGAACATGACCATATTGTTTGTTGTTTCCTAGTAGGTTTTCCTCTCATCCCCAATTTAAATAAAGCAAGTAATTATTGAGCACCTACTAACTTAACTCCCTGTAAGAGGGAACCCTATATTCCTTTTGTAAAACCAATGGTACTCTGACTCTTGCATTAAACTGTTTAGAAGTGTTATACTTTCCCTTGTTAGATGTGGGAGACATGAGGGTGCTACATTAATGACACTGCCTGATTTATCAGTCTTTGCTTATTTAATCAAGATTTTTTAAAAAAAAAAAAAAACCATTTAAAAAAATCAATAGAAAGGGAGGCATACTGTTTTGAAAATGTACTGCGCACGTTTTTATCTTGTGACCGGGCATGTGACCAAGTGGTTCATGTTGACAGAATGGTTATACGCCACTGCACATCGCTGCCAAAAAGAACCAGATGGACATAGCGACGACTCTGCTGGAATATGGTGCTGATGCAAACGCAGTTACCCGGCAAGGAATTGCTTCTGTCCATCTTGCAGCTCAGGAGGGTCACGTGGACATGGTGTCACTGCTCCTCAGCCGAAATGCCAACGTGAACCTGAGCAATAAGGTAACCTTTTTCTTTCTCCACAAAGTAGACAACACAACAATACCTCGCCTCCCAAGAAAGTCATCAGGAAGTCACGAAAAATCTGGGTCCGGTAGGGAGTGTAAAGTGTAATGTCACAAGAAGATGTTTACCAAAGTATTAATTATCATGGCAAAAACTTGGAAACAATCTGTTTAAACAGTAAGAGAATGTAGGTCAATAATTGCAAAGTCATACAGTTGAGTAGCATATAGTCATGAAAATGAAGTCCACCAAGTTTATCTAGAAACATGAAGTTATGTTATAAAGTTCATTCAGAGAGTAGCATTGTTATTTCACCAGAATGTAACAAGTGAGAAATTGTAAACAGTAGCCTGTTGATTCATTCCACAGACATGTTTGGGGCACCTACTCCTTGCCTGTCTCAGTTTAAGTCCTAGGTTACAAAAAGAAATTGGAAATCGTTCTGCTCTCTAAGAGTTCATTTTAATAACAGAAATTTAAAGTAGCTATCTTATTCAATAAATAGGAAAGGTTGTTAGTTTACACGTTTAGTCTTCCTATGTAAGTTAGCAGTTCTGAGGGACTTGTAAAGACGGTTCCCAAAATTCTTCAAATTCCAGTCCTCATGTTTGACATTCCTATTATTAGTGAAGGAAGTCCCAGCCCACAATTGAGCAAAGACTGACTGCAGTATTGTTGCATATATCAGAGAATTCGGATTTGCTGACTACCTATGAATGAATACCCGCGTCTGAGATCTGCCCAAAACACAGAATGGATGTTTCTAAGTCTTCAAACAGCACACCCCCTGCAAGAATGCCCCCAAATTCTTGATAATTGAAACTCCCCAGCAGTTAGCTTTTCCTCGCCAGTTAGTGATGGCACAGCCGTGGCATTTCTCAGCTGTAGCTCAGATATTGGAGTAGAGTTTCAGCATAGGAATAGTTTTATGGTGACAAATGACAAGTTCTTTATTTTTAACATATGTGGCCTGTGTTTCAGAATCACGGAGGATTTAAATCCTAAATCGAACTCTTAGTGGAGATGTGTCATTTGGGCAATTTATGTGAGCTCTGTCAGCCTCAGTTTCATCCTCTAGGAAAGATAATATTTACTTCACGGAGATGTCATGAGGATTAACTAGATAACATTCAGCACCTTCACAGTGGAAATGAGTAATCGTATTCATTGTGGACTTTGTACAATTTTGGAAAAAGGTTACTCTGCACTAATCTGAATCCCCGAGGTTGTAATTTAACCAATTCTGTAGACCAAAAGACCAGGGAAATCTGTCTCGCAGCTTTAATATCTTGAAGGTCCTTTTTGATCATTACAGAGCAAACACCTTTTTCATTTCCCTTTTTTCTGGTGTATCAATTTGATTTTCTCATATCTTTTTAAACACCCCTTTCAGGAATGCATGTCTCAGCATTAATGGGACTCACAAAGCAATGTCAAATAGTTATTCTAATCAGGACTTGCTTGAGCTTGTGAATTTTCTAAGGTTCATTACCAGTATGTAAACCAGCCTGCTAAGAGTTGGCTGCAAAATTCAACTTGTCTACATGAGGTAGAGAGCCTGGCCTTCACAAAGTGAAGCACATTCTGGCATCCACTAGAGCAGGGAGGGCGAACCTTTTGAGCTCGGCGTGTCAGCATTTTGAAAAACCCTAACTTAACTCTGGTGCCGTGTCACATATAGAAATTTTTTGATATTTGCAACCATAGTAAAACAAAGATTTATATTTTTGATATTTATTTTATATATTTAAATGCCATTTAACAAAGAAAAATCAACCAAAAAATGAGTACGCGTGTCATAGGTTCGCCATCACTGCACTAGAGTGTATTTTCTCTTGTGTGCCCAGAATATCGTATCTCATTCATTCTCCCAGAGACAATGTAGACCTGAACAATTGGTTAACAGGTTAGCATTTTCAGTGGGTTTGATACTAAAATACAGTGTGATTGACTTTTTCTTTTCTTTCAAATACTCCAACCAAGTGGATATTCACTTTAGAATCATAGGTTATTTTTAGGCGGATAATACTTTAGTAAGGATTTGTCAGTGTTTGCTTTGGTAGATGGGGCATCGAAAGGCAATTATAAAGACCAAAAGGCATAAGTGATAAACCATCAGCCACCTTCCTGAATATACACAGCGATACTCCCAAGGACAGTTTGAAGAGCAGATCAGCTGGCTTCCCCTTAGCACATGGATTTCAAGAACTTCGCAGGACCAAGAAACTGCCTAGGACAATGGCATGTGTAAATCTTGGCTTCCCGTCTCGCTTGTCATTTATAAAGCAAATAGAATATTAGACAGAGCTGTGGTTATTCTGACTTGGGGGTGTTTTCTTTTTCCCCAATAAATACCATTTTTTAAATGAGCAATGGTCAAAACCCCATAAAAGATTAACAGGTCACTTCTGAGCTTAATTGAGGCTATTTTAACCATCACATTATTTTTTAAAAACTTTGTTACCAAAGTCATGAGCATAAAAATAAAATTTTCTTTATCGAATATATTCTGTTTTACCTAAAGGATGTTTGCTTTTGTCCTCTGATTCCATCAATTAGTTGGTGGATTAAAAACCGATGCTCAACGCTGGTTATATAGAGATTAAACGTACAGTATCTGCCTCAACAAGCTCACAGTGGTTTGAGGAAGACAGACAAGAAAAAAGACAGAGTTGAAATGCAGGATTATGATGATCTTTAGAGAGCAGGTGTGCACACAAAGGTAACAATGAGGCCTTTGTGAGATGGGGAGAAGGAAGCCTGAGGAAATTGAAAATGACTCTGTCATAGGTAGATGGTTACCCACAGTGTGCAGGAAATAGAGAGGGCAACACGAGAGAGTGGGACATGTGTGCTGATAACCCCAGTGAAGTGTCTTCCGAGTTTCGAAAAGCCTCAAACTTAGAATAGGTGACCATGACACTTTCACAAAATGTTACAGCTAACAATACTTGTTTCCTCTAGAGCAGAACATGGAACATTGTTCTATGACCGTGTCAATCTTGGGTGGTGCCATTGGGGCCCTGGCTTATTTTTCTTGGGAGTTAAAGTGAATGCATCATCCTCCGTTTCATATGTCCCCTTTATTCAGTCTGAGTGAGCCTCCTTCAAAATTCTATAGACATTATTGAAAAGTCAAGCAGGGAGGCTTCGCCGAAATAGCTCAGTTGGGAAAGAGTTAGACTGAAAAGTCAAGCAGGGGGAAAATCAAAAAGTCATGCGGATTACCCTCCCGGAGTCCTTGGTTTGACAGAATAGCAACCCCTAAATAAATAACGTGCAGCATCTAGACCAGCGATTTTCAACCGGTGTGCCGCAGGAATTTTTAAGACATGCAACACCCGACTATTTAGTCAGGGGCATTTACCTCTTTTCCCTTAGGTTGTCAAATAAAAAAATGGCAACAGCCAACACAACTATAGCCATCAGTGTGAATGAATGAAAGTTATACCTTTTTTGGTCAGATCAGCAAAAAATGTAATACATTGTTGGGTGTGCCGCAGAATTTTAGCAATTAGGTTATGTCTGCCATGAGATGGAAAAGGTTGAAAATCACTTTTCGGAATAACCACCACTCTGTTTATGTGTGCCGTGAGATGGGAAGGGGGCTGAACCCTTTCTGGCGCTGCTTTTGGTCCAGTACTTTTCTCTGGAAAATAGAACAGGCTGGTGTTCTCATTGCACATAGGCAAAGTGGGAGGACAAAGGCCTGCGATATTCACTTCTGTGCTCATCATAGAGGAAAGGAAACATCTAGAAGCATCTTTACCTACTTACTTTCTCTTATTATTTATGAGAAAAATTCTTCACAACACCGAAGATTTCTAAACCAAGGCATAGTCCTAGTAATTTTTTCCCATCAGAACGACCATGTAGTCGGCATATTCTGCGGTACAGTCGGTTTCAAATATTTAGTCTCATTAAACCCATACACCATCTAAATGACCTGGAAATTCTCATGATACAGCATTTATATTCCATTTCACAGGCCACCCTTCTTACCCAGAAACAACATATAGAAAGTATTTGTCAGCTTTGAGTATTAATTGAATGGGGGAAATATTATCATATATCAATATTCAATTTATAGATGATTTTTATTTTAATCTTTTTTTGCTAAAGCTAGTACCACTGGTGATGTATTAAAATTGCATAATTTTTTGGGGGGGAGAGTCTTTAAGGTGAACACTGAAGTATGTAGAAGAAATGGTATAATGTCTGTGAATTGCTTTAAAATACCATGCAAAGGGGAGAAAAGGAATTAGGGCTGAATGAACCAAGTGTAAAAAACCTTGCTCCTTGCTGACGCTGTGATGAGTGCAGAGTCTGTCTGTTCCCTTCCCTTCTGAGTGTTTGAAATTTTTCATTAAGCCTGTAGATAACAGTGTTGCCCCAGTGCTCGTGTATAAACTTATTCTCCAGAGTTTTTTAACCTAGAAATTCTAGGCTTTCTCCCCTGGAATTTATGAAATGCTTCGCAAACATGCCTGTGTACTTGGACGTTTTTGCAGAGTGGCCTGACCCCACTCCATCTGGCTGCTCAAGAAGACAGAGTGAATGTGGCCGAAGTCCTCGTCAACCAAGGGGCACATGTGGACGCCCAGACCAAGGTAGACAGAAGGAATGTGCCCACACAATGTGTCTCTTAGTGGCTCCTGTATGGACGCAAGTACAGTTCTTTAGGGGGAAAAGCAAATTCCTCCACCGTATCTTTTATACATAATATTTCCCACGTGCATCTGTTCAAGGGACCCTAAAGTCTCTGATTCTGGTACCCAGATGCCTTTATCTTGAATGGCCCGGGCATTTTGTCCTAGCGGCATATCAATACCTTTCTGTGTTAGCGCTATTGGTCCTTGTCACAACAGATCCACCCTCCAAGGGCAAAGTGTGAAAGCTGGTAGGTTTCTTGGCTTTTGTAACTGATGTAAAAAAAGCATACTAAAAATTTCAGTAATTTGTGATCTCTAACTTTGTGCAGGCCTAGTCTATGAAAAAGGATAAATTCAATTTTATTTAGCTATTACTACTTGCTAAATTCATTGTGATGTGTTTGGTTGCTGGTCTCGGTCTCTCTCTCTCTCTCTCTCTCTCTCTCTCTCTCTCTCTCTCTCTTTCTCTCTCTTTCTCTTTCTCTCTCTCTCTGCCAAAATAGCTCTTCTAAGAGATAGATAGATAGATGAATCTCACATAATGCCACAATTTTAAGCTCAGATAAGAAAATGGATGTTTCGTGTCATCATCAAAGATATGACTTCATAGTCACCTCATTTCCCTGAACATTTTCTTTCATGCTTAATTTTGTTACCTCTTCATATCAAACTTGTTTTATCGACTCTAAAATAGAACTCTTCTACGTGTCACATTTTTTTTACATAAAAATGAATGCTTATTAAATATTGTTATGAATGCAGAGATTTTTGTGTGTAATATAGACAGATGCTGAGGTGTATGGACAGATAGTGAAGATGTTGATAGTAGAGGAGTATCACCAGGAATTAGCCAGGTAAAAAGGTGTGCAGACATCAAATCTAGACTGGATTTATGGGTCCGCACAGATGAAGCCAACTTTAGGCATGGCTCTGGCTCTATGGCGGTGGCTCCTCCACACATACTGTGTTCTATTAAACAGAAGCTGCCCAAGAGAGACATGACCAGGCAAGATCCTTTAAGCTTTCTAAACTGTGTTAAAATAGGAGGGGGGAGGTAGCCCTAGGCAGAGCTGTGCAAGCAGGCCAGCTCCTCCCCTCTTCCCTCTCTGAAACTCCTTGTGTCCTGGAGACTCCTTGACCCCATTTGGTGGCTGAGTTGCCCAGCTCTCCCTTCACTCTTTCCCTCCCAAACTTTTCAAATCTAAACAATCTCATTGTCCTTAATCTTGAATGCCTTCCTAGGTGGCTTGGCATTGTACAGAGAAACCACTGGTAGTGGCTGAATGGTTTCTCCTTACATTTTTACATTTTGAAAATAAAAGAATTTTTAATTGGATTTAGTGTATATTCATTATTTTACTTGAATTGCTTTGTTAAAAAGAAATCTCTAGCCCTAGCAGGTTTGGCTCAGTGGACAGAGCATCAGCCTATGGACTGAAGGTCCCGGGTTCAATTCCGGTCAAGGCCACATGCATGGATTGTGGGCTCGATCCCCAGTGAGGGGCTTGCAGGAGGCAGCCGATCAATGATTCTCTCTCATCATTCATGTCTCTGTCTCTCTTTCCCTCTCCCTTTCTCTCTGAAATCAATAAAAATATATTAAAAAATAAATAAATCTCTAGGAATTTGCAATCTCATGGTAAATGTATTCACCCTGTGCTCATTTACACACATGTGCACACACAGACTTAAACACTCTTTTGGCTACCTCTCTGTTTTTAGATGAAAACTTCTAGAAGGCATGGACAGGGTTAAGATTTTGCCTCAAAACATCCAGTACTCAGTGAGGGGGCATGGTAGTGATTCTCAAGGGCAGGTTGGAGGAGAGGAAAGGGTGCGTGCACCTTCTGGTCTCAGTTTGCACCCATGACCCCTTAGTCTCTACAGGGTTTGCTCCTAACCCCTCCGCCCCTCACCACCTCAGGTCACAGTTGGTAATCATTTTTGCACTTATTATAATATTTTTGAAGTACATATCTTTTCTGCCCTTTACAAGTGATGCACTTTGGGAAACATCTCTCTGCCTCTTAGCTGTGTGGTGGTGTCTGTTACAAAGTGTCCAAAATATCTGGAGTATCCTTATTTTTAAAAAATCATTGTCACCCTGCCTCGGTTGGGTGTTGTCCAGTGCACTGAAAGTTCGCCAGTTTGATTACAGGTCAGGACACATGCCCAGATTGCAGGCTCAGTCCCCTGGTAGGGGGCATACAGGAGGTAGCCGATCGACGTTTCTCTCTCTCTCTCTCTCTCTCTCTCAAAAATCAATAAAATAAATAAATTAAAAATCATTGTCTAGAATACACACACACACATACACACATTATATATTTTTAAATTGATAGAATTTATAACCCCTCAGGCATCCGTTGATATTCATCTAAGAAACAATCCAGCACTTTGTCTAAATCAGTGGTCTTCACACTGTACTGTGGCTGGCCAGGCAGGACACTGTAACTGGAGCATGTGTACCTGGACCAGGTTCAGACTTCTCAGACCTGAGCTCACTCACAGCAGCCTCTTCAGCTTTAGTATGGCTCTGCTTCTTTCTGTCTGTCATGCATCCTGATAATCACCTACTGACTCGTATTATCATTTAGCCCCTTCATTTCGTAACCTTGATTTTACACTCTCAGAGATTACAGTTTTTATTTATTACACTCTCAATAAATTCTAGTCAAAATCTTTCCATAGAAGTCTTCTGACCCCTCCCCAAGAAGCCACGGAATCAGCCTATCCAGGCTGCCAGTCACTTCATCTCTCCGTTCAGTCTTGAAACGTTGTTGAGACTAGAATTAGCTAATGCAAGAGAGTACTTTGGGAAGGGATATGGGTAACTATTTTCATGTGAGATGGTATTATTGTTTACACCTAAGACTAGCTCTGAGAATTATCAAGGGTGTTTTTGGTTTGGTTTTGGTGGTGGTGTTTTTTATAGGAAAAAAACTATTTTTGTCAGCTCAAAAAGAAAGGTTAAATAACAATTTTGCTTCTAATTGGGATGACTGCTACTAAAAGTGTACTTACGATGTTTCTTTTTAAAAATATGTAATTACAGATGGGATACACCCCACTCCACGTGGGTTGCCACTATGGAAACAACAAGATTGTTAATTTCCTGCTCCAGCATTCTGCAAAAGTTAATGCCAAAACAAAGGTAAGCTCCTTTTCTCCTTTGTATCCACCGAAATCATTGATTGTGTCTGAGGAAATGAGTCATTTCTTCCGCCTTCCTTCTACAGAATGGGTATACGCCATTGCATCAAGCAGCTCAACAAGGACATACACATATAATCAACGTCTTGCTTCAGAACAATGCCTCCCCCAATGAACTCACTGTGGTAAGAGCCGAGGGCCCGCTAGGGAAAGGCAGATGGGCCCGGGCACTAGGATCTTCTCACAGTTTTCACTGTGCACCACAGTTGTTGTTTTTTCCTTTCATGCACAGGCATGAGCAAGCATTCAGCAGAATGAAGGGAAAAGGACAATACGAGTAATTGTGTTGTTGTGAGCTGTCCAGAGGGAGAGTGGCTGTTAGTGTTTCACACTCAAAAACTGCCGATTGCCTTGCCCCCTGGTGGGAAGTACGTAAGAAGAAGAAATATGCATTTGTTTCCTTGATTCGTTAGGACATTAAGAACCTCTTGGATTCAGTCTGTAGCAGCTCAGACTCTGCTGTGAGAGTAGGAACAGGTTAGGTGGGTTTCCTGCAAAGCATGTCTGATGAAACTGTTTTGCGCGTGGCAATGGAATGGGCTGTGGAGACACTGGTCTTAGGATTTGTACAGGTGAGACAGGTGCACACATACAGGCACTGAGACACGTGGAATTCCTGGCTAATTCCTTGTTCCTGTTTCCCTCTTGCCAGAATGGGAACACTGCCCTCGCCATTGCCCGCAGGCTTGGCTACATCTCAGTGGTGGACACACTGAAGGTCGTGACTGAGGAGACCATTACCACGACGGTGAGTGGTGGACGCCGGGCCTGGCTACCTTAAGACAGTAGATCTTTTAAGACGTTTCTCAGACAGTAGATCTTTCCTGGGCTTTGCAGAGATGAAGCCTCTTTCCTCTGTTCGTAGACTACGAGCCATGTTTCCAGAGGTTGTCACCTCATTGTTGGCACTTTAGCATAGCAAAACTCTCATCTCTGATATTAAGAAAACTTGAAAACACTAAAAATATCCCTTTAAAAGTTGCATTCGGAGCTATAGAGTTTGTCATTCCATATAAAGCTAAATTTATTTATTTGTTTGTTTGGCTATTTTTTAGAAGTTTGAATGAGATGTAGACAAATGTTTTAGCATCCTTCTTCGGCAATTTAAGAAAATGGAGCATTCTGAGTTGGTTCTTTGACAATTTTTAAACTCACAAATGATTAATAGATACATTGTTAGCATTATTATAAAAATGAGATTTTTATAACATGAAACATTAGAGATAGGCTCAAATTGATTTTTACCACCACTTTCACTTGTCTTCCGTTCACCTATTGGATTTTCATAGGGGAAACAGTAGCCGCTTTATTAAAATTTTAAGTGAATCTTTAGTAGGAGGCCTTATTGCAGCAGATATCTCTTTACAAACTGCGGCAGGATTTGGTATCAAGAGCAGATATTGCACAGTATCAGAGGCTTATTTGAATAATTCCTGACCACATGACTCAACACAAGGCCTGGCATTGACTCTGTACGTGGTAAATTTAAGACTCTGGAATACTTGGACTTACTACCTCTGCCTCCTTTTCTCATCTATCACCTTCCGTCCTGAAAGAAGGCACAGTTCGCATCTGCAGACAGTTTGTATACACAGGGCTTCATAGAAAACACAGAAGTTGTTCTGGCCAGTGTGGCTCTGTTGGTTGGCTGTCATCCTGTGCAACAAAAGGGTTGCCAGTTCAATTCCTGGTCAGGGCCTGTGTCCAGGTTGCTGGCTTGATCCCCAGTAGGGGGTGTGCAGGAGGCGACCAATAGATGTTTCTCTCTCACATGGATTTTTCCCGAGGTTTCTTGCTCTCTCTCTTCCTCTCTCAAATCAATTTTTTAAAAAAACATACACACACATTGGTTGAGGTGCTCTTTAGCAATCTGTAAATTTGGTTATTTGACTATCTACATACTTTAGAAACTAAATAATAAGCCTGCTAATTACAAGAGAGAAGTTTGATAATGGGTGAAAAAGAAAACAGTAGCTTTAATGGAGTAGCATGATGGTTATCAACCATGGCACATTCCTTCCTTCCTCCCTCCCTCCCTTCCTTCCTTCCTTCCTTCCTTCCTTCCTTCCTTCCTTCCTTCCTTCCTTCCTCTTTCTCTCTCTCTCTCTCTCTCTCTCTCTCTCTCTCTCTCTCTCTTTCTTTCTTTTACTGAATTTATTGGTGTAGCATTGTTAATAAAATTATATAGGTTTCAGGTGTACAATTCTACAATACATCATCTGTATACTGTATTGTGTATTTACCACCTCAAGTCAGGTCTCCTTCCATATCCATTTATCCCCCCCACCTTTATCTTCTTCCAGAGTCCCATATGTTACTTTCACATACCTCTTGAGTGTTTCGTCATCTGATTATCTATTATTAAATTCTCAAGAAAAGAATTTAAACAAATAATGTAATATCCTCAATTTTATAGACATCTCATGTAGCTCTTTCTAGGGTGGGGAATGAGAGGGAGGAGGACAAGGTAGTAAACAATGGCCAGCTGTCACCATGCTAGATGTGAAGTCACTGCAGCAAAATCAGGGTGTCTCAAAAAATGTATAGACGCTGTAACAGCTAATAGCTCAATTTTGAAAATGAAATGTATTTTAATGAACACTGACTTTATACTTATTCAAAGTGTGTGTATACATTTTTCTGGAACACCCTATATATAAGACTTCTACTTCAATGTTAGAGAATGGAAACTCCTAGAACAGTTCAAAATCCAATCTAATTTGATTGAATGTAAATGACTTTGTCACCCATTCAGAAAGTTCCACGTGCTTTCTTGATACCAGAAAAGCTAGAGGAGAAAATAAAGTTACAGGCAGAGAAAGTCAGCCTCAGGAAATCTTCTGAAAGGTGGATATCAAGGCTCAGATTCCTAATGAAAGACACACCGCATTTGGGGCCAAAGCCATTTCACACACAACCTCATCAGCCTAGTTGGTTTCTGCCTCAGAGAGAAGACAGGACTCATGCTAACAGGAAAGATTCAGTTGGCCTAATGGGAGAAATGAGGCTTTGACTAAATGGAGTTCTCACACTGATTAGAAAAGAGTCCATCCCAATCCTTAAGACTCAGCCCAGCTCTGGTATGTGAGACTGTATTTCAAGCTGAGACACCACCCTGTCAGCCCTGCTGCGGGAGTTACATGTGATCCAGTTTACACGAGGATCGACGCCAGTCAGGGTGGAGTCTGACCTTAAACTCCCTAAACACAGCGCTGTCTCCACCAGAGGTAGACCTTCACACAGCCGGTTACTGGGGCCCCATTGTTCCAGAAGCAGACTTTAGTTTTAAAAAATGCCTTTTTAAAAGAAATCTGTCTTCCATAGGAGCACTGTGTAAGATGTGGCAATTCTGAGAAAGGTGCAGCAAGGGAAACTGACTATATGGAAGCTGGTATGCAGAGAGATGAATGAAGGTGTTTGTGTTGTTGAAAATACTCAATTCCCTGAGTAGTAATGAGCAGAATACATCTATCACTCAGATCTGTTTCTCTTTTTTTAAATTAGTGAGTGCTTATGTTCAACCTTTTCTTTTTAAATATATTTTTATTGATTTCCTAGAGGAAGGGAGAGGGAGAAAGAGATGGAAACATCAATGATGAGTGAGAATCATTAATCAACTGCCTCCTGCACACCCCATACTGGGGATTGAGCCTGCAACCGGGGCATGTGCCCTGATCTGGAATTGAATTGTGACCTCCTGGTTCATAGGTGGATGTTCAACCACTGAGCCACGCCAGCAAGCCAGATCTATGATTCGAATTCCATTCTCTTATAAAGGATACCAGGGCTCCTCAGAGAAATGGCTGGATCCAGCTAGAACTAGGGTAGGAAATATACAAATGAGCTGGGAACATCTGGTAGTGCCAAAAAATAATAATAATAAGGAAATACCGCCCCCCCCTCCACCCCAAATAAGCAAGTAAATAAGTACACACACGAAAATGATGGGGACATGTCAAAGGGACACAGGAATTAATGGAAAGAGTCCCCAGTGCTGAAAGCTGCAACAGTTTGAGCAAAAATGTAAAAAAGCAGTACTGGGGTATAGTGCAAAGTATCAAATAAATAGCCCTGAGTCCATTCTGGTAAGTAAGTGACTGGTAAGTAGGGAAGAAGAGACACATTTCTCAGGCAAAAGAACTCTAATTTTTGAGCCTACACACGCTGACGGGATGGATATACTAGTAATTCCCCGCTGCTGAAGCCTGGGTTGAGCATAGTGACTTCCTTCTGAAGAAAACAGCGTGGAAGGGGCAGAGGGAATAGAGTGACTTTGCATGGAGATGCCAGGCATGCACTGCGTCAGCCAGGTGAGGAAGGCTAACGTCAACACCACCCAGTCATATTGATGGTATGTGATAAAAATAGCACTCGACCTCTGTGGTCTTCCTCTCCAAACCATATTACCTCAGTCTAATCATGAGGAAAACATGAGACAAATTCCAGTAAAGAGACATTCCACAAACCACCTGATCAGTTGGCCTCAAAACTGTCAAAATCATTAATAACAAGGAAAGTCTGAGAAAGTCACAGCCACGAGGAGAAATGACAACCAAAGATCATGTGGTATCCTGAATGGGATCCGAAAACAGAATCAGGTGGAAATTTTAAAAAATCTGAATATAGACTTTAATGAATAATAGTGTCTTCACATTGGTTCATTAATTGTAATAAATGTACCATTAATTTTAATAATGTAAGATGTTAATAATAGGGGAAACTTGGTGAACTCTCTATACTATCTTTACAATATTTCTGTAAATCTAAAACTGTTCCAAAATAAAAACCTTATTTATAAAAATGTTTAAGTTCAGTGTTACATGCTGGAAGAGATATGAATGAAGGTGTTTAAGTTGTATTGTTGAAAATACTCAATTCCCTGAGTAGTAATGAGCAGAATACATCTGTCACTCAGATCTGTTTCCCTTTTTTTAAATTAGTGAATGCTTATGTTCAGTCTTTTCAACACAACACAGATAGTGTTTCTTAATTAGTGAATGCTTATGTTCAATCTTTTCAAATACAAAACAGATAGTGCTGTATTTCAACATGATAATTGAGGACAGGGTGTGCAGTCACAGTTACCAAGAATGGGTAAGAACTACTATAAGAAGCTGGGGCTTTTACCCTTTCTGAGTTTTAACGGTGTAGTTTTTATTTCAATTGCCTTATTTAAATGTGTACCTTCCTTTGTTCCATAGTCTTTCATGTGCTCAGAGTTAAAAGAGGACTCTTTGAAACTAAAACATTAAGTCATTGAGATTTTCTAACAAGTAATGCTGTCCGTGTATTTGGATGGATACAGTCCCTATAGGTCAAAAGTTATCAGAGCAAGTAAGAGATTCAGCAGGGCTTTTGCCTACACTATACCGTTCTCTGATCTTTTTGTAGAGGTTAAAATGATCTTGTAAATGCATTACCTCTAAAATATTTTTTCATATATATTCATTAAATTATGTAATTTATGCAATCTTAATATTGATTTATTCTAGAAATTAAGATGACACGGGGAAGACAAAATAAATGGCTGGCTTAATAAGTAGTGAAGACACATATTTCTTGCCATTCATTTGGTTTATCTTCAGCCAAGACATTTATTTAGTAGGATGAGGCAGCAGATTCATCAGACCAGGAAAAAGTACAGACGATCTCTCTCTCCTCTTCCTTTGAAAAGCCTTACTGGGGATTTCAGCCTTTTAAGCTGGTGTGCTTTGTCCCTAAAGTTGTTCCACCTTGTGTTTGTTCTCAGCTGTGTATATGGTCAGGACCTTAGAGTTACTGGAGGACATCGCGATGTCATTTTATACGTGGCGGCTTTAGGATAAGCAACACATAAGCCAACTAATAATAAGCCAATTAATTTAGAAAGAAAGAAAGAGTCTTGTTAAAACATGCACTGTCCTCACTCTGAAGTCACTGCTTTTTTGTTGTTGTTGTTACCAGACTGTCACAGAGAAGCACAAAATGAATGTTCCAGAAACAATGAATGAAGTTCTTGATATGTCTGATGACGAAGGTATGAGAACCTCCTTTGAGTTCATAATAATTAAGTGACTGTGTATTTGTTTCCTGAAGAAAGTTCATTGCAAAAATGTTTTCAGAAACATTAGAATATGTTGTTGTAGTATCAACAGGTTACGTTTTCCACCCACTTACATTGTTCACTTAATCGTGCAGTTCGTAAAGCCAACGCCCCTGAAATGCTCAGTGATGGCGAATATATCTCAGATGTTGAAGAAGGTATTTGCAATTTTTTATTGTGATGACACTTAACTACCATCTTTATCTTCCATTTCTTATCTTTGAAATGTAACACTTCCTTGAGTTACTAACTTTTCATTTTATCTTGAGATTATTAATTTATGTGTCATTTAAACAGCGCATATTTGGTGTTACTGATTGTCTTCTTTTAATCTCTCTGAATCAGTTCTTGAACCCGTTTTCCAGCTTAAAAATACAAGTCTCGCTAATTATCTGGGTTCATCTCTTTCTATTTGTTTCTATTAAGCAGGAAATTGATATTTTTATTGCTTACATCTGAAAATCTCGAAAGGGAAAACTGATTAAAACTTACAGCTAAAATATTTTTAAATAAGCAAGAGAAAGTCTCTTTATAGGTAAGGAATCGGTTTCCCATTCTAAGATTTTCCCTATGCTTTTTAGCAAAAGCACCTTTTGATCTTGGACTAATAATGAAAACTCAACCTGAACGAAATTACTTTCAAAATATAAATTTTCAATATTGATTTCATGAAAGAAATAAAAATATAAATGATTATAGTTATGCTTCATGTGCTTAAAAGAAACGATTTGTCTTCTGTCTTATTTAAAAATCAATATTTGACCAGGCCAAAATGTATAGATTATATTACTTACTGACATCTTTAAAAGGCTCTGGGAAACTAGCATTTTTACCATGAATATTATAAAGATGGCAAGTCATGGAGTTTTGCTGTAATAATTAAACATTTACTTATATAATGTATGTTATGTTTAGGTTTCTTTCTTGCACCATTTGACTTTCCAAAACTACATTCCATTTATTGCTCCCTCCATTTGCCATCTTGCATGTAGTATTTTTCTCTTGAATCAGTCTTGGTGTTGCTAGTCTTTCTCTGCCTTTAGGTAACTTCCTCATTTTAATTATTGTTCCTTCTTTGATTTGTACAAATTTAATTGGAAATGTAAATAGTGGAAAAATCTACCTGATCCAAAGTCACTTGAACTGTTTGGTGTACAATGGCTGCCCAGTGTTAGTCTGTGGTGGGGACTGCACACCCAGCGGACTAATTCTTGGTGGTCATTAAGGACTTCAAAAGACATGTCTCATTGTTTGTAATGTTGTTTGGATAAATATTAAAGGGTTTACTCATTTTTCTTTCTTTTCCTCTAAAACATCAGCTATATGTTTATGTCCCCAAATAGGTAATATTTGTATCATCTTTAGTAATATGCTTTCCTGTCATATTATATTTCAATGCCTTCTAAGGCCACATTTTCAGAGTAATTTCTGGCAGGCAGGAGAAACAAGAAAAATGATATTCTCACATAGATGTGTACACAGGCAGCCCATGATATCAAAAGTAAGTTTTTCTATTGAAATTATTATGAAATATAATATGACAATCACAGACCTAAAAATTTGCTAGTTTTTAACATACTATCCCAAAATAGCCTCACTGATGAGAAGCCACGTTTGAATGGACTATATAATTTGCCTCATCCATGTAGATAACTAACCAAATCATTTCAAAAAAGGAGAAATTTTGCATCTCTTCATTTGAAGATTCTTGATCTAGCGGTTTAACTAGAAATGACAATCATTTCCTTTAGATGTATCTCAGTTTGGGAATTTGAAATTAATAAGAACATTTTAATTCTCATTTTATCCATCTTCCCTTAAACACGTTGGGGTATGTGCGGGGACTGTGGGAGTCAAATGGCTTGTGATTTCATAATGTCGTAGAATTTAAGGTCAAAAGGTTTTCCTTAAAAGTCACAATCTGAACAACAACCATCTAGTGCTGGAATTACCTCCATGGAACCCTCTGCTTAGGAGTTTCTTTTCCTAATGCCCCAAATGATAGGAATTCCCCAGTTTCCAAACTGCCTGTTCCACTATGAATAGCTCAGGCTTTAAAGTTTCTTCTTCATTGAGTATTCTGCAGCTTCCACTCATTGATCCGGGCTCTTGATATATCTGGCACTATTTAGAACAAAATCTGCCTCTTCTATGTGACAATCCTTTCAATATTTAAAAACAGTTCTCATATTTCTTCTTGGGTTTTTTTCTCAGGGCATGTTATCACCACTTCCTTCCACTGCCCCTCACTGTCATACTCAATCTCCTGTGCACATTTCAATGTGCCTCAGGGAAAGCCATCTCGATGGAGGTGGCCTGAACTAAACACAATATTCTTCATGTGGTGTGATCCCAGCAGACTGTAGAAGAGTTATCACTTTGTCCCTGGATGATATTAAAAATCTATTATTAAAGATTAAGATACGTTTGAGACTGTAATATACATGTAATTTGAGTCATATTAATATTACTGTCAGCTAAAGTCCCTAAATTTTGCTTATATGAGCTCCAGTAAGCCACATTTTCCCTATCATATAATACATCTTTTTTTTTTTTTTGCTGCGGAACTTAGCACTTCTATAATTACTCCAAATCCCAAAACAAGTCATTTAGAAATGTTAATTCTGAAAGGTCTCTACAATCTTAATGATAATTTTTACTTCTGACTCACTTGCCTCACAGTTTGGCCAGAACTTCACCACTTTCATTGGATTAGGGGCTGCCTGTCCAGTAAGCCTGAGGAACTGTGGCAAATGTTTATTTCCTCGAAACCACATGTTGTGAAAATGTCTCTCTACAAGCTCTAGTAAGAGATCATTACGCTGGTAACCCAGTGTGCCAACGATATCAGCAGCTTTTTAAAGCCAATAAAAATAATACAAGTATATGCTGTCAGTTTTTCTCAAGAAAGAAAAGATGAATGGATGTGTAAAATGGGAAAATATAACTGTCATTTTAAATTATAAAAACTGAGTGAAATATTAACAGAACAGTGGTCTCTCTTCTTTCTTCTTTGATTTCTCCTCTTTCTTAGGTCCACTTTGAGAAATTAGTATAGGGGAAAGAATGTTGGGGTTACTTTCTCAAAAAAAGGAAAACAAGTCTAGACAATGTTATCAGTCAATGACTCCGGGAACAATGGAGTCAAGTTACAGAGTAGAACAAAGGATGAAGCAGAACCCAGGAGGAAAAGGCTATAAAGCAACCTTATCTAAGGCCGGTTGTTAAGCCCAGTCATTACACAGGTAGGGGTAACAGAGCTCCTCTGTTTATAAGGGCTAGACAAGGTCACAAGTATCTTAATGCCCTCCCGTCTTCTTTCCCAGAAAATATGTTACATACATTAAAATGAATATACATACAACATTAATATCTTGATTCTAGTGCCAGTTAGATTCTTATGTTTTACAGTTCAGCTTGTAATTCAAAAAAAAGAAAAGAAGAGAGAGAGAGAAGGAAGAGGGTGGGAGGAAGGAAGGGGGAAAATAAGAGAAAAATAAAGAAAGAGAAAGGGAAGAGAGGGAGAAAGAAAATTGAAATTAAGGTTTAAATTGTCCTAGTTGAACACTGCTTTTTTTTTTTTTTTTTTTAAACTATCAGAGGAACGTTGCACATGGCAGGCTGGCTCTCGAGCAGCCATGCCTCAGCTTCCTCCGGGCTTTGCTTTTTCTGCAAGTCTGGTGTGCCCTCGGGTGCCACCAACACAGCACGGCTCCAAGACTGCAGGTTGAACACTGCTTTTAAATGATAGATTACTATAAAATGTATTTTTGTAAAACTTTTTAAAATCTATAAAATGTTATTTCAGTTTTCATAATTCTACTGGGTTGAGTAGCAGGTATAAAGAACTATAGATGGGACATAAGAGAAATGGAATTAAGCCATGAAAAGTAAAACCCCAAGAGGCGGCTCTGTGAAATGTGACTCTGCTGAACAGATTTATGAGACAACTGGGTGAGCAAACTTGCTGGGCGGAATTACTTAATTCTCAGGTACTTACCAATTGGATAGAGCTGCAAAATCTCTTCAGGACCAAGTGCAGATACTAAATATTAAAATTAAAAGACTCTAAATACACATGTGGTAGAAGTTATTATCAAGTAGGTATGGGTTTGAGATACGATAAAGTAATAAAATTCCATCCTATATTAGAGTGGCATGAGGGATGAGGAGAGTCATGCTCAGCTCACCTTGGTGCCAAGTTCAGTGCCCAGTAGAAGCCACAGCAAATTAAAATCCACAGATTTCAAAGACCGGAAAGGGCTGAGTCAGTTTCATGTAGCCCATGCTCTCCATTATACTGATGAGGGAGCAACGCCCAAATACATGTTGAGTGGCTTGTCCAACCAGGTGATACCCTGGTCTGGCAGAGCTAGACAAGGAGACAGATCTGACTGTCTGTGGTTTTAGATGATCTCTTTCCCTGATACTCTAACATGATCTGTTTTCTTGTCTATAGGACCCAAGAATGAATTTTTAAACTTCTTTTTGTTTAACTTTTATTTATTGACTTGAGAGAGAGAGAGAGAGAGAGAGAGAGAGAGATACGAAGGGAGAGAGAGAGAGAAAAAAAACCAATCATTTGGTGTCCCGCTTATTTTCTTGTATGTGCCCTGACCGGGGATTAAAGCCACAACTGTGGCATATTGGGACAATGCTCTAGCTGACTGACCTACCAGGCCAGTGCTATTTTTAAACTCCTTTTAAAAAAAAAAGTGTATAGGAAAGGGAATAAATAATGCTTTTCAAAATTATCACAAGGTAATAAGAATTATTTTTTCAAGGCCTTAATGAGACTATAATAGAAATATTATCCCTTCGTCTGGCCTTCTTGGCCAAAGAAACATGCTGACCAAGGTGCAAGGTCAAGCAAAAGAAATATAAACATGATTTAGAATACACTTTAACAACCAAAAGCAAGTCATTTTAGTAAATATATACCCAAGTATTCTCAGGGGAGAACAACTAGAATTTTACTTGGCACAATCTGAAACTCAAAAAAGTAGGAGAAATTACTTTGGGGAATATTGAAGCTGGATGTCAAGAAAGGCACCAGGAAAGTACCCTTCAGGACCTCTCCTGCCTGGGACTGACCTGCTATCCTAATCTTGACATCCCAGTAGCTAAATCAGACTCTTATGGTTTTAGTTTTCTAGGTCTGAAAAGAAGCCTTGGAGATTAGCTTGCCCCAGGTGGTTCAAGGGAGTGGTGGTGGTTATGCAGAAATTGTTCTTCACCTGAAATGTTATCGTTGTACAAATACCTCTTAAATTATCTAGCCCTTTGCTTGATATTTCTCTGCTCATGACTGACCTTTCAAATAGACATTACATAATTGCATGCCACTCTTAGCGATAAACTCAGAATGACTTTATTCTCTGTGGTAGCCCCAGAACCTAGTACAGTGTCTGGCACACAGCAGATCTTCAATACTTGTTTGATGAGGTGCATCAAAGTAGAAGGGGACTCAAGGGAAGGCTAGGGTTACAGATTTCTGGAAACAGGCAGTTCGGAGAAAATTTGCCTGCCATGTTCTTTTTTCCTTCCACTAAACCCCTTCCCATTGAGACAGGCCTAGGCTATGTATTGAGTTGATAGACAGCTTTGCAATGACTTCCCCCCAAGGTGTACTTGCATCTCAAAAAATAATGAATTAAAAGAATTTCCAGATGGAGAAAAAGATCTGTGGTGTGGGACCAAGGCCTCTGTTGTCAACTAGAATTCATCCCATCTTTGGAATTGGAATTGTTTCCTGACTTTCATCCTCACTATTCACTTTCCCAGCTGTGTACTTGACGTTTCCATTGGATTCTCACAGATGCCTTACCCCAGCATGCCCTAAACATACCTCTCCAAGTCAGTGTGTCTTCCTACCCTTCTCCATCTCAGTAAATAGGTCTATTACCCAAGTCAAAACCTGTGGTTAGGTGTCATTTCTCTGTTTTTACCACTCATACCCAGTCCATCAGCAAGTCCTATCAGTTCTACCTCCAGACCACATATGAGTTCTCTCTCCTCTGCACTCCCATGGTCACACCCCCGCCCTCTCAAATCATGTCTCCCATAGAATCCTGACTGCAGGAGCCTCTTCCCAGGGCTCCACTTCCACTCTCACCCACAGACTGAGCTGTCTGCACAGCGCCCTCGGCAATCTTTCATAAGTATGCGTTGTACCATGCTATTCCATTCCCCAACTTAAAACCCTCCAGAGCTTAGAGTTATAGTTATGTTTTTGAGATTCATCCTGTGCTATTGCATATAGCTATATTTTATTTTTATTTCTGTCTAATGTTCCATTGTCTACCTATGCCATAATTAAATGATCCATTCTACTATTAATGGAAATGTTTCCAGTTTGCAAACAAAGCTGCTACGAATCTTCTTATATATGTTTCCTGGTACACTTATGCGTGCCTTTCTGTAGGGTAGGAACCTAGGAGTGTAGTTGCTGGGTTGTGGAGAATGCAAAGACAAAATTCATCCAAGTCCGCTAAGAGTGTAAAAGTATATTGTGAGGTTTTGTGGGTTTGTTTTTTAAAAACAAGGAGAGGAATATCGTAAAGAAAGTGATGAATGATGGGGAGGAGGCTGTGACTGGGATGAGGATGCGGGAGGCTTCTGACGTGCCGATGTTCTATTTCTTAACCTGGATGGTGTTTATCTTACAACAGCTTGTTAAAATGTACATTTACATGTTACATAGTTATCTGTGTAGTTGTTGTATTTCATGAAAAAAGTAGGCACCCCCCACCAATAATACAGATAAACCCCAAAATAGCACAAATACACAACTGAAATAAACATCCCTCGAGGCTTTACATTGCACTTAGGAAAAAACTCAGTCCCTTTCCGAGGTAGATAAGTCCTACGTGGCCCCTGGCTCCCTCTTTTCCACTCTCCTCTCAGTCACACTTTTTTTTTTTTTTATTTCTTCCTAATGCTCGTCTCAGTGTCTTAGTCATAAATTTCCGGGGGCAGCCACATTTTCCTGTAAAGGGCCACAGGTAAACATTTTAGCATTTTCAGGCCACATGGTTTCTTTCCCAGTGACTCACCTCTGCCTTTGTTGCACAAAAGCTGAGGAGACAAAACCTCTGCACGTGGGCGTGGCTCTGTGGCAGAACCTGATGTGCAGAAATAGGAGGCAGGCTGGATTTGGCCCAAGACTGTAGTTTTACAATTTGTGAGTAATTTTGTTTCTTTTCTTCCAAACTAGACCGTTAGCCCCAGGGGCAGGCAGAGCTGTCTTTGTCACTGACCTAGAGGCCCTCATTCCTGGATGAGTGTGTTACTGGTCCACCTCCACACACTTCCTGTCTCTGTCCCTCCACAGGATTCCAAATCAATGAACACTCTCAACATCAAAAACAAGCTGCTTACCCGTTAATGGAGCCCTTTCTATGGGCGAGGCCTTAAACTACATACATTTCATGGGTGATGTCTGTTAACACTCACAGTGATTCCCCTAAGGTAGAGCCATTGGTTTTTCCCACTTTCTAGAGGTGGAAAGTCAGTTCCATCAAGGAAGACACTTGATTAAGATCATAGTCAGTGCAGGGCTTATACCCAAATCCCTGTCCTGAACCTCTGCTCTCACCTCAGGGGTGCCTGATAGTTTAGGGAACAGTCCCACAACTGTTGGGTTACTGTACGTTTTAAATGAGAGAACGTATAAAAGGGTTAGCCCAGAGACCTCAGAAACGTTAGTTACCGGGTACCTTATCTTGCTTAATTTTGTCGAAGTGGTTGTGGGCAATGCCTGTACCATTATTACTCCTAATTTTCACTCAGTCCTAATTTAAAGTGTTATTAGTCCTAATTTCATCAAGGAATCTGAGGCTCAAAGAGTTTAAGATATTTGTTCAGGACCACATACTAAGGAATTTGGAATTGGGTTTTTGTTTTTCTGCTTCGACTTTCTACTCAATGAGATGCTGTAAGGGAAGAGTAGATAAAGTGACAAGGAATTTTGAAAGAAGGGGAGATCACTGAAGGCCTTAAGAAGGAACCATTTTAAGGCATAGATAGAATTTGGACAAACAGAACCTTTGAGGGGTAGAGGGTGGAGATTGGAAAGACGTGTTCCAGATTCAGAAAACTTTTTTTTGGTTGAAATGTCAGAGACAGAGAAGCGGAGGCCTCCATGGCAGAGCCCAGCACACACTGGCCTGGATGCCGACCCCAGGGCAGGGCATGGGGAGGAAGAGAAATGTTCTAGAAAACCCTGGGCGCATTGACGTTTAAGAGAGGGAGAAAGAGGAATGCTAAAGGATATGGGAGAGGGAGTGGGTGAACAGAGGAGGGAGGAAACCAGAGAGTGGGTTCTCGTGGAAGCCCTGGGAGGACCTCCCCTGGGAAGGTCTAGTCAGATGAGCACAGGCAATAAGCGGCTCCCTGGTGACCTCAGCATCTGACACGCCCATGACATTGCAAATGTAGACTCAGAAGTAGTTCTAATGTAGGGGAGAACGCTCAGACAGTGAGTGTAATTTTTTTCCCAAGAAGCTTGTGGAATGAGTGGCAGAGGGATTGTCTTAAGAGATGGCACAGAATTAAGCATGCTTATTGGCTAAGGACAACGGGCTGTTTTTTTCATTTGCCCGAAACACATTGTAATTTTGAGCATGCTTCTCCCCCTCACCCCTGCCAAATTATCCTAATCCCTGCCCATCTATGTGGAAAGTCTGACCTGTTGCGTATGGAAGTGGGTCTAATCTGACCAGCCCCTCCCCCTGGCTTCCTTACTACAGAGAAGAAAGTGAAACATCAGCATTGAGGATGAATGGCAGAGAGCTGGGAACAGGAGTGGGTAGAGAACCTGGGGACGACAAATGGGAAGAGTGGTCTGACCATCTGGGCCAGAACCACAGCGAGAATGAGAACTGACAACAGGCTTGGTATCTTTGCCTTGTATATACACATCTTTTAGGTCAGAAATATAAAACAAACCCAAAAGCAGGTGTGTATTGCCCTGCACAGTGGAAGGCACTTTGGATATAAGAGCAGGAAGAGGCCAAAACCTTGCCCACAAAGTATACAGGGTCTGGTACTCCTTTGTACCTGGGGACAGCGCTCATGCTCCTGTTTTTCACATACGGTCCTCAGGCACCTAAGTAATGAGCTGAGACTAAGGAGGTCTGGCTTTGGAGTCAAGGATGGATGAATCACTAAGACAGAATGACTAGAAGAAAGAACCAATTGGCAGGACACTGCCACCTTGAATTTAGCTACCTAATTTCTCTGCAAGTAAGAACCAACATTTCAGTGCCCGAAATGGGCTAGTTTGTGGCTAGTAGTTTATTTATCATCTAGTCTTCTTACAGGTGGCATAGATTTTAGACCATGAGGAGGGTGTAAGTAACCTTGCACCCCTTCCTACCTGCATTCCGGTGCTCATCTTGGGTGTTCATTTGACCAAGTCAGTGAGGGTACTGTCCACTCTTATTTAGATGGCTGAAGAGAAGTTCTGGATTAGGATTAAGGAATATTGAAAAGAAAATGAAAAATGATAGCTTCTATCACAACATTGTCTCTTTCTACCTCTTCACAGGAAAGACACTAGATTCTTTTGCTTTTCTGGGATGAGTTTGTTTATTAACCCAGCCGAGATCACAGGGGACATTTTTCATTGCCACGTCTGGAAAAGTTCCAACACTGAGTCATGCTTGCGTGCTTTAGCAACTCTATCTAGCCTGAATGAAGGAGCAGTACACTGCTATGCAGCTTTTTAAAAGAAGCACATCTAGCCACAAAGAATAGCACCATGTTCAAGAGTAAAGAAGCGAGTTGACTTTTATTCTCTTTTAAAAAAGACAACTCGGCCTGAGCAACAAGAGTCGTTTGTTCTGTGGGACAACAGCAACTTGTTATTGTCTAAGAGATGTGCCAATTTTGCCATTCGAGCCTGCTTCCTGGTTGGCCACCTATGAAGCCAGGATCTTCTGAGCATATAATGCCAGAGAAGGGAAAGAAAGACCGCAGAGGCTGGCCCTCCCACAGCGGCACAGGAATCCCCTAAAATGACACACACTTCTTCAGCCTTCTTAAGACCACCTGTTCCACTCATGGCTCATCTCAACATTTTCTCAACTTACCCCATTGTTCTCATATGAAAAAAAGGTTATATTCCAGCATTTAGTTTATGTGTTGAAAGAACCCCCTCCTACTGCCAGAAGGTGCTGGAAAACAAATGGTTAAAGTGAGACCCCAGTATCTGCTCATTCCTGACTGGGAGGGCAAGTGGAGAGTACAGGGGGCAGGACAGAACGCTCACTCCATTCTTGACCTTGGGCTTGGGGCCATCAGCCTCTCTCTGAGTCTCCAACCATCTCAAGAAGGTACTGGAGTCATGAGCACCTTCTGGGCCTCCAGCCAAACACAAGTGCCTGTGCTACATACAGGAATGCCTGAAGCAAAGGGCACCATTCCGTCACCTGCACATCCCCAGCTTCCTGGTACCCATCTCTCAGAACATTCACAGGAGGCCTTGCTTAATACAAGCTCTTGATCTCGAGTGCAAATTGCAAAGTGAAATATGTGCAATCCGGAATCTAAGTAACTTTCCCATTAACTATTGTGTGACTCCAAGAAAGAATTAGACTTCTAGAACTAAAGTTTGAGTGGATCCAGGTCCTAAACTTACTGTATTCCTCTTCCTTTCTGCTCACATTTCTTTGCTTTTCTGAGAATACCAATATCAGGGGGTTGAGAGAAAAAGACATGGGAGCAAATATAGTTATTTGGATTCTCCATGGTGAAAATCTATTGTCTAAATGTCAGTGGAGAAAAACATCTTTTCATTAAGGCTTTGAATTGATGGAAAATAATTTTTCTTCAAAGCTTTTTTGCATTTTTATGTTCCTTATTTGAACCTTCAAAAAATAAAATGTGCTGGGTCTTATTTGGTTTATCTCTAACAAGGTTAGTAATACCACACAGAGCTGCTGTGAAGATGAAAAGAAATAAAATATATAAAACATTTAGAACAGTGACTGGCATATAGTAGGTGCTCATTAAATGGCAGTTCCTCTTTTTTGTTGTTGTTAAATGCATACAACTACTTATCCTGCTTCATGCTGCAGAATGAGAATTAGGGAATAAAGCAGGAGAGGAAGAGGGAGAACTTTGAGATTTTGGGTCTTTGGGTAAAAAAACAATATATATAGATGAACAAATAATTGAATTTTAGCATCTAATGAATATATATGTTGCTTGTCACTTGCATAGTAATCCAATTTCAATGGCCCTAAAAATATGGCCTACTCAACCCATTTCCTACAACTCAGTTGCCTATCACTGCACTAAACCTGCCTGCTTGCCATCCTGGGAGCATTCTCATTCTTTCCCTCTCATGCATGGTTCTCTGGCTCGGAATGGCCAACTTCCCATTTTTTCTCCTTTCTCCCTATATTTACTCACACACATCCCCAGTGAACATTACCTGATCTACTCAATCAAATGTGATGCCCTCTTCCTCTGAGCTCTTGTACTACTATGTCATTTCTCTTGCACTCTGTCATTGTGGTGTGGTGGTTAAGAGCTTGGGTTCTGCCATCTGTGTGGGTTCTGCCATCTGTATGGGTTCTAACCTAGACTCTACCACCAACTAGACATGTGAGTTTTGAAAAATAAGCAAACCTCTTATGAATCTTTTTTTTCACCAATAGAAGGGAAATAATTGTACCTGCTTCACAGGGTTGAGGGTCATCTGAGACATGCATATAAAATGCTCAGTTAGCACAGTGTCTAGCATATACAAAGCACTAAAATTGTAGCCAGCAGGAGTAGTAGTACAGTTTTGTATTATTGTTTGTGCCCTGGTCTTAACGTTTTTACTAGAAACTAAATGCTTCAAAGGCAATAGTTGGCTTTACTCATAACATAGGTACCAGTCCAATGCTCTACTGTCCTACTACTGAAAGTGTGGTTGCGGTCACCCAGGAGTTTGTTATAAATGCAGGATCTCGGGGTCTCCCTTGACCTGTGGAATCAGTATCCGCATTTTAACAAGGTCTCCAGGTGATACAAATATATGCACTGAAATTTGGAGACACTCCACTCGATTCATTGAATTCAGTTGCTGCAGCTGATGTTTTACTTATTCTATTAATTCCCACCAGGAAAATAGATTTAATTCTGTAGAAGCAATACCGCCATTAGAGACTTGCCATTCGTGTGTAAGGATCCTTTAGACAGTGTTTATCAAGGTGTGGTAAACACTGGACCCAGAGCATCAGATTCACTTGGGGTCGTGTGATGCTAACGCATCCTACAGGTTGAGAATCACTGCTTTAGAACACTGGGAAACTGCCAGAAGTACATGAATACTGTGTATCTCCTTCTTTCTACCTTAGTTTATTTCTTCTCTTCCATCTCTTAAAGATGTAAATAAAGTCAAATATCGTAAAATACTGAGTTTCCTATCCATGTTTGCCAGATATTTGCCGGTGCACATACACATCTTAGTATCTACCTGGCAGATCTTTATATGTCAAAATACCTTTTCAGGTGAACGAAACACACAGCCTAATGACTTGCCTGCAGTCCCTGTTTTGTTTTGTTTTAATTTTATTCGTTTTTTGAATAGGTGGTAGATGCACATGGTATAAAATTCCCAAGGTACAAGAGTTGTCGGTGAAAAGTAAGTCTCCCGTCTTCTTGTTGCTTTGGTAATGTAGTTGCCACCTCCAGATGCAATCACTGAACTTTCATTGCACACATTTACTGAGCATGTACTATGTGCCAGGCACTCTTCTGGGCATTGGATACAGAAATATATAGAGAAAAAAAAAACCCTGTCCTCACGGAGCTTACATTTGGTTACCAATCTCTTACAGTATTTATTCAATAGCATAGCATATTGCAGTAGTTAAAAGTAGAGCTCTGTATCAAACCAGAATTTGATTTTCCCCACATTCTCAGTAATCTTACTCTTAGTGTGGACTGGGTTATATCTTGAAATAGAGATAACCATTCTATTTTATAATATCATTGTGAGAATTATATGAAGTAATACTTATAATGCACCAAATAGTGCCTAGAACATAGTAAATGCTCAATAAATAGCAGTGTTGATTTTAATGATGTGATCTCATTCTACTTTTCTATAATGTACTCAAGAAATGGCTAAAGAATTTCTTTTCCCAACAGTTTTCATTTCCTCTCTCTGCTATGTGGTGATTTAAAAAAAATTATCACTTTTCTTACAACAACTATATTTAAATCTTCTAAATTCTGATCATTAACTGCTTATCTGTAAGACTCTTTGCTGATTTCTAGTAAGAAACCAACTCATAATAAATCACTAGAGTATAAAGGTTGAGTTCCTCTTTATTTTTTTCTAATCTAGCTTTTAAAAGATCTTATGTAATTTGGACATCTTGTATTAATCATTTAAGGTTTTTATACTCTTAATTTCAACTTTATAATATTACAAAATTTATACCTCGGGGAGATTTCTGCATTTCACAGCAGAGGAACTAAGCAAAGTTTCTGACAGTATAATTTGGTTTAGTTACCTTAAGGAACTTTCTTTATGATTCTAGTCCTATCTAGATGGGAAAGCAATTTTCAGCTCCTGGAAAAGTAACAAGTATTTCTTGGTGATGGGCTTAAGGGGGAAAAGAGTAGAAGAAAATCACATGCAAAAATAAATAAATAAGAGAAAAAAGAACTCCTGGGACATGAAAACACTTCTAAATATTGGGCCAAGAACCGTTTCCTCTGTTCAGCCTAAAAAGGAACGTTAGTGGGCATAATGTAAGAGTGCAAGGAACTTGGCTTAGGTATATGTATTCCACCTTGTACTGACACTGGACCATTGACATGAAATCTAAAAAGGAATGAGGGCACACCTATTCGACCACAGTCCTGATAATCCTTTCATGTATGTATTATCTTTCTCTCCTCTGTCCTTTATTTTATTTTGTATTCTTTCCTGGTAGACAAAGTGTATGAAGCTTTGAAAGTTTGATTGTGGTACAGGAACCTCTTCTCTTAGCCTGGTCATGATAGAGGAGGAAGAGGAAGAGGAGATAGCTGGGACATTGAAGTGCCTCTGAACAGCTTTCGTTATTTGGTTAATGGTGAGATCAAAGTAGACTTGAGGTGTTTTGTGTTCTTTTAACATTTTCCAGCCTCTGGTGTTATATTGTCAGAAATGGATTAACAAAAAGAACACCAGTGCTTCTAATGTTGAAAGGCATAAAATCAATACTAAAAAAAAAATGAGGCCTCTAGTGGCATTTACCAGTGTACTTCCCCTGGACTTGTCAACCCTAATCATATAATGCACTACGGAGCTAACTCTAACCCACTAGGGATGCATTAGGCAACCAGCGTGTGACCTCTTTGGCTTACCTTTGGACCTTCTCATTTCTCATTGTGCTCTGTTTCCACTAATTATTACAATGTAACAAGCCATCTCTAAACTCAGCTGCATAATTTATTATTATTATCTCCCGCGGTTGTGTGAGTTGACTGGGCTCAGCTGGGTTCTGGAGATCTTTCATGACATTACAGTCAGATAGCAGCCGAGGCAGGAATAACATGGCAGGATGTTCAATAGGGTGTATTTATTCAAAGGTCTGTTACCTCAGATGGCTGGAATGGCTGGGGATTGCCTAGGCATTTCTGTCTTTCTGAGCCACCTCTTTACAGCTACTTTGAGCTTCTTCACAAGCATGATGGTCTCAAGGCAGTCAAATGCCTTACAATTCGATTGGCTTTCCCCAAATAAGTGTTCCAGTAGACTGAGGCAGAAACTATAAGGTTTCTTTTAACTCAGACTCAGAAGTCATGCATAATCATTTCCCCTGCATTCTATTGTTCAAAAGTCAAGCCAGTGTACCGAACACTTGTAGAAAACATAAACCCACACAAGTACTTCTTAGTAAGTGAAAACTTGTGTTTCTTGGTAATATACAGCAGTGGGCAAAAGTAGGTTTACAGTTGTGAGTACACAAAACAGTTTATTCTTGTGTTATGAATTATTGTATTATAACTATAAACTACTTTTGACCACCCCTGTATATATTTTAACTAAATATATCTGATGTTGTGTGAGTGATGTCCATTAATAGAATTACCTTTGTATAAGAAGTATTGGTTAGAACAGTGATGGCGAACCTTTTGAGCTCCGCTTGTCAGCATTTTGAAAAACCCTAACCTAACTCTGGTGCCGTGTCACATATAGAAATTTTTTGATATTTGCAACCATAGTAAAACAAAGATTTATATTTTTGATATTTATTTTATATATTTAAATGCCATTTAACAAAGAAAAATCAACCAAAAAAATGAGTTCGTGTGTCACCTCTGACACGCGTGTCATAGGTTCGCATTCACTGGGTTAGAAGCTGCCACTAATAAAACAATTTTTGGATTATAGAATGGGTTAGAGGCAGTTTATAAATCACTCAACACAACTTATCTCATTCCTTTCTAAACTTGGTACAGTAGTGTGTTGTACCAAGTAGTGTGTCATAATAATTATAGACTATTGTGTTTATTGAAAGGAAGATAAGTTAGTTCTATTATTGTTGTTCATTCTTTCATTCAATCAAGAAATATTTGTTGACTATCTATGATGAGCCAGGTCCTGTGTTAGCCAGTAGAGAGCAGGGACACATTCCTGCTATGGTTGGATTTTTGCCCTTACCAGTATAAATAGTAGCAATTTAAAAGCTAACTATATGAGTTCATACATTCAGATGCTTGGGCACTAGAGAAAACTGAGTCACAGAATATTAGTAACAATTAGTGCTCATTAAGCCTTTACTTTGCGCATTACTCCATTTAATCCTCCCAAAAGGTTATTGGGATAGAGGCAGAGTTACTATCCCAGTTTTGTAGAGGTTGAAACTGACTCAGAGAAGAGTGTTTCAAAGGTCACCTAATCAGTAGCCGTGGAACTTGGATTTTAATCCAGAGAACCTACCATGCCAAACTGCATTAACATAATACCAATGCCTTTATTTCTGAATTCCCTAACTTGTAAAAAAATTTTTCACTTTATATATATATAAAGTGAAAAATTTTTGTATGTATGTATGTATATACCATATGTATATATTTATTGATTTTAGAGAGGAATAGAGAGTGAGAGATAGAAACATCAATAATGAGAGAGAGTCATTGGCTGCCTTCTGCACGTCCCCTACTGGGGATCGAGCCCACAACCTGGTCATGTGTCCTTGACCAATATGGAACCTGGGACCCCTCGATCCGCAGGCCGATGCTCTATCCACTGAGCCAAACTGGCTAGGGCTTCACTTTTCTAAAAGTGGTAGGTGCATAATTTTTAATGTCATAATGCTATTTTAATTCATCTTTGACCACATGTATTGACAGCTCCCACGCCTACTCCAACCCCAGGCTTCTTTTTGGTTTTACAGTGACCAATTCTGAAGTCTAAGAAGGATGGGTAAAGAGGAATGAAAACTTAATTTTATTGACATTTTACTGTATACCAACCAGTTATCAAGCTTGACATGCAAAAAAAAGTGCTAAGTGACTGTAGCACGTAGATGGGAAAGAAAACACAACCACCAACCTCATTAATAAAAGTAATCATGAATTCACATATTTATGGGGCATTTACAATATGCCAGGCCCAGGAAAAATTTGGTTCCTAATCTGGGGGATCTCACCATCCAGGGGGAGACAGGAAGCAGATGTTTCTCCTGGCAACACAATCTGATAAGGGAAGCCCACCGGAGGGCCATCTCACTTAAGATGATGAGTGAGGGTGGGAGGAGTTCTAGAAAGAGTCAAACACTGGAGAAATTACTCAGATGCAGAAGAGGGTAAAGGTTCCATCAGGAGAATGCACCCTATGCAGTGGTTCAAAGTCTAAAAGACTTTCAGGAATTCCTTGGGCTGCAGTCGTTCTGCCTAACAGAGGGCAGGCTGGGTGTGTGGGGAGGAGTGGCTAGAGAGGCTGGCCAACAGGTCCGGAGGAAGGACCCTTTTCTCATTGCAGTCCGTTTTGGACATTTTCTCCATTTTCACCATGACTTTCCCCAGGATTGCGCTTGGGAATATGTTTCCATATGCGCCAGGCATTCTAAAGGGCTTCCCTTGCGTTTCTGCTTATTTACAATGTTGATTACAGCCGCGCTGGCCCAATGGAAACACCGGGTGTCGGAGTCCTATCATCTTCATATTCCATGAGTCATTTATTGATGCAGTTACTTACGCGTTTACCCAGGAAAACCAAATCCGTTTCCCTCTTCGTCGGTTCTACAGCTTCAAATGTCAGTATGTTTAGGTAACAATCCAAGAGGTAGAGGCACTGTCGTGAGACAGGGCTGCAGACCACTTACTTCAGCGAGACCGTTTCAAACCCTCTACTTCCTTTCCAGCCTGTCTCCCGTTGTGCTGAAAAAGAGGAAAGAAGTCGCCTCTGCGTGTGCCCAGGTGGAGGGTGCAGAGTGCCGCTTGGTGTTTCCAGCACAAACAGGGTGGGGCAGCTGGGAAGGGGCCAGGAGTCCCCGGGAGAGGGAACACCTCCCCGCCGCCCCACTGGCCTCTCCAGCCCACTGCGCCCCCTGCCCCTCTCTCTCCAGGGACCTCCCAAGAGGGAGAGCCAGTGAGTCCCTTTTGAGTGTGTTAAAGAGGTGAAAGAACCCGTGCCCCACATAAAGCAGAACATCCACTCGCTTAGCTGGTCTCACTCCTCTTCCTCCAACTCCTGCTGAAAAGCAGCGGTGATGGGTGAGGAGTGCGCTCTCAAGAGCTTCTTGGAGAGCTCTGGGAATCACTGCTGCTTCCCTCGGCCCCACAGTTTCACAGCCTCTTCTCAAGGGCAGGCCCTCCCTCTCGCTCTCTTTTTTTCCCCCTCCTTCCACCTGACAGGGACCATAAATAACCGAGGCTCCCGGTGTCCCGGCTGAGAACAAAGTTGAAAGTTTGCCGGGAGCTCCCCGCCACTCCCCGCTGGGCCGCTTCTTTGTTTTCTTCTGTTTTTTCCTCTACCTGGGTTGGCCGGCTCCTCATCCACGTGGGAGAAGAGTCACCTCCTAATGAAATGCAGCACCTCGCTCCTGGCTCTCCCTCGGTTTAAGGCTGTCTCGGTTACCCGGTTAGGCACGGAGCACTGGTATCAAATTACCGAAAGTCTACACTGGAGCTGCCCTCATATTTACATACAAATAACTCAGGGCTTGCATTTATGTCACCATTCGGTCCTGCTAGAGGCTTGCCAGAGGAGTTTTTAATCCAATCAGAAGGCGCTTTAAAAGGATGTCTGCGGAGTAATCAAAAGGATCTTAATCTCAATTAAGAGTAGCCAGGTTTTCTTCTTCTTCTTTTTTTTTTTTTTGTCTGAAATATTGAAAACCTTTGAGCTCTGATGAGTAGGAGAAGATGTGTAATTCCTCCATTGCCTGCGAGGAGACGGAGATGCTGAGAGGACCTCAGCGGCAGTGGTGAAGACGGTGGCTACACCCCAGGGACTGGTTCGTTTGGGCTGATTTGGAGGTAGATTCTAAATCACTGGTTCAGGAATTCCTGGAAACCTCAGGAAACATCTGATCCGCCCCATCCTGGTGAACATGGCTTGGCGACAGAGTAAGATCTTTAAGTTGTACTTGGTGTGCCCTGTATTTTTGTCTCATTTGTGGTGATTGTGAAAATTAACCCAGCTGTAAATAGTTACTTAAAATAATCTCTTGGTCCTGGGTCGCAGAAGAAAGTTGATCTGTTTAGTTTTTACATGGGGGAAAGAAAAAAAAAACAAAAACACAGTAGTCGACAGTGTATTTTCAGACTTGATTGGTAGTTTAAAAAGATGAGCTCTTGTGGTTTCCTGAGTTTAAATGAATGGAAAGTATAAATGGTACTGAGAAAGGAATTGGAAAATATCGCTGGAGCGGATGAATCACTTTACCTTTGAGAAAACATAACACACGCTTTTGAAATCTCACGGGGCCAGCCAAGTTTGTGTCCAGGAAGAAAATGAGAGTCGTAAAAAGGAGACAGAGTTTGCCTGTTTGCGGAAGGAACTCTGCCACGGCCTGTGCTACATTTTGCGAGGATGGGAAACGTCCCAGGGGGCAAAAGCCTCTGGAAAACCTGCCCTGTCACTCTTGGAATGTGGTTTTTCCGCGTGAGGTCATGTTATGCATATGTAGCTGGGCCAAGTATTTTATGCGATTAACTCTTTGTATTGATGACTAAAGAACAGTTTCTGTCGTCCCTTTCCAAACCGCTGGAACTCCCATTGGATCTCTACTTTCCAAGTAGGGTTCAGGCCTGGGGGCCGCTGGGCCGGGTTGTTCATTTGATCCATTTAGAAACAGTTGCAAATCGGTGGGATTCAAAGTTCCCCAATGGAGCAGTTATCCTTCAGATTAAGTAACTTGCTGGGTTTTTTTTGCATAAGCCCCAAACCGAAATCCTGGGTGTGAGAAGACTATTTAACAAAACTCCCTTCCCACGTATAATTTCCAGAACAGTAAGGAAGAGGTGGTTTTTATTTTGCAACAACGTCCATTCAAACAAGCTGCCCTCATCACAGTGCTTTGAGGAAAACTAATTGACATAAAAAAATCCTTCTTTCTACTTAGGCGTGGGGGGGGGGGGGGGCGGGGCAGCTTTTTAAAAAATTGGTGCTTAACACCAGGTGCTTTTTCTGCTACTTAAATCCACTCTTGAAATTATGAACTAACCTCTGCCCATACTTTTTCCTGCTAAATGGCAGCTACAAATACTACCCAGGGGACAGGAGAAGAGGACAGAGAGAATGGGTGACTTGCTGATGACCAAAGGAACAGGTTTCTCCACAACAGGCACGTTTTCAAAGGGAAGCTTCTGATTGTGGCTTGCTTTGTCCATCCGCAGGCGAAGATGCACTGACGGGGGACACTGACAAGTACCTGGGGCCACAGGACCTCAAGGAGCTGGGCGATGATTCTCTGCCTGCCGAGGGCTACATGGGCTTTAGTCTTGGGGCCCGTTCTGCCAGGTATTTTATTGTTGCTGTTGTTGTTTTTCAGAGGTAATTTGAAACAGCCATAATTTGTCATAAACCAAAATCATTTTCCATTTTCACCATTATCCCCAAGTAGGCTCTTTGGATGAGGATGTGAATTTGGTGAAATGTTCGCTACTCCATTGTATGTGCTCCGCTATTTTCTTTCATGGTTTCCAGTCCTTAATTGTCTGTGATTGAACGTGTTAATTGTTCTTTTTCTCCCCCCACCCTGCAGTCATGCTTCAAGCATACTAGCAAAAGGGCTCACAGACAAAACTGGGAGAACCGATCTGGGTTATATGTTTCAAAATTAAATTTTATTCTAATTGAAAGAAAAACCTTATTTTCCAATAAATAAGAAATGTTTGTATTGGTTGTTCACTATTCTCTATTTATTATTGAAAGAAAAATTCATGTTTGAGACTATATATATATATATATATATATATATATAATTATTTATTAGACTTGCCTACCAAGTGTTTGGAGTATCTCTTCTAAAGCTTTCCCATTAGTTTGTTTACAAGGGACATGTCAGGAGTGAAACAGTGACTTAGCAAGCCAGGAATACTGGCAACTTCGATCCTTACAACCAAAGCGTAAAACTTTGGTATGTGGAAAACCTTGGCTTAAACTTATCTGACAATGGTTGAAAGAAATAGGACCTTGTCCAGAATTTGGGGACTTCTTTTCCGTGGTTGGATTAACAGCTTGTTTGCTGACAGTCAAGTTATGTGAAAGCTAATAATTAAACCATCTGCGCCAGAGCCCTGGGGACATTTTCCTATAGTTTAAGTATCTGTTGTAAAAAGTTTCATTGTCTCATAGTAAATGGCACTTCCCACTAAGTAAACCTAAGAGTTAATTCTCAGTGTCCTGGATGTGGCCAGTTTAGATACTGAATTAATGTTTTTTCGAGTTAATCTTTTTGTTTTTTAACAGAATTTGGAATCTCATGTAACTTAGAATTTTTGCCTTATAAATATATATATATATCTATAGATCTATATCTAAAGGCCTTAAAGTCTTCTTGTAGCAGCTGTCATTAACAAGAAGGGCAAATAACCTTTAATATTTCATGTAACCACAGATAATAACAAATTATAACTAAAATGTGTAGCATCTTAAAGGATCTCAAGGGAAAATTCTATTTAGAGATTTAATAGGCTTTGTAATCCAACAACTCGCTGATTCTCTTCCTGAGATAGTATATTAAAGGTAACATTTTATTAATCACTCATTTGCATATAGAAAATTGTAGCAGCTGACATCCAATGGTTGATGAAACCAGAATATTGTCTCATAATTTTTTTCCCCAAGTTGTGAGGCTTCCACACTTCTGGTTTTTATTGTACCATTATTATTATTTGTTGCTGTTATATGTAACTCATTTTTTTTACATTGGCAACTCATGTTATGCTCAGAGGCAAATATAAAAATAAATCTTAAAGCCAATATGTTTTAAGGTATTCTTAGAGTATTGCCAAGTATAATATTCTGAGTGTAACATTTAAAAAGAAATACATTAAATGTTTACCTCATTCAACCATAACATTTTTTTCTTTTTTTCCCCTGTCTGATGTTTTTTTTTTTTTGCTTCCTTCTTCTCCTGTGTTTTTGTAAAAATACTTTAAAATAGTCCCAAGATCAGGTAAGAAATGGCACTTTCCAGTGTCCCCTGCCCTTCCCTGGCTCATTTTCTCATTTTTGTTTTCCTCAGCATTGTGCCGTGCTGTGCTGTGCTGTGTTGTTCTGCCATGCGCTTTTCTGTTCTGCTCAGCTTTAGCAAATCAGTTTTGTGATTCTGAGGAAATGAGCAAATAGCTAAATGTATGACAAGAAATGTTACTTATGCAACATTGAATATTTAAGGAATTTCTTTCGCTTAACAAGGTTTGTATAGTGCATGAAGTAACTGGAGAAATTTCCCTGGACTTAAAGAAACCATCTTGAAGAGCTGTTTGTCTGCTGGTTGCATTTTATTTGAATTAAGCACATTGGTATAATTTTAAGAATCCTCAGGCATGTGGTTTCCTAACACTTCCTGTATTTAACACGTAGGGTATACTGATGGCTACAAATAATATAGTTGACCTTAGTTAAAAAACAATTTAATGCTTTCCAGATCCCCATGCAAATAATGTCTAATTTTAGTAGCTGAAATTATTTCGATGTATTAAGGATTCCCAGTGAAGCTTGATGGATTTAATTGGCTCCATCTGCCTAATGTAAGTTGGCCTGGAACAGTTCAGACTAAGAACTTCAGACAATAAAACGGAGACATCGTTAGGCCTTTCTGTTGATAGCTCCCATTTCGGGGCTCTGTCCTGTAGTTGGCATGCATACGTAAGTTAAAAGAAAGAGGATGCTTAAAATGTATCAACCCATCTTAGATGTAATTAAAAGCTGAAATTAAAATAAATATGTAAGTATTTCTTTAAAATATTAAGTCTTTGTCCACATCTACAGTAAAACTGTTCTCAGGAATCACCAATATTAACATATACCGGAGGGACCATAACTTAAAGAAATGAGTGTCTGAAAATAAAAGAAAGAAAGAAAGAAATGAGTGTCTAAGGGGGCAAGAGAGTTTCTCAAATCACATCCCTGCGGCAAAATAGAGCCTTGCTGTGAGTACTTAGAAGTCGCACTGTCTGATAGTGTAGCCCCTAGTGGCGCGGCTCTTTAGATGACAACTAGTTAAAATGAAATGAGACCTAAAATGCAGTTCTTCAGTCACCAGCCACACTCCAGGTGCTCGGCGGCCACGTGTGGCCAGTGGACACTGTGTTGGACAGCGCGGGTTGAGAACACATCCTTCATCGGGAGAGGTTCTGTTGGACAGTTGAGTTAGAGTAGAAAGAGAGTTCCTGCTTTTAGGAAGTTTATATAATGTACTTGAGAGAATGGAAGGGCACTAAAAACAGGAATCACAGAAGGAAATGTTTGCAACTGAAATGGGGGGTGCGAGAAAGAGTTATGAATTATGGGGGTACAGAAGGCCCAAGTGTTCGAGGTCACATGGCTTACTAGGTAAGCTCCTCTGTGCAGGGATAATGCTTACTTTTTTTTTTCCTTCTATATCCTGTTATTAATGTTTTGGCTAGCTCATAATAGCCACTTAGCAAATATTTGCTGAATACACCAAGTAATGACTGTACAGTAATAGTCATTCTGGAGTTCTAGATCCCTCTAAGATTCTGGTGAAAGCGAAGGCTCTGATCCTAGAAGAATGTACCTCCTCATTTCTGTAGACACTTCCAATAATTCAGTGGCCTCTGTGTATTGATATAAAAATACTCACTTTGAGGTAATCTTAAGTATAGTAAGTGCAGAGTGGGAAAGAAGTCGTTTTGTGCAAAGCAAGGAGTCATTCCTTATTCACCTCTCCTTTGCTCTTTTCCCTGCCTAGTACACACAAGGCCAAGGCCAGAGTCTGACTGAATCTACTGGTAAAGATTCAAGCAGCCACATTTACATTCAGACCGTTTATTAGTTACGTAGGCAGCGACATGGTCCTTGTCTGCCACACTAGCTGAGGAGCCAGTCCTAGACTGCAGCTAAATGGCTTCGTGTTCTGCCACTCTCTTCCAAGGAGGATGGGCAGGCAGCCTCAGGAGCCAATGAAGAGCTGCCTGGTCACGGTCCACCGTGGCAGGTGAGAGGGAGGCCTGTGGGAGATGCCTGACACAGCTCCCCACCTCCATCCTCTGTGTTCCTGTAGCATCAAAGGTGTCCTGCCAAGGCTCAGACCACCTGCCCGTCCTATGTGGATACGTGCAGGGTTACCAGGGTCCCGTCTCTATTGCTTTTTTAAAGATTGAGATATAATTGACAAATAACGTTATATTAGCTTCAGATGTACAGTATAATGATTCAATATGTGTATATATTGCAAAATGATTATCACAGCCCTAGCTGGCTTGGCTCAGTGGATAAAGCGTCAGCCTGCGGTCTGAAGGATCCCAGGTTCGATTCCGATTAAGGGCACATGCCTGGGTTGCCGGTTCGATCCCCAGTGGAGGGTGTGCAGGAGGCAGCCGATCAATGATTCCCTCTTGTCATTGATGTTCCTGACTCTCTCCTCCCTTCCTCTCTGAAATCAATAAAGAAATATATATTTTTTTAAATGATTATCACAATAATTCTAGTTACAATTTTTCTTTCTTGTGATGAGAACTTTTAAGATCTGCTCTCTTGGCGACTTTCAAATATATAATACAGCATTATTAACTATAATCGCCATGCTGCACATGACACTCCCAGGACTTATTTATTTTATAACTGGAATGTTGTACCTTCTGACCACCTTCAACCGTTTCGCCCATTCCCGAACCCCTTGTCAGTTTTTAGTTTAGAGGTCAATGTGGAGAGTGGCATTTGAGAACATAAGGAAGCTTGCAGTCTGGGAAGTTCAGAGGCTGTGTAGACGATTTGAAAGCGGATGGAAAGGAGAAGGTAGAAGGAGCAAGTAAGAAAAGGAAATAAAAAAGTGAGCTCACCTGGAATTGAAATTTTCAAGACCAGAAAGATGGAGAAGAAAACCGTGTAAGATGATTCATAACACTGCTTACTTCCTTCTTGATGCTTTCCCTGAGTAGCAACCATAAACCTTTCGATAATTTAACCCTATATCTAGCTCCCAAGACACACAAACAGAACTATTTACAGCAGGCACAATTTCATTGAATAATGCAAGCTAAACAGATATGGACCAAAAAGAGAGGAGACTAACATAAGGTCTTACCATAGAAAAATCTCTCAGGTTATCAAATTATCTGGAATGATCTGGTTCTTCTCAAGTGTCATGTTGGTTTGACTGTCACAGTGCAACATCCAAAGTTTTCATGCATTTCATCTTCTCCCAGATTTAACACCAGTTGGCCAAATTTTAAACAAAACCTGATCATGAGATTGTCCAAGCTTAAGAGATTTCCTCAAATATAAGGGATTTTATTTTTGACCATGTGTTTTCAAGAACAACTTTGGTTGATATTTTTAGCCATCTTGCCTGTTTTTAAAGTTGCATGCATTAATTTTTTTTTTATTCATCTCATCATCATCTACCACTCTTGAATGGTTAACTGTAAATACAACAGCCTCCGCTCCTTCAGTTCGGATAGGTCTTACACCTTGAACAGAAGCTCCTATGCCCGGGACAGCATGATGATCGAAGAACTCCTGGTGCCATCCAAAGAGCAGGTAGGCATTCTTTTTTTTAAAAAATATTCTTTGGTTTGTTAAACTTCCATTTGTATGTTTGAATCAAACTCTTTGTCCCATGACAAGAACTATATTTCTGCATGTTTGATTTTGCATTTGTAAATCTCTCTGTGTTGCCACTTAAAGAAAAAAAATTGTCAGCCCGGCTGGTGTTGCTCTGTGGTTGAGTGTCGATCTGGGTTGCAGGCTCAATCCCCAGCGTGGGGTGTGCAGGAGGCAGCTGATCAATGATTCTCTCTCTCATCATTGATATTTCTCTCTCTCTTCCTCTTCCTCCCTCTTTGAAATCAATAAAAATATATTTTTTAAAAATAAATTGTGCCATAAATGGAAATAACCCTCTCTTCCTCAGTGAGTCCCTAAAAATCTCACAGAGAAAAACTCATAAAGTCCTAGGCAAGGCATGACTCTCTTTTCTCATTTCTAGGTCTAATCTAGTTTAATTTTTAAAAAGAGTTCATAATAATAATTGTTAGCTAAAGTTATGTACATTATCCACATGAATGTTTGATTTTCCTAAACAAACTTTTTGTTAATCCTCACCTGAGGAGATTTTTTCAATTGATTTTTATTTTTTTAGAGTTGAAAGGGGGAGAAAGGGAGAGAAAGAGAGAGAAATATCGATGTGAGAGAGACACATTGATTGGTTACCTCCCCCAAGCACCTTGACCAGGGCTGGGGATCAAACCTGCAACCCAGATATGTGCCCTTGACCGGAAATCCAACCAGAGACTCTTGGGCGCATTGGCCAATGCTCTAATCACTGAGCAATGCTGGCCAGGGCTTCCTAAACAAAATTTGTATCATGTTGGAATTCGCTATAGTTGTTCTTAGCAAGTAAAGATTAGATTGGTTCATGTTTTTGATTCCTTAGTTTCAAAGGTGTGTAATGGGCCTTCTCAAGATGTGATAGTATTTTGCTTTCTACCAGAATCTCCACTAGGTTCACTTGGTGTTTGGGTGTTTCAATAATTGTGGTTGAATAGATAATTGGTTTAATACAAGAAGTCCCAGCAATGTAGTTCTGCTGCATATGGGCTCAGGATGGTTCATTATTCTAGAAACACACAATACCTAATTGTAAATTTGCATTCCTGAGTTGATGATGGATGAAACTGTTTGAAACATAAAGTTAATTTTGAAGGTGTCTTATAATATTGAACAATGTAGATGATTGGTGAAATGATGCTGGACTTACTCACTGCACAATGAAGGTGAATTTGAACAGATGAATTAGATGATAAGCAGAGAGTCAGAACTTCAGGACTCCCACTTGTCTGGAGAAGCTGATTTCCAGACACACAGATGTACATTGTGCTTCACAAGGATCTACAATAAACATTTTATTATTCTACACTCTCTAGAACATTCTTAGCTTCCAGGCCTTACAAGGAGAATACAGTGGCTATTCAGTTTTGTTTAGGCAAAAACACCCTTTGTGGAATGATTACAGGTACCATAGTTTGTCATGGTTTACGTGGGTGTTAACACTAAAAAATCACTTGTCTCAACTAATGAAGCTAAGGTCTTTGGTGTAAGGTGTTGTCCTGTTGTTGGTTGAGAAATTCTGAGGATCTCTTTGCTTGGTTGGCTGTGGTCATTATTCTAGTCAGATCATCCTGATCTCTTGATGTTCCCAATTGAAATGAGATGTTCATGGGTACATTGATAATAATTACAAGTGTAAAAATGCCTGTTATTCTCCATATCCTAAAGAAACCACACAAAGCTTATAAAATTGCAGGTGAAAATATATTCGTTGTGTATCAGTGACATTTTTCTCTTGTGTCAAACGTGTCTAGTTCTATACTGGAATAGCAAAATCCATGATTAAACTAATTATGGTTTATATTTCTGAATGTGTATTGGCTTTGTGGCAAGGACCTGAAATTGGGGTCACGATCACCATGACCTCACCATATTGCCACTACCACCACCATCCATCAATGCCACCATCACTTCCACCACCACCTCTGCCACCACCACCACCCTCACCTCCACCACTATTACCACCATAGTTACATTACCTCCCATGTTCAGCACAGCAACCGTAAAGTAAAATACTATAAATATTTGCAGTGTTGCAAGGTTGCAGACCGACTTCTGAGGGTCCTCACACCATTCCCTGTTAGCTTTTACCTAGACCGACTTACTCAAGTGGAATGAAAGGGCAGCATTTTCTCAGAATGAAGGATTTGTGAAAAATAAAGGGTAAAGAGAAGTTTTGAGACAAAACTGATGTCCTTTTGCTCATTTTGTTGCTGTTTCAATTTCTGTGGATGTCATGACACTCCTGTAGAACAGTCAGGGGAATGGAAGGCTTAAGACATCTTGAAACCTTTACAAAGGAGTCTGAAGCTGATAACTGCAGAAACAGGAAGTTGCTTTCTTTAATGACCACAGAGAATCCCATGGTCTGGCAAGCATGCCTTGTGGAAAGAGCATGTTTAATGAACATATAACCTAACTCCTGGCCACACTTTCATGATAAATTCCCCAGAGATTTGGAAAAAAAAGTGTGGAAGGCATAGAAACATTGTAGTGACAGTTGGGGGCATTTGAAAATTTACTGGCTATACTGTTAGGAAGTAGTTAATTTTTTAGCAGCTATAACAGTATTGCAGCTCTACAGGGGACTATCTCTATTCCATGTAGGGGTATGCATTGCTGAAGTTTTCAGGAATGAAGTAATTATTAAGTCAGCTATTTATTTTCAAGTAGTTCAGCAGGAAAAAAAAAGTGTATGTGTGTGAAGAGAGAGAGAGAGAGAAAAAAAAGCAAGTGCAGCAAAAATGTAATTGTTTAACCTAGGTGGAGTGTATATGGGTATTTCTTATACTGTTTTTTCAACTTTCTTATTTGTATGAACACCTTCAAAATAAAAAACTTGGAAGAAAGGGGAAAACAAATTCTGAAAGAGGTGTATTAACCTATTTAGTCCCAAGTGTCTCATTCATTATAGAAGAGAGAGAAAAGGCTAATTCTTCAAAAGAGAAGTTTCCAGAGGGGGGAGTCCAGTTACACTGTGTACGACTAGTGAGAAGCATTTACCTGAGCAGCTCATTTACACGCCTCCTATTAAAATTTAAGTACAAGAAGTATTAGTTTATGTCTATCATGCCTCTCAATCTAGATTTATAAACTTCAAAGCGGAGTTTCTCCACAGTATTGATTTTGTCTGAAAGCATGCAAGAGGTCTTCAATCCTTAGAATCCCTAAAGCAATGTTACTTGACTTACTGTCAGATTGAAAACTGCCCTGTCATTGCCCAAAGTTGCTTTGACAAGGTAAGGCGGAAAATGAATAAAAATGAACTCTCTGCACACTTTTTTCAGCATGAGTAGACCGCACCCCCACAGTGCCTAGTTTATTTTCCTGCTGCTGCAGATTAAGCAGTTTGCACATTAACCACAGTTACAGGACAGTTGAGACCCAGGGTAATTCCCACAGGCCCGCCACCTGTGTGGCTGGAGGCAGGTGGGGAGGCCAGCACTGGGGAGGAGAGTTGGGAGAAGCAAGTTGTCCTCCCTCCTTGCTGGGCCTTCATCGGGATTAGTCTGTAAACCACTCGGTCCTCCCTCCACCTCAGTCAAGAATAGACTCTTTTTTTTTTTTTTTACTGTGATATGGGGTTATCCATGAACTCCCGATTCTTTCACCTTTTAATCAAGAATCACCTTTCGATATGTTTCTGAAAATTATATGCAAATAAACCACATCTTGGCATTTGTCAGAAGATGGTATTTAAAGCAGTGACTCTCAGCCCTGACCACTGGTGAGAATCACCCAATAAACTTGTATTTATTTATTTAAAATATGTCTTTATTGATTTCAGAAAGGAAGGAAGAGGGAGAGCCAGGTAGAAACATCAATAATGAGAGAGAATCATTGATCAGCTGCCCCCTGCACGCCCCACACTGGCAATCGAGCCCACAAATCAGGTATATGCCCTGACCGGGAATTGAACCATGACCTCCTGGTTCATAGGTCAGTGCTCAACCACTGAGCCATGCTGACTGGGCACCCAAAGAACTTTTAAAAAAACGATAGCTAAGTTCAGATTCAATGGATCTGGGTGGGGCCTGGGCCTCGCATTTTTCAATGCACCCAGAATTGAAAAGCACCGGTTCCTGGTGAGAGCACACATTGGAACCGTCTGTGGCTGCTTGGAAAACAAGATGCCGACAGAATCAGAATCTCCCTGATGGGATCCTTGGGCATGTGTGTGTTTCTAACGCTGCACGGGCTATTCTGGAATGCGTCTCTAAGTAGGAATCACTGATTTAGAGCACTCTGCCTCGCATCTTCTTGTATATGACCAGTCAACGTCTAATGTATTTGTTTTATAAGCTCAGAGTTGTGCATGTCAGGTAGTCTTTAGAGCAAGCATTCTTGGAAGCATTCCTTTCCAAATAGGTGGTAATAAGGAAAAGAGATGACTCGAAGCTGAAGCGCAGTCTCCTGACATAATTCTGGGAGGCACTCTCTGGTGCTGCAGTCTATGATCCAGGTCAGCCGGGCCTCATCACATCAGTGGAGGACTAGTCATTAGAGGCCATAAGCGTCAGGAGATATGGTGGCGATGCTTATGGTGAGGATGGTGAAAACAGCTAATTTTGAGCTCCTATTACACGCCAGGCACTATTCTAAGTTTTACCAGCATTAACTCCTATACCCTTCTCAAAAGTCCTATGAGATAATTTCTTGGCTCCATTGAAAAGATGAAGAAACTGAAGTGCACAGGCAGATGCCGTGACTTACCCCAGGGGACACAGCTGGTAAATGGCAGACAGCCACTGGCCATCTGGCCCCAGGTTGCCTCCTTTTAATACTAATCCACAATTACACTGCACATCTGCATTGCCTAGTGTGAGGGAGTGAGAAGGCAGCCAGCAGAGAGCCCAGCCTTGACTTTCCACCTTCCAGGATCTCATACTTGTTAGTATTCTCAATATGGGTGTGGTACCTCCCTGGCCAGGTGGTACAGTTGGTTGGAGCATCGTTCCATATACCAAAAGTCTTGTGGGTTCAGGACACATACCTAGGTTGTGGGTTCAAACCCCAGTCAGTAAGCATATAGAAGGCAACCAATTGATGTTTCATATCAATTTTTTTCTCTCTCTCTCTCCCTTCCTCTCTCTCTAAAGAAATCACTAAAAAGAACCTATCCTTGGGTAAGGATTAAAAAAAATTAACTACACATGCTTGTAAAAAAATATATATGGGTGTGGTACCATCTTCTTTATCCATTTTTTGCATGAAAGATTATGTTTAGACATGTGTTCTTTATTATGCTTATTTCTAATTCCAATAATAAGTTCTAATTTAATATGCTTTAAAAGGAACCGACAACTTACATTCAGCAACGAGTCATGAAAATTATGGAGAAAATTATTCTGCTTAAAATTACGGCATATGAGACATCATTAAATGAATGGAAATACTCAACCTTTGCATGAAAATGAGGTAGAACACATGATAGTGGTCTAAGAAAAATACTTTGAAGGATAACTAATTAATTATATTTCCTTTGAATGACCCTAGAAGTAGTTGTAAGACCGAGGGATGTATATTGCCAGCAGAACATTTACTTCACTGTGATTTCTGGTGGTTGTTCCAAGATGGGAGGAGAGCAGAAATCACAGACATGGGTTGTTTTTGCCTGCATGCACCAATTCCACTGTCTTTACGTGGGCATCCTAGGGTCTGATGCCAAAACTTCTGCCCCCCTCATTTCTCAGTCATGTAGTTGAGAAGGGGTTGAAATCCCTCCCTCTCCTCCAAGGATGAACCCCAAACCTGGCCCTTCAGAGCATTCCTTTCCCCAGATTACAATAATGACGTTAGGAAGAAATGTAAAATCTTAGCCAGTCTAATGAGACTTAAATTTGAGACTTTGTCTAGCCTTTTGGGGATTGCTAAGCTATGAGGATGATGTAAACCCAATGCTGCTGGGGCTGCAGCATGCAGACCAAGGATCCCTACCATCTTCTGAGCCATGGCTGGCCTCAGCCACGCCTATAGTTAGTACCATCCAGACTTTCCCACTGTATAAACAGGTAAATTAATCTCAATCTCCCCCCCTCCTGCCCCTAGGGAGAGGGTGTCTTAAACCAGTTTAATTTGGGTTTCTGTCCTCGCTTGCTGTTGGTGGTCATCAAACCTGGCATGAACAGCCACATTATCAAGGGCCATGTGCAAAGTCTTCTAGCATCTTAAAGTGCTGCCTAGCCTTGAAATTCTATTATTTTATGTTTTCTCTCTAGAAATAAATCTAATTTTAACAAAATTAAAAGAAAATGAGCTGTGATTTAAGAGACAAGCTATAAACTTGGGTGTTCCCAAGCCAAAAAAAAAAAAAAAAACCGTTAGAAAGGCATTCTTTGCCAGCTGATCACTAAGAAATGAGCACCTTCCGTTTTCTTTCCGTTCTGTTGATAGAGGGGCAGTATGTTAAGGAGAAGAGAGAAATGGGACAACTGTGCAACTCTGTCCCACTAATTAGACTGCTTTTATTTTGTGGGCTTTCTCTCTCAGACCAGATTTACCCAAGTGTTTAATGCCTAAGAGGACAAGTGGCAGGGATTCAAAGGGTGACCAGTTTAGAAGGCTTAACTAAGGCGGTGGTAACAGTTGCACTGGCTATTTGAATGGTAACTGTGGAGAGGACTCTGTGGTTTATATTATATTACATTATATTATATTATATTATATACTAGAGGCCTGGTGCACAAAAATTTGTGCACTGGGGGGGGGGGGGGGGTCCCCCGGCCCGGCCTGTGCCCTCTCACAGTCTGGGACCCCTCGGGAGATAACGACCTGCTGGCTTAGGCCTGCTCCCAGGTGGCAGAGGGCACGCCCAATCCCTAGGTGCAGCCCCTGGTCAGGCTCAGAGCAGGGCCGATTGGGGAGTTGGAGCGCTGCCCCGTCATGCACAGAGCAGGGCGGATCGGGAGGTTGCAATGCCACCCTCAGGGTAGACTGATTGGGGGGTTGGGGCACCGCCCCCTGTTACACTCAAGGCAGGGTCGATGGGGAGGTTGCTGCGCCACCCCCTGTCACGCACCGAGCAGGGCCGATCAGGGGGTTGAGGCGCTGCCCCCTGTCACTCACAGAGCAGGGCCCATCAGGGGGTTGAGGAGCTCCCCCCTGTCACTCACAGAGTAGGGCCGATAGGGGAGCTGGGGCACTGCTCCCTGTCACGCACAGAGCAGGGCCCATCAGGGGTGTTGGGACTCCGTACCCTGTCACGCACAGAGCAGGGCCGATCAGGGGGTTGAGGAGCTGCACCCTGTCACACTCAGGGCAGGGCCAATGGGGAGGTTATGGTTCTACCCTGTTACACACAGAGCAGGGCCCGTGGGGGCGGGGGGTTGGGGCACCGCACCCTGTCACACACAGAGCAGGGCTGATCAGGGGGTTGGTGCACTGCGCCCTGTCACACACAGAGCTGCAGGGCAATCGGGGGATTGGGGAGCTCCCCCCCTATCAGGCACAGAGCAGGGCTGATCAGGGGGTTTGGGCGCTGCCCCCTGTCACGCTGATCCCGATGCCGGGAGCCTCGCTGCTCCGCTGATCCCAGTGCCGGGAGCCTCGCTGCTCCGCTGATCCTGGTGCTGGGAGGCATATTACCCTTTTACTATATAGGATAGAGGCCTGGTGCATGGGTGGGGGCCGGCTGGTTTGCCCTGAAGGGTGTCCTGGATCAGGGTGGGGGTCCCCACTGGGATGCCTGGCCAGTCTGGGTGAGGGGCTGAGGGCTGTTTTCCCTCTGGCAGTTGACTAAAAGCTCCCAACCGCTCCTTGTTTTCTTTTTTTTTTTTTTATTCTGGGCCAGCTTTAGCTCTGAGGCCTCGCTGCTGAAAACATGGATACAATGTTGCGGTCCGGGGCTGACTGAAAGCCGGTTTTGTTTAGCTTCTTATTTGCAACATAGTAATAGTTGCTTAGAGTTGCAGTTGAGAGTCTGGCAAGTGAGGCGGGGAACCTTGGAGTCTGCAGTTCCTGGAGGAAGCAAGCCTCCCTGCTCGCTTCAGTGCATGGCTGCCGGCCGCCATCTTGGCTGACAGTTAATTTGCATAAGGATATGCTGATTAGCCAATGGGAAGGGTAGTGGTCGTACGCCAATTACCATGTTTCTCTTTTATTAGTGTAGATTATACTAGGAGCCCAACGCGCATTTCGAAATCGCGTGGCGCCGCCCACCCTCGAGTCGCCGGTCTGGCCCTGCCTTGCTCCCCGGGCCCCGCAGTAGCCATAGCCACTGACGTTCCAGCCCTGCCTCCCTCTCTGGCCCTTGAAGCAGCCACGGCCGCTGCTGACCAGGCCCTCCCCCAGTGCAGGCAGAGTTCCCTGCCGCCCCACCCCTGACACTGTGTGCACAGCCTCCTCCTGTCAGGTTGACCCATTACAGCATCCCAGTTAATTAGCATTATACATATATATATACATACTAGGGGCCCAGTGCGAGAACTCGTGCACCTTGAAAGGAATTGTGAGCCATGAGGCTGCAGTGGGCACAGGGGCAGGTCTCAGCCCATCCTCCGCGCCCCCACCCGGCCCCTCCCGCCACAGTCCCTGGTCCCCTGTCTGCCTGCAGCCTTGCTCCTGCTGCTACAGCTCCCACACGCTGACAGCACGGAGTGATTGGGGCTGGTGCCATCAGCAAGTGCAAGCAGTGGCTGCTGCCCCGATCGCCCCCGAGGAGCAGGGGGAGGTGGAGAAGTCCTCAGGAGCAATCGGGGCCGGCAGCCGCTGCTCACACCAGCTGACGGTGCTGAGCAATCAGGACGGGTGTGGGCGCCGGCAGTGGGTATGAGTGGCAGCTCTGGCACTGGCAGCAGGTGTGAGCACTGGGCGGGACCGTGGCATGCGGGAGCAAAGAATTTTCAGTAACCACCAGAGGATCGCCCCGATGACAGCAACTGGTGCCCCACCTTGGTTTGGCACCCCTGCTCACCTGCTCCACCATCCTGCCGCAGCCAACGCCCACCATGTTCTGCACTCTGCCACCTGCTGCCTACGCCCACCATGTTCTGCATGTGCCCCTGGTGGTCAGCGTACATCATAGCGACCAGTTGTTCGGTTGCTCTGCCATTCTATTTACATATTAGCCTTTTATTATATAGTATTAATAGCCTTATTAGAGCCTTCCCCTACCTGAAGGCAATTGTCACATTGTAACTCTTATTTACCTCAGAGCCTAGGATTCTAACTCCTTTGGGTTAGATGGGGCCTTTTTTGAGGCTAAGTAAGGATGATCTCATGTATATTTAGTCATAGATTGTGTGATATACTACTTAATATGTTAGTAAGGCATGTGCAAATTGGAGGGTTCTTCAGGAGAAATTGCACATATATTTTTTCAAGACCTAGCAATTTTCAGTTATCTCAGTAATAGAAGAACAATGCCTAACTCAAAAGGTTGGTTATGATAATAGGTTTCCTTCTCTACCTCTCAAGCCCCTTCCACACACTCCTAACCCCCATACACACACCCTTCCCCACATCAGCAGATTTACCTTCCCGCAAGTTTCGTTCATTTACACTCGTTTCTCAGGGGCTCTAAAAAATGTGCATGGTGGCAAAAGGTAGCCAGCCTGGGATTAAAGATTTGCTAGAGATAGTCCCCCACAAGATAAGCACCTTTGACTACTGACATTTAATACGCTGCTTTTTCTCTTCCAAGTGCTTCGCCAGCATTACTCAGGTGATCCGTTCAACACTCTGGCAGATTGGTCAGCAAGATTACAGATTTTTTTTGTCAGTGTTGTGACTTAAGCTAGTACAGTTCCTTTAGGCATCTTGAGTGGGATGTTGATGTTTTAACGTTCTCAGCTTCCACCCTGACCTTGATTCACCTTACTTTGTTGAAGTTGGTAGCTAAGTTATCTGGAAATCAATCAGATTGGAAGTCCCAAAGAACCCAGCCTCATTCTGGTTTAGTAGTCTCAAATAGGTCTTAAGAGGTAATAATAGTTGACTTCAAGAAAAGAAATACTTTTAAAAAAAAGAGTCTGCTTTAGTAAGTTTTACTTGATTTTGCTGCCTGAATCAGGTTTTCTTTTATGAAATCCTTATTTTAAGATGTAAAACACGATGCTTTGACATATGTCTACATTGTGAAATGATTTCCACAATCAAACTAATTTATATATCGCCTTCAATAGTTATCATTTATTTTGTGTGATAAGAACACTTCAGATCTACTGTCTTAGCAAATTTCAAGTATATAATACATTATCATTAGCTACAGTTACCATGCAGTACATTGGGTTTCCAGAACTTATTCATCTTATAACTGAAAGTTTATACCCTTTGATCAATATCTGCCCTTTCCCCCCACCCCACAAGCCTCTGGTAACCACCATTCTGTTCTCTGTGACTATGAATGATATATTTTTTTTAAAAGATGGCATTCATTCTTAAAAGAATTTTTCCAAATAGTTGTGCTGATTCCCAAACAGACCTACTCTCTATGTCAGTACCAGCTTGCCATTTCTTTCGCTTAATATCCACTCTCAATCACAATAATTACTGGACTTAGTGCAGTACCTGTCACAACATTTTGTCAAATTAATCTTCTCATTTCATGCTTTTGCCACCTTATGAATTAGGTATTATTATTGCTACCTTACAGTCCAAGAGACTGGGGCTGGGAGGAGCATGTCACTCACCCAGTGTCACCTTAGATGGCATGAGATGGTAGAACTGAGAAGAGAATTTGTCTGATGTCTACTTGAACCCATTCTGCTGACCACTAAGCTGCAGGGCCACTCTAATGAGGAAGTGGGGTAGACCTGGGTAAAGTTAATTCGCCTCAGGAAGAGTTGGGGTTTAGATAAATATTTGTCACAGCCAAAATATCCCTTTACTTGTTAATCCAATAGGGATTAACATCTCTGTAGTCTGATAAGGCGTATGCTATCCTAAAAAGCTACAAAGATGGCTGCAATGTTATTAAATTTAAGAAATAAATGATCTTCCATTGTAGCAAACAAACAAACAAACCTGGGAGTATTAGCATGATTATTATCTGTGCTTTTGTTTGCATAGCAATTTAGAATTTCAGAATTGCTTTCGAATTACTTGGGTCATTCGTCGTCTCAGTGAATTTGGGCAGTTAATATTATGTACCCATTACCCTAATGCAGGAATGGAGGTTCAGTGAGGTTTTTATGATTTGCCATTCACTGGGCTATGAAGTGACACAGCCCAAGTCATCTATATGTCTAAGGAAAGGGTGGGAGCCTTTTTTCTGCCAAGGGCTATTTGGATATTTATACCATCATTCATGAGCCATACAAAATTATCAACTTAAAAATTAGCCTGCTATATTTGGTCAAGCATTTAATTAACTCACCCCTAATGCCTTGGCAGGGCTGGACCAAATGATTTCTTGCCTTACACGGCCCTCGGGGCAGACGTTCCCCACCCCTGGTCTAAGGGAACTGACACCCACCTGGGTTCCCCTGCTCTGGTCCTGTCAAGGCCTCCAGTTAATCTGCTGGCTTCCGGGGCAGCAAGGTTCACAGACAAGAACTGGTGTCATTCAACACGGGGGGCTGACAGCAGCCTGGAGAAGCATCCAGTATTGGAGCTGAGTAGATTTCTCTTTCTTTTCCTTGCACATACTTTCTTGTCTCCTGCCTCTCTTCTTCCATGCCTGGACATTTATTTATATCCAGACGTGGGCCTTCGGGTGTGTCCTCGTTTGTAAAGCCAGTGTGTCCTTGCTCTCCTCTTTCCTCTGGTGAATAGGGCTAGTGAGAATCTATTTGGGGAAAGTATTAAGCTCTTGGAGACAGTGATATCATCATTAGTCAGGCTTTGGACTCTATTAAGTAATATGCATTTTGATTTTAATAGTATCCTTGATATCACTGCCAACATTGAAAATGATGTGCTTACTTATATCATTTTTGACATGGAAGTATAAGGTCTTATTCAGTCAATGTGAATGTTTCCTTAATGTACTGTTCTACTAAAGCCAGCCACTGGTGGGTTTTTACCTTGTTTTGTCAAATGTTCTGAGTTTCTCTCTGAACTTGAGTTTCCTCATCTGTAAAATGGGTATAATATTACCTCCCAAAGCTTCCATGTTCTGAGGACTCAAAGAACAAATGAATGGAAAGGCCTAGTGATAACTGCTGTTAACATGGGAACGTAAACATTTTTGAGTCCGTAAATAAGACCGAGGCATTTATAAGATGCATTCTTCTTACTGAACGGGCTCTGTTGATTAGGTGCATACAACTGTAAATGGTCAGTGCTCACACTGGGATACCTTTGCTTCTGCTGTACTTTCCCCACAGATTACCAGATTTTAGCAAATGAGCTACTATAAACAAAAGTCCTTTAAAAAGTAGAAACTACTACACGTATAAGGAGACACTATAATTTCAGGCCAACTTGGTGCCAGATTTTTTATGTGTGTTTTAATTTAATCTCCATATCAACCAAACCTCAATTTGAAAATGAGAAAAGTTAAGAAACATGCTAAGGGTCATGAAATATGCAAGTAATGTCAGGCATCTCCAAAGGGGCTTTCAATAATAAAGATAAGAAAGGTCCGAGGCAAAATATTTTATTTATTCCCAATGAAGGCCAGGTTGAGGGCTGGCTTAGTGTCTGAGCCAAGTGGGTCTGCTAACTGAGCCTATGAAATTGGCAGACGCCCTGCCCAGAGGCCAGCATCACCAGCCCAGGCACAGGGAGCAGAGGAGGATGTCTGTGCTCCGTGACCAAGCTCAGGCCCAAGAGGGTGAAAATTAGATCTGAGCAGAGCCTTCCCAGCTACCTTTCCCAAATTTACCACTCAGATAAATCACTCCACATTTTAAGGGTCAAAAGGAATATAAAGGGAGAGGGAGAGGCCCAAGTTACACAATGGAGTTGCCATTCCAAAATGGAAAACTTGGGAGTGGGAAAGAAGTGTTCTCCACTAGCAAGTGGCAAAGGCCATTTTCAGATCCAAGTCTGTGACTAAACTTCAAAGCCAATGTTTTCCATTAAACCCTGGGAACACCCCTACTTGCTGTGGGAAACTCAAGAGCCAACTCTATTTCATCTCTTTTAACCATCATCACATGTGATGTCCTATTTATCACTTTAAATGTCTATTTGATCCGTAACCAAGTAGGGGAAAGCTCTCTGTTGGTAGCATGGTGCCATGCACAACATTTTGAAATTCATAATGTTTGTGAAATTAAACAGTTCAAATTTCCCATTTCAGCTTTAAGTAAAAGTTAATCTGTAGAAATAAGTATTCAGAGATGGGTCACTTGGAAATGAAGCCACCAATTCATTCTCTTTCTGTAAAGACCATAGGTTCTGTTGAATTGCTGTGTTTTTTATGTAGGCGGATGCATTGCAGGAAGAGCATTTTGTGTGTCTGTATTGAGGTTATTAGAATTGTTAGGTCTTCCCATAAACCTAAGCAGACCTCTATGAAAAAAATAACTGGGACCAAACTGGGACATGGAGCTGATTGTTTTAAACAAGTATATTTGTTCATTATACATCTGTTCATCTGTGTTAAGATGGAGTTTCAGTGAGTGGCTAAGGGTTGGGAGGGGAAAGGAGTTGGGAATAACTCGAAGGGGTGTGGAATCCCAGTGTGCTGGCGTACTCCCGCTTCGATAAATATTGCATGATGGTGCTGATACCTTTTTGTGTGATATATTCATTGTTTCAATAATTAATGTCACCAGTGCATGTTTCTAAGCCTGCCAAAGGTAAATAATTTACTGTAATTACCAAAGAAGAGTGATATTATTTATTTATTAGAACTTTAAAAAAAATAAATAGGGTTCCTTTGTGAAAAGTAACCTCAGGGCCTCAAATGCAGAAGTTGCAGTTTGCTGAAAAGTAAAGTTAGCAGCGCCACCCACTTTCTATTGAATATTTGGCCCTGCTCTGAAGCTAGGTTACTTGGGGTCTCCAAAAGTCAGTAAAATGGGTAAATAAGGCCAGACTAGAATTAACACCTAAGCTTCGGTTTACCCGCATAGAATGTGGGGACTTTCTGAAGTGATGCGCTGCTCTGTTGGGGTTAGGACCTTGGATCTGTGGGCTCCTATTAACGCCATTCATTGCACATTTGTCCACTGAATGTGTCTTCTCATTGAATGCTGAGAAAACTGTTCCTCATTCATTTTTGTATTTTTCTAGGATCTAGATAGGATAGTGGCTTGCACATAAGTGCTCTACAATTTTTTTTTCTTCCCAATCTGATTTCAGGGCTTTAAAAAAAAAAAAAAAGATCTTAGTAATTCAGAGTAATTTTTAAAATTTTAAGCTTTATTATTATCGAGGTTTATACAAGCCAGTAAAAAGTCATGCCGTTTTATAAGACATACTCATTAGGGGGAACAAAAGTATCTTCTCTCCAGAGACAAATGCTTAGCATACCTTTTGAGACCTTTATTATACGCTTTCATGTCTCTAAATAATATGTATGTTGCTTCTTGTTGGCTTTTCCTCATTTCAGGAATTTTCTTTTTATTGACTCACCAAAATGGAAGATGAAGCTCTCATTTTTTAAACAACTCTTCTCTCCCACAATACATACTTCCCACCCCCCCTAAACCGTTGCATTTTATTTTGGTTATACCAGTATGTGTTTAATGCGTCTATTGTTATGCCTACGTCATGTTATTTACAGGTACGAAGTATGTTATGATTGCATTTTCTTTTTGGTACAGTATTTGCTTCCCCTAAGTTCTCTCGTTTGGTTGTTGCTCTCTGTACAAATCACTAGTCCATCCCACACACTCCTCCCCAGTTGTGAAAAATCTCCTCCCCGTATGTTCGCACTTATTAGGTGATCTATAAATTTCATCTTCTGAATTCATCTCCCCTAGAGCTTTCTTAGTGGTCACGTTCCTTAGAGGCCCCTGTAACAGAGCCCTCCTGATTCTTCCTCCATCGTCACCATGGAAACTCCCTGTTTTTGTATTAGACCCTATGTCAGTGATGGTGAACCTATGACACGCGTGTCAGAGGTGACACACGAACTCATTTTTTTGGTTGATTTTCCTTTGTTAAATGGCATTTAAATATATAAAGTAAATGTCAAAAATATAAGTCTTTGTTTTACTATGGTTGCAAATATCAAAAAATTTCTATATGTGACACGGCACCAGAGTTAGGTTAGGGTTTTTCAAAATGCTGACACGCCGAGCTCAAAAGGTTCACCATCACTGCCCTATGTCTTACTTGGTTTAAGCCTCTGTTTTGGTGGAGTATATCTTTCAATAGTTTCCTTTACAGAGTGCATCACATATGTATCTTTTTATGAGGTTTCATATATCTGAAAATAATTCTATTCTTAATTTTTGTACTTTTTGTTCGTTTGGCTGGTTATAGAATCTTGGGTTGAAAATCATTTCCTCTCAGAACATTGAAGGAATTGCTCCATGGCCTTGCCTTTAACTTCAATTTTTGCTCTTAAAATCTGGTGGAAGTTTGTCACCTGTGACCATTTTCCTCTCTAAAATTTGGAGAATCATTCTGTTTCTTCGAGTTTGGAAGTGGGGTTTCTATTTCTCCCTAGTTCTGGTCATTCTGTGGGTCCTTTTACTCTGGGAACCTGTCGTCAGCTCTGGGAAATTTTCTTGAATTATTTCCTTGACTTCTTTATTTTACTATGTTTCTCTTTTTAGAACTTTTTTTTTTTTTTTTTTTGGCGAGAGACAGAAGATTTGAAATTCTAAACCGATTCTCTGCTTTCTTACATATTCTCTCCTATTTTTTATTTTAATCTTCCTCTAATTTCCAGGCATTCTTTTCAACTTTAATGCTATCATATTTTTTACTATCTTTGAGTTCTGTCATTTAATGGAGCATCAGTAGGAAGCAACTCTTGAACAGGACAAAAATTGAGATTGATCTTACTTTTGGTCTGTGGGATAATATCTTATATCGGATTTAAAATGTTCTTAGCCATTCTCTATTCAAATATAACTTTTGCTTTATTCTCCTCTTCTAAATTACTTACGTTAGAATTTTTCACTGTGTTGCACATGTCTCATACTATGTTCTGTATTTTCCATTCTCTTTTAAAAACATCTATCCTTCATTTTGTATAGTTTTCCATTTATGCTTCCAATTCACTAACCCCATTTTCTGTTGTGTCTAGTCCGGAACTAACATTATATTTAGAACTGGACAAATGCCCATTCGATTCTTTCTTACATGTATTCCATACTCTGTTAAATTATCCTCTTTTTTTCTCTCTCCTTATTTTCTTAAACATACTAATCATAGTTACTTCAAGTTCTTATTAGCTTACTTCAAAATGTAGGATGACCTGGAGTCTATAGTATCTGGGTGTGTTGTGTTTTTTTCCTGTTTTTGTTCATGTGCTCTTGGCCATGCCTGGCAGTTTTGTATTGCGTGCTGGACATGATGTGTGAAACAGATGCAGACGCGGCACGCCCGATGCTGCTCTAGGCCTCCACAGAGGATTCACCCTCCCTCTGCTTGGCAAACAGTGGTGGCTGGTTATCTAATCCTATCAGGGAGTCTGCTGAAATGAGGCTGGTTTGTAGCTCTGCTTAAGTGGAGACTGCCTCTGGTTTGTCCCTGGTCCCTTGGGGTCTTTACTTAAAACTCTGGTGTGATTTTCCAGTCTCCTCTCCCGACAAGTCCCAAACTCTCAATCTATTTCTCATGAAACTGCCACAAAGCTCCATGAGCCTTTCAGATTTTCTGGTGAGCCTGTTCTGCCCAGCCCCAGAATTCTGCCAGTGTCCTAACGGAGAGCACGCTGGAGGCGTCCCAAATCTCCACCGAACTCCTTTGATTTTTCTATTCCCCAACAACAGCCCCTGCAGGTACAAAAGCCCCCATTCGGTCTGCACTGGTACTTGAGAAATGCCCCCAATTTAAAAGTGGCAACAAAACGCCAGCACGAGTGTTGGAGACCTTCCCCTCTCCCAAGTCCAGCTCCTCCAGTTCATGCCCCAGCTGTTCTCTGCCACACTCAGATATGATTTCCATATTTATCTGACTTGGCGGCAGCAGCAGGCTACTCTGCCCCACTTGGAGACAGAAGTCGTCAAGACTCAATGTTTTCTTTTCTTTTTGAAATTTGGGAAAGAATTTTACAACTGTTGTAGGATTAATTTGAAGATGTGTTGAAGTGCTTAAAGGCATGGTTAGAATTATTCCTCGATTCCTCTTGCTATGCCAATTACTCCAGATGCTTTCTTAAAGGATTGAAATAACCTCTGTTTTCCAATTCTTGAAATGTCTGTGTAGACCGGTAGTGGAGTGTATATAAATTATTTATTGTGAATATAGACTACCTGGACTGACAGAGACATATAGGTATATTTTGTAAGTGCAGAGAAAACCAATGTTTTGTGTGGGTTGTTGATGCAATCTATCATTTCCTTTTTCAGCACCTAACATTCACAAGAGAATTTGACTCAGATTCTCTTAGACACTATAGCTGGGCTGCAGACACCTTGGACAATGTCAATCTTGTCTCAAGTCCTGTTCATTCTGGGTAAGTAACCTAAAGGCACTTTTCTTTATCCTGTGAAGCTAGCATTGCATTTAATATTGCAGTTATGAACTCATATTGACGAACTTTATTTGTATGAAATATTGATCTTCTATAGGACTTAATTAGTGAGTGTATGTGGCATACTTTATAACTCATTAGTGAATATTTTTAAGCAAATGTGTATATCTATTTTTATTAATAGAGAAGCACAGTGTTAGAAAGGAAATTCATTGAAGTTTTGGTGCCAATTATGTATGGCCATTTCTCTTAATTTTACTTTATTCAAATGAAATTTTCCCCTAAATATCTGATGTGATTGTCCTTTCTAATAAAAAGATATATAATCTTTCTATTAATTTATCTCATTGTTTCGTTACCCACCTTGGGGATCTTGGGTTCCCCAAGACAGAACTCAAACAGAAACCCCAGAGACATTTCCAGACAGATTTTATTAAGCTTATGCTCAAGCACAAGGGAGGCAGCACGGAGGGAAGGGCCTCTGAACTGACTTGGGGACTGGGTCTGCTTGGCTGATTTTATAAACTGGGGACAAAGTGGGCAGACTTTTTGAAAAAGGCGGGCTTGGGGAATTTTTCATTTCAGGTTTGGGGGGACTTGCCTTTCCAGCCGCCTGGCCTGTAACTGCGTTTCCACCTGCAGCTGTGGGGGCAAGGTGCCAGACTGCTCCTTACTGCCGCCCTAGGAAGGTCCTCTAGAGTCAAAGCTTGATCCACTGCGCATGTTTAAGCAGGCCAGGGAGACAGTCAGCTGCCTCTTCGTTCTTGAGTACAGAGTGGAGTGTGGTTACATTTTTGTGGTCAGCTTATCACAAAATCCATGCGACCATCTAGTCTCGCCTTGGCTTCATGGCTACCTGGTATTTTCTGTCCCCTGCCTCACACCCCTGTGCTGGTCTCGGCTTGATTTGACGCTTTGCTTCAAATGATAGATGGATTTCACTCAAAAGTTTAGTTTTTAAATAAGCAGTAAACTCTGGTGTTCTTATATTTTTCTCGTATGATATAGGCCTCTGATTTGACAAATGATCAATTTTGTGTGATTTTCCTTTAAAAAGAAAATATAAACTTGAAACCTCTAGATCAGCGGTCCTCAACCTGTGGGTCAAGACCCCTTTGGGGGTCAAACGACCCTTTCACAGGGGTCGCCTAAATACATCCTGCATATCAGATATTTACATTATGATTCATAACAGTAGCAAAATTACAGTGATGAAGTAGCAATGAAAATAATTTTATGGTTGGGGGTCATTACAACATGAGGAACTGTATTAAAGGGTTGCAGCATTAGAAAGGTTGAGAACCACTGCTCTAGATCAAGTTTGGTCCCCTTCTGCATTCCTGAAATGAAGTTATAATTGTGTTAAATTACAATTAGAAAAGAGAAATGAGTTTTTAAAAGGATATAGAGAAATCCACTTTTAAAAAAATCAATGTGCCACGGTAGGTCCATGAGAAGTTCTATGGTGAGAACACATCAAACAGGCTTCACTGCCCCCCACCAGCAAAATTTGAGGCTGGTGCTAAAAGTTAACTTCTGACTGCTAAATTGATAATCAGTGTATTTTTAGATAATTGGGTTCTTTACCTATAGGTCATCAAAACCTGGGGTAAGTGTTCTCGGTACACATGGAATAGAAATAATGCATCCGATAGTGAAAATGGTTCAAGGTATTTTCACCTCTGAAATCGGCACGTAGGCCACACATTAGTTGTGATCCAGGACAAAGGCTGATTCATTTGGAATTAAATAAATGATCGGTCATTAACACTGTAGTGCCTTATGTGTTTCATTAAGTGTTTGCTGCTGCTTTTAATTAAAATAAATGGTAATAGCTAATTTACCTTGTGCTTTTCGTGTACCTGGCATTGTGCTAAATGTTTTACATGTATGGTCTTATTTAGTATTTATTTGAGCTAGAATGACACGGTGAGAGGTTTTACTCATTATCCCTGTTCTACAGATGAAAAGTCTGAGATTCAGAGTAATGGTGCAGGTAATTTACAGCATTCTATAGTATTTATAGTAGTCTTATGGGGCTTAGCTTGGAACACCACAATTTTGAAAAACAAAAGTATCATTCCAATGGCAACGATTTACATGAAAATGCTGTATAAATTATAAACTACATGGTCTTTGAGTCATTAACATTGTATTTAAATTAGAAAAACCTTCAATTATAGTAATGATAATTATTAAACAGCTAACAATATTTATAAAATTTCTAGTAGATATATGTGAGTCTAAAATTGCAAAAGCAAAAACAATCAGAGTTGAGAAGGAAAATGTAAAAAAGTTGGCATACATTTGGTGGGCAGACATGTTGAAGAGTTTTTTGAATCAAGCTTGGTGAATGTCACCGTGTTACAAAGAACTTTGTGCCCTCTACGTGGGAAAGAAAAGTACTAGCCATTAATTTATTAAACTGAGAGGCTGAGGAAGCATGGGATAATAAAATCAGAAATGAACTTTCGCATACATTAGAGACAATGAAGTATTTGAATATGCAAATGATCTCTGCTCCTTGAATTAAAGACAATAGACATGTGCAGGAAAGCAAAAATAATGACAGCTAATATGGGCTTATTTGAGAAGAAAAATATAGACTTGGTATATACTCGGAAATAGTTCATTAATGCTAGGCCTATGGAGTAGCTTGTTTATGGCAAGTATTTTTCCAGGTGGTCCCACAAATGCCAAATGCTTTGGTTTCATGTTCTGATGGTTTTTATTTTTCTTTTGCTTATCATTGACATTTTCTGTTGCTTGCTTCTAATTATCTTACATTAATTTTTCCCATTTGCTTTCTAAATTATTTTGCAGCTATTCTTCTCCACTTCCTCAGTATGATTCAAGGTGATAACTTGTCCTTTATGTGAACCATTCTCTTCTGTATTTTTAATTTATGTGAACCCCCCTCCCCCCCACCTCCCGCAGTTAGATTGTGTCAATGTCTGTAGTGTATCAGCATTTGTCATCTCGCTGTTCCTAAAACTAGAAATATTCATGTGTTAATTTTAGGATCATTTGTAGAATTCCTGCTTTAATTTAAATAATAAAAGATACAACGCACATGACTAAACATCACCTTTTAATTTGTTTCTGTAAGTTATATTGCATGGAATTTTATTTTATACAGAATATGTAAGGAATGAGTTTGGAAAACAAATCACTCTAGTTCATAGCGTGATTGAATAATAGAACCCATATTCTGCCTACCATGTACTCCCACCTTTCCCCAGTCTGTGGGCTCCATAAAGTTGAAAACCTTAGAACAATATACAGTTGGTCATGAGCTCCAGCTCCGCACGGGGTGCTATCAGAACACAAAGAGGCTCTTCCAATTTGTCATTAAAATCTCCTAAGCCATGTTTCTTTTTCCATTTGGTTCTGATATTCTTTGTAGCTGGGATATTTTTATATTGACACTGATTACCTTCTTACACTACCTTCAGACTACTTAGCTACAAATGCTATTTTATTTATATATATTTTAGTAACCAAGTCTGGCCTAGGCAGTTTCTTAGCACGCTTAACAAAATAGTTTTGTTCGTTAGTTCATTCAGTAAACGTGTCTTGTGTGTAGGAACTGTGCTCGGCTCTGCAGGAGGAGCCGTGAGCAGGGCAGACCTGATCTGAATGACTGTCTGTCTGTCTCATTGAGACTCAGCTGCTTGTTGCCAGGGCATACATTGCCCTCCCAGTGTAAACACTCCCATGTTTATTGTACTGATACAACTGAATTTTCAAACCCAGAGTTAGTATTGAATCATTTTTTCATCCATTCTCTTCCTATGATTCTCAATCACAAGTTGGTTTTCACCGTTAACTGCTGAGAGATATCAGATTTTGTCTGAGACTTCATTGCCACATTATCTTTGTTACTAAAAGTGGTGGTTAAACATGTATAGGTGTAAGAAAATGTAGGTTCCCAGCATAGGTTCATGAGCTTTGCATCATCTAGCACTGGAGACAGTTCATGTGGACATGTGTGTAAGTGAACACATATCTTTGACTAGGAAGAAGTGCTTTTTTGTTTTGTTTTTTTTTGAAGGGGTCCATCTCTTCCCCTCAAATGTCACAGTGGCCCCAGACTCTCAAAGTAGGTATGATGTTATGGAAAACATAAATTCACTCAGAAGAAAATGGCTAAATCCAAAATGAGCAAAAGGGCGTGAAGTTGATTCCGCCCCACTGATGACCAGTAACGGTTCTGAAAATCGGATTGGCTAAAAAATGACCTCCATGTGTCTCTCTCCATGGGGATAGCAAGTCACTTTGCTTTATTGAAGAGGTTGCTGGTCAAGAGGCCAACTCTTTAGGAAAGGGTCCCCAGCTAGGACCTCCAGCCAGGGTCCTCAAATCTATTTGCAAAATATTAGAACTGTTTTTTAGATGAATAAATGAGAGCGGATTTTGATGGATGGGATAGTTTTTTCCCTAAAATACTGTAGGTAGTCAAACAATTTTCTCATCATCCACATTTACTGCTGTCCCAGTACCAAGCACATTTTCACATGTGAACATGAGAGTGCGCAGATCCGCGTTCCTGTTCACCTGTCTGCCGTGCACCCCTCCGTGTGTCGAGTTCAGCACTGTGGCCCTGGGGGGAGAACTTGCCGGGGGGACTCCTTGCCCTGAGCACGCGACAGGAATCGCACATCGCAATGTGCTGTTTCCCTGATGTGACAGTTAATTTCTTTACATTTTCATATTTTTCTCATTAGCTTTAATGTAGAGGTCAATGACAGAATTATGTAGTTGAGAGATATTTTCTAAGAGGCCTAAGTGATGCTATTTGTATTGCTGTACAAATACTCACATGTAGGTTATTTTAAAGCCAGGTTTATATTTTAAAGAAATCAAATCCCTTTCCATCAAAATTGCCTTAGCGACACTAGTTATCTTCTGCTTTTATTATTACATTCTGCTTTGTGATAGTAAAAATTAGAGTGCTGGTCTGAGTAAATATACATTCATTTTTATGAACTGTGCGTGTTAAGACATACTGTGGAGTTTCATCTTACCTTTCAGGGCTAGAGATTCCA